>NC_080673.1:100490347-101145406 GCF_030445035.2 Dasypus novemcinctus
GGTTGGCTTAAACAACAGGAATTTATTAGGTGACCATTTTGATATTTGTAGAAGTCCAAAATTGAAGCATCAACAGGGTGATGCTTTCTCCTCAAAGCCTCTGGTGTTCTGAGACTGGTTGCCAAAGATCTTTGGTCCTTGAATTTTCTGTCACATGACAAGGCACATGGTGATGTTTTCTCCTTTCTGCTCTGGTTTCATTGACTTCTGACTTCCCATGGCTTTCTCCCTCATTCTGCTCATCAAGGACTCCAAATAGGCTGGATTAAACCCTACCCTTATCCAGTCTGGGCTACACACTAGCTAAAGTAACATCTCAAAGAGGTTCTATCTACAGTGGGTCCACAACCAATAGAATGCAGACCAAGACCAGGAAAACATCCAAGTTGGAGTACAAAATTCAGTCTACCACAATCCTCTTGACCCTGTAAATATATTCTTTCCACATGCCAAATACATTCATTTCATCACAACATCCCAAAAGACTTAAGTCATTTCAGTAACAATGCTAAGTACAAAGTCTCATTAAATAATTTATGGTATTTGTCCTGAGGTGAATTTCCTCCATCTGATAAACCAGTGAAGCTTAGAAAACAAGTTATCTGTTCAAATATACTATCGTGGACAGGTATGGGATAAACATTCTCATCATGGAAGGGAGAAATTGGAAGGAAAACAGGGGTCTTGGGCCTCAAACAAATCTGAAACCCAGCAGAGAAAACTCTTACTAGATTTCAAGGTCTGAAAGTTGCCTGTGGGTTTGTGCTTTGTCCTCTGGGCCTGAAGGTGTGGCAGCCCCACCCTTTCAAGTGTATGTGAAGTAGCCATGCTCTCCTCTAACACTGGGGTATAGGTCCCACCATCTCTGAATGTTGGGTGGCAGATCTTTCCCTGAACAAGAGTGCACACAGCCTGCCCACTCCTCTCGAACCTAGTCTGGAGCCACTTCCTTCAATAGACACTGCTAACAAGAGCACAGTCTCTACCTTCCAAGGTATTCTCTTCTCTTTAGAAAGATTGTGCTTTCTTAAAAAATTTTTTTCTAAAATTTTACTCTGTCTCTTAGTTTTGCCAAAGATCTAGCTTGTAGGTTTCTCCCACACACTTTGTTGTTCTGTTTACTTTCTTGAAGAAGAGAGTAGATTTGAAATCAAGTTGCTGCCGTGTTCCTACTAGAACAAGAAGCTCTGGAATTGCTTTCTACCAAGAGTAGGGCTAACTAACCTCATGGATTCTTTTCTCCTCCCTCCCATCTTCCTAACCCTTCTTGTCTTCCCTTTATTTCTTCCCCCAATCTCCTCCTCCCCCTCTTTTTTCTTCTGCTGCTGTTTCTTCTTTGATAAATGGTGTATTAATCTTAGACCCAGACTAGAATTGCTTTAGATTAGCATTGTACAATCAAAATTTCTGCAATAATGGAAATATTCCCTATCTGTGATATCCAATAAGGTAGCTGCTGGCCACATGTGGCTACTGAACACTTGAAATATAGCTTGTATGCATGAAGAACTGAATTTTTAATTTTTAAAAAAATTTTGTTAATTAAATTAATATAACCACCTGTGGTTAGGTATTATTCTATTGGACAACAGTTAAAGACAATAGGATATGGTAGGTAGAAGTTGGGGGAAGGAGAAGAGCAGAGCAATTAAGGAGAAAAGGGAAGACAGAAAGGTGAATGGGGGTTGTGATGGTTAATTTCATGTGTCAACTTGTCTAGATTATGGTGACCATTTGTTTGGTCAAGCACTGACCTGATTGTTCATGCGAGGGTATTTTGAGATGGGATTTGCATCTATAAGCAGCTGATTGCATCTCTTATCAACAAAGGAGACTGCCCTTGGCAATGTCTCTTCCTCCTAATACATGGAGGTCTTCAAGGTCAGACTTGAGGATTTCAGAGATCAGAAGTGGAATTAAGATTCAACTTCAGCATTTGCTCTTGCTTGAACTTCCACCCAGTCAGCTTTCTCTGGTGAATTCAGACTAAGGACTTCAGCATCACCTTTATCAGAGTTTCCAGCTTACGGCTTGCCCTATAGAGTTTGGAATTGCCCATCCTCAGGGTCATTTAAGAAAGTTCTTATAATAAAAGTCATTTATATATCTCCTGTTGATTCTGTTTCTCTTGAGAACCCAGACTAATATAGGGTGAAGGAATGAATAAAGGAGAAATAAAGGTATCCAATTGGAATTTTACTAGGTTTTGCTGCTTAATATATGATGTAAACCACCCCTCCATATTCTGTTCAAACTGAAAGTAAAATTCTCTTTCTTAGTAATGCCTTGTGGAAAACATTTTCTTTTAGAGAATAAAGAAAAATACTAAATCATGCTACAAAGTTTCTGTGGGTTGCACATTTGGGCTTGGTTCTATTTGGGCTGTAGTATTGCCTCCTTCTCATTAAAAAATTTTTTTTTTTACTTCTCTTTGTAACAGATTTCCCTCCCTTGTAAGGAGGGAAGCATGGATTGTCCACTAAATTGAAATTCCCAGGGTTCTGGGTGAGGATGTAAGTCGATAAATTATATATGTACAAAAAGGGTACAGATGTACTTTTTAATTTATTAATCTTTTATTTTTTTAGAGAAATTGTATATTTACAGAAATATCATTAATAAAATATATAAGACACAGAGTTTCCATATACTGCACTATTATTAAAACTTTCCATTAGTGAACTACTTTTATAATTATATTATTAAGTATAGTCCATCATTAACAATGGGTTAATTGTGTTGTACAATCATGTGCTTTTCCCTTTAATTTTTATTCTAGTAATGTATATACAACCTAAAATTTTCCCATTTAATCACATTCACATATTTAATTCAGTGCTGCTAATTACATTCACAATGCTCTGCTACCATAGCCACTAACCATTACCAAAACTTTACAATAAACCCCAGTAGTAATTCTCTACAGTTTAAGCATTAACTCTCCATTCCCTCTGCCCAACCTATATAGTATATAGCAACCTATATTCTAGATTATGACCCTATGAGTTTGCTTATTCTAACTATTTCATATCTGTAAGGTCACACAATATTTGTCCTTTTGTGTCTCAGTTATTTCATTCAATATGATGTCTTCAAGGTTCATCCAGGTTGACACATGAATCAGACCTCATTTCTTTTTAATGATGAATAATGTTCCATTGTATGTATATACCACATTTGTTTATCTGTTCTTTGGTTGATGGACACTTGGATTGTTTCCATTTTTTGTGATTGTGAAAAATGCCACCATGAATATAGGTGTGCAAATACATGTTCATGTCCTTGCTTTCAATTCTTATAGTTATTAACCTAGTGGTGGGATTGCAAGTCATATGTTAAGTTTACACTTAGTTTTCTGAGGAACCACGAAACTGTCTTCATGGCAGTTATAACATTTTAAATTCCTACCAGCAATAAATGAATGTTTCTATTTCTCCACATCCTCTCCACACCCAGTCTAGTGGGTGTGATATGATAACTCATTTTGTTTTGATGTGCATTTCCCTAATAGCTAGTGACATCAAGCATCTTTTCATGTGCTATATTGTCATTTGTAGATCCTCTTTGGAGAAATGTCTATTCAAGTCTTTTGCCCATTTTCATTGGGTTTGTTGTCTTATTGTTGAGGTAGAACAACAATTCTTTATATACTCTGGGTATTAAACTGTTATTGGATATGTGATTTCCAAATATTTCACCCTACTGGCTAGGTTGTCTTTTCACTTTTGTGACAAAATCCTTTGATGCACAAATTTTTAAAAAAAGTTTTATTTTGAGAAGGTACCATTTACCTATTTTTTTTTAATTTGCTGCTTTACTTTGGGTATAAAGTGTATGAAACCATTGCCTAACACAAGACCCTGAAGATCCTTCCCTACATCATTTTACTAGAAATTTTATAGTCCTAGCTCATATATTTAAGTCTTTGATCCACTTTGGGTTGATTTTTGTATATGGTTTGAGATAGGGCTCTTCTTACATTGTTTTGCATATGACTATCCAGTTCTCCCAACATGTTTGTTGAAGAAGAGACTTTTCTTGCCCGATTGAGTGGAGTTTGCAACCTTGTCATTAAATCCGAAGATCTATTGCTGAAATATCAAATCTATTCCATTGGTCTATATCTATCCTTGTGCCAGTACCATGCTGTTTTGACCCCGGTAGCTCTGTAATAAGTTTTAAATTCAGGAAGTGTGAGTCCTCTAACTTCTTTTATCTTTTTGAAGATGGGTTTTGCCTATTTGGAACACATTACACGTCTAAATAAATTGGATGATTGGCTTTTCCATTTCTTCAAAGTAGGCTGTTGCAAATTTGATTGGTATTGCATTGAATCTGTAAAACATTTTGGGTAGAATTAACAGTTTGACACTATTTAGTCTTCCAGTCCATGAGCATGGAATATCCTTCCATTTATTTAGGTATATTTTCATTTCTTTTAGCAGAGTTTTGTATTTTTCCATGTATAGGTCCTTTGCATCCTTGGGTAAAAGCATTCCTAGATATTCAGTTCTTTTAGTTGCTATTGTAAATGGAGTTTTTTCTTCATTTCCTCCTCAGATAAATCATTACAAATATATAGAAATGACTGATAGTTCCATGTTGATCTTGTATGCAACCACATTGCAGAATTTGTTTCTTAGCTCTAGTAGCTTTTTTGTAGCTTTTGGGGACTTTCTATGTATAGGATCATGTCATCCACAAATAGTGGAAGTTTTACTTCTGCCTTTCCATTTTAACTGCCCAGCTGCTCTGGCTAGCATTTCTAGTACAATGCTGAATAACAATGGTAACAATGGGCATCCTAGTTTTGTTCAAGATCTTAGAGGGAAATTTTTCAGTCTTTCTCTGTTTAGTATAATGTTAGTGGGTTTTTACATATGCCCTTTATAATGTCAAAGAAGTTCTTTATATTCCTATTTTTCCAAGTGTTTTCATCAAGGGAAGAAGCTGGATTTTGTCAATTGAGATAATGCATGTGTTTTCTTCCCTTCATTTTGTTAATGTGGTGCATTGCATTAGCTTATTTTCTTATGTTGAACCACCCTTGCATACACAGTATAAATCCCATTTAATCGTGGTGAATAATTCCTTTAATGAATGGCTGGATTCAATTTGCCAGTATTTTTTAAGATTTTTGAATCTGTATTTATAGAGAAATCAGTCTATAATTTTCTTTTCTTGTATTATCTTTACCTGGCTTTGAAATTTGGGTTGTTGGCTTTGTAGAATGAGTTGAGTAGTTTTTCCCTCAGCAATATTTTTTTTAAGATTTATTTATTTATTTCTACCTTCCCCCCCTCCCCCCCTCCCCTGTTGTCTGTTCTCTGTGTCTGTTTGCTGCATATTCTTTGTATGCTTCTGTTGTCAGGAGCACGGCAATCTGTGTTTCTTTTTGTTGCATCATCTTCTTGTGTCAGCTCTCGTGTGTGTGGCACCATTCCTGGGCAGGTTGCACTTTCTCTCACGTTGGGCAGCATTCCTTACGGGGCACAATCCATGTGTGTGGGGCTCCCCTACGCGGGGACACCCCTGCATGGCAGGGCACTCCTTGCGCATGAGCACTGCGCATGGGTCAGCTCCACTTGGGTCAAGGAGGCCTGGGGTTTGAACCGCGGACCTCCCATGTGGTAGATGGATGCCCTAACCACTGGGCCAAGTCTGCCACCCCCTCTGCAATATTTTAGAAGACTTTGAGAAGGATTCATTCTTCTTGGGATGTTTGGTAGAAATCACCTGTGAAGACATCTGATTCTGGGATTTTCTTTTTTGGGAAGTTTTTGGTGATTCTGTCTCTTTATTTATACTTTGTTGCAATATTCTTTCTTCAGAGTCAGTGTAAGTTGTTTATGTGTTTCTAGGAATTTATCCATTTCATGTAGGTTGTCTAATTTGTTGGCTTACAATTGTTAATAGTATCCTCTTATGATCCTTTTTCTTTCTGTGGGGTCATTAGCAATGCCTCCCCTCTTATTTCTAATTTTATTTGCATGTTCTTTTTTCCTTTATTTTTTTGCTTTGTCTGTCTAGCTAAAGGTTTGTCAATTTTATTGATCTTTTCAAAGAACAAATTTTGAATTGTTAATGCTCTCTGTTGTTTTTATTCTCTATTTCATTTACTTCTGCTCTAATCATTGTAATTTCTTTCTTATTGCTTGCTTTGGGTAGAGTTTGCTCTTGTTTTACAAGTTCCTGCCGGTGTACATGTAGCTGCTTCTTTTTTAAAATAAAATTTTATTTAAGTATATCATTCATATATGTATAAATAAACAATAAGGGTATAGTATAAGTTGTGAATTTATAAAACATTCATATTATAATACAGGTCTTCCACACATTTCCTCACCACCAACTTGCATTGTGATACATTTTTACAAACTATGAAAGAGTATCATCAAATATTATATATTTGTTATTAGTCATGAGAGAACATTCTCATATTTTTACTGTTAACCACATTGCATCTTCCCATGCTTTGTAAAATGTATTCAAAGTGTATACTCAATGGCACTCATTTTCATCCCAGAGTAGTGCTCTCATAATCTCAGCCATTTTAGAATGTTCTCATTACTCTAAAAGGAAAAAAATCACATATCCTTTATACCCTCCTGTTATTGTTCCTTAGAATTGAAATATTTTCTTGTCATTCCTGCAAAATACTACAATATTACTGTTAGATATCATCCATAAATTACATTCATTTTAATTTTTCCATGTATCACCATTTTCTTATTGCTTTGTAAAAGAAGAGCATTTGTTATATTTATACTATTAACCGTAATCATCATTCACCACCAAAATTATTATGCTATATATTCCTTAAATTATTCTATGGCTTCCTTAAAATTGCAATTAACATCCACAAACTATTCCTTTTAGCCACAATCACTTTAATAAATCAGCAGTGTTATACTTGCTATAATGCGTGACTATCAACTCTATTTGTTTTCACACTTTTACAATTAATCTTATTAGTAATGCTATGTACATTATGCATCAGCTCCCATTCTCAACCCACATTTTACTTTCTAGTAACCTTTACTCTAGAATTTACTTCTGTGAGCTTGTTCATTGTATTTAGTTGATATTAGTGGAACCATACAATATTTGTCCTTTTGGGTCTGGTTTATTTCATATCCTCTAGGTTCATCCATGTTGTCATAGGAATCCTGATTCCATTTCTTCTTACAGTTGAATAATATTCCATAGTATGTATATACCAATTTTGTTTATTCATTCATATTCATTCATCAGTTGATGGACAATTGGGCTGGTTCCAAATTTTGGTAATTGTGAATAATGCTGCTATGAACATCAGTGTGCGAATGTCAGTTCGCATCCTTGCTTTCGATTCTGAATATATTCATAGTAATGGTACTGCTGGATCATACGGTGGTTTTTTAATCAGCTTCTTGAGGTACTGCCAAACTGTCTTCCACAGAGGCTGCACCATTCTACATCCCCACCTATTTCTCTATATCACCTCCAACACTTGTAGTTTTCTGTTTTTTTATTTGTTTGTTTGCTTGCTTTTTAAATAATGGCCATTCTGTAAGGTATGAGATAGTATCACATTGTAGATTTGATCTGCATTTCCATAATAGCTAGTGATATTGAACATTTTTTTCAGGTGCTTTTTGGCCATTTGTATTTCTTCTTTGGAGGAATGTCTATTCAAGCCTCTGCCCATTTTTAAAATTGGGTTGCTTGTCCTTTTATTGTTGAGTTGTATGATTTCTTTATATAACAGGGAGATCAAACATAACAGATATGTATTTTCCAAATATTTTCACCCATTGAGTAGGCTGCCTTTTCACTTTTTTTCTAAAGTCTTTTGTAGAACAAAAGTGTTTAATTTTGAGGAGGTTCCACTTATCTATTTTTTTCTTTTGTTGCTCATGCTTTGGGTTTAAGAAACTGCCAAATACCACATAGTCTTGAAGACGCTTTCCTACATTTTCTTTTTTGAGTTCACTGGTCCATTTTGAGATAATTTTTGTCTAAGGTAGGAGATAGAAGTCCTCTTTCTGTCTTTTGGATATAGATAACCAGTTCTCCCAGGACCATTTGTTGAATAGACTGCTCCCGCCCATTTGGGAGGACTTGACAGCCTTGCCAAAAATCACTTGACGATGGATGTGAGGGTCCATTTCTGAGTTTTCAGTTCAGCTCCACTGATCAATATGTCTGTCTTAATACCAGTATCATGCTGTTTTTACCACTGTAGCTAAGTAATAAACTTTACGATCAACAAGTGAGAGTCCTTCAAATTCATTATTCTTTTTTTAAAGACAGTTTTGGCTATTAGGGGCCTCTTATCCTTCCAAATAAATTTGATACTTGGTTTTTCCAACTATGAAAAAAAAAAGGCTCTTGGGATTTTTTATTGCGATTGCATTCAATCTGTAAATCAGTTTGGGTAGAGTTGACATCATAACTATATTTAGTCTTTCAGTCCATGAACACAGAATTCCCTTCCATTTATTTAAGTTTCTTTGGTTTCTTTTAGTAATGTCGTCTAGTTTTCTGAATACAGGTTCTTCATGTCCTAGGTTAAGTTTGTTCCTAAATATTTGATTCTTTTAAGCTTTATTATAAATGGAATTTTTTTCTGACTTCCTCCTCAGATTGCTTATCAGTTTGCTATGAGCAATCATACAGAAACAGTATTGATTTTGCATATTAATCTTGTAGCCACTACATTGTTGAACTTCTTTTTCAGTTCTGATAACATTTTTTTTTTTCAGGATTTTCTGTATAGGGTCATATCATCAGCAAGTAGTGAAAGTTGTACTTCTTCCTGTAAGCTGCAGCCTAGAAATTCTGGTAAAGGTGATGTTGAAGTCTTGAGGTAGAAATTCTTATAACTTCTGGAACCCTTAGTTCTTGCTGTTAAGACTTCCAGCTGATTGGATGAAGCCAACTTAAATTATGGAGGGTAATCTCCTTTACTTATGGTCAATCCATTTTAAATACTAATCCCAATCATAAAATACCTCCTCAGTAACAACGAGGCAGTGTTTGACCAAACAACCAGACATCATAGCCTAGCCAAGTTGACAAAATTAACTATCACAGAGTACATGCCTCATGTATGAGGTATGAACTTCAGTGGTGCTGACACGGTGTCCTAGTATTGTTTCTAAATTTAGTCATGTTCATTCTTCAAATAAATAGTCAAACAATGCTCTCGAATTTGGTATAAAGTAAAAGATTATTAATTCAGATACCATAGATTTATATTTTTAAAATGATTTCTTTAGAATATGTACAGTGCTATACTTTTCCATGTTCTAGGAGATAAAGTTGGCTAGGAAAATAAAAAGGAAAAAATGACAATCAATTTGAGAGCTATGTAAAAAATAGTAATGAAAACAATTTAAAAGTAATGTTTACATAAATTACAATCAACCTTTATCTTTATCAGAGCAGGTCTAGCATACCTTTACATGATTTATAGATATATCATTTGTCCTCTTCCAGAGAGATAGCTTTTACATTTCCCTGTATACCAACTTCTTCCCCTCAGTCTCTTTCTGCTGTTTATCTCATCTAGTTACTTCCCTCAACCAAGTTTCTTAAAAGCTGAGCCTACCATCACAATCTTCACTTTCAATTCATTCCTCAGTGCACGGCAATTTTGCCTCATCTTCCATTTTTCCAGTTAAGTCATCAATAATCCTTATATAGCCAAGATCAGTGGATGCATTTAAGACTTTGAATTGATGGACCTTTCTACTGTATCTCATTCTGCTGACCAATTTTCTTCAAACTTTTATCTTTCATGAGTTGAGGCTTGAAGCTGTACAGACCCTTCTGAAAGTTAATCCATTCCTGTGAGTGTAAACTTATTGTAAGTAAGACCTTCGGATTAGGTTATTTCAGTTAATGCATGGTCCAGGGTGGGGCTTAATCCTCTTCCTTGATGAACAAGATGAATACAGACAGAAAAGAAAGCCAAAGAAGGAAGAAGCTGATGTCAAGGAAACCTGGAAAAGAGATCAGCAGATGCTGCCACATGCATAGCCATTTGACAAAGGACTCCAGGATTGCTGGAAGCCTGTCTGTGGGGAGAAAGTATCACCTGATGATTTTTTGTTTAGGACACTTTTCTCAGTCTCAGAACTGTAAGCTTGTAAACTGATAAATCCTCATTGTAAAAGCCAACCCATTTTTGGTAGATTGCCTTTGGCAGCCCAGCAGACTAGAAAGATGAGCAAGCGGTCTGCTTAACTCCTTCAGTAAATTCTCATTATCATAATGGAAAAGCCCAATGTTATTAATGTCTTACAAAGGGCCTTCATATTCAGGCTCTTTATTATTACATCTGTAGTTTCATCTCTTGACACTCTCTTTAACCTCTATTCTCCTATCCATAACACTCAACTTATCCTCTAAACTGAGTCTGTAATGAGACTTTTTTGATTCTCTGAACTTACCATAGCCTTCCTTGGCTGTTTTCTCTTTCTGGTACATACTTTCCTTACCCCTTTTGGTCTTAGTTTAGCCATCATCTCTTACAGAAAGCCCTCTCTCATTTCCAAGTCCTGATTAGATGTATCATCCATGTACTTCTATAACATGTCCCTCATCAGAATGCAATATAATTACTTCTTTTATGTTCTTGGTGAGTTCTGATGTAGTATCCAGGAATAATAGTCATATTATCTAAAACTTATTAAATTGCCTCTTCATTCTCCTAATACTATGTGAGGCTGTGTGAGGCCAGCCTTTCTTTATATACATCAAGCACAACACATCACAACAGACTAAATGTAGAAGTACAAGTGAGAATCTGCTCTTATCTATTAAGTCAGACAGATCTACAAAAATTAAAAAAAGTGCCAATCTTCTATTTTTCTTTTTGTTTTGGAAAATGTAGCTTTAAAAAAATGTTATTTACAATAATGTAATAGATTTATGATTGTCGTTTTTAAACACTTGATTAATTAATATTCAAATTTTTGGTTTTAATTTATATTAATGTAAATATTAATGAATGTAACAGAAAAAATAAAACTCTTTGAGATTGTCAATAATTTTAAAAGTGTTTTAGGATTCATAAAAGTTTGAGAACTGCTGCTATAGATTAATTTTGGAGAACTGAGAACAGTACTACTCCACAAACATGGCATAGCATTCAGTTTATTTAGATAAAATTTCTCCAGTACTGCTTTGTAGTTTTTAGATTAGAAATACTGCGATATTTTGTTAAAATTTTCCTCATTTTTTCAACATTTGATCCTATTTTAATGGAATAATTTTTGAATTTCCTTTTCCCATTGTTTCCTGCTTATATTTAGAAATGCAATTGAAGAGTATTAATTTTGTGTTCTATGACCTTGATAAATTATTTGTTCTACTCATTGCTTTGTAGATTCCTTAGGATTTTGAATGCAAACATTCACACCATGTACAAATAGGAAAGCTTTATTTCTTCCTTTTCAGTTTTCAAGTCTTTTGTTCCTTTTACTTGTCTTACTGCCCTGGCTATTCTCTAGCAAAATTTTGAGTTAAAGTTATAAGAGTACATGTTTTTCCCTTGTTCTTGATGCTAAAGCTTTTAGTATTTGACCATTAGGTATGTTGGTTTTTAGTACCAGCCCTTTATTGGATTAAAGAAATATCCTTTTAATGCATAGTTGAATAAGGTTTTGTGTTTTTTTAAAAACATGAATGGTTTTTGTTTTGCCAAATGACTTTTTGCATCTGTGAAACAAATCATTTACTTTACCTCTTTTATTCAGTTAATATAGTGAATTGTATTGATCATAGTTTTTAATATTCAATCAATTTTACATTCCTAATATGCACACCATTTGCTCATGATGTATTTATCTTTTCATATATTACATGATTAAATTTGCCAATATTTTACTAAGTACTCTTGCATCTGTATTAAATAACATCTGTCTGTAATTTTAGGTCTTTGTATTTGTCAGTTTTGTGTCAGGATTTGCTGGTCCCCTTAAAGAATTTGGAAGTGTTTCCTTCTCATCCATTTCTTGTTCAAGTAAGATTGGTATTATGTGTTCCTGAAATGTCTTTGAGAATTCATAGTGAAATCAACTGGGCCTAGGTTTCTTTTTTAGAATGTTCATGATAATAAATTCAATTTCTTTAGTAAATAAAGGGCAAATTGCTTATAAAAATTTCATCTTTGATCAGTCTTTGTAAGTTGTGTTTGTCAAGAAAATTGTCTACCTCATTGTAGTTATAAACTTTTTCCTAATACACTTTTTAATGTCTCTGATAAAGCAGACACTAGTTTAATTCTGATACTCTTGATTCATGTATTATCTCTTTATTTTTAAATTATTATTGCTAGGACTTTATCAATTTTATTAATCTTTCAAAGAACAAAATTTTGACTTTACCATTTTTTCCAGTTTTTGTTTTCTTTTTCATGAATTTCTGACATTTTTTCCTTCTTTATACTTAATTTGGGTTCAATTTACTCCTCTATTTCTAACTTAAGATAAAAACTTATATCATTGACTTAAAACTTTTTTCTCCCATTTCAAATATAAGTAGTTTTAAATTTCCTGCTAAGCTCTGCTTTAGAATAATCATATATATTGTAATATATTGAATTTCAGAATTTTTTAAACAATCATGTGATTTCTTCTTTAGCCCACTATTTATATAGAACAGTGTTATTTTATTTCTGAATATTTTGGGCTTTTTTAGTGATTTCTTTGTTACCGATTTTTAATTTATTTCATCTAAAGTACATACTCTTTAACACTTCAATAGTTGAAATGTATTAACTTTTTTTGATGCAGTATATGGTTTGTATTTGTGAATGTTCCATGTGCATTTGTGAAGAATTGTTTTATGTGCTTGTTGCACATATTTTATAGATATTTTATAGGTCATAGTGATTGATAGTATTGTTCAAAACGTCTTCAGATATCCTGATATTTTCTCTAGTTGTTCTATCAACTGTTCTTATCTATCAATCAATTATGGTTCTATCAATTACTGAGGGAGGGATATTAAAATCTCCAACTATGATTATAGGTTTATTTTTCATTTTAGATATCCATTTTTTAATTCAAATTTTGAAGCTCTGTTTTTCAGGCTCATATATATCAATGACATTTTGATACTTTTTATTGTTATAATTGTCCCACTTTATCTCTGTGGGAGATCTGTTATAACTACTCCTTCTTTTGTCTGTTATAACTACTCCTTGTCTGTTATAACTACTCCTTCTTTTGTGTTTAATATTTACATTGTATATATTTTCCTAACCACTCCCTTTCCACCTTTGCCTTTATATTAAAATTCTATTTCTTTTAGACAGCATATAATCTGCTCTTGCTTCTTAACCAGTCTTACAAACAGTGTTTTTTAAATTTGGATATTTAATGCATTTAATTTAAAGTAATTTTTATACATTATACACAGATCTACTATTTTGCTTTTTTTTCTATTTGCCTCATCTGTGTTTTGTTTGGTTTTCTTTCCTCCCTTTTTTAGTTAATTTTTTCATAAGTATTCCATTTTAATTTCTCTATTGTCTTTTTAGCTGTATATCTTTGCATTTTTAAATAGTTGTTGAAGTGATTATAAAATCAGTCTTTAACTTGTCATCATCTATTCAGAGTTAATATTGTGCCATTTCACATAAAGTGTAGGAACCAAGCAACTTCATGTTTTAATTTGCTACTCCCATTCCTTGTGTTGCTGTTGTCATGTTTATTTTATTTATTCATGTTATAAACTCTATAATATATTATACCTTTTCCTTTAAAAGACATATAAATTTTAAAGCAATTATGCAATAAATATATTTTCCAAATATTTATATACCTTTCGTTTTTCTTTACTTCCTGTGTGATGCTGTTTCTATCTTGCGTCATTTCCCCTCATCCTGAAAAAAATTTCTTTATTAATAAATAATCTGAGTTTTTATCCATGTGAGAAATTTCTTCATTTTACCATGGTTTACAAATGATAATTTTGCTCAATATAGAATTCTGCGTTGGCACTTAAGTTTCTTACAGCATTTTAAAGATATTCCTCCAGGGTCTTATGGCCTTTATTCTTTCTATAATTATAGCCATCATTTTTATAATTTTTTCCCTTAATGTAATGAGTTAAAGTTTTCTGGATGTTTCAATATTTTTTTGCTTGTTTTCAGCAGTTTTCAGTGATGTGTCTAGTTGTTATTTGTATTTCATTTGTTTAGAGTTTACTAAATTTTTTTTGACATATAGTTGCTTATCATAAGACGTAGCAAATTTCTGATTATTATTTCTTTAAATATTTTTCTTTACAATTTTCTCTCTCTTCTTTCTTATACAACTTAAATTGCACATATCAGCCTGTTTTTGTCCCATAAATCACTAAGACTCTGTTCTCAATTTTTAACTTTTTAATTCTTATTGGATAATTTATTTTGATATGCTTTCAAATTCATTGGCTTTCATTTTGAATATTGCACTTTTCATTTTAAGTTCTATAATTAAAATTTGATTATTTTTTAAAGATTATTGTCCTGCTGATACTTTCTATTTATATACTTTGACCATGTTTGCCTTTAATTCAGTGCTTTAACAGCCGTGTTAAAGTCTTCATCTACTTATTTCAACATTTCATGCTCAGTTTTTATTGACCACTTTTTTCTTGACTATAGGCCCATTTTTCTGGGTTTTTTTTCATATCTACTAATTTTTATTATATGCTGAAAATTGTATATGATCAGTTGTATTGTAGGTGCTTTTGTATTTTGTTGTCTGACTCTGAAAAATGGTGATTTTTATTTAGCAAACAGTTAAATTTGGCTGCAATAGAACCCTAAGCTCTGTCTCCTCTGCTGTAGGTAGTAGTTGAAAACATTTTTTCACTTCCCTTAGCCTTCTAGGTATAGCCTTCACTTTGGTTCTTTCAAGTTCCCTGTGCATATATAATTAAAGGTAAAGACCAGGACCTGGGCAAAATTTGCACAGAATTGGGGGAATCTTTCTCATTTTTTCTTTACATTCAGCTACTCTGGTAATTCTGAATTCTTCCTCTGATTCATCAGTCCAAGTGGACTAGGTCTCTGTATGAGTTTTAGCCTTCTCATAGGATGTGAACAGGGTTATGCCTACAGGGAAAAATTTACATGAATATAAACTAACCCAATATAGTTTCCTTATTTCAAGAGTTGAGTTCCCTTTAATTCCTGATCATTCTTTATCATTCTTCAATGCTTCCACATTTTGACAGTGGAACTACTAATAGCTTTAAATCTTGCCTCTGAAACAGTAACGGGAATAGCTCAAGGGCTATTTTCTCGAAGTACAAGTGCTCCTTTTTGAACAAACCATGATTAAGAAACACTTAAAAGGAGAACTATATGATTTTGTCAAATTTTCATAGAGATGAAAGTCATTCTCTGTGTTTTTTATTTTTAATTTTTTATATTTTTTAAATTTTTAAAAAAGATTTATTTTATTTATTTATTTCTCTCCCCTCCCCCCCTCCCACCCTGGTGTCTGTTCTCTGTGTCTATTTGCTGTGTCTTGGTTTTCTGCTTCTGTTGTTGTCAGCATCACCCGGGAATCTGTGTTTCTTTTTGTTGCGTCATCTTGTTGTGTCACCTCTCCGTGGGTGCAGCACCATTCCTGGGCAGGTTGCACTTACTTTTGCACTGGGCAGCTCTCCTTATGGGGCGCACTCCTTGTTCTCTGTGTTTTTTACTTACCACAGATAAAATTTCCCTGGCCATAATTAAGTAGGGCTAATAAATAGATAATCAGTGTGACATTAATAGAATTTTTGCCATATGCTTGGGATTATTTCATTTAACCCTTCAATAAGTTAAGAACTAATATTGCCTGCCCTTTACAGATTGAGGAAATTGAGGCTAAGACATATTCAATAACAAACTAAGTGGTAACTAGGTAAGTGCCAGAGTTGGAATTTAAAGTGAAGAACTTTGACTTCAGAATTAACAATGAATAACCTCAGTGCTTTACTGATTCTTTGTTACTGCTGACAGGACATCAGGAAATTCTCTTTCATAGGAACCTGGCAGAATGACGTCCTTTTCTGGAAGAGAATGGTCAGATAAGTTGAAAAATTTGTGAGCCTTCTGTTTGCTAGGTACTTTTATCTCCTTTAGGTACACTATTCCATATAATTTTCATAGTAGCCCTGTGAGGTTGATGTGCTTATCACATACTGACAAGATAGCAGTGGCCCTGAGGGGATATATAACTAGCCCTAGATTGGCCTTGACAGGAGCAAGACTGGAACACAGATATCCCAGGCCCTTAATCATTTCACACTTCCTCCTCTGCCCCAATCTCTCACATGACCTGAACTTCTGTTAAACTCACCCCAGTTTAATTCGATAACAAAAAGAGATGGAAAAGGCATTGAGTGAAACACAGTCCCCCACCAAATGAAAATCCTATTAGCTAACTGGCTATAGAATGGTGTTTCTTTTCACATGATCTCTGTTTTCTCTTATTTTTTTCTTACTGAGCACATTTAAGGCTTAAAAGACAGTGTGGAGAAAGTGGCTATGGTAGCTGCTGAGGGTAGGGAGGGGGAAGAAGAGGTAAGATGTGGGGGCATTTTCAGGACTTGGAGTTGTCCTGCGTGGTACTGCAGGGACAGATGCTGGACATTGTATGTCCTGCCATGGCCCACTGGATGGACTGGGGGAGAGCGTAAACTACAATTTAAACCATTATCCATGTGGTGCAGCAGTGCTCCAAAATGTATTCATCAAATACAATGAATGTGCCATGATGATGAAAGAGGTTGTTGATGTGGGAGGAGTGGGGTGAGGGGGGTGGGAGATATATGGGAACCTCTCATATTTTTTGAATGTAACATTAAAAAAAAAAAAGACAGTTCTGGAAATATTTTCACATGCAGATGGATTTTTTCCCCTCTGCATCACAACATTGGTTTTGTTTTCTATTAAAACACGAACAAAGTCTCATTGGGTCTTCCAAGGACATGAATTATTTAATATTTTACATTAGTTCACCTCATTTCATTAGGTGTCCATGGGGCATATTCATTTACAGAAGAAGAATGTTAGGGCAAACATTTTTAAAAAGTACAGTAATAATAATGACTAAATAGAAATCTGAAATTATTGTAAACCAAAATCTAGTCTCAAATCACATTAAAGTGCATGGAATATTGACAAAATTTTCAGGAGGCTTTTAACTTGGCAGAACTCATTCAAGGTGTCCAAATTACTTATTTACATCCTGCTCTGGTTAAACTGACCAGATTCAATTACCTGATAGCTTGCTTGGAATCATTATATTCCAAGTCCCGAGTTAATAAACTCCTTCAGTTTTCTAATTATCTCATTCTTCTAGGGCAAAATTATAAAACCATGTTGTAAAATACACAAATCCACTTTCTTAACACATGCTATAATGTTGAGTTAGTGAAATTTACTTGAAGTAGATTGGAGTTAATTAAAAACTTCCCACTTGCCTCTTACTTATCCTTCATTTTTGTTACTCGTTTGGATTCTGACCATGCAGTGCATTATCATCATCTTCAGTTAAATCAAGAGAGTTAACTTCCCACATGTGCCTTTCTCATCACCACTCCAGAGACAGAGAATGGAAATTGTAGTCAGGTCTGTCATGGCAGATGATTTCCAAACCATCTGGTATCTCATAAAAAAATCCATCCTGACAAAAACCCAAGACAAGATAGAATTCTGATATTGTATTCAAAGTCAACACACATATTAATAATCTACCATAGCTAACTGTCAAGCTTATGACAGAACAAAAATGAGTATAGATTGTACTATCTGGCAAGATGTTCTAAATGATAAAGTGAACTCCTGTGTAAAATCTTCATTAAGATTAGAAATGCCTGAAGAAATTATTAGTAATGCTTATACCATCTAAGGGCGATTGTTAAATCAGAATTGTCCTCTATTTCTTTTCCTAGGGAATCTTGTCAGGTCTTAATTAAGTCATCCATTAGCCCCCACAAATGGGATGATTATATATTTACCTGAGGGAGATAACAGTTGCTTATAGTACTCTGTGAGAGATTAAGTTTTAAAAATATTTCTTCATCTTTAAGGAATGGAACAGCGAATAATCACTCATATTTCCTATGTTAGAGTACTGTAGTATTTCCTGTCATCAGATTCCTTTAACTGACTTTAAAGTATTCTTTCAAACCACATCTCTCTCCTCTTCTCTCAGGCCCTCTTACCTCCTTTATCAATGTATTGCACCATCTTCTGATCTTATCCTCATCGGCTTTTCCTTTCCCCAGTCTATCTTTCACATTCCTTACTTGTGTTATCATTTTTTTGGGAAACAAATCTATTCTGCCATATCACATCTTAAAAATCTCCATTTGCACTCCATTTTCTAAATTATGAAGCTGATTAACTTTATAATAGCAAAAAAAGAACCTTTATTATCTACAGCAAAAATGTCTTTCCAGCCTTCTTTCTTGATGCCCAATCATCAATGTACTTCACAGTCTGTCTCTCCAAGTTCCTCATCATTAGCCAGCACTATCTAGATTTTCTTGTCTGTTCTCTCCTTTCATTTTTCCCACTGCCATCATGTTTAGAGAGTTGCTCACTTGGCATACTCTTTTCCATTCTTCAGAGCTCAGTTCATAAATTTCTTTGTGAAATCTTTTTTGCCATTTTAGTGAGAATCAGTGTTTTATTTTCTGAGCTGCCAAAACAAATGCCATCCAATGTACAACCATAACCAATGGAAATTATTGGCTCATGTGTTTGAGGCTAGGAGAAATCCAAATCAAAACATCATCATGGTGATGCTTTCTCCCCAACTACTATGGCATGCTGGGGCTGGCTGATGGTGGTCCTTGGTCCTTGGCTTTTCTGTCTCATGGCAATGCACTTGGCAGCCACTTCTGATTTCTCCTTTCTCTTCCAGGTTCCATTGGCTTTTAGCTCTGGCTGCTCCCTCTGGCTTTCTCTCTCTCTAAGACCCCTTATCATAACACCTTCAGTAATAAGATTAAGACCCACCTTGTTTCAACTGGACCACACCTTAACTGAAACAACCTCATCCAAAGGTCCTATTTATAAGTGTTCACACCCACAGGAATTTATTAAGTTTAACATGTTTTTCTGGTTATGTAGCTCCAAACCTCCACAACTAGTAACTCCATAACTCCTTTCTCTGCACACCCTCAGTTCTTTCTTTATAATTATATAATGGTACCTAACAATTTTTATTATAATAATTGTCTTAGTTTGCCAAAGGGCTGCTGATACAAAGTAATAGAAATGGATTGGCTTTTATAAAGGGGATTTATTTTGTATAAAAACTTACAGTTCTGAGGCTGTGAGATGTCTAAATCAAGGCATCAGCAGAGATGCTTTCTCAGGGTCCTGACACATGGCAAAGCAATAAGGTCATCAATCTGTGCTGAGATCTGTGCCTTCCCCTCCAGAATCTACCATCTCCCAGAGTTCTGCTGTAGGCCACAAGGCATAAGGCTGTTCTTGTCAGCACTGAGTTACTCCATGAGTCAAATCTCTTTGGGGACTCTTTCCATACCTCTGTGCTCCTTGAGCTCAAATATCTCATAATAGATTGTGCGGCGGCTTGCTTGGTCGGTAGAGGTGGGGTCTGGCTGCAGACGAGGGGTCGGTCCAGCTCTGGACGAGGGGTCGGTCCCGCTTGGGACGAGGGGTCGGTCCAGCAGCAGACGAGGGATCGGTCTCACAAGGTGTTGCGCGGTTCGGCTGACGGGGTCACCCGGAGAAGCAGGCGATGAACTGGGGACAAGGGAGGCCAGGCCCTTGTCGGGGGCTCTCAGGACTGGAGGGCGCACGGCAGAAGAACTACCGCAGAGACAAGGTAAACACGCAAATCCAACTTTATTGAGGGAGAGGCAACAGTTTTATAGGGGCTGGGGAAGGCTGATTGGTCGAAGCCACGCCCTGTTATGATTGGTTGCTGGCGAAAGGTCAGTGGGCGGTACTGGACGGGGGACGGGTGGTGGTTAGGGATTGGCTGTTGCTGTTGCTGGGGGAAGTGGCAGGGTTTAGGGATTGGTGGCTGCTGTTGCTGGGGTGGAGGGCAGACTGGATTTTTCCGCCCACGCCTGGCTGTTGCTGCTGTCGGGGGAGGGGAAAAGGGCAGACTGGAATTTTCCGCCCTGCGCCTGCGCAGGGAGAAAGAAGAAGAAGGGTGCCGCCCCACAGGCATCGTGTGGCGCCATCCGGGAGGAGAGGCGGCCGCGGAAGCATGGCTGCTGAGAAGGGGAGACCCGAGGGCACTCTGCACCCATGCCGAGCTTCCTTCAGGGGTGGCGGTGGGCCCGACCAACCACCCTATTATGGGGGCAACGGAATTAGGCCTACCGCGGCTGCTCCCCTTGCCAGGCCAGCAAACCACACTTCAGCCCGAGGGGTGACCGCAAGATTGGCCTAAACAACAGGAATTTATTGGCTCACAATTTTAAGGCTAGAAGGAGACCAAAATCAAACTATTATTGATGCTTGTTCTCTCCCGAAGACTATCATGGGAGCTGGAGTGCTGTTGGCAATCCTTGGGGTTTCTTGGCTTGTTTTTCTGCTTCCTCTCATATAGCAGTGGCCTCTCCTCCTGGCTTCTGTCACTTCTGGGTTCTCTTTACAAGGCCCCCAGTGATCCAGATTAAGATCCCACCCTGATTCAGTTAGTCACACCTTAACTAAAAATGATATCTTTAAAAGATTCTTTTTTTAAAAAATTATTTATTTATTTTTTAAAATTACATAAAAAAATATGAGGTCCCATTCAACCCCACCGCCCCCACCCCTCATTCCCCCCACAGCAACACTCTCTCCCATCATCGTGACACATCCATTGCACCTGGTAAGTACACCTCTGAGCATCACTGCACCCCATAGTCAATGGTCCACATCATAGCCCACACTCTCCTACGTTCCATCCAGTGGGCCCTGGGGGGATCTACAATGTCCCGTAATTGTCTGTGAAGCACCACCCAGGACATCTCCTCGTCCCGAAAACGCCTCCACATCTCATCTCTTCCTCCCATTTCCCAAACCCAACAGCCACCATGGCTACCCTTCCCACACCCATTCCACATTTTCTCTGTGGACATTGGATTGGTTGTGTCCATTGCACATCTATGTCAAGTGGGGGCTTAGATACCACATGGATACTGGATGCACTCCTCCTGCTTTCAGTTGTAGACACTCTAGGCTCCATGGTGTGGTGGTTGACCTTCTTCAACTCGATGTTAGCTGAGTGGGGTAAGTCCAATAAATCAAAGTGTAGGAGCTGAAGTCTGTTGAGGATTCTATTTACAGTGGGTTCACACCTACAGGGACATGAATTAAAATTAAGAAGAGGTGTTGGTTGGGGTATGCAATTCAACCTACTGCCCTTACCAAGCTATATGATAAGCACTGCTTTACTATGCACTAACCTAGAATTGTATCATATGTCATTGTCTAGTCAGTGTTTATCACAACACCCTACATCAGGTGGGAGATTAGGGGCTGGAATACTGAACTGCTAAATTTTAATGAAAAGTCAAGAAGGATCATCACATTTATAAATCTTGAGCAACCTGAGTTTGCAGAAGAACTGGGAGAAGTGGGGTCAGAAGAAGAAATTCATGTTTATGGAAGAGGAGAGAAGAGCAAAGAAAAAAGATATTAGGAGACACTGAATTCAAATGCCAGTTTATTTTTCCTAACATTTATAGAGTAGGCTTCTGATTCTATAATATTTCTCTTAATATTGGATGGCACATATTTTGAACAGGATGTCCGGTAATGAAGTTGATAGTTTGAAAGTTGTAAATCACTGATAATGAAGCTATTGTTGCAGCTGAGATCTCCTTTGAAAGATGAAACAAACATCACAACTATCTAACGTTGTCAAAATCAAATATAAGATTTACTTACATATTACAGTCAATTTAATGATAGTCCCCTTTAAGATGCACAAGTAAAATGTTTACCAAAATTAAATATTTTAATTTAGATATTAACCCTAATAATACATGATACATGCAATTGTGATATATATTTGACTTTGATAATAATTATCAAAATTGTCCTATGAAGTCACAATTTTAATATTTAAACATTGATTAGAAGAGTCTTATGACATTAAGAAAAATTGTACAACTGAAAAAAAATAATTCTCTCAATTAATAGTTGACAAAATACAAACATATATATCCTATAGATAAATATAAGTAGAATTACTTATCTATAAAATTTTTCACATTAGACAAAAAAATAAATTGAATTCTATGCTGTATACAAGAAAGCTACCTAAAACAAAGAATTCATAAGTGTTAAAAATAAGATGATTAGCAAAGATTTACCTAGTAAATGCAAACAAAAAGAGAACAGAGATCATAGATTTAGTATCGAACATGGTAGCACTCAGGTCAAAAAACACTAGCTGAAATGAGGTCTACAGCTCAATTCAAAACAGACAACAGTTTTACAATATCCATCAATTGATAACATAACAAAAGCTTTCATAAAGCAGAAATTTCAAGAGATGGAAAAATGAAAGCACAAGTATAAGAGACTTCAGTTTATCTCTTTAAGTTTAAAACAGTTCAAGAGACAAAATACAGAGAGTGATCTCCGTATGGTTCTGATAGGCACAAATTTCAGTTACCATGGCTTAGTTAACCCCAATTTACTAACAACACAGTTCAAATTTCAATTATCATGGTATATTAACTCTGAGTAATTGCATAAATTCCAAACTTTTCTACTATACCTTTAGTCCATAAATCACTATAGACTAACAGATGTACGTCATGACCAGTGATCAATCACATCACTTCTTTCAAAGTTTGTTGGTGATTGATTACTGTGCATCTGTTATTCACTTTGTGCACAGCAGCAAAAATTGTAGTTGTATTTTTTCATTGTTTCTCAGTGATAAATCCACATGATATTTCACAAAAATGGATAGCCCAAAGAAGGAATTGACCAAAAAGATGAATTCACATCAAAGAAATGAAAAATAATCATGTGGGAATTGAGACTTTCTTGATCATGGGCCTACTAACACTTTTGTTGTTCAAGAGACTTTAGCTATGCATCCAAGGGAACTTAGTGGAGGAGAACTTAAAAAATGAGGAAAGTGGTTATGAAGAAAAAGATGAAGATGTCACAGAGGAAATGATCCAGCAAAAACCTTCATGTTAAAAGAATTCTCAGAGATAATGCATGACATTGAAAGTACAAAGAATAAGATGTTGGATGCTGATCCAAACTTAGAAAGGAGTATGGCAATTTGTCAAGGCATAGAAAAAATTCTTGCTCCATATATAAGTTTTGTGATGAGAATGAGGCAAGAACTATTCAAATTCCTCTTTATAAGTTCTTTTAACAAAGAAATAAAATACTTCAGTGTTTCTCATGTTTATAATACAATGCAGTAAATTAATACCTGTTTTACAATTTTTTTTTCATTTCCTTACATGTTTATAGCTATCGGTAAGAGAATTTTCTGAGTTATGACAGATTTTTTTAAAGGTCATGGGCCAATCATAATTTTCTCATTGATTATTAAAGAGCCTTTGCATAGTTTTAGGCTCCATGGTCATTTTTATGATCCCACATTAATGTGTAAAGTAGAATTAGCTTTAAAAGGAAAGATTCTGGAAACCAAAATGACATAACTAATAAAATAAAGCTAATGAACATATGTCAGAGTCAATACCCTAATATTGCAGAACACTTATATCCATGCATTCATGGTACATTCACAAAAATTGTAATTATATTTGGCTTCCCAAAAAAAACCCCACTCAATAAGTTCCAAAAAAATAGAAACATTTCAGACAAAATTCTTTGTTCATTGACTAAAATTAGAAATTAGTTTCAAAAGCAGAAAAAGTAGGTTCCTACTTCTGGAAATGTAATATGTCTATTTGAAAATTCTAGGTCAAAAGAGAAAAGCAAATTGAAAACAAACTGTAACATACAATGAAAGCCTTACTCAAAGGAAAACTTATGGTTGTGAATTCCTTGATCAATAAAAATAAAATTGCAGAAATATAAGTTAAGTATTTGACTCCAAAATTTAGAAAATAGAAATGAAGACTGAAAACAGAGAAAAAGGTGTTAATAAACATAAAAATAAACTTTAATGAATTGGAAAATTAAAATAACTATAGAACAAATACATAAATTGACTCATTAAAAGTTAAAATAGTAATCTAATCATAAATAACAATGTACAAGAAATAATAATGAATGATAGACATACCAATTAAAAATTACAAGAGTTTTAAAAAACTCTATTCAAATAAGATGTGTCAATGCATTTAACAAGGTTGTAGTGGTGACAGCTAAAGACTGATTTAATAACAACATAAATAAATTTAAGCAAAGGAAACTACACAATATTGCTAAAGGAAATTAAAAAAGACCTAAATAAATGGAAGAATATTTCATGCTTATGGATTGGAAGACTAAATATCATTAAAATCTCTATTTTACCCAAATAAATTTAGAAATTCAACACAATCACACCGAATAAAAGTTCTAATGGCCTTTTTTACTGAACTGGAAAAACCACCTATCAAATTTATTTGGAAGAGTAAGGGGCCCTGAATAGCCAAAAACAACTTGAAAATGAAAATTGAAATTGGAGGAATTACACTATCTGACATTAAAGCCTACTACAAAGCTACAGTGGCCAAATAGCATGGTATTGGCACAAGGATAGGTATTCTGACCAATGGAACTGAATTGAGAGTTCAGATAGAGATCCATGCATATAAAGCCAAGTGATATTCGATGAATATCCCAAGGGCCCTAGGGACCCAGACACTAAAGGCAAAGCACACAATCCCATGAAATTAGCATCCCATCAGTGGGTCTTGGAATATATGATAACCTAATTCCCCAATGTAACAGAGTTAGACTAATTTGTAATTTCCACACAATATGATTCTTCTACCCTTTTTATTTGAACCTATAATGAACCTATACCTGTTAAATGTATGTCCCAGAGACTTAAATCTTCAGTCTGTTCGTATGCTGAATCAGGGCTCAACAGGCATATGAACAGACCAACACCTACTCTCCAGTTCATCAGACTCACCAAGATAACTAACAAAATGATTATGATGGACAACCCTCATCCCAAGAAACAGAGAGTATCTATAGCTGTAAGCAAAACAGTTCTCTCCATCTGCCCCCATAAGATCTAAGGCCCCTTTCAATCTGAAGCACAGTGGGCATTGTCACCCTCAAATCCTCATAGTCTTATTATTATTGTAGTAACAGTAAACTTGTAACATTGATACCAAGATAGAAAGATAGTGGTTACCAGAGGTTCTGAGGGGAGGGGTAGGGAAGAATAGGTGGAACATAGGGCATTTTAGGGCTTTGGACTTGTTCTGCATGGCATTGCAATTACAGAGATAGGTCATTATACATTTTGTCATGTGCAGTGCAAAGTATAAACAATAATGCAAACTATAGAACTTGGTTAGTAGCAATGCTTCAATATCTGTTCATCAATTGTAGCAAATATACCACATTAGTGTAAGATGTTACTAATAGGGGAAAATGTGAGAGGAGGAGGGGGTGAGCTATATGGGAATCCCCTATGCTTTATTTTTTTAATTTTTTTTTTAATTTTTAAAGAAGTTTTAGATTACATAAATGTTACATAAAACATATAGAGATTTCCCATATACCCCACCCCCACACACACATTTTTCCTTCATTAATAACATCTTTTATTAGTGTGGTGCATTTGTTACAATTGATGAACACATACTGAAGCATTGCTATTAACTGTGGACTATGGTTTACCTTACAGTTTACACTCTGTCACACACAATTTTATAGGTTATGACAAAATATATAATGTATCCATCATTGCAATGTCATGCAGGACAATTCCAATGTCCTGAAAATGTCCCCATATTATGCCTAATCTTCCCTCTCCATCCCCTCAAAACCACTGGTGACTACTGCCTTTATATCAATGATAGAATGTCTTTAGTTTACAGAATTATAATAAGTTTGTAATACAATAATAATGTCTACTTTAGTCTTGTTCATTCTCCAATCTTGAGGATTTTGGGATGATGATGTCCACTCTGTTTCTAAATGAGAGGGTGCTTAGATCCCATGGGGAAGATGGATGGAAATAACTTGCTTGCAGTTGCACTCTGTTTCTTTGGATGGGTATTGCCCATCATCATCTCCTTGTTAGTTGTCCTGGGTGAGTCCAATGAACTGGAAAGTAGGTGTTGCAACTCTGCTGAGATTCAGGGATCAACTGGCACATGAATGGACCAAAGATTTAAGTCTCTGGGACATATATTTAGCAAGTATAGTCTTAATTATAGGTTCAACTAAAAGGGGCAGAACAGCTATGTGTAGGGAAACTAGTACATTGAGGAGCATAAACTCCAAAGTAAGACTCACTGACAGGGTGCTGAATTCCTGAGCTTGTCTGCCTGGCTTATAGTGTCTAGATGTTTCTAGAGCTCTCAGGAGTCCCACTGTTTGAGGCACTGTTCAGTGTGGCAGTAAAGGAAATCCTGCTGAGACTTGCATAAGCATAACTTCTGGAATGACCCCTCAGCTCGCTTTGAAATCTCTTAGCTATAAAAATTCATTTGTGTTTAATATTTCCCCTTTCTTCTGTAATCTAAAACTTCTTTAAAAATAAAGTTTATTATATGAAAAGATATACTGTGCCTGAAAATAATGAATGTTAAGAGCCGTGAAAGCCCAATAATCTGGAATCCCTTAGTATATGGACAAATCTTAAAATTCCCACTGACAGTTGTATGCCTGAGGACAGACTTTAAGGGGTAAGGGCACAAAACAATGTGTTCATACCAATGACCCTGAATCACCAGGAACATTTTAATGGATTGATTTAATCTTTATGAAACTAAAATGCACAAAGTTTATTTTAATCCTTTTAAATATTTAAAATCTTAAAAGCTCTGGTAGTTACAGGACCCTTCTTCAATGAAGGAATAGGAAATTTTGCAAAACTTCACATTTGTCTGATAAATGAGATACTGTACCACTTATTTTAAATCACATCATAAATTCTGTATCTTCCAGGTAATAGTGGGATAATCAGCCTAAAAATTTAACAACAATGTCAAGATTGGTGTCAATCCCTTGTTGGCCCTCATGAAATAAAATCTGTGATCAAAATTAGTTTTGGCATTTGTTTTTATGGCAGCCAAAATTTATTTCCTGGAATAAATTAAAGAAAGTTGAGTGAAAACAACTGAGCACTGTTTCTTTGAACTTTGAACAAGTTATGGGACTCTAGGAAAGCAAATAGGAGCATTAAGAATTGAGTACTTATTGCAGTACTATTTATTAAATCACTAAGTCTGTTTTTAGTATGCATTCCTTATGCTAGTTCCGGGATGAAAGAAGCTATTAGGTTTCTTGAACTTTAGGAGTTTAATTTCATGAATACTCAGTCATTAAATAATATAATTTTTAGATTTTCAAATGCTTTGGGGGAATGGTATACATAAAGTCTCTAAATTAACAAAAGCTCTTAACTAGGCACAATGTAGAGAAAATGTGTGTGTGTACAATGATTTATGGAGCTGCTTTAACTGCATATACACTGATGGTATACTAAAACAGACAACAGAGGTCTAAATGTTTTATTTTACTCATGTCAGCAAACACTTAATTTCTTCTATCAAGCTCTATGGAAGAAATTTAGATTACAGTAATGAATAAAACACCATGCCTTTTCTTAAGCAACCTATAAGCTAAATAACAGAAAACACAGATAAGTGAAAAAGTCATTAAAATGTGGTATAAAGTATGAAACAACGGAAATATAATCAAGATGCAGAAGAGAGAGTTACTCTCTTAGATAGTGAGGGGAGGATAATGGGAGTGCTGCTGAATGGACAGTGGTAGGATGTCCAGACCAAGACTTGGAGAAAAAATAGGAATTTTTCCAGGTGAATGAATATGGAACTCATTCTAGACTGGGTGTCAGAAAACATAGATGTGGCAAAAACATGGCACATTTGGGGAAATGCACATTTCAATATGGCTGGGCAATAGCTAAGAAAGGAAGCAACAGTGGGAAAACTGGAGAAGTGGGCAGAGGCTGCAGTATGGAGGGAAATGTATGACTTACTAAAAATCAAAGGTGAGGAACTGAACTGCTAAAAAATTATGTTGATGATTAGAAAGGAGCCTGCTCAGCTTTTCTTCCCCATTAGAAAATGACTAACATTTTGCAGTCATATTTTTTAAAATTCTCTGTTAATTTGATAGGGAAAAATGTTTTAATTTATATTCTTCTGATTAGAAATATTCTTGAACTTTAAAAAAGACAGAAAGGTTATTGCTTACATACATTTTCTACTTTGAGAATTCTCTCATGTATTTCTTTTCCTGTATCAGCATTTTTATTACATTTTTATATAAAGGGGTACATTATATATTAATAATTTATCCCTAAGCACCTGCAGATGTTCCTCAGTTTTTATTTGACCTCTATTTTTTATGAAGAAAAAGTTTAAAGATTTATGTAGTTAAATCTATTGTTCTTTCTTTCTTTCTTCATGGTTTAGAAAGTCTCATCCACTCTGAAATGTAATATTCACGTCAAATTTCATTTCTTGTTAATTGTAGAGTTTTAAGCAAAGAAGTAGCAAGATCAAATTTACACTTTAGAAAGATAACACGAGCAGGAATATCGATGATAAAGTGTATTTTAAGAAATGTATTAGCTCTAAATTTCCTTCAAACTCTCTTCCTTTGCTCTCTATATATCCCCAAAAACTAAGTGATTAACTCACCCCATCTTACCCACATTATCATACATTATCTCATCACCTTGACTTGATTCAGATTGCAACTATCAATTATTAATACTTCCCCTTTGTAGCAAGCTTTTCTTAATCTTCATACAGATCCTTACTGTGCAGGAATCAGTGTGACTTAGCTCCTTCTCTCCAACATATATATGTGTATATATATGTATATATATATATGTTGGCAAGCGATTGGTGTATTATTTGTTTTTGAATAGGTAAAAAGATGCAACTATGTATTTAAAGGAGGAAGGCCAGGTCCCACCAGACACCATCTGCTGCTACTTCTAAGGTGGTTGGTTTACTGCCTAACTATGTTTCCAAAGAGGCATTCAGTTCCGCAGTTGGGAAACAAGTGATTATTAAGTGCCCACAGGGTATAATTTCTTTTTTGTTGTTGTGTTGAAGATTTATTTATGTATACTGGATATAAATTCTTCATTAAATATAAGTGTTCCAAATATTTTTGTGTGTAGTTTTTGTTTTGTTTTGTTTTGTTTTTTTAACTTTCATGATAGTCTTTTGAAGTACAAAAGTTTTTAATTTTGATGAGGTGCCATTTTATCAATTTTTTCTTTTGTAGCTTGTGTTTGGGTTTAAGGTCTAAGAAACCATTACCTAATAAAAGGTCCTTAAACTGCTTCCCTATGTTTTCGTCTGTCAGTTTGATAGTTCTACCTCTTATATTTAGGTCTTTGACCCATTTTGAGTTGATTTTTGTATGATGAGTGAGGTAAGTGTCTTCCTTTTTTTTTTTTTTGCAAATGGAGATCCAGTTTTCCCAGCACTACTTGTTGAAGAGACTTTCCCAATTGAATAGTTTTTGCTTCCGTGTCAAAAATCAGTTGAAAAAAACAGGGAAGCATGTTGAGGACAACACATTAGTCAAGGGTTTCTTAAGTTTATACCCAAACACAAGCAACAAAAGAAAGCAAAAAAGATAACAGGCAACTAATTTTTTAAAAAGTACCTCTAAGGCCTTTATCATGAAAGTAAAATGACAACCTACACAAAAGGAAAAATGTATTTGGAAACCACATATCTGATAAGGATGCAGTATGTAGAATATATAATGAAATCCTTTAACTTAACAACAAAAAGACAAAGAACCCAATTAAAAAATGGGCAAAAGTCTTGAACAGACATCTCTCCACAGAAGATGTACAAATGGTCAGAAAGCATGTGAAAAGATGCTCAACATCACTAGCTATTTGGAAATGCAAATCAAAACCACAGTGAAATACCATTTCACACCCATTAGAATAGCTGATAAGGCAAGCTCCAGAGACTTTCCATCTGCTGAGCTGCCTGCTCTCCCTCACCTCTCGTCCCTAGTCCCAACCACCTACTTCAAGGTTGTGTGTAAGAATAATTTAGAGAAAAGGAGGAACCTGGAAATTATTATGTTCTCTGTTAATAAACAGGGAAACTAATAGGATCCTTGAAAGACTGTCATTTTTCAAACTAAAGATAAAAGTGTGACTGATTATGGCCTTAAACTACTGAAGAAAAGTTTAGGACTATGCTCCTGTGTGGGAAAGAGTTTGGATTTATATTTGAACTTTGTATGACCTGTTCCTTATTGTAAATGTTACACCTGTTCTTTTGTAGATGTTGCTGTTGTTCCTTATTGTAGATGTTGCAGTTATTCCCTATCATTGTAGATGATGTTGCAGTTTGTATAGCAAACAGTTGGTTGGTAGTTTCCAAGAAATACAAGGTGGAAACTAGGGTAGAGGCTCTCAGTTCCAGAAGATGTGAGTGCCCGGATCCCATCTTTATCTCCTCTCTTTTCTTTCTCTCTGTCCTTTATTTCTTATGCCTTCAAGCCAACCTATCGCTGAGCTGATTGTAGCACTCCAGTCCTACTGGACTTTCTAGGACTTTATAATATTTAATTTACCAGCCGTGGGATTTTAAATGGGCCTATCTGCATTATAAAAACCCAGCACTGGTGAAGGTGACTGGTTTAATATCTATTTTTTCATGAATCCACTTTTTACTTTTCTATTCTCTTTTTTAACATCCTCAGGCCTCACCAGCTGGTTGGCTGTTTGTTACAAGTTAGGTGACATTAATAGTTAAACCCAAAGTCCTCTTGTTCAAGTGTCCTCAATAATCCATGGTAAGAAAAATAATAATAATCCATGGTAGTAGACCTCATCCTCTTGTTCTGGGTCACCTTCTCCTCTTTAGTTTGTCTGGGTTTATGTGTGGGGTGGGTATAATTGGGGGCCAGGGGTGGGGATGTCTCATGTATGTTCCCTGGTCTTTACCTTCCTGTGCCTCTGTGGTCATCTGGCTCTGGATCCTGGTTTCTGATCCACTCAAGGTTAGCACATATGCTCAGTACTCTTGCTCAAATATTTACTATATATCACATGAGTTTGTTTTGAGGGGTTTGCTGTTCTCTCAGGTGACCATGAACATAGACTATCAATTCCTTACAGTGCAGCTTATACTAGGTATAAGTTTTATTGGGATTTTGTTGAAAGTTTGGAGGAAAACAGAAAGTAATCACAGTACAGACTAATTTTCTAACTACATCTTATAGGTCACAGTTCACAGACTGAAGTTCTTATCAATGGGCCCCCTTACAGGGTTCTTCCGTGCCTAGCTACTGCTTTCTTTCCCTGCTTTTCTAGACCTGCTTCCATCTATCAGAGGTCTGCTTCTCCCCACTATTTGGAATTCCCTCAAGATCATCTAAAATTCATTCAACACATGGAGAAAGGATGGGGCTTCCACTCTATCTTTGTCTTGAATTTGCCTTCAATTCCTTATTTCTTGCTCCCGTAGCTATCTCTTTCCAGGATGAGTGCCAATGGGAAAGTATAATCCAGTAAAGCAACCTCACTCTCTACCTAAGGAACATGGCCTTGCCTTTTAGTCATAACAAAATATTCAGACATCAGTATGTGCTCAATGTCTTAAAGAGGATCACATGTAAGGAGCAATATAACAGTATGGATTGTGCTTTACTCAGCCAAGCCAGTCCCCTCCAGAATACGTACGGTGATTTTTCTGAGCCATTCTAAGTTTTAGGCCCTAATTGCCTGTGAACCACTGCTCAAATAAGTATGTTCCTGCACAAGCAAAAAAGACTTTTAAGTCACTGTGTAGTCCAAAAGCATATTTGGCAAAGAAACATTTCATGTCAGCAGAGATGAGATTCTGCCTACAACATAGAAGACTTTCTTTAAACATTTGATGCTGAGTACTGTAACTCCTTAAAATACAGCTTATACAAATCTCCATTTGAGAAGAGGGTCTTTGTTCTATACTGGTATAATCAAATGAGAAATTCAAGTACATATTAGCTTATGGTGTGTTCTACATTATTTTAATTTTCATCTTTGTTAGAAACTTTCTTAAAGCATTGCAATGAGTTTGTCCAGATTATTCAATTTTCACATAGGCTTTAAATACCTTAGTCTGGCCATTTCCACATCTGGCCTTGATGAAATGACTGGTTTTAAACTAGCCCATTTTAACAGAATACTGGGGAGTCTAATCCACAATAAAATAAAAGGAAAATACAATGCAACTACCTGGAGTTTATTCTGGGAAGGTAGAGCTGCTTTAGCATTTAAAAATCAAGTAATTTGCCACATTAACAGACTAAAAGAGAAAAGTCACATGTTATCTCAATAGGTGCAGAGAATATATTTAAAAGCTCATGTCATACTTAATAGTGAAAGAATAAATGCATTCCTCTTATATTTGGCAGCTAGGCAAGGATGTCCACTATCACCACTTCTATTCAGCACTATGCTGGAGGTCTTAATCATTGTAATGAGGCAAGAAGGAAAATAGAAACAAAAAATATTATAAAGGAAGAATGTAACATGTCTTCGTATATAGACAACATGATTGTGTACAGGAATATAAAAACACTACTAGAACTAATCGGTGAATTTAACAAGATTTCAGGATGTGAATAATATCCCAAAATCAATTATACTTCTATGTCAGTACAAACAAATTGAAATGAAACTTTAAAATTAATATTTAACAAAATAATAAACTAAATATTTAGGGATTGATTTAGGAAAAGCTGTTGAAAACTTTAGGACATTATGAAATTGCTGAGGAAAATGGGAGAGAGATAACATGTTTATGGATTGGAAGACTCAGTATGGTAAGATACTATTACCCAATCCAATCTGAATCAAATTCCAATAGGCCTTTAATTTTTTTTTTTTTTTTTTGGTAGAAATTCATAAGATGCTTCTAAAATATACATGGAAGTTCAAAGAACTTAGAACAGTGTCTTAATTTGCCAGGGATACTATGATAAATACCACACAATGGTTTGGCTGAAATAGCAAGAACTCACTGTCTCAAGATTTTGAGGTTGGAAGTCTAATATCAGCATATTGGCAGGCCTTCCTTTCACCAGGAGTATGAAGCATTCTGACAATCCCCCATCACATGGCACTCTTTCCCTCTTTGTGTCTGCTCCTCTGATTTCTGCTGACTTCTGGCTTCTGCCAGACTTCTGATTACACCTGAGTTTCCCCTGCCCTATAAGGGCTTATAAGGACTCAGATGGATTAAGGCCCAGTTTGATTCAACTTGGCCTCATCTAAAAAAGATCTTCACATCCACACCTTAAATTATCTGAGCGTATCCAATAATACTATTTACAAATGGGTTCACACCCACCAGAGCAGGGTTAGGACTTACAAATGTCTTTTCTGGAGCATACTATTGAATCCCAAAATAGTAAAAACAGTTTTGAAAAAGTTTTCTCAGTTTTAGCCATTCAACGTTTTGATACTTATTGAAGTAACAAATATTATTCTAAATGCTGGATATAATATTACAGTTATGGTCATTGCCATCAGAAACCTTATAGGTTAATGAAGGAGATACAGACATTTTATAATATTAAATTTTTAAAATATTAACATTAAAATTAGATAAACATAAAATTAGAAAGTTCAAAAAAGCATCACAGAATATTTGACATCTGTTCTGAGACCTAAAAGATGAACTCTTTTTATTAAAATTCATTACTAAATTGTGAGCAATTTTACAAAAAATTTTGGAACTCATATAAGATGTTACATCCAAGAGAAGAGATTTCTGGACTGGGGAGGGAGAAGTGGTGTATTCCCCCAAAGAAAGCCAAGAAAAAACAAAAGAAGGAAAAAATTGTGAACAAATACTTCACAGGAACTTTCCTTAAATAAAGGCTTTATTATTATTATTAAAGATTTAGGTTACATAAATGTTACAATGAAAATATAGGGGATTCCTATATAACTCACTCCATACTTCTCCCACACTTTTCCCTCTAAACAACACCTTTTGTTAGTGTGGTACATTTGTTACAATTGATGAACACATATTGAAGTATTGCTACTAATCATGGTCCATAGTTTGCATTATGGCTTACACTTTGCACTACACAATTTTATAGGTTTTGACAAAATGTATAATGGCCTGTATCTGTCATTACAACGTTATGCAGAACAATTTCACAGTCCCCCAAATGCCCCATGTTGCACCTATTCTTCCTTTTCCCTGCCCTCAGAACTTCTGATGACCAATGTCATCAATGTTACAAGTTCTTCCATTACTAGAATAATAATGTCTGCTTTAGTCCATAGTTGCATTTCCCCCTTATGCTTGTTGATTCCTTCATCTTGAGGATTTGGAGATGGTGATGCCCACCCTGCTTCCAGTTGAAAAGGGACTTAGATCCCATAAAGCAGATGGATGGAACTGTCTTGCTTGCAGATGTAGATACTCTATTTTTTGGGATGAACATTACTCATCCTAATCCTTTTGTTAGTTGTCCAGGTGAGTGTGATGAGTTGGAGGGTAGCTGTTGGATTCAACTCTGCTGAGATTCAGACCTCAACTGGCATACAAACAGACTACAGATTTAAGTCCCTGGGATACATATTTAATGAGTATAGAGCTAATTATAGGCTCAAATTAAAGAGGCAGAAGAGCCATGTATAGGGAAATTATAAATGAGCCCAACTCTGATAAACTGGGGGGATAGGTCACCATATACTTCAAGGTAAGGCCCACTGACAGGGTGCCAAATTCCTGGGGTTGTCTGACCTGCCTATAGTGTCCAGATGCCTTTAGTGCCCTCAGGAGCGCCCCTGCTTCAGACACTGTTTCCTGCAGCAGTCAGTGAGATCCTCCTGAGACAAGCATAAGCATAACTCTGGAATGAACTTCTGGCTCACTTTGAAATCCTTTAGCCATAAAAACTCATGGTCAAGGTCTTTTTCCAAATGTATCACAAGCTGGCATTTGGCAACAATCCCTCAGTGCTAGGGCTGCTCATTCCTGGGAGTCACGTTCCATGCTGATGGGAAGGTAGTGAGTTTTTATGCTTAATTTGGCTTAGAGAGAGGCCACATTTGAGCAACAAGGATTTTAGGAAGTAACTTTTAGGCAGTATATAATACAAGGCTAAGTTTTAATTTTGTAAGAAAAATGTTCATAAATACAAACATAAATATCAAGGACCTGGCACATTGGTCTGCCTTCCTTCACTAGGCACTGCCCATGTACTCTAGGCATACTTGCCACTCTCTTAGAGAATGTAGCAGGACTTGCAGAATGGGATGTAATATTCTTACTCCCCAGGAAGGGAATACAATATTCTTTTGGTTATTATGTAGGTCTCCACCCACCAAGACAACACCCCGTGACCACTTGGATACATTCATATTCCACAGAGATATGTCCCAAGTGCACCACTCCCCACACATCCTTCCACCACCAACACCCAGCATGATATTCCTACACAGGGGCTTTTTAAATAACTCTAGGAAAAAAAGAGTATGAAATAGGAGCTTGTGCTAAAGCATAAGAATAAAAGGAAGAACTTACTTTATTAAACATTTTAGAATAGAATAACTAGACCTTGTAACAAGGTGGATATTTACAAAATAAAAGAAATCAAGAATATTCTAAAAACCCAAAGTAAATAAATAGGATAGATAATGGAGACTCAATTGTCATTGAATTGGGTCACATATTATAGTTTTATTGACCTATCCAGATTGGGTCTTTGAAGCTGGAACATTGTTTTCAGAGTGTCTTAAATCACTCCCTTTCTTTCCATTCCTATTTGCAAATATCTAATTGTTATCTTTCCTACCTCCAACTTTCTTCTCCTTCTTATTCTTCCTGCACACTCTTACTATTATGTCTTGGCTTTACTAAAAGAAAAGATAAAGATGACCTCCCAACATTTGCTTGATACATTTATAATTTCTTAGCCTGGCTTCTATTGAAAGACTAAAATCTGTCTCTAAATTAGATATTCTGGATTAAAGTTTATCAAGAAATTTACATGTATTCTGTTCTCCAGGCAAATAAATCCAATTCAAGGCTCCAAAACCTACCTTAGGATTTCCAGTCTCCGTATTTGTGCTCATTCTCTTTTGTATGCCACTATTGATCTCTTTTCCTAAACTAATCAACCGCATAATCAAATGTAATGAAAATATTTTATCTCTCTGAAATCTTTCTTGGCCAATCCTGCTGTACATGAAGTCTTACCACACTCAATTTCTCTAGTAAGCATTGATCAGATTATTCAAATGGCATTATTTATGGGCTAGTAATATTTGACATTGCTTTTTATTTGAAGAATATTTTATTTCTCAAGCTGGATGTATGCACCTTGAATTCATAGACTGTATGTTCACATAAATTTGGATTTGAATGTTGGTTTTATCATCTGTGAATTTTGTGAATTCAATCTCTGAATTTCCATAATTTCCAATTTCCCCTTATCTAAAATTGAGGGGATAATATCATCCATTAATCCATTCTTTATTTTTGACTCATCCATTCAATGTTTAGTGACTATATGTCCCCCACACATTGTGCATAGTTGTTGAACATAAAGGAGAGAACAAAACAGAATCAGTTCCTATCCTCAATAAGTTTACAGAAAGACATAAATAAAGCAAAACCTAAAATATTTCTCAAATATATTTCAGTATCTTCTGCTCCCTAATATTAACAATAATAAGAGCTAATATTTATTGAATGCTTGTTGTCTTAGTTTTTCACAAATACTATACCCAGGTGGTTCAAGCAACAGGAATTTATTATTTGTTGGATTTGGAAGGTAAAAGTTTAATATATTGACATCAATATATTAGCAGGGCTTGCTTTCTCCCAGAGTCTGTAGTGCTCTGGCAATCCTTTATCACAGGATAATCTTTTCTCCTTGTGTCTGCTCCTCTGATATCCCCTGACTTCTGGATTCTTTAGGTTTCTGGATTTCAGCACAGCACTATGAGACAATAATTTCCTGTTGCTAAAGCAAACAGTGTATAGTATTTGTTATAATATCCCTGGAAAATTAAGACAGTTTTAGATACCAGGAAATGGAGTGCTAGTAGAAATATCTAAAAATGTGGAAGTGGCCTTGACTTTAGGTAATGGGCAGAGGATGGAAAATTTTGAGGTGCTTGATAGAGAAAGCTTAGATTGCTGTCAAGAGAGCTGTAGAGAAAATTTCTATTGTTTTAGAGAATGTGTATATTGTTGTGAGCAGAATGTTAGTAGAATATAGATATTAAAAATACTTCTGGTGAGACTTAACAAAAAATTATTAATATGTTTTTGAAAATTGGAGGAAAGGTGATCCTTATTATAAAGTAACAGAGAACTTGGCTGAATTATGTCCTAGTATTGGATTAAAAGTGGGCCTTGCAAGTGATAAACTTGGATATTTAACTGAGGAGATTGCCAAGCACTGTTTTGAAGGCACAACCTGGTTTCTTCTTGCTGTTTATAGTAAAATGAGGGAGGAAAAGGATAAACTGAGGACTGAACATTTAAGAAGTAAGGAACCAGAAGGTGATGCTTTGAAAAGTTCTTAGCCTATCCAGATGGTATGCTCTGAGACTAGGGTCAAAAGATCTATAACAGGGTGCTACTGAGCTCCCAGAGAACTCCAGCTCTGCATGAGAGTGTTGCTGAACACTGATTTAAGCAACCACATCAGAGTAAGCCAGGAATAGAAATACCATTATCCAGGAAGGGTTGTGGGAGATGCTTTTGGCTCAGACCCCCTTGAATTTCATAGATAGCTGACAAAGATTTTTGTTTTAAATTTAAAATTTTTTATTATTATCTTTTTTAAAAAGATACATCAATCAAACAAAATGTTACATTAAAAAATATGAGGTTTCCATATACCCCACTCCCCACCACTCCTCCTGTAGAATTTGAGAGAGGTTCAATTATTTGCGTATAGAGAGACCAGGACTCAGGAATGATTTTGAGAAGGAAAAATGGTTTATTGACAGCTGGCCAGACTCGGGAGCTTTCGTTTGAATCCTGAGCCCCAAACAAGATTTTCAAATGTCTTTTATACAGAGAGGAAAGGCCAAATGGTCCCTTTGTTTCAGTTCTCAATAGACTTGAATTAGCATATATATCTTCCACATCTTAGGTAAGCTTTTAGCATGGACTCCAGACATTCTAGGCAAGCTTTTAACATATTTGGTTTGCATTTCCCCTAAATACTTAAAGTTTATAGACCTTGCATTGTTAAACTGTTTCCTGGGACTGGAGTCGTTGCCATTGTCACTAAGGGCAGGACTGCAGCCTCTTACCGTTCTACACCCACAAGTCAAACAGCTTAGGTTATCTCTGAAGAGACAAAGAGCCTCTCACCCATAACCCACATCACTCCCACATTGGCAACTTCTCTCATTAGTGTGGCACATTCATTGCATTTGATGAGTGCATTTTGGAGCATTGCTACACAGAATGGATTAGAATTTATGTTGTTTACACTCTCTCCCAGTCCATTTAGTGGGTTTTTGCAGGACATATAATGTCCTGCATCTGTCCCTGCAGCATCATTGAGGACAATTCCAAGTCCTGAAAATACCCTAATATCACACCTTTTTTTCCCTCTCCCTGTCTTCAGCAACTCCTGAGGCCACTGTTTCCACATCAATGATATAATTTCTTCCATTTGCTAGAGTCACAGTATTTCTATAGTAGAATACCAGTAAGTCCACTCTAATCCATATTTTATTCCTCCATTCTGAAGATACTGAGATGGCAATGTTCACTCCACAACTAAATCAAGAGGGAGCTTAGATCCCACATGGCTGATGGATGTAATTCTTCTGCTTGAAGCTGTAGACTCTCTTGGTTCCCTGGTGTGGTGGTTGACCATCCTCACCTCCCTGTTAGTTGACCTGGGTAAGTCCAATGAACTGGAGAATAGGTGCTGCCTCTGCTGAGGCTCAGAGCTCAGTTGGCACATAGGCAGTCCAAATATTCAAGCCTCATGAGCATATACCAATCCCAGCACCAACCACAGGTTCAGTAAAAGTGACAAAAGAGCCATGTGTAGAGAGGTCACATCTGAGTCCCACTCCATCACACTCAGGAGCACAAATTCCGAAGTAGGACCCACTGGCAAGGCACTGGACTCCAGAGCCATCCATCATGACCGTAGGGCCTGGGTGTCTCCATAGCCCTTAGGAGCACCACTACCTGGGATTGTATCATCTACTTTGACTGTCTCTGAGACCCTGCTGAGATGTGTGTAAGCGTGACCCCTCTGATGACCTCCTGACTCATTTTGAAGTCTCTTGCCATATAAATTCATTTACCTTTACCATTTCCCCCTTTTATTCAGGTCTTGTTCTAGTTTCATCACCAGCTGGTGCTTGGCAGTAATCCCTTGGCGCCAGGGAGTATCATCCCCAGGAGTCAAGTCCCTCACTGGGGGGAAGGTAATACATTTGCCTGCTGAGTTTGGCTTAGAGAGTGGCTACATTTGAGCAACATGGAGGTTCTCAAGAGGTAACTCTTAGGCACCCTGAGGCTCTAGGCCTAGTTGAAATTTCAAGCACACCGGCTCATAAGCAGTCATTAGTCTCAAGGGCCCATCATTGGTCCTTCCTTCTTTACTGGTCTTTGCCCTTGTACTTGGGGGATTGTTGCTGCTCCATTGGGGAGTGCAATGAGTTTCCTGGAATGGAAACTCAGCATTCCCTCAGTTGTTCTGTGAAACTCTACCCACTATCTGTCAAGGTTTTTTTGATAATTTAAAAATGAGCAGATGTGCTTCTACCTTGAACGGAAAGGGACAAAGAAGGCACAAAATTAGGGAAAAAACGATGTAAGTGGTATTACCATGTAAGCAGAGGTCTGGGCAAAAGAGATTTCCCTGGGTCATGAAAGCAGGGCTTTGGCCCTGGCCTTTGGATAGAGTAAGTCTTTTTCTCTGGCATTTGGAAAGGGCAGTTTATCCATATGTTTGAAGGGCCTGGATCTTCTTTCCTGGCACTTGGAGGGAATGGCCTTCCACTCCAGCATTCAGGGAGAGTGTGACTTTCCCAGTACTCAGAAAGGGTAGGGCCTGTGCCTAAGCATTCAAGGAGACAATAGTGCTTCCCCAGCTCTTAAGAAGGATGAAACTACTGCTCTAGTAAACCCAAAGGACAGAACATAGAAACACAGATGACTCTCAGGCCTTGGAATCTAATGGGCTTTGCCCTGCTAGGTTTGGACTTGCTTGGGACCCATAACTCCTGTTTTCTCTCCAGTATCTGCTTTCTGGTATGAGAATGTCTGTCACACCATATTGAAAGTAGTTAAATTGTTTTCTAGGTTTCACAAGTCTGCAGGTGACTTAGGAGAAGTAGAAGCCAAAATGAGAAGCCATATGGCAGGGCAGAGATACAAGTCAAGGAACCCAAACATTGCAGTAATCCAACAACAGAATGTACAGACTCCAGTAGAAAGCATGGCCTATCAAAATCTTGATTTAGAATTTCTTGTCTCTCAAACCATGAAACAATAAATTCCTATAATTGAAGTCAATCTATCGTGTGTTATCTGTCATAGCAGCCCCGGCAAATGAAGACACTTATTTTGTGCTGGGCATGTAAAACATGTTTCAAATGCTTTTTTTATATAAATCATCCTGTCAGGAAAGTATTTTACTAAATCTATTTTTCAGGATAGGATTTGGAGGCCCAAAAAAGTTGTCCAATAGTTTACCTGAACTCACATACTCATTGATAACTATTCCAGGATTAAAACCAGAAGTATAGATTAAGCTCATGAACTTAACTGCTAAACTAAACTGCTTCCTAGCCTATGTTCATACAGTATTCTCAGTCAATGTTTGTGGCTGGTTTATGAAACAAATAAGTTCACTACTATCCAATATACATATAACACATGCCATCAATGCTAGTCAATAGGTAATTAATTTTTTTCTAATAGCCACATTAAAAAAGCAACTAGAAACAGGTGAAATTAATATATAATAATATGTGTTATTTAACAAATTGCATAAAAATTTCACTTCAATATGCAATTCATATACAAATTACTAATATAATATTTTATATTCTTTTTTTGTGGACTAGTTCTTCAAACTCTTTCCTTTATTTTACATTTATAGCATTTCTCCATCAGACTAGCCATACTTCAACTACTTGATAGCTACATGTGTCCGTTTTACCATATTGAACAGAGTAGGATTCATACTGCTGACTAGCCAGCTTACATGCCAAAGAAGCATAATCATTAAACTGGAGCACATAGGATCCAGTCTCAGAACACTGCTATGATTAAAGAAGTACAATTTTGTAAATCAAAGTAAATTTTAAATCATTGAAACTTTTTATGAGTGTTTCATGAAAATCATGAAGGGGATCCAAATATGTGGACCACAGTACAGCTTGTTAGAATTCTCTTTTCTCTCCAATCCCTGTCCTTTATGTCCTGCAGCTATTCCAACTCCTACCTTCAGATCCTCAAATCCTAAATAATTTATTTTACCCCATCTTACATAGCTTTTTACTCCTCCTCATTTCCCCAGCATCTTTCAGCATTTGATCATACAAAAGAACTTAGCAACTTTGGCTAATTCTTCTCCTTTTCCAATTTACTACCTTTATATTTCGTTCTATTTAATGCAGCATCAAAAAAGTCCAAAAACTCATCTGATGGGGAATTCTCCTCAGAAAGCAGGGGAAATGTTGGGAACATGAATAGGTTATGAAGGCTGATTTACTTTTTCCTTTGGCTCGATTTGGAGAGTGAAAGGGCAGAAGACTCTGATTATTCTCATAGTAGAAAATAACCCTTGTTAAGTTTATCTTTTCTTTTTCTCCACTGAAATGCAAATGGAATTAGAGTAGCGTTGAGAGGCACAATTTCCATCAGGAAAAGAACACTAATAGTTATAAGGAATGAAGAAAAACGCAGTCCATTGGAGTTACAGAGGAACTTTAACCCAGTCAATGAGAAAATGTGAATTTGTTATTTTGTCTTTGATAGAAAATGCTTCGGTGCTTTTCACATTAGCTAGTCTGCAGCAAAGAAGGAGGCCAAGGCTTTGCAGTTTGTGAAAGAATCAAATTACATTCCTTGCTCCTTTTTCTCATAATCAAGATGTAGTCATTCACTCGGTATCTGCTCTTTCATGGTCCTTAAAATAAACAAAAAACACATCGAATTTGGAGTTCAAACAAATTTTGGAGGCAGATAATATTGATGCGTGTGTATGTTGTACATTGCTTAGTTATGCACTTGCTTGTTATGATCCCTAAAGCATGAGAGTTTTCTTATTCCCTTATGTTTTCCCTTTCTCTCTACCCATTTCCTTTGCAAAAAGCGCGCTTATCTTTCAAAACTCCCAATCTAGAAAACTTTCCAGTAAACTTATCTGATCCTCAAACCCCAAGGCTGAATTGAGACCTCCTTCTTTAGTTCTCTGGCTGTACTGCATACATGACAGCAATTCACAGAGCACATAGTTTTTCTTGGCTTTTTTGAGTTTTGTACATTTTTTATTTCCTGTGCCCAGTATAGTACATGGCACATAGTAGGTACTTGATAAATGCTTATTGAATGAATAAATGTCCTCCGTTAATCCCCTAATATCTTTATTTCACACTGTCAGAGTTTGCCAAACAATTGGAAGTAAATGTTACTTAGTAAAAATAGTTCATTGTTCACTATCTCTTCTGGTTCTTCTCGGCAAGAAGTAAGGATGTAGTTCAGACATAGATGGACAGTGATTTTAAATTTTAATCATTGAAAATATTAAGAAGTTTGAAAGCCTGGCCTCCAGAAGTTTTTACCAAATAAAGAAAACTCATAACTTTTGGAAGGAAAAAAAAATCCAGTTTCATGTTATATAAAGTAAGGTGGCTGATGAAGGAGAGAGGGAATACTATTCTTCATTTTAACATTTAAAGCATTATACATTCTCTAGAGCTAGCGAAAGGCAATTGTTATAAGAATAATTAATCTGGTATATATTTTGTCCTTGTTTTCTCATCAGAGGGAATTTAATGTCTAAAAATGGGAAATCTAAAGACTTAGATAGGTATGGCAGAGTTTAGTAAAGAGTAAGAAAACATTAATTTTCATGACAACTTGTAAAAGATAAAATTAGAATACCAAAGAAACTTTCCTTATATGCATTTACATGAAATTAGTATCTTTAGAAGATTCTGGCAGCATTGTTCTTTATAATATTTTAATAAGATAAGATGAAAAACAAGTATATTGCAAAGAGCTAACTCCAGAGGCTGGAGTAGGTGACCTAATAACTAGGAACAGTTTCTTTCTCATGGCTTTCTCCCAGAAAAATAAATCAACTTTGGTCTTGGAAGACAGTCAAGACGGATATTAGTGTCAAAGCTGATTTCAACTTTTCTACTTCATAAATGTTTCCAGAAGAATGCATAGGCAAAGATATAACTGTGTTGCCTTAGTCAAAAGCTCCAAGGTAGTTTTTATAAGAACCCAGTGAAGCATATGATAAAACCCCTCATTTGCAAGTATAACAGTCATTTTCTCACTGCTTGTAACAACCTGCATCCCCTGATAAGGTTCCCGTATCAAGTAATCTTCCCTATCTGTAATTTTTGTGACTCAAAAAAAAAAAAAAAAGGATTGCTGACATTCAGCCCTTAGTCTATCTAGGGAAGGGTAAATTGACAACATTGCTGCATGTTTATTAAAGCAAGCTCCATTTGTAAAGTGGATATGCACATCAACCAAAAGGCGCTGTTTCACAGAAGATTTTTAAGTGGGAATTTTTCTTTGTTAAAGGTTTTCCATCTCTAATTTCTGAAACTACAAATGCAGGTATATAGGAGTGGGAAGATGTGGTTGGTACAAAATGAGATGTTGCCTTATTAAAAACAGCAGGTTACCATGGTGCAGTATAACAAGAAAGACCATAAGAGCAGAGACTTTCTCATTTGATGGTTGCAGCAAACACTGCTTTCTACAGAAATGCAGTCAATTTTGGTCAGAATGGTAAGGAATTCAAGTTAAATTAGACTTGGATCTTTGGGGGTCTTAAAGAGTAATTGTTACTCAGATGTCAGTTAAAGTAATCACCTTGCCCCTTAATACCCAAGAGTGCTCTGAACCCCCATTCCGAAAATTGTATAAAGAATATTTTGCTCCCAAAGATTTCTTTGAGTTGTTTTCATGATTATCTCTGCTCTGAGTTTCTACTTCCACTCAAGTAGCTCAATTTTAGAGACTATTCTAATTGTCTCTAAAGTAGTTCTAATTTCCATACTATTCTAATTGTCTTACCAAATTGGGTGAAACTTAAATTAGAACAAAACCTACTTCTTAGTGACCATAAAATGTAATTTACACAATGTCTGCATGATAAGAGACTTTACTGAAGGTAGAGATGGAGAACTTTGTGAGAATTGTTAATGAGAATTCTCTGACTCTTCCCAAAATGTTTCTGCCGACCCACTTCAAAGTTGCTTAGCTCTAGTCTCTGCTCTAGTTTCTCTTCTCTTCTCTTTTCTCTTTCTGGCTTTGCATCATCCACAGATTCTCTGTGCATAAAATTTTAGCAGTCAATATGGTCATGGAGGTGAACCAGGGACAGGCTGGCCACCGACATTGAAGTACAGGGATGTAGGGAGACACCTGTCTAAAACTTGTGATCTGATATTGCAGGCTTGTGAGAGGCTGTGAATTAAAGTAGCTATTTGATCTGCATGTACTTAGAACAAAATCCCTAAGTTTTAAGTTATTTCTACCTTTTGAACTTCCCCTTACCTTTTCAATTAATTTACCATTTGGGCAGATTTGTCAACTGAGAACATAAATAAAATAAAAAAGAAGGTTGGTCAAGTTGCAGCTATTAAAAAGGAGAACTGTGAAATTTTGGGTGAATTTTTTTTTTTTTTACTTCATAATTGATTCAGGAATAGTAAAGATGGAGATTATCACAAATTTCATTTGAGAAGAAATAGGGAAAATTACAATTAGTAACAGTGCATAATAGTAAAATGTGACTATATAAGTAGAAATTAGTTGAACAACTCCTGTTTGGGATAATGGCAATTTTGACATTGAAATTACTGGGTCCAAGGAAATCCTTCAGTCCTAGGAAAGCAAGGTTACTGTAGCTTCGATGTCACTACCTGTACTTAACAGTCTCACTCATCTATTACTCTGAAGATGGAGAGATGTTATTTTCCTTCTTCACTTATGAGAACATATCTGGTGGAAATGAGATTACATTTTGCCATGAAGAAGAATCCTCTAAGAGCAAGAGCCATTAGAAACTACAATGTACCCTCCCCACTGTTGTGGAAGCAGAGAGATTCAAGGATTGCATATTGAAAGCCAGGACTCAAGAGTATTTTTGAGAAGGAAAAATTTATTACAACCAGCCAGGTCTTGGGACTCCTGTCCAAAATGCCAAGCCCCGAATAGGATTTCTGGGTTCCTTTTATGCAGAGGATGTTGGTGATTTTATGAAAAAAGGACTTTTCTTTGTTAGTTTCTTAGAGTTTTAAGTGTTTGAGTATCAGATAGGTCTTGAATTAACATATCACCCACATTCCAGGTAAGCTTGAATTAACATATCGCCTATCCTCCAGGTAAGCTTGAATTAACATATCACTCACCTTCCATCTGGATGTAACTTTGAATACTTATTCAGTCTACATACTTTCTGAAAATTAAAGCCTATAGGGTCTATATTACGTAATTGGCTTTTTAGAAACTAGGCATACTTGGATACAGAATTAGATAACTTTTACTTCATGCACAGGCTATTTTATATTCCCCTTTTGAGGCCAAGCTTAAGTTTATAAAGGTTTGGCATCACTATTTCCAGAGTTATGAGGTGGGCCACTGTCTTGTGTTTTCACTGAATTATTTATTAAAGCACATACTTTAATTATTATTAAGGTGACAAAGCAGGGAAGTATGAGAGCATGGGAGGAGTTATAGCTGTTTGCTGTTTTGATGGATTACCCCACCTATCAATTCCCCAGTGAGGTCCCAATGATAAAGTCCTTGGAGAAGATCTGGAGCTTTTCCTTGCTCTCAGATGAAGTCTTTGTTCTGGATAGCAGAATCCTGGGGGTGGGAGTTTTTCAGCAGCCATCTTGGGGGTTATTGATGTCCACGTGGACTTCCTGCCAGGTTCCATATTCATCTATTAATTTCTTATTTTACTAGCCTGCTTTATTTTCCCCTCAGAGAGTTTACGCCTTTAATATTAAAGGGGTGCTGAAGGGAGATGATCTTTCTTCTGTAGCTACTTCCTGCTGCTTATGGTTATGTAGTCCCTACCTGATAAGGTGTAAAAACTGTATTCTATTTTGATTGGAGGAAGATGGATCTGGCATCCTGTATCAACCGTAGGAAGTTTTCATATGGCTAACAAGATGTTGATTCTGAAAGAAATAAACTTAATTAGAACTTTGAGAATATATGGTCTCACTAAGAGAACACTGGACCACAGAAGTAGAAAAGGCTAGGTGCCTGCAAAGGCAGCATTTTCCTAAAGTTGGTGGGAAACAGTATATATATGTTAACCTCAGAGAGAAATTGAAATAGACAATCAGGTTAGGTATAAATTGTCAATATTAGTGTTTATGGTAGAGGAGAGGAATGAGAAGAGGCATTTCTTTTTTCAGTTAAGCTAAAGGAGATGAAAAGAGGCAAGGTCTTTAAAGGGAAGTCTGGTTTGCTTTTTTTCTAGCAATAGGCATTTGGGTTAGAGTAAAAGGAAACAGTTGATTTTTATATAGATACTACTTAGCTTTGTCTTTTGAAGACGTGTATCTCAGGATGTCCAATGACTGGCACTTGTGTGTTTTGTCAGGTACTTCTGGTGAACTGGCACTCTTGAGTAGCTGACTTTATTCAATATTAGTGTACCAAGCTGGGTATTCCTTTAGGTTTAATAGCTGTGGATATGATCAGAACTACAGAGTAAAGTTTTTATATTTTGGCTTTAATTGAGCAACTCCTGATAAATTTTTTTGACTGTTTTTACCGGCGTTGTCTTTTTTTTTTTACACTTTTGAATTAAAGTTAATAGAGCAAAAAGAACATTACATTAGAAAACATTAAAACAATTAAAAAAAAAATAAGAGGTTCCCATATATCCCACTCCCCACACCCTCATCCCATCAGTTTTGTAAATTTGTATTTTTTGAAGATATTTACAAAACAAAAAAAAAAGTTACATTAAAAAATAAAAAAATATAAGATGTTCCCATGTACCCCCACCCCCACCCCACTCCTCCCACACCAACAACCTCCCCCATCATTGTGGCACACTCATCATCACACTCTTCCCCAGTACATTCAGTGGGTTATGGCAGGATATATAAAGTCCAGCATCTGACCCTACAGTATCATTTAGGGCAACTCCAAGTCCCAAAAATGCCCCCACATCACATCTCTTCTTCCCTCTCCCTGCTCTCAGCAACTACTGTGGCCACATTCTCCACCTCAATGCTACAGTTTCTTCTATTACTAGTCACAATAATTTTATAGTAGAATATTCAGTAAGTCCACTCTAATACATATTTTATTCCTCCATTCTGTGGACCCTGGGATGGCAATGTCCACTCCACCTCTGGATCAAGAAGGAGCTTAAATTCCACATGGATGATGGATGCAATTCCTCTGCTTGCGGTTGTTGGCACTCTGGATTCTCTGGTATGGTGGTTGACCATCTTCACTGCCCTGTTAGCTGACCTGGGTAAGTCCAATGAACCAGAGAGTAGGAGTTGCAACTCTGCTGAGGCTCAGGGTCCAGCTGGCACATGGGCAGTCCAGAGATTCAAGTCCCCTGAGTATGCACCATCCCTAGCACCAACCACAGGTTCAGTAAAAGTGACAGAAGAGACATGTGTAGGAATGTCACATCTGAGTCCAGCTCCATCACGCTGAGGAGCACAAATGCCAAAGTAGGCCCTCTGACACGGCACAGAGCTCCAAATCCATCTGCCATGACCATATACCCTGTGGATCTCCACAGGCTTCACATGAACCAGCACCTAGCATTGTATATACTTGTCTCTCTCTGGGGTCCTGCTGAGGTGTGCATAAGCTTGACCCCTCTGATGACCACCTGACTCTTTTTTGGAAGACTCTCAGCCATATAAACTCATTTGTCTTTGCCATTTCCCCCTTTTATTCAAGGTCAAAAAGCAGTTTTTAACACTTGATCCAATATGCAGGCTGAGATATTCTGCTGGTCAGGCTTTGTCTTTTGAAAACCCATTTGACTAAGCTGGTTAGGGCATTCCTTCCCAGATGAGCATCTTGGTGAAGATCATGAAGGACTTTTTACTGCATTGTTCCTGGCAGGTAGACCTGAGCATTTCCAACAATCCACCGATCAGTTTCTAGGGTGAACCCCAAGGTAGCTGCCCTGTTTTCTTACCTTGGGTACACTGTGGAACTTTAAGTACTATTATAGATGCTGGAATAAGGGGTAGGAAGGAAACCTGGGTTGAGAGTTTGACACACCTTTATTTGCACCTCCGGGGTTTTTAGTAATTGAACCTGATATTAATTAACCAACTACCTGTAAGCTACTGGACTCAAGCACATTCTTTACCTGGTGTGGGGTGAAGACTGTGAGAGGTTGCCCCCAAGTTATTGGTGGCTTTTTCAATTAAAAAACCTATTGGCTTCACAAGGTGGCCATTTTTATCTTATAGACATGTTTATTAACTATTCAGAAAATGAAATTGATCAGGACTTTTAACACATGTTCAATGTCCTTTTGCATATGATTTACTAGAAGTATTACCATAGTCATCAGACATACATCTAGAATAGGATTTAGGTACAATACTCAATACTAATTAATGTACTACTTAAAGCATAAGTCTTTTCTTTGGCTGCAATTAATAGCTTTAAGCTTCAGATTTGCAATACCATATAGGTTATTTCTCCATGGGAGCAAGCTATAGTGTCATTTGTGTTTAAGTTTTACTTTCAGTATTCTGGTATTCATTGCTCCACTTTGTATGTTCTTTATGAAGCTGCAGCACCATTGACCCTAGAGAGAAAACAGGGAATAGATTTTGCCAGCCTGTGCATTGCACTCTTTGGCACTATGAAACAGTGCCAGTCTGGAGACAATATCCATTGTACATTTGCCTGTACTGAGCCACTATTGACTGCTGCAGGAGTTTGAAACTACAAAGTAGTTTCCATTCACTTCAGGAGCATGACCAGAGAATGTAGTAGATACTTTTATTGTTTTAGGGGTCAGTAACCAATCTAGCCAATAACTCACATAGAGAAGTACCATGCAGTGTATTGGATGCCTGCTTTGAATTTACAAGAGAGTTTAACAATACTAAAGTTTATCTCTTGATTTTTATATATCTTTTAAACATTTTTAATGCAATGAATACATTATATATATTAATGTAGTATATATAATATATTATATATAATGTAGTATATATATTAATGTAATATATATAAATGTATATGAACTTTTAGTACTTTGCTTTTTTACTTTTATACTTTTACCATGAAGACATTAATTACGCAGGTATTTTATTTTAGCAGTAGAGGAAAAACCATTTCTCTATTTTTAAAATATAAACTGAAGACTCCTCATAGAATCAACGTAACTTTTTATTACCACTACTTGAATATACACATTGAAGTTTCTTCTGGACAGGTTTTATTGTTATGAAGTTACCTTTTGCCATTAATACTTAACTTAGATCTTTAATTAATAATGGCTTTTTAGAACTAGCTGTTCAAATGCTTTAATTTGGAAGATGCCCTTACAAACTTTTTATACTTAAACACAATTACATAGTCTGCTTAATTTACCTTAGATTACAATTATCAACCTATGGATTTTACTTTATGCATTTAGGAGAGGACAGATTTACATTTCTTAAAACTGAATTTCATTAAACACGAACCTACATTTTTTATAATTTTAAAGATCCAATACATATAATGCTAACCTATTAACCTGGAATCCCATAAAACAAAGAGATAACACCCAAGCCAAATAAGTTGAAACAGTTATTGTTTAAATAAAGAATGTTGTTTTCTTTTTTTTTCTCTTTTCTTTACAGGGGCTTAAAACCTCTTGTCGTTGATAGAGTTTTAAAACTGTGAATAATCTTAAAAGCACACTGACTTCAAGGATCTGAAATATAATATAATTAATTTGCTTTAATTATATTTAGTAAGGATTTTTCATAGCTTTTGAGGACTATTCCTTTATTTACTGAAATTTGGTAATAGGATAACTAATTACCCTTATTTACAGCTGTTAAAAGGTTTAAAATGGGGAACTACAGGAAAATCTGACTTCATTCCTAGCCTAGAAGACAGAGTTTTAATCTGCCAAACCTGGCCCCTCCCTCAGAGCTCTCGCAAAGAGAAGGCCCCAGGGGTTGGGCAGATTAAAGAGATCAGAAAAAAAAATTTTTTTAAATAATTTGTTAATTTGATGTTACCATCCTGATATATGAAGATAGACACTGAACAAGCAGGCAGACATGAATAGTTTGACAAAGAAACAAAACTTAGTTACCTAAAACTTTTCTTTTTTTACAAATTAAGTTTAACTGTAAAACAACACTTGAAAGATTTCCCCGAAGGCTTTCTTTTGCTGGCTTCTCCAAACTAGGGGCTAGTGGTTTCCCCCCTTTCTGGCTTTCTTAATTAATGGCTTATAACCAAAATGTTTCCAGTGCTATGATACAATTTTTCTTTGCTTTAGAACTATAAGCAGAGGCAAGGGGTGGGCCAGACTTGCAGTAACCATAAGTAAAGGCAAACTTAGTTTATAACTACCATCAGGATAGTTGAAGTCTAGGGGTAGGTGAAATTAGTTATAAAATAAACATAATTAAAGGCAACTTTAAGTTGCAATTACTGTTAATATAGTAAGCACTAAAAAGACATGAAGTAGCCATAAACAAAGGTAAATTAGTTTAAGATTACCATTACAATATCTGAAATCTAGGCTACATCTACTCCACTGTAATAATTTCAGTTATATATATGTATTTTACTGTTTTATATATAAAAGTACTTATACAATGATTTCAACTCTTAGTTTTTAGAAAGTTTTTACTTAAAATTAATTTGGGCACCTTTATTTATTAATTATGCAATTAAAACAATTTTATTAGTAACAACTATGTGCAGTTCTCCTGCCTTTCCAGCAATTAAATAAATTTCACTTGTGAGTTATGCATTAAATCCACTAGTAAAACAGTATTGGTATTTAAAGATTCATGTTTAGGTTACCTTTCACTGTTATCCAACTTTTAACAGGTGAACCCCAAATCTGATTTCCTAGGCACAAACAAACTGACAAAAGCAAACTGACAAAGTTAAACACAGATTTCAAAGTTGAACACAAGGTTATGCACAGATTAAAATGGAAGAATTTTATAATTAGCATTTCTAGGAATTCTTTGACCTTAATTAATGGCACATGAGGTTGTTTTATTTTATTTTAACCATTATTCATACCTTTTACAGGCATGACTGAGTTTAAACTGAGAAATTTGAGATTTATTTCCTCATTTTTTTAAGGAGACATGACATGAAGTTTCTAGGTTTCAGATCTATTTGTTCCTTTTTTTCCCCTTTTTTACACTGGTTTAACTAGATTTTAGGGTTCCACACAGAGGCTCCTTTTTGGCTACATGGTCCAGCAGCAGGTAGAACTTCCCAATTCCTGAGAAGAGGCCATGGGGAGACTGCTGGCATGCCAGAAGCCATGCTTATCATTCTATAAAGAATGAAGAGATACCATTTTATTTGATTGACCTCACGTTCCAGAGTTCCAGCTTAACCAAAGTTCACCATTTCACACAATTCAATACTACCATCTGTAGGCTTGAAAACACACTGGCATCAGATAAACCAACAAATACTGAAGGGCCATGGCACACAGACAGAAACACAAAGCCCATCAATTTGACTCATAATTTCCATTTCTCCAGTATGGCCATTTTTGAGCTATAGCTTGTTAATTATTGCAAACTTAGCAAGGGGGACCTTCTAATAGGATTCTTTGTCTACCCTTGTTGTTTACAAAACAAATTCACTTGCAATCTAGCACCAACACAAAGACCTATTTCTGACCAAATCTTTCTATTGCTCAACTCATATTCAGACCAAGCTTTATTACAAAAATCAATCCACTTTTCTGTAACCAAGATTTTCCAAATCCAGACCAATTTTTCAGGATGCATTCCACTGGAAAGCACTGGGATACTGATGCCTTATTTTCTATGGCAGTGGAGAAAGAGAGAGAGAGAGGAGAGAGAGAGCAGCCAAAATAAAGGCACAAGTGGCAGCAGGCCATTTTTCCTTTTTTTTTTTTTTAAGTGAGTTAGTGAGCAGGACTTAAACACATCAACACCTCTCCCACTGTAACCAAACCTTCACTATCTTAGTGAAGGCAAAACCAGATGTCAACCCTGAGTTAGCTGAAACCAAACATCAGGCTTTTGTCCTTTTCTTTTCAGACCTGGAGAAGACAGCTTCTCCCCTAACTTTTGGAGGTACTAGGGTCCATCTGGACTTAACTTTGAATATACAGTCAGTCTACATCCTTTCTGAAAATTAAAGCCTATAGGGTCTATATTACTTAATCAGCTTTTTAGAAACTAGGCACTCTTGGATACAGAATTAGATAATTTTTAATTCATGTACAGGCTATATTACCACCACACACACAAACTAAGAGAACAAATTCTTTTCCATCTAGGATAAGATTAATAGTATTTACCCTGAAAGAAAGGGAAGAGTAGATGAACTCAAATTTCCTCTTAATAGTTTTGCTACATTCACTGTAGACAATGACACTGAGAAATAGCTGTGGGTGTAGTTTGGGTAAAACCTGCAGTTGTAGGATTCATAGTTTTAGAAGGCAAATGAAATATAAATAACTGAAAAAAAAACGAGTATGGTTCAGACATTTAAAGGGAGGGTCTTAAGAGTTTTTAACTGAAAAAATATTTTTAATAAGGTTGTGAAATGTTGTTTATTTGAGAAGGTGAGTGCTAATAAAAGAATCATATATTCCATACAAGATTCCTATACTTTGCCTCACTATAAACGCCTTACTTTGTTGTGACACATTTGTTACAAATGATGAAAGAATAGCCTTGTAATATTATTGCTCTCTATAGTCCATACCTTGTATTTGGTGTGTTTTCCCATAAACCATCTTATTATTAAAACCATGTATTAGTACTGCATATATATTTTAGTCCATGAGAGAATGTTCTCATATTTGTACTGTTAACCACAGTTCATCTTTCACCTTGAGATTCACTGTTTAATTTGATCCCCTGCATTGTTCAATCCATCCAAAGTGTATACTCAGTGCCTCTCAGTTTCATCACAGAGTTGTGCTGTCATCAGCTCAAACCATTTCAGAATGTTTTCATTAATCCAAAATGAAATATCCCATACCCTTTTATAACTCCATTATTGACTCTTAGTGCCTGCCATTGCTGTAAAAATACTACCATATTTGAGTTAACTATAATCTATATGTTACATTAGGGAATTTTCCCCATTTATCTCTATATTCTTAATTCCTTGTAATAAAGGAGCATTCTTATATTTATACTATAAATGACAACCATATTTCACCAGAGTGATATCACTCTGCTATACAGTCCCTGGATTATACTCTAGCTTTCTTTCAATTGACATTAACCTCTCCTGACTGTCTCTTTCAGCCACAATCACATTCATAAATCTGCAGTGTTGATTATACTCACTGTAACATGTTACCATCAACTCTTACTAGTTTCCCACATTTATAATCCTCCTTATTAAACATTCTACAACATTCAGCATCAGCTCCCCCTTCTCAATACACATTCTATCTCCTAGTAACCTATACTCTATAGTTTAAGCCCATGAGTTTACTCACCGTATTTATTTCATATTAGTGAAATCATACAATATTTGGCCTTTGTGTCTGGCTATTTTACTCAACATAATGTACTCAAGGTTCATCCATGTTGTCATGCACATCCCAAGTCATTTCTTCTTACAGCTGAATAGTATTCCATTGTATGCAAATACCACATTTTGTTGATCCATTCATCATTTCGTGGACACTTGGATTATTTCCATCTTTTAGCAATTGTGAATAATGCCACTGTGAACCTCAATGTGCAAGTGTTTATTCATGTCTTTGCTTTCAGCTCTTCTGAATATATTCTTTCTGTTGAGACTGCCAGATCATACGGCAGTTCTATGTTTACTTCTTAAGGAACTGCCATACTGTATTCCACAGAGTTCCCACTAATAGTGAAGGATGTTCTTATTTCTCCACATCCTTTTCAGCACTTGTATTAATAGTGTTCTTTTTCATTTATGTATTTATGTATGTATTTATTTATTTATTTAATAATGGGCATTCTGTAAGGCATGAAATGATAGTGTAGTTTTGATCTGAATTCCCTAATAGCCTGTCGAGCAGTTTTCATGTGATTTTGGACATTTGTATTTCTTCTTTAAAAAAAAAAATAGGTTTTTATTAGAGAAGTTGTGAACTTACAAAACAATCATGCACATGTGTAGAATTTCCACACAACACACCTCCACCAACATACTACATTGTTATGGAACATTTGTTACAGATTAGGAGATAATATCAAATACCACTAACTATGGTCTATAGCATACATTTTGGTATATTTTTTCCAAACTCCCATATTATTAACACAGTTCATCTTTGACATTGATGCAAGAATATTATAGTATGGCTGTTAAATATAGTCCATAGATTTCATTAATTGTATTTTTTTCATGCTTTTCCACATTCTTACCACCTGGCAATAGTGATGTACATTTGTTCTAGTTCTTACAAAGACACCTTGCATTTATCCTATTAAACACAGTCTCATCCACCTCTGGGTTCACTATGTTATTCATCCCTAGATCATTCTCTGGCTCTCTTTCAATGGACATTTACATCCCTTTTCAGCCACATTCCCATTTATAAACCAGATGCATTAGTTCTACTCACTATGTATTATTATCAACCCTACCCATTTCCACACTTTTATAGTCAATTAAAACTTCTACATACATTAAGCATCAGTATCCCATTCTCAGCCCTCCTCTTATCTCCTAATAACCTATAATCTAGGTTTTATCTCCATGCATTTATTCTTTGTATTTAGTTCATATTAGTGAGCCCATGTAATATTTGCCCTATTGTTTCTGGCTTATTTCACTTACCATAATGTCTTCAAGTTTTGTTCATGTTATGTAAGTCCCAATTTCATTTCTTCTTACAGCAGCATAGTATTCCATTGTATGTATATACCACATTTTGTTTATCCATTCATCAGTTAATGGGCACTTGAGTTGTTTCCATCTTTTGACAGTTGTGTATAACACCATTATTAACATTGGTGTGCAAATGTCTGTGTCACAATTTTCAGTTCTCCTGGATATATTTCTAGTAGAGGAATTGCCGGATCACATGACAGTTTCATATTTAGGAACCACCAAACTGTCTTCCACAGAGACTGCACCATTTTACATTTCCACCAACAGTGAAGGAGTGTTGTTATTTCTCCACATCCATTCCAGCATTGATAGTTTTCTGTATTTTTAATGACTATTTTGTGGGTTGTGAGATGATATTTTATTGTCGTTTTGAGATGCATGTCCCTAATAGCCATGGTATCGAATATTTTTTCATGTGTTTTTGCCATTTTTATTTCCTCATTGGGAAAGTGTCTATTTAAGTCTTTTGTCCATTTATTAATTGGATTGTTTGCTCTTTATATGTTGAGTAGCATGATCTCTTTATATAGAATGGAAATAAAATCCTTATTTCCTTTTATTCCTGTCTTTTGTAGCATTTTTATGAAGAAAAGACACTGTGTTTTGTTAAATGTCTTTTCTGCATCAATCGATAGGATCATGTGATCATGTGATTTTTCTTCTTTGATTTCTTAATTAGGGTGTATTAACCTAATTGAATCAACCTGCACGAATGGTATAAAACCTACTTGATCATGATGAATAATTCTTATGTGTTGTTGGATTTAATTAGCCAATACTTTGTTGAGGATTTTTGCATTAGTATTCATTAGGAAAATGGGTCTGTAATTTTCTTTTTTCATACTTCACCTGGCGTTGGTATTAGGGTGATATTGGCTTCATAGAATGAGTTTGGTAGTGTTCCTTCTTGTTCAAATTTTTTGGAAGAGTTTGAGTATTATTGGTATTAAATCTTTGAATGCTTGGTAGAACTCACCAGTGAAATCTGGGCTTTACATTTTGGGGAGTTGTTTGATGATGATCAATTTCTCTACTTGTGATTTGTTTTTGGAGGTCTTCTATTTTATCTAGAGTCAGTGCAAGGTGTTTATATGTTCCTTGGAATTTTTCCAGTTCATCTACATTGCCTAGCTTGTTGACTTACAGTTGTTCATAGAATCCTCTAATGATCTTTTTTTTTCCTTTGGAGTCAGTAGTAATGTCCCCATTTTCATTTTTTATTTTTTTATTTGTGCCTTCTCTCTTTTTTCCATGTCAGTCTAATATAGGTTTTGTCAATTTTGTTAATCTTCTTGAACAACCTACTTTTGAAGAACAAACGTCTGGTTTGTTAATTCTCTCTCTCTTTTTTTTTGTCTTAATTTCACTTATTTCTGCTTTATCATTGTTATTTCATTCCTTCTGCTTACTTTGGAAAGATTTTGCTCTTCTTTTTCGAGTTCCTCCAGCTATGTAGTTAGGTCATTGTTTTTTGCTCTTTCTTATTTTTTAATATGAGGATTGAGGGCTATAAATTTCCCCTCACAGCACTGCCTTCACTGCATCCCATAGGTTCTGATATGTTGTATTCTCATTTTCATTTGTCTCAAGATGTTTATTGATTTCTCTTGCAGTTTATTTTTTGACCCACTGATTATTTAAGAGTCTGTAGTTTAATTGCCATATAATTGTGAATTTTCTCTTTTTCATCTGTTGATGATTGTAGCAGTTTGATATTATTGATAAATTCCAAAAAGAAATATTGGATTATGTTTGTAAACTGGTCTTTTCCTCTGGGCATATTAGAGTGCATTAGATTCAGAGGTTTTACTTTTCTTTATTAAATAATGATTAAGGCTTTGATTGGTCCACATCAGTAGGGTGTTGAGTCCCTACTGCTTGGTGGGTGGGGACTTACAAATAAAAGACATGGCAAAGGGCAGAGTTGGAGTTTTTTGATGATGGAGTTTTGAGCTAGAGCCCAAGAAGTGAACAGGAGAAGAACACAGAAGAATACAGACAGCTCTTTAGACACAGCAGAAATCTTGAAAAGAGAGAGACAAAGCCTATTGCCTGATAGTCTACAACAGGCCTTGTGGAGAGAGGAATAGCTTAGAGAGACTCATAGTCTAAAACTGACTTTGTGAAGACAGAGGAGCAGAACCTGGAGAGAAATGAAACCCAGGAACAGAGGAACCCAAGAAACCTGAACCGTGGTAGACATTGGCAGCCATCTTGCTCCAAAATGTGGCAAAATACTTTGGTGAGGGAAATAACTTATGCTTTATGACCTGGTAAATGTAAGCTTCTACCCCAATAAATACCTTTTATAAAAACAAACTGATTTCTGCTATTTCATATCAGCATCCCTTTGGCTAACTAATACAATGATTTCCAACTTTATTCCATTATGATCAGAGAAAGTGCTTTGTATAAAGATATTTATATCTTTTTCTCACCTTTCGCTCTCAATCTGTTGGTATCTTTGATCTACAATAGTCTCTGGTAAACAGCATATAGATGGCTCATATTTTCTTATCCATTCTGCCAGTCTGTCTTTTGATTGGGGAGTTTAATCCAATAACATTCAATGTTATTACTGTAAAAGCAGTTCTTACTTCACCCTTTTTGATGTTTGAGCTTTATTTGTCATATTTTATTTTCACCACTCTTTTTAACTTTCCACTACTTTTACTGATATAATCTTCATTTCTAGACTCTCTTCCAAGCCTCTCTCTCTTATCTTGTCAGGCTGTAGCACTCCCTTCAGTATTTCCTGCAAAGTTTGTCTCTTGTTTATAAACTCTCTGTTTCTGTTTATCTGTGGATATTCTAAACTCACCCTCTTTTTTAAAAGACAGTCTTGTTGGTTATAAGATTCTTGGCTGGTAATATCTTAAATATATTATACCGCTGCTTTCTTTACTCCATAGTTTCTGATGAGAAATTGGCACTTAATCTTATCAGGTATCCCTTGTATGTGATGTATCACATTTCTTTTGCTGCTCTCAGAATTCTCATTTTATCTTTGGCACTCGACATTCTGAATAGTATGTGTCTTAGAGTAGCTCTATTCAGATATTTAGATGGAAGTATGTTGTGCTTCTTGCACACAGATATCTATGTCCTTCAATAGGGTTGAGAAATTTTCTACCATTATTTATTCAAGTTTTCCTTCTGCCCCTTTTCCCATCTTTTCTCCTTCTGGGACACTCATGACATGTATGTCTACGCATCTCTTACTATCATTTAGTCACAGGTCTCTGTGACCCTGTTCAATATTTTCCATTCTTTTCTTTATCTGTTTTTTGTATGTTCACTTTCAGAGGCCCTGTCTTCAAGTTCACTGATCCTTCCTTCTGCTTCCTCAAATCTGCCGTTAAATGCCTCCAGTGTATTTTTAAATATATATATAGGGAAGCAGTTTTGACCCAATGGATAGGGCATCTGCCTACCACGTGGGAGGTCCATGGTTCAAACCCCAGGCCTCCTTGACCCATGTGGAGCTGGCCCATGCACAGTGCTGATGCGCACAAGGAGTGCCATGCAACACAGGGGTGTCCCCCATGTAGGGGAGCCCCTCATGCAAGGAGTGTGCCCTGTAAGGAGAGCCACCCAGCATGAGAGAAAGTGCAGCCTGCCCGAGAATGGTGCCACATACATGGAGAGCTGACACAGCAAGAAGATGCAACAAAAAGAAACACAGATTCCTGGTGCCACTAATAAGAATAGAAGCAGTCACAGAAGAACACACAGAGAATGGACACAGAGAGCAGACTACTGAGGGGGAGGAGGGGAGAGAAATAAAAAATATATATATATTTATTTTTAAAAAGATACTTAGATTACATAAAATGTTACACAAAAATATTTAAGGGAATCTCATATGCCCCACTCACCACACCTCCTACTTCCCCACATTAACAACTTCTTTCATTAATGTGGTACATTCATTGCAATTGATGAACACATTTGGAATATTACCACTAAGCATGGATTATAGCTTACATTGTAGTTTAAACTCTCTCCTACCCATTTCTGTTGGTTATGGCAGGATATATAATGGCCTGCATCTGTCATTGCCGTGTTATTCAGGGCAATTCCAAGTCCCAAAAGTGTCCCCATATTATACCCCTTTTTCCTTCTCCCTGCCTTCAGTACCTCCAGTGTCCACTGTCTCCACATCAATGATATGATTTATTCCAATGCTAGAATCATAATAAGTAAATAGTAAATACCAATAAGTCCACTTTAGTCCATATTTTATTCCCCAGTCCTGAGGATTCTGGAATGGTGATGCCCATTCCACCTCTAATTGAGAGAGGACATCAATTCCATATGGCTGATGGATGGGCCTCTCTTGCTCACAGTTGTAGACTCTCTCAGTTCCTTGGTATGGTGGTTGTCCATCCTCACCTCCTTGTTTGTTGTGCTCCTTCTGTGAATTGTTAATTTCATATATTGTGCCTTTCATTCTCATAAGATATGCTATTTTTCTATGATATTTTCAAATTCTTCTTTGTACTCTACCAATGTCTTCTTAATATCCATAATCTCTTTAGCCATCTTATTGAATTACTAAGATTTATTTGAATATCTATGATTAGTTGCCTGAACTCCTTGCATCATCTGGAGGCTTAACTTGTTCCTCTGGGGCATTTCTTCCTGTTTCTTGGGATGAATTGAAATTTTTGTTGGTGTTTTGGTATCTGCTTACTAGATGTTTTTATTCTGGGTGCAATTTCTCTTTTTAGTTCAGGGATTTCTTGCCCTTTCTCCATTGCTGGCTGTGTAATATGAGCTGAGGATGTAGTTGATTCTGTGAGCTATGGAGGCAGAAGCAACCCACATTGCCCCAGAAACCAATGAGGCTTCTTCCACCTTTCTCCTCTGCCAAGGATAGAGCTGGAGCTGCAGCCATGTGTATTAATCCAAGCTGTACAGGCCAAGACCATCTGTAGTTGCCTGGAAAGACTTATTTAGCTTCATGCCCCTTCTTATCCTGCCTGGGGTGGGGCTAGAGTTGCAGTTGTGGTGGCAAACTAAGTTGTGTTGTCCAGGTAGACTGATGTAGCACCAACTCCCTTCCTCTGTGCCAGGGTTGGAGATGGACCTTCAGAGTGCCCAACCATCTAATTCATGGAGGTCAAAATGTCTTCATTTTCCCAGAGAGGCTGCTCTACCCTGTTGGGGGAGCAGGAATGAAGTCACAGGTGTCCAACTATCCAGTCTCTGTGGGCTAAAAGCACCTTCAGTTGCCCAGAGAGTCTAGGGAAACACTGTCCCCCTCTTGCTCCATTGGGATGGAAGTGGAACCACAAGGGCCCAATAGACTAGTTCGTGCAAGACCAAAGCACCTGAAGTTCTCCAGAGAGGCTGAGGAAGCACCAAATCTCCCTTATGCTTATGAAGGCAGGGTTGGGCCCCAGGCACTCAACAAATGAGTCCATGCAGGCCAAAAGCACCTTCAGTTGTTCAGAGAGACTAAGGAATAACAGCTCCTCTCTTGTTGTATTGGGAGGCAGGGATGAAGCTACAAGTGTCTGAATAGTCAGTCTGTTTGGGCTGTAAATGCCTGTAGGTTCCCAGAGAGGCTGAAGAAACAGCAGTCCCCTCTTATCCTATAACAGGGGTGGGGATGAAATCCAAGGCTCTCAACAAACCAGTCCATGTGGGCCAAAAGCAATTGCAGTTGCCCAATGAGCCCAAGGAAACAACTCCCTAGCTAACCCGCTGCGGGTAGATATGGAGCCCCAGATGTCTGATTACCCAGTCTGTGCTGGCTGAAAGCTCCTGCAGTTTCCTGGAGAGACTAGCACAATGCTCACCAGCTTCCTCTCTGCCAGACTGAAATCTGATCTGGGTGGAAAGAAGCTGGTCCCTACCTTCACTGTTGTTTTCAATCAGCCCTGCTTCCCCTCATGCTGGGAGTGGGTGGAGTTAAAATGGCAGCTACTGGTCTCTTTCTGACTTGGACAGTTTCAGACTAGCTGTTCTTAGGATTATACTTTAGCCAGTCAAATTTACTAATCAGTAGCTGAAGTGGGTGCCTGACTGTCTCTTCCTCATCTGTTTTTTGGAAATGGAGCTTCCAAATCCAGTCACAGAACAGCTTTTGAGTTGACTTGTGCCACCTTTGGAAAATAGGCATGAGCTTCCATGACATGGTGTGCTCTGCTCACAAATCTTCATTGCAGATGGGCTATAACCTCCTTCTATTCTTTCAAGGTTGTTGCAGGATTCTTTTCTGGTCTCCTGGCTCCCCCAAACAGGTGCTTTAGATAGCTCTGGGTGATTAATAACTGCCCTGTAGGAAGAACTGACTCTTGGAGCTCCTTACTCTGCCCTGTATTTCTTCTTTGGAAAAAATTTTGTTCAAATCTTTTGCCCATTTTTTAATTGGGTTGCTTCTTCTTTTTTTTTTTTTATCATTGAGCTATGGCCTCTTTATATAACAAGAAGATCAAGCCCTTATCAGATATGTGGTTTCCAAATGTTTTCTCCCGTTGAGTAGGCCACCTTTCCACTTTCTTAAAGTCTTTTGAGGAACAAATGTGTTTGATTTTGAGGAGGTCCCATATACCTATTTTTCTTTTGTTGCCCATGCTTTCCGTGTAAGGTTTAAGAAACCACAACCTACCACAAGATCTTGAAGATGTTTCCCTACATTTTCTTCTAAGAATTTTATAATTCTAGCACATATATTTACTCAATGATCTATTTTAAGTTTTGTATAAGGTGTGAGATAATGGTCCTTCTCCTTTCATTTAGTTATGGATATCCAGTTCTCCCTGTACCACTTGTCAAATAATCTGTTCTGATCCTGCTGGCTGGATTTGATAACCTTGTCACAAATAACTTGAATGTATATGTGAGGCTCCAGTTTTAATCCAGTTTCACTGGTCAATATGTCTATCTTTATACCAGTACCATACTATTTTTACCACTGTAGCTAAGTAATATGTTTTAAAGAGAGGAAGTGAGAGTCCTTCAACTTTGTTCTTCTTTTAAATACATTTTAAAAATTATCCTTTGGGCTCTTCTTAATATCCTTTATCTTTTAAAGGAGATTTATGCAAACATCATTGATTATTTGTCTTAATCCCTTTGTCTCATCAGGAATTTTGATTTGATCCTTTGGCTGGACCATATATTCCTGTTTCTAAATATGGATTGTAATTTTTTGCTGATGACTAGGCATCTGATTATGTTGGTGAATTTACTCTTGTGATTGATTTCTCTCTCTTGTCTAGTTATTTTGTTTCATGGCTCTCCTTTGATTTTTCATTCAATTTATTCTAAATCTTTAAGATCGCCCATCTTAAGTTATCATAACAGAGGCAGGATTCCACAAATGGAGAACAGATCAGTTTAAAGGAGGCTGAAGCACAACTAACAAGGGTGAGGACAACCACCATATCAAGGAACCAAGAGAGTCTGCAACTGCAAGTAAGAAAGAACCATCCATCAGCCATATGGGATTGAGGCTCCCTCTTGATCAGAGGTGGAGTGGGCATCACCATCTCAGAATCCTTAGGAATGGGAAATAAAATATGGACTAGAGTGGACTTCCTGGTATTCTACTATTTACTTATTGTGATTCTAGCAATGGAAGAAATTGTGTCATTGATCTGGAGACAGTGGACACTATAAGTGCTGAAGGCAGGAAGAAGGAAAAAGAAATGTAATGTAGCATATTTGGGACTTGGAATTTGTCTTGAATCACATTTCAATGACAGATACAAGCCATTATATATCCTGCCATAACCAACAGAATTGAGTGTGAGAAAGTGTAAACTACAATGTAAACTATAATCCATGCTTAGTGACAATGCTCCAAATGTGTTCATCAACTGCAATGAAAGTACCACACTAATGAAAGAGTTTAATAGGAGGTGTGGGGAGTGGGGTATATGGGATTCCCTTATATATTTTTGTGTAGCATTTTCTGTAATATAAATATATTTTTTTAAAATGAAAAAATATATTTAAAAAATTAAAAAATTAAGTAACCTGAGACATTAGATACTCCAAAAAGCATTTTACTTCATGCAGTTTCCCAGCCTGCCAGAAGATGGTGCTCTTCAGTGAACCTTTCCACGGAGGTGTCTCTTTCAGTCTCAAATTACTGGTGATTCTGACCTGGCCAGAGCTGAGATTCAAAATGGGCTCCACTGGCCAAAGTCACTGAAGAGAAACCACTCTCTGTTCTCTGCCACAACTTCTCTCCTCCCAGGGAGGAAGATGTCTCTTCCCCTCTCAGCTGGCTACAGTTAGCCATGGGTTTTACTCAGGATTTTCTCTTCATTTGCTTTGAAGCTGGGGGTTGAGGGCTATTTCTGGCCATGGGGGCTCATGACTTATGGTTTTCACTTAAGCCTCTTCGTTTCTCTGTCCCCCTCCCTCCTGGAGGATGCAGACCATTTTCCTGGCCTGCAGACCCCCAAAGCATCTCCCTCATACAGCATTTTGCCCTTTTTCCATTGTTTTATAAGAGGATTGAGCCCTGCCACCCTACTATGGCATGATTTTCCAGGAAGTCCTTCAAGATTGTTATTCTAGTTTTGACAGGTTCTTATTCTTATAAAGGAGCCAAAATCTCAACAGATTTCCTTCACTGGCAGTTGTAATCATCCCCTGGCTGCTTTAATGGGTGAAGACAGGTCCTAACAGCTCACAGCTGCCATCTCTGAAGGAGAATTGGTTTTGGCCAAGCAGTGCTTCCTTTCCCTTGAGTTTATACCCCATACCCCACCTCCGCAAACATGGAATTCAGGTGACCAAACCCTTACCTCATGGAGGAGGGTGGGTACTAATTCTGTGATATAATTTGTGGATTGGAGCTTCCTACAGGTTTTGTCTGAAACTTCTGATTGAAGTCATATCTTACCTAAGCTGCCTTTCCTAAACTCTTCTCAACCCCCATCCCATTCCCCCTACTCTTCTCCTAAAACCCAAAAAATAACTGGAATAGGATTTCTCTGTCTTTTATTCTTCCAGGGTGCCCAAATAAAAACCACAACAATGGAGTAGTAAGATAAATAAACAAATAAATAATAAGGGGCCTTTGAAACAAAGAAAAGAGGAGCTCCTTAATCAAGTATATAGCTTACCTACAAGATAGGGAAAGTTGGTTAGCCATGAGCAGACAGGTAAGCAAAGTTGAAAAATAAATAAACTGGTTGGAGTTAGATGGAGAAGCTTTGTAGGGGAGTAGAGAAAGATGCTGTTTTGGGGGTCTGAGCAATTACAACCCTGAGCATTACAAAGGTTCTGGTACTTACAGGGACAGTGTCTGAAGTAGAGGCAGTCTAAGCTTTGAGAATACTGAGTATATAGAGAAGACTCACAGAGAAGCAAATAAGGATAAAAGTAAAGTGGAATTATTAGTGCTAACTTTCGGGACTTTTTCTATACTATACCAAGTTTCATTCCATTGAGCAGTGTTTCTCAAATTTTGGCATACGCCCAAATCCCTAGAGGCCTTGGTGAAACACATATTTTTGGACATCATCCCAAGAATTTTTTATTCTAAAGACCTGTGTTTGTACCTGAGTATTTGCATTTGTAAAAAAGTTCAGGGAAATGCTCATGTTGCTAATGTGGGTACCATTCTTGAGGACCATTGCCATGAAGTAATTCATTAGCTAATGGCAGCTTCTTGAGCAGGATTGAGAGGAGAGCTAATAACCTTACCTCACAATGCCTGGTCTGATATCTTCTCATGTCTCCTTGAGGTCATTGTATTCTTTTCCACCATATAGGTTAGTTTTAGATTTCAATCTATAACTTCTATAGTCACCAAAATTAGCAGTACAGATATAAAAAATTATATATATTCATATATATTTAATATTCATATAATTCATAGTATAGTCTATTGCAGGGGTCCATAAACTTTTTTGGTAAAGAGAAAGACAGTAAATATCACCTTCATCTCCATCACCCCTTTCTTCTCCTCCCCCTCCTATGTTCTTTCCCCTCCTCTTTCACCTCTTTCTCAACTTCATCTTCCTCTCCTCCTCCTTTCTTTTTCTCACACTTGAAAAATGTAAAAATCTAGCTCACGGGCCATACAAATTTGGTCAAATTTGACCTATGTGTCATAGTTTGCCAGCCCCTGGCAGATTCTGGAGCCAGGCAGCCTTGGAATGAATCCCAGTTCACAAGTTTCTAATTCCGTTACTTTATTTTATTTAAATTTATTTTTATTGTCTTTTTTAAAAAAAAGATAAACAGATCACATAAAATGTTACATTAAAAAACATAAGAAGTTCCCATATACCCCACTCCCCACCCCAGTCCCACTCCTCCCACATCAACATCCCCTTTCATTAGTAAGGCACATTCATTGCATTTGATGAATACACCCTGGAGCATTGCCACACCATATGGACCATAGTTTACATTGTAGTTCACACTCTCCCCCAGTTCATCCAGTGGGTTATGGCAGGATATACAATGTCCTGCTTCCTGCTTCTGTCCCTGCAATACCATTCAGGACAATTCCAAGTCCCAAAAATGCCCCATATCATACCTCTTCCTCCCTCTACCTACCCTCAGCAAATCCTGTGACAACCATCTCTGCATCAATGATACATTTTCATCCTTTGCTAGAATCACAACATTTCTATAATAGAATGCCAGCAAGTCCTCTGCTGGCATTCTACTATTCCTCTATCCTGTGGATCTGGGATGGTGATGCCCATTCCTCCTCTAAATTGAGAAGGGGCTTAGGTCTTACGTGGCCGATGTTTGTGATTCTCTTGCTGGAGTTTTAGGCACTCTTGGTTCACTGGCCTAGTGGTTGAATATTCTCACCTCCCCATCAGCAGACCTGTGTAAATCCAGTGAACTGGAAGTAGGTGGCTCAAGACCCAGCTGGCACATGGACAGTCCAGAGATTCAAGTCTCCTAAGCAAACACAAACCCCAGGGCCAATCTCAGGTTCAGTAAAAGTGACAGAAGAGGCATGTATAGAGAGTTCACATCTGAGTCCAACTCCATCACAGTCAGGAGCACAAATTTCAAAGTAGGACCCACTAGCAAGTCAATGAACTTCAGAGCCATCTCTTGTGATCATGGAATCTGTGTGTCTCCATAACCCTCAGAAGCACCAGTACCTGAGGTTGTATCTACTTTGGTTGACTCTAGAATCCTGCAGAGATGGGCATACGTGTGACCCCTCTGATGACCTCCTGACTCATTTTGAAGTCTCTTAGCCATATAAACTCATTTGTCTTCACCATTTCCCCTTTTTATTCTAGGTCTTTTTCTAGTTGCATCACCAGCTGGTGATGGTAGTAGTCCCTTGGCACCAGGGAGGCTCATTTTCGGGAGTTATGTTCCATGCTACGTGGAAGGTAATGCATTTACATGCTGAGTTTGACTTAGAGAGTGCCACATTTGAGCAACATGGAGGCTCTCAGGAGGTAATTCTCAGGCATCCTGCAGTTCTAGATATAGTTGAAATTTCAAGCACACTGGATCATAAGCATAGTCATCAGTATCAAGGGCACATCATTGGACCATTCTTCTTCACTGGTCTTTGCCCTTACAATTGGGGGATCATTGCTTTCCATTAGGAGTGTAACACAGCTCCCCAGGATGGGAACTCAGCACTCCCTCAGTGTCAGGAATAACTATTCACTATGAAAATACCCAACAAATATATGAATATATCAATATACCCCATATGCATTCCCTGGAGAACAGCCTCCACCCATGCATCCCTAATCAATGACACCCCACACCAGTGTTCCTCCCCACCATAGTTGAACCCCTCTGTGATCCAAAACTTCTTCAAAAATGAACCCTAACATAATGCCAAATTCAATTAGAAGGAAAATGAAATCATATTGACAGGTTTAAAGATTAGAAATAGAATACATACTAATTTAGAAAAACTAAAATAAAGTAAAAAAAAATTGGGGTATTAAAAAATGAAAAATAAAACTTTGTTTTTGACATTTTGTCTTTCATCACAGTAATAGGTGTTGCTCTGCATGTACAGTGGCAAGGCAATCTCTTCCATTCCTTCCTCAGTGACTACTTCCTTTTATTTTTTTAATTTTTAATTTTGTCTTCTAAAAAGTTGTAGATCACAGTAAAGTGATATGTACAAAATAGGGGACTTCCATATACCCAACATCAAACCCTTTTCCCTCTTCCCAAGCAATGATCTCTTTACATGTGGATGTTATATTTGCTACAGCTGATATACAGATATTGAAAGATAAGTACTAACTATGGTTCCATTATGACTTACATTAAGGCTTACATTTTAGACAGTACACTTTTCTAAATTTTTGGTTACATTATGGTTTACTTTATGGTTTACATTTTAGACTATACACTTTTAATAATTTTTGGTGATCTTTAACAAGGCTTATATCCATCATTGCACAATCTTGTGGCATATTTCCATTGTCCCCCAGTTACTGCCTCTTTCATCTATTCTACTCCTCTCCTCCTCTCCACTTAAGGCCCACAGTGACAAACAAACTTCACTGCCTGAAGGACAAGAATCAATGATACTTACAACAATGCTGAGGCTTTAACACTGTAGTCTGTCCTCCCCCATTGGAAACCACCCACGCTCTCAAGAGACACCCTCTCCTCTGTTTGAGAACATCAGGCCTCCCCAGGATGGGAGTGCAACATTTTGCTGCACATTGTATGTGTCTCCGTCCACTGATATAACACGATATGACAAGATAAGCACTCACACACTCCTTAGAATCCTGCTCAAGGTGTACCCTGTGCCAGATAACCCCCATCAAATACCTTAAGTAACCCTTACTTATTATATTTTCTAAAGAGTTTTCTCAACATTATAGTTTTGACCATGTACTGGACAATCTCCCATGTTCATCTGCTCCCCCAAAACCATCCCCCCAATTCCATGAACCATCTGACCCATCCTCCCAACCTTTGTCCCCCTCAAGCCAGCAAAGCCCCACCCAATATTATCCCTATGTTCCCATCTTATCCCTTCTCTGAACAACTACTTACCTCCACTTTATCATAGATTTCACCCACGTAGGCATCAACTCACAACCTTCTTCTACCCCCTATTTCCTGTAAACCTATTGTCCAGTCTCTAGGTCTCTGAGACAGCTTGATTTGCTTAATTCATATCAGAGATGTCATGTAGTATTTGTCCTTCAATGCCTGGCTTGCTTCACTCAACATAAGGTCCTAAAGATTCATTCATGTTATCCCATGTGTTAGTACTGTATTCTTTCTTATGGTTGAGTGGTATTCCCTTGTAGGTATATACCACATTTTGTTTATCCATTCATCTGCTGATGGGCATTTGAGTTGGTTCCAACTTTTGGCAATAGTGAATAATGCAGCTATGAACATTGGTGTGCATATATCAGTTGAGTCCTTGTTTTCAATTCTTCTGCGTAAATACACAGCAGTGGAATTGCTGGGTCATATGGCAAATCTATAGCTAGTTTTTTAAGGAACCACCAAACTGTCCTCCAGAATGACTGGATCCTTCTACATTCCCACCAGCAGTGGATGAGGGTTTGCATTCCTCTGCATCCTCTCCATTGTAGTCCTCTGTCTTTTACATAGCCACCAGTCTAATGGATATAAGATAGTATCTCATTGTAGTTTTGATTTTCATTTCCCTAATAACTAGTGATGTTGCACATCTTTTCATGTACTTTTTAGCCATTTGTATTTCTTCTTTGGAGAAGCATCTGTTCAAATCTCTTGCCCATTTTTTTTGAATGGTTGTCTTTTTATTTTTGGGAACTAGGAATTATTTATATATATTAGATATTAGGCTCTTATCAGATATGTGGTTACCAAATATTTTCTCCCATTGGGTAGGTTCTCTTTTCTCTTTCTTGACAAACTCCTTTGAGGTGCAAAAAGCTTTAATTTTGAGGAGGTCCGATTAATCTATTTTTTCTTTCACTGCTTGTGCTTTGGATGTGAAGTTCATGAAGCTATTTCCTATTACAAGGCCCTGTAGATGCTTCTCTATATTGTCTTCCAAGGTCTTTATGGTCTTGGCTCTTATATTTAGATCTTTGATCTATTTTGAATTGATTTTTGTATAAGGTGTGAGATGGTAATCCTCTTTCATTCTTTTACATATAGATATCTAGTTCTCCAAGCACCATTTGTTGAAGAGGCCATTCTCTCCCAGTTGAGTGGGCTTGGTGGCCTTGTCAAGTATCAGATGACTGTATATGCGAGGATCTATATCCAAACTCTCAGTTTGGTTCCATTGGTCAGTGTGTCTATCCTTGTGCCAATACCATGCCCTTTTGACCACTATAGCTTTGCAGTACATTTTAAAGTCAGGTACTATGATTCCTCTGATTTAATATTTCTTATTCAATATGTTTTTTTGGATATTCACGGTCTCTTTCCCTTCCAAATGAATTTCATAGTAATTTTCCAAGATCATTAAAAAAATGCTGTGTTGATTTTTATTGCAATTGCATTAAATCTATAGATCAATTTGGGTAGGAGATATTTAGTCTTCCTAACTGTGAACAGGGAATATTCTTCCATTTATTTAATTCTTTGATTTCCTTTAATAGTGTTGTGTCGTATTCTGTGTATAAGTCCTTTACATCTGTAGTCAAATTTATTCCTAAGTATTTGATTTTTTTGTTTACTATTATAAATGGTATTTTTCCTCAATTTCCCCCTCCAACTGCTTATTATTGTACAGAAATGCTACTGATTTTTGCACATTGATCTTATAACCTTTGACTTTACTGAACTCATTTATAAGTTCTAGAAGCTTTGTTGTAGATTTCTCAGGGCTTTCTATGTATAGGATCATGTCATCTGCAAATAGTGAAATTTTGACTTCTTCCTTTCCTATTTGGATGCCTTTTATATATGTTTCTTGCCTCAGTGCCTGAGGAAGTACTTCTAACACAATGTTAAATAGGAGTGGTGATAGTGGGCATCCTTTTCTCGTTCCTAATTTAGAGGGAAAGATTTCAGTATTTCACCATTGTAAATGATGTTAGCTTTGTTTTTTTCACATGTACCCTTGATAATGTTCAGAAAGCTTCCTTCTATTACTCTCATTTGCAATGTTTTTATCAGGAAATAATGCTGTATTTTGTCAAACACCTTCTCTGCATTTATAGATATGATCAGTGATTTTTTTCTTTCAATCTGTTTATGTAGTGTATTACATTAACTGATTTTCTTATGTTGAGTCATCCATGCATACTGAGGATAAAACACTCTTGATCATGGTGTATAATTCATTTGATGTATCATTGAATATGATTAGTAAGTTTTGTCTTGAGGATTATAACATCTAGGTTCATTAGAGGGATTGTTCTATAATTTTCCTTTCTTGTGTCATTTTTGTTTGGCTTTGGTATTAGGGTAATGTTGGCAGCATCGAATGAGTTAGGCAATGCTCCTTCTCGTTCTATTTTTTGGAAGAGTTTAAGCAAGATTGCTGTTAGTTTTTCCAGAATGTTTGGTAGAATTCACCTCTGAATCTGCCTGGCTCAGGACTCTTCTTATTTGGGAGGTTTTTAATGACTATTTCTATCTCTTTATTGTGATGGGTTTCTTGGGATCATCAGTTTCTTCTTTTGTCAATGTAGGCTGCTTATGTGTTTCTAGGAATTTGTCTACTTCCTCTAAATTGTCCTTCTTGTTGGTAGGTAGTTTTTCAAAGTATCCTCTTATGATAGTCTTTATTTCTGTGGGGGCAGAGGTGATATTCCCTTTCTCATTTCTTATTTTGTGTATTTGCATCTTCTCTTTTTTCTTTGTTTCTCTAGCTAAGGGTTTGTCAATTTTATTGATCTCAAATAATGAGCTCTTTTTTTGGTTTATTTTTTTAGTGCTTTCTTATCTCCTATTTCATTTAATTCTGCACTGATCTTATTTATTTATTTACTTCTTCTTTCTTTTAGGTCAGTTTGTTGTTTTTGTACTAATTCCCCCAAGTGTGAAGTTAAGCCTTCAATTTTAACTCTTTCTTGTTTTTTGATGTATGAATTTATGGCTGTGAATTTCCCTCTCAGTACAGCTTTTGATGCATCCCATAAGTTTTGATATATTGTGTTGTCATTTTCATTAGTTTCAAGGCAGTTACTGATTTCTTTTGAGATTTCCTCCTTGACCCACTGTTTGTCTAAGAGTGTGTTGTTTAGCTTTTATATCTTGGTGCCAAATCTGGGTCTCTGGCCTTTGCAGATTTACAGCTTCCTTCCACTGTGATCAGAGAAATTATTTTGTATGATTTCACTCTTTCTTAATTCACTGAGACTTTCTCTGTGGCCTAGCATGAGGTCTATCTTGGAGTATGATCCAAGTGCACTTGAGAAGAATGTATATCCTGCTGTATTTGGGTGTAGTGTTCTGTATATGTCTATTAGATCTGGATCCTCTAATATATTATTCAAAGTTTTGTTTCTTTATTGATTCTCTGCTGAGATGTGTTGTCTAATGGGGATAATGGTGTATTAAAATCCTCCACCATAATTATAGAGTCATCTATTCTTCCACTCAGTTTTTCCAGTGTTAGCGTCATGTATTTTGAGGTGCCCTGATTACGTGCATAAATGTTTACAATTATTATTTCTTCTTAAAAGATTATCATTTTTACTAATATGCAGTGTCCATCTTTGTCTATGAAGATAGTTTTGCATTTTTCTATTTTGTCCATTATAGTATAGCTACTCCTGCCCATTTTTGGTTATTGTTTGTTTTCCAGCCATTCATTTTCAATCTCCTTGAATCCCTGGGTCTAAGGTGGGTTTCTTTTAGACTTCATATAGATGGGTAATGTTTCCTTGTCCATTCTTCCAACCTGTGTCTCTTGACAGGTGAGTTTAATCCATTGACATTCAGTGTTACTACTCTCAAGGAATTACTTACATTAGCCATATTTTCTTTGGATTTGTGTATATCATATGTTGCTTTATTTTTCTTTTAGTCTTTTTGGTTGTTCTTACACTGTCATCCAACTCTGTCTCTCCTGTTCTTTTTTCTTTTCTCCTGCAGAACTCCCTTTAGTATTTCTTGAAGGACAGGTTTTTTATTGGCATTCTCTCTTAGTTTCTGTTTATCTGTGAATATTTTGAACTCTCCATCATTTTTGAATGTCAACTTTGCTGTATAGAGTTTTCTTGCCTGGAAATTTTTTTCTTTTAGTACCTTGTCTATGTCACACCACTTCCTTCTTGCCTCCATGGTTTCAGGTGAGAAATTAGCACTTAATCTTATTAAACTTCCCTTGTATGTGATGGTTCTCTTTTCTCTTGCTGCCTTCAGTACTTTCTCTTTGCCTTGAGCATTGAATAATTTGACAAGTATATGTCTTGGGGTAGGCCTGTTGGGATATATACTGTTTGGGGTGCATTTTACTTCCCAGACATGTATATCCATCTCCCTCAATAGGTTTGGGAAGTTTTCTGTCATTATTTCCTTCCAAAACCCCTTCTGTCCCCTTTCCCTTCTGGGATGCCTATAATGTATATGTTTGTGCATTTTGCATTCTCATTCTAATCCCTAAGTCCCTGCTGGATATTTTCTATCTTTTTATCTATCGATTCTACAATCTATTTGATTTCAAATGTACTGTTTTTCACATCACTAATTCTTTCCTCTGCTTCTTGAAATCTGCTGTTATTTGCTGAGAGTGTATTTTTGATTTCTTGGATGGTGCCATTCATCACTCTCATATCCATTATCTTTTTGCATATATTTACAATTTCTTCAGTTTGCGCTCCAAGTGTTTTTTTAATATCCTTAATTTCTTCCTTTACTTCATTAAGGTGGTCTGTGATATTTGATTAGGGAGCTTTGATTAGTTGTTCAATGTTCTGCTCCTCTTGGTTTTTAATTTGTTCATTGGACTGGACCATGTTTTCCTGATTATTGATTTGGTTTGTGCTTTTTTGTTGCTGTCTGGTGATTATTTTATCTTGGTGGGTTCATTCAGTTGATTAGCTTCTCCCTCTACTCTTCGGTCTTTTTAGGTACCTTTTGTGTGTGTGTGTGTGTTAATTTTTCTCTTTGACATTTTGCTCTTCTTATTCTATTACCTTTTGTTGTCTAAGTTACCTTGAAAGAAAAAATATTAGGGCTAGGGAAAGTAAAAGAGGTAAGAAAAGAGAAAGTATAATAGTCATTGGTAGTAAATGTTAGCAGAAACACTGTATAAGACCTAGGAAAATAAACATTAAACTTACACAAGCAGTGTGTAGTTATAGGAATAAGGAAGTGGAGTGCCTACAATGAAATGGGAAACTGAATATGGAGAAGAATATTGTATGAATTAAAAGACTATCATTATCAGGAGAGAGGGAAAGAGAAAAGAAAAGACAATAAAATAAAGAATTAATAAAAGATAGAAAACAGAATAGAAATGTTAGGTATAAAAAGCCTTATAAATTGGGGGCTAAACAAAGGGAATGGAAGAGCAATAACAGAAGGTGGAAGGTAGAGAGATGTAAGAAGGAAAAGTGATAGCATTGGTAGCCAAAATCAGCATACAAAGAAAAGTTGAGTTTGAGGATGAGGAAGCACAACAAACATTAAACAAGCTGGCAGCACCTAATTGAATAAAGGAAAATTTTAAAAAGTTGGGGGAAAATCTGCCCTTCTCCCTTTCTCCTTTCTCACTTTCCTTTCTCCCAGGGCAGCAGATGCCGATGTGAGAGCTCCCCTCTGAAATTCAAATGGGACTCTGGTGAACCAAATCACCATGGAGAATAATGACTCTCAGGTTCTTTGTGAGAAAGCACCCACACCTTGTTGGTAAACATAAATATGCTCTTGGAAACCTATTTACTGTCAAGCACTTCCTACTGTCCCTCTCTCTTAGGTGTGTTGCACAGGATTAATTAATTGCCTGGCTCCACCTTCTCCCAGATGTAACCACAGAGGTTAGGTAAATTGTGCTGCCTCAGCAAATTTGCCTCTCCCCTCTTCCTAATTTCTCCTCAAGCCAGCTAGTATGCTCCTCAAAGCTCAAAAAGGGGTGTCCAAACAATTGAACTCACCCTTGTAGGACCCCTATCCACCCTTCACTAGAACCCTCCCTCTCTTGAAGTTTTTCTCCTCCAGTGGTGTGATTGGGTAGGTTCAGGGAAAGCCGAGGCTTCTTGCCCTCGGGGATGGGCAGAAACCCGTGGTTTTACCTTGAGCTATCACTCTTCTTGTTGCGCTCTCTCCAGATGGATGTCCAGCAGCTTCCTGCTTTGTGGGTTCTGAAAACTGTTCACTTAGGTGAGTTAATAAAAGGAAACTTTATAAAATATTATTTTTAACCTCAAAATTTGCAAGGCATGCTAACAAGTTTAGCAGCAAACAAAGACTAACAAGGTCTAGAATTCACTGATGAAATTTCCTAGGTGATTAATACTTGTGATACTTATAAAATGAAAATAAGGTAAAACTTCTATTATATAGGCAGAAATAATAATAACAATGATAATAATAGTAGAGGAGAACTAAACAATAAACAAGAAAATATTAAATTTCTATCTTGGGGGGTCTTGCTATGTTCTCAATTAGATGGGCAAAAATCTCCTTAGAACAAAGGCAATGCTTAATAAAAGATAACAGACTATTATGTCAAGCCCTCAATATTACTGCAAATAACCATAAATCTTATTCTTCAAAAACTGAAACTTAGTGGTTACCATAGATTCTGAGGGGAGGGGAAGGGAAGAACAGAAAAGATGGAACATGAAGTATTTTTAGGGTATTGGGGTTGTTCTTCATGAACTTGCAATGACAATTACAGGCCATTTTAAATTTTGTCAGAACCTATAAAAGCATACAGTTAAAAATGTAAATAATAATGTAACCATTGACCATGGTTAGCATCTGTGCTTCAATATTTACACACCGGTTGCAACAGATGTGCCATATTCATGTAGGATGTAATTAATAGGGGCCAGTGAAGGATAGAGAGGGGGTTGACTATATGGGAATCCTTTATATTTTCTTTGTGACTTTTCTGTAACCTAAAACTTCTTTGAAGATAAAGTGATAAAAATAAGACACTGGAGGAACAGACAGAAGAAACTGTCACTGTACATAAAAGATAACAGATCTTACAGTGGTGAAAGACACAATAAAAAAATTTTTATATTTGTATTTTAGCTGTTATTTCATTATTATTATTTTTAATTTTTTTTATTTGTTCATGTTTTGGGCTTTGCTTTGGGGGAGGTTTTGGATCACAAAAATGTCAAAACTGTGGCAGGAAAGAATCACGGGTGTGGAGTGTCAGTGATGGAGATGTATGGGTAGGCGTCCACCTGGGGCATGTCTCTAAGGCATTTGAATATTTTCAGGTGTTCATGGGGTATTATCTGGGTGGGTGGAGATCCACACAATAATTGAAAGAATATTGAATGCCCATCCTGGATAGTCCTGCTACATTCTCTAATAAAGCAGCAAGAAACCCCTGAGTACATAGGCAGTGCCTTGCGAAAGAGGGCAGACAAATATGCCAGGCCTTGATAATGATGATTGTACTTATGAACCTTGTTCTTGTGAAATTGAATATTAGCATAGTATTATATATTGCCTAAGAGTTACCTCATGAAAGTCTCCTTGTTGCTCAAATGTAGCTTCTCTATAAGCTGAATTGGGCATATAAATGCACTACCTTCTCCCCAGTGTGGGACATGACTTCCAGACATGAGTCTCCCTAGCACTGAGGAATTATTACCAAACCCCAACTAGCGATGCATTTTAAAAAGGACATTAACCAAAAGGGAGAAATGTTAAATACAAATGAGTTTTCATGACTAAGAAATTTCAAAGTGGGTTGGGAGATCATTCCAGAAGTTCACACATATGCACATCTCAGGAGGATCTCATCGACTGCCAGAGTGAACAGTGCCTCAAACAAGGGAGCTTCTGAGGACTATAGAGAAATCTAGACACTTTATGCAAGGCAGACAATTTCAGGAATTCAGCAGGCCTTACTTTGGAATATATGCTCCCCAAAGTAACAGGGTTATATTCATTTATAATTTCCCTACATGGCTTTTCTGCCCCCTTTATTTGAACCTATAATTAGCACTATACTCCTTAAATATATGCCCCAGACACTTAAATCCTTTGTCCATTTATATGCTGGTTGAACCCTGAATCTCAGCATAGTTGCAAGGCCTACTCTCCAGTTCATTGGATTCAGCCAGGACAACTAATTAAGGATGATGAAGGACAATTCCCATCCCCCCAAAAGGAGAGTACATCTCCAAGCAAGACAGTTCCATCCACCTGCCCCATGGGATCTAAGTCCCCTCTCAATGAGAAACAGAGTGGGAGTCGCCATTCCAAAAGCCTCAGGACTGAGGAATCAACAAACTTAAGGGAGGAATGCAATTATTGGCTAAGGTAGATTTGTTATTATTCTAGTAATGGAAGAACTTGTAATATTGATATAAAGACAATGGCCATCAGAGGTTCTGAGGGAAGGGAGAGGGAAGAATAGGTATAACATGGGGCATTTTGGGGAAATTGGAATTGTTCTGATGACATTACAATGACAGATACAGGCCATTATACATTTGTCAAAACCTATAAAATTACGCAGTGTAAAGTGTAAATTATGATGTAAACTATAGACCATGGTTAGGAACAATGCTTCAATATGTGTTCATCAATTATAACAACGTACCACACTAATGAAAGTTGTCAATGGGGAAAAGTGTGGGAGGGGAAGAGGGTGAGGTATATGGAATCCCCCTATATTTTTAATGTAACATTTATGGAATCTAAAGCTTCTTTCAAAAAAAATAATAGCAATAATAATAGTTGATAACGATAATAGTGACAGAGCTATCTATAAAGATAGAGTTTAGAGTTTCAAAGAAACTGCAGCTCTGACATATTGTTACAGAACTATTATGTCTTGTATAATCAAGCCATGTATGCCACGTTCTTTGTTGACTCTCCAAAGGCCAGAACAGGGTTTGGAAAATACTGACATGTCATAAATACTTTGTGAATGAACACATGAGGCATTTGTAATGGGGATTGCAAGTGGTATTAGCTTTCTGGAAAGCAATTTGTCAATGTGCATCAGAAACATTGTAAGTTTGCTATTTCCTCACCCACCAGTTCCACATTTTTAGGAAACTACTTTGAAATATAGTCAATCCCTAGTGTTCACCTGGTCCATCCAATCCACCCACTCCAATCCACCCACCTGTCAAACTGCACCACCCAACCCAATAGTATCACTACCTTCCTGTCATATTCCTTCAATGCCCAACTGCACAATTTCAACTTATCATAGATTACATCCATATGGCATTGGCTCACAACCTTCTCCCTTTCTATTTCTTGTAAACTTATCTTCCAGACAATAGCTCTCTGAGCCTGCTCGATTTGCTTAATTCATATCAGTGAGGTCATGTAATATTTGTCCTTCAATGCTTGGCTTGCTTCACTCAACATAAGGTCCACAAAATTAATTCATAATATCCCATGTGTTAGCACTGTATTCCTTCTTACAGCTGAGTAGTATTCCATTGTACAGATGTACCATATTTTGTTTATCCATTCATCTGTTGATGGACATTTGGGTTGATTCCAACTTTTGGCAATAGTGAATAATGCCACTGTGAACACTGGCATGCATATGCCTGTTCATGTCCTTGCCTTCCATTCTTCTGGGTATATACCCAACAGTGGAATTGTTGGATCATATAGCAGTTCTATAGTTAGTTTTCTGAGGAGCTGCAAAACTGTCCTCCACAATGGTTGGGCCATTCTGCATTCTGACCAGCTGTGGATGAGGGATCCCATTCCTCCACAGCCTCTCCAACACTTACAGTCTTCTATTTTTCAATAGTCACCAGTCTAATAGGTATAAGTTGGTATCTTATTGTAGTTTTGATTTACATTTCCCTAAGAGTTAGTGATGTAAAGCATCTTTTTGTGTGCTTTTTAGCCATTTGTATTTCCTCCTTGGAGAAGTGTCTTTTCAAGTTGCTTGCCCACTTTTTAAATGGGCAGGTATAGGATTTCTTAATATATGATACAGTAGATTTGACTCAGTGAGGAGATCTGGTTCCAGTCAAGTTCCAGTCACTAAATAATGGTATGTGCATAAGCAAGTCATTGACTTCCATGAGCCTTAGTCTCACAAATGATAATTCTCATTCCATCATATCAACCTACTTTACAGAGTCATTCTAAACAAACAAACAAAAATGAGATTATATATGTGTGAACATACACACACACACAAACATATATATACATACACACATAAATATATATATTTGATAAATGCTGAACCCAATCTAGTTTCAAAATTCTAAAAAAAACACTCTTATTAGAAATAAATTTATGGCACTTATTTTGCCTACTTACTGTATGACAGGTACTCTTCTAAATGCTTTACGTAAGTAACTCTTTTAATCTTGTCACTCTTTGAAGTAGGAATGATTATTATCCAAGTTCTCTAAAAGAGAGCAAAGAAATACAGAAAGATTAAGTAATTTATCTAGTCACATGGCTAAAAATTGGTTGAAAGAACTAGGATTCAAATTTAGGCAATGTAATTCCAGAGCCTATTTCCTTCACTCCTTCCTTGTGCTGTATTCCTTATGTCAGAGAAACTTTGCCTTTTAGATGACATAGTTAAACATCCTAGAATTAATTGAAATGTTTTTACTTATTTATTGTAGTATGAGAGATTAGTTTTAACCTACAAAAATGACTGATGGTAGAAAGAGCTGGCACATTTTTGATGAAAAAGGGAAAAAGAGACATCTAAAATTGCTGTGAAAATGTGAAAATGATGACAACAAAGATGATCAGAATGAGACTTTGAAGGGGGCATAAGAGAAGAAAAGTTATTTCAGGCTTCTGAAGCAGCAGTGATATGGAGGAATTACAAGGGAAAAGGGTATTATTAGTTTAGCTTAGTTTCATTTTCCGTCTAAAGTATTAAAAGGCTGGGGTCTTGGAAAGAGAAAAATTAATCAGATAAGTTTGCATTTTTTCGCTTGAGAAATGATAAAATTCAGGAAGAGAAACAAGTATAGCTAAATAGATAGGATGGGAAGGGGACAGAATTTCCAAGTGAACAGAATAAGGAGTATGAGCTTGCTTCTGGAACATAGAGCAGGAAAGGGGAATTGAAACAGATTGTAGTGATCTTGCTGAATTGAAGAGGCAGAGACTAGCATTTGGGGAAACAAACATGGCTAGAATTTGTTAAGCAGGGTATCAGAGAGGAGGGAGCTGTTCGCAGAGAATGCTCCCAGCTGTACAGAGTGGTCCTATTTGAGTCTTTACACTTATCTGCCGACATGTAGGATGAAACTCTCCAATGCCAGGGGGAAAACACCAGAAAGCAAGAAGTAGAACAATTTTCAGAATGTAAACTGGGTTGGGAATAATTTGTGTTTCCACCAGCAAGAGCAGAGCAAACTCAGAGATATACCCTTCAGAAGGGTTGTGCTTTAGTAGTGAGGCAGAATTATGCCTTCCAAAAGAGGCTGCTCTGGGTTCACAAAGCTTAAAAGTAAGTCTCAAAATAATATGATTCTCAGGCATTTTAACACTTGCCAGAAAAAGTTCCTGTACTCTTCAAAGGGGAGTATTTCCAAATTCCAATACACAGCCATGAAAATTCTCAATGCTGGAACCCAAGTAAAAATTATCAGGCATGCCATAAGGGATTGGGGCCCACTCTCAATTAGAGGTGGAGTGCACATCACCATCCCAGAATCTTCAGGATTGGGGAATAAAATATGGACTAGAGTTGGCTTACCGGTATTCTACTATAGACTTACTGATATTCTAGCAATGGAAGAAATTGTGTCATTGATGTGGAGATGGTGGACACTGGTGCTGAGGGAAGGGAGAGGGAAAAAGGGGTATAATATGGAGGCATATTGGGGACTTGGAATTGTCCTGAATGACACTGCAATGACAGATACAGGCCATTATATATCCTGCCATAACCAACAGAACTGGTGGGGGAAAGTGTAAACTACAATGTAAACTATAATCCATGCTTAGTGACAATGCTCCAAATGTGTTCATCAATTGCAATGAATATACCATACTAATGAAAGAAGTTGTTAATGTGGTGAAGGGTGGGAGATGTGGGGAGTGGGGCATATGGGAATTCCTTATATTTTTTTGTATAACATTTTGTGTAATCTAAGTATCTTTTAAAAAATAAAAAATATATTTTAAAAAATTACCAAGTATGCAAATAAGCAGAATAAAGAATCAATCAATGGATTAAAAATAGAAATGGAAGAATTGGCAGAATTAGCAGAAAGGATCTTAAGAGAACTGGTGTATGTTATATAAATATAATCAAAGCTATAATGGAAATCATGAAAATAATAAGTATAGAATTATAAGATATAAAAATTCAAAATAGAAATTTTCAGGTTAAAAATATAGTATTGGAAAAAGATACACTGAATGGTATTAAAAACATATTTTAAAAATTGAAAAAAAAAGACCCAACAAGTTGTGTTAGTCAGGGTTTTCTAGGGAAACAGAATCAACAAGAGATATCTGTCAATAGTAAAAGATTTTATGAGTTTCTCACATGACTGTGGGGATGCACAAGTCCAGGTTCTGCAGGCAGGCTGCAACCAGGGGCCCAGGGGCTCCAATGAAAGTCCAGTGAAGGTCTTTGATGAGTTCTGGGAGACAGTGGCTGTCCAAAGATGAGCTGGAAAATTCTCACTCAATGTTGGAATCACTTCCCCTTTTAAGGCATTCAACTGATTGGATAAAGTGTCACTCATTGCTGATGGCAATCTCCCAGCTTGATGTGACTGTAATCAGTTATCTATGATTTACCACTGCAGTGAACTCAATGGTGACAAGTCCATAAATGCCCTTGTATTACAATTAGCCCAGTGCTTGCTTGACCAAGCAACTGGGCACAATTACTTGGCTGACTTGACACATTAGCCTAACTATCACAAACTTGAAGACATACCAATAGAAACTGCCCAGAAATGAAGCACAGAAAAAAAAAAAGACTGGAAATAAATTGTATTAATCTGCCAAATGGGTGTTAATGCAAAGTACCAGGAATCTAAGGGTATTTATTTGGGTTATAAGCTTACAGTCACAAGGCTGTAAAGAGTCCAGCTCAAGTTTGCTTTCTCACCAGTCAGTTGCCACATGTTGAAGCAAGATGACTGCTGATCTCTGCCTGGTTAGAGCTTGTCTCTCAGGGCTTTCTCTCTCTCCTGGCATAGGACTCATTTCTTTCTGGGCTTTCTATATCAGAGTCATCTCTCTTCCCAACAGGCTCTGTAAGCTATCAGGCAAATGGCTCATCTGTCCCCATGATCATAGGATAAAAAACTGACAAAAGTTCTTTCCTCTTCCATGCATCTTCTTGACTGAGTGTCCATTTATATTGCCACCAAGGGAGCAGGGACTCAACCTGAGTCACATCTAATGGATGTGTTTGAATCAAAGTCCTAATCTTAACAGCCAATTTAATCAAAGACATCTCAGCTGAATCTAATATAATCAAAGAATATTATACCCAGAGGAATAGATTTGTTTACAGCATAGTTTTTCTCTTTCTGGGATTCACAAAAATAATTTCAAACTACCACATAAATGAACAGAGCTTCTGTGACTCATAATAAGTGAAGGAAGCCAGGGACAAATCCTAGATGATTCCATTCCAGGAAATTCTAAACAAAGCAAATGTATAGTGACAAAAATCAGATCACTGGTGACCAAACTAGAAGTGGGCAGAAAGGATTGCCTGCAAAAGTGTCCAGGGAATTTTCTGGGGTAATGAGAATGTTCTTAATATTGCTTAAGTTTGCAGCAATTCTGTCACATCTTCAGACTTCAATTCTAATTCTAGTTCTCTTGCTATTTCCACATCTGCAGTTACTTCCTCCACTGAAATCTTAAACCCCTCACAGTCATCCATGAGGGTTGGAGCGGACTTCTTCCAAACTCCAAACATTGATATTTTGACCTCCTACCATGAATCATGAATGTTCTTAATGGTATCTAGACTGGTGAATCCTTTTCAGAAGGCTTTCAATTGACTTTGCCAAGATCCATCAGAGGAATCACTATCTATGGCAGCTATAACTTTACAAAATTTGTTCCTTAAATAATAAGACTTGAAAGTTTAAATTACTCCTTTATGGACTGAAAAATTGATGTGTTTTATTACCGTAGGCATGAAAACAACATTAATCTCATTGTACACCTCCATCAGAACTCTCATGTGTCCAGGTGCATTGTCAATGAGCAGTAATATTTTGAAAGGAATCTTCTTTATCTGAGCATATCAAAAGAAGCCTTAAAATATTCAGTAAACCATATTATAAACAGATGTGCTGTCATCCAGGCTTTGTTGTTCCATTTATAAAGCACAGGCAGAGTAGATTTAGCATAATTCTTAAGAGCCCTTGGATTTTCAGAATAGTAAATGACCTTTGGCTTCAGTTTAAAGTCACCAAATGCATTAGCCCTTAGCAAGAGAGCCGGCCTGTCCTTTGAAGCTTTGAAGCCAGGCATTGACTTCTCTTCTCTAGCTATATAAGTCCTAGATGGCATATTCTTCCAATAGAAGCCTGTTTTCTCTATATTGAAAAATCTGTCATTTAGTGTAGCCACCTCTATCAATTATCTTAGTTTGATCTTCTGGATAACTTGCTGTAGTTTCTACATCAGCACTTGTTGCTTCACTTTGTACTTTTATTTTATGGAGACAGCTTCTGTCCTTTAACTCAAAAACTTACTTTTGTTACTTTCAAATTTTTCTTCTGCACTTCCTCATTTGTCTCAGCCTCCATAGACTTGAAGAGAGTTAGGGCCTTGCTCTATATTAGGTTTTGACTTAAGGGAATGTTGTGGCTAATTTGATCTTCTATCCAGACCACTAAATGCTTCTCCGTATCAGCAATAAGTTTGTTTCACTTTCTTACCATTTGTGTGTTCACCAGAGTAGCCCAATTACCTTCCCCCAAGAACTTTTCCTTTGCATTCAAAATTTTGGCACAAGAGGCCTAGCTTTCAGCCTATCTCAGCTTTCAACATGCCTTCTTCATAAGCTAAAAATCATTTCCAGCTTTTGATTTTAAGTGAGAGACGTGTGACTTTTCCTTTCACTTGAAGATTAAGGACCATTGTAGAGTTATTAACTGGACTTCTTTCAATATTATTATGTCTCAAGAAATAGAGAGGCCAAGGAGAGGGAGAGAGACAGGAATGGCTGGTCAGTGGAGCAGTGAGAACATATACAACATTTATTGATTAGGTTCACCACCCTGTAAGGGCCTGGTTTACAGAGCCCCCAAACAATGACAATACTAATAGCAAAGATCACTGATCACAGATCACCACAACAGATAATAATAATGAAAAAGTTTGAAATATTACAAGAATTACCAAAATGTGACACAGAGACATGAAATGTACACATGCTGTTGGAAAAATGTTGCCATAAAGCTTCAATTTGTAGAAAACACAGTATCTTCAAAGTGCAATAAATAAAGGACGAAAAATGAGGTATGCTTGTCATCTATTAATTTAGAGAGTCCTTTCTAACAGTTTGTTTTAAGAGTCATTTGGTCAGCAATTCTGTCATTCCTTCAGGAAAGGAACTTGCAATATGATTAAGAAACTAATGCATATCTGAGATATACATTTGCTTTAATTATTTTATTAAGGAAGTTGTGGGTTTACAGAATAATCATGAATAAAAAGTAAAGGATTCCCATATGCCACCCCATAGCCAACACCTAGCATTGATGTGGAACATTGGTTATAATTGATGATAACACTTTTTAAAAAAAATAATTGTACTTTTTAACATTAGTAGCCAACATTTATTGAGAGATTCTATTTCATAGGCACTGTGTAAAGTAATTTACATGATTACTTCATTTAAAACACCCAATACACAGACCTGTGAAATATGTCCTATCATTATTAAAACATATTTTTTTATGTTAGAGAACTTATAGTTTATAGAAAAACCATGTAAAAAAACATCAGCGTTCCCATATAACTTCCAATTGTTGGAACTTTGCATTAGTGTGGTACTAATGTTACAAGTGATGAAAGATTATTAAAATAGTATTATTAATTATCATTCATAGTTTACATTAGGTGTATTTTTTCCCATATGCCACCCTGTGATTAACACTTTGTATTTGTGTTGTACATTTGTTATAATTCGTGAAAGAGCGTTCTTATAATTGTACTAATGTCCATCACCTATAATGAAGTTCACTACACTATACAATCCTATGTTTTATCTTTTAATTTTTATTCTAGTAACATATGTGAACTATAGTTTCCCCTTTTAATCACATTCACATATATAATTGAGTGATGTTAATTTCATTCCCAAAAATGTACTACTAATTACTATCTTTGACTCCCAAACCTTTACAATAAAACTAAATGAAAATTCTGTACAAATTAAGCATTGAATCCTCATTCTCTACCTCTAATCTATCTCCCTGGTAACCTATATTCTAGATTTGAATTCTATGAGTTTGTTTATTATTAGTTCATATCAGTAATATCATACAATATTTGTTCTTTTGTGCCTTATTTCACTCATCATAATGTCCTCAAGTTCATCATTGTTGTTTCATGCTTCAGGCCTTCATTCCTCTTTATAGTTGAATAATATTCCATTATATGTATATGCCACATTTTATTTATTCATTCATCAGTTGATGAACACATGGATTATTTCCAAACCATATATAACATCATACTTGTGCCAGTTTGATATTATTTATGAATTCCAAAAAGAGATATAGATTATCTTTTTAAACTGGTCTGTTCCTCTGGTGTGATAAGCTTTTGATGGTATTAGATTCAGCTGATATGTCTGTTTAATTATGTTAATATTAGGGTTTTGATTCAATCAAGTCATTAGAGTGAGATTCAGCATTGAGTTCCAGTCCCCTCAGTGGGCTGATAAAACAGACTTTCATGTGGACATAGACATACAGAGAAGAAGAATACAGAGGAAGAGTGACAGTTCATTAGACAAGGCAGAGGTCTCAGGAAGAGAGATGAGCTTGACTGTCTACAGCTGACCTTGTGAAGAGAACAGAGCAGCTGAGCCCAGAAAGAAATAAGCCCCTGGGAGAAAGATGAACCTCATGCCAGCCTACAGCTTAGATCAGAAGAAGCTGGGACCATAGACCCTTAAGAGGAAGAAGGAAAGCTAAACTCTCACAGACATCACCCACCATCTTGATTCGACACATGGCCAATGACTTTGGATGAGAAAGTATCTCTTAACGTTACTTGCGTTAGACTCTTTAGGGTCTTGTGACTATAAGCTTCTGCCCCAAATAAATACCCTTTATAAAAGCCAACAGAGTTCTGGTATTTTACATGAGCACACCTTTTGGCTGACTACTACATTTCTCAGTGGTGAAAGATTGAATTTACCTCTAAGATCTGGAAAAAGACAAAAATGCCACTATTATTCAATATTTTGCTGGACACTCTAGTCAGAGAAGTTAGGCAAGAAAAAGAAACAAAAGGCATTCAGATTGGAAAGGAAGAAGTAAAGTTTTCACTATTTGTAGATGACATGATCTTCTATATAGAAAGCCCCCAAAATATCTACAACAAAGCTAATAGAACTAATAATGAACTCAGCAATGTGTTGGGGTACAAAACCAATGTGCAAAAAATCAATACTGTTTCTATATACTAGTAATCAGCAATCTGAGGGAGAGATCAAGAAAAAAATTCCATTTACAATAGCAACTAAAAGAATCAAGTATTTATGAATACATTTACCCAAGAATGTAAAGGACTTGTACACAGAAAACTATAAAACCTTGCTAAAAGAAATCTAAGAAGACCTAAGTAAATGGAAGGTCATTCTCTGGTAATGGATTAGAAGACCTAATACCTTCAAGATGTTAATTCTATCCAAAATCATGTACAGATTCAACATAATCAAAGTAAAAATTCCAACAGCCTACTTTGCAGAAATGGAAAAGCCAAATATCAAATTTATTTGGATGTCCAAGGTGCCACAACTAGCCAAAACCATCTTGAAAGACAAGAATGAAGTTGGAGAGCTCATACTTTCTGTCTTTAAATCATATTACAAAGCTACAGTTGTCAAAACAGAATGGTATTAGCACAGGGATAGATATATTGATCAGTTAGAATTGAATTGAAAGTTCAGAAATAGAAGCTCACCTCTATGGTCAATTGACTTTATACAACACTGTCAAGTCCACTTAATTGGGAAACAATAATCTCTTCACAAATGGTGCTAGAAGAATTGATTATGCAAAAGAATAAAAAGGAACCATTTCTCATACCATATACAAAAGTTAACTCAAAATGGGTCAAATACCTACATATAAGAACCCAGACTATAAAACTCCTAAAAGAAAATGTAGGGGAGCATCTTCAGGAACTTGTGTTAGGCAACAGTTTCTTAGACTTCACATCCAAAGCACAAGTAGCAAATGAAAAAATAGATAAATGCTAACTCATTAAAATTTTAAACATGTTTTTCCATCAAAGGATTTGTCAGGAAAGTGAAAAGACAACCTATTCAATGGGAGAAAATATTTGGAAATCACGTATCTGAAAAGGCTTTAATATTCAGAATATACAATGCAATCCTACAATTCAACAATTAAAAGATAAACAACCCAAGTAAAAAATGGGCAAAAGATTTGAAAAGACATTTTTCCAAAATGGATATGCAAATGACTAAAGATCATATGAAAAGATGCTCAACATCACTAGGAAATGTAAGCTTAAACCACAGTGAAATATCATTGCACACCCAGTAGAACGGCTACTATTCAAAATAAACAAACAGAAAACTACAAGAGTTGGAGAGGATGTGGAGACATAAGAACACTCATTCATTCCTGGTCAGAATGTAAAATGATGGAGAACTTATGGAAGAGAGTTTTGCAGTTCCTCAGGAAGCTAAGTGTAGAACTAACATATGACCTGGCAATCACACTGCTAGGTCTATATACCCAGAAGAATTAAAAGCAGGGACTCAAACAGATATTTGCACACCAATATTCACAGTGATATTATTCGCAAATGATATGTGCTTTTTGATTACCAATTTCAGCACTAAATTTACAGGTATATTTGATGTCCTTTTAGACCTAGATAGAGCAAGTAGGTTCTTAAAAGAGCTCACCTGGTTGTGGAGCTTCCTCATAAATGTATTTAACCTGTCTAGTTATCTATTACTTTAAGCTATAGCTTTCTTATCTATCTTTCTCTCCCTGTAGTAATCCCAGTTAACCAAAGATCCTGGAACCAAGCAAGAGAATTTATCCCTGACAATCTTTTCCTCTAGAGCTGAAGCTGTTTCTATTATACCTCATATTGCCTTTCTTTCTCATGATTTATTATCCAGCTTACAATCCATACTTATCAAAGGTCTTGGTTTCATAAAAACAGAAATTGACTCAGATTAATTTAGGAAGAAAATTAATTTGTTGGAAGGTGTCAGATAAGTAAAAAGGGGAGAAATAAGCTTGAGTAGCAATCAAGAGGATAAGGCACAGGTAGCAATACCTTCATAGAGACTCTTCATAGAATGCTGCTAGTAGTTGTCTATCACTAGGTCACCATTAAACACTCACCACTCTTTAGGCTATTAGAGTCTTGCCTCTATCACCACTGGATCAGATAATCTCTATCTGGCCCTGCAACTTTGTTTCCTTGTGTTAGAATTCACATGCCCAAACTTTCAGTACCAAAGAGTAGCTAGAAGAAATACCTTTTCTTATTTGACTTCTGGAGTGGAAAGATAGGAAACCCCTAGAAAAAAAGACACTCAGACTTGGGCAGCAGAAACAACAAATGTAAAATAACTTTAGAACTCCTATCACCCAAAACCTTGATGGTTCATACCTTAGATGAATTACCATACAGCTCTGGAATATATTGAGTTTGCACCAGACTTCTTAAACAGCTTCCTATCTTAAGTCCTATTATCTTCTCTTCCTACCCAAAATGTAGAAGCTTAGGATTCCAGCTTCTGTTTTTTTAATTTGGTAATTTTAACTTGTGCCTCCAATATTAGATAAGGTAATAAATGTTCATTTTAAATTCTATATATGTGAATAATTTTTTTTCATTTTTTTCGTCTTTATTTTCTTTTAAATGTTACATTAAAAAAATATGAGATCCCTATATATCCCCAATCCCCCTCACCCCACTCCTCCCACATCAACAACCTCTTCCATTATCATGGCACATTCACTGCACCTGGTGAATACATTTTGGGGCACTGCTGCACCACATGGACAGTGGTCTACATTGTAGTCTACACTCTTCCCAAGTCCACCCAGTGGGCTATGGCAGGACACACAATGCCCAGCATCTGTCCCTGCAGCAGTGCCAGAGACAGCCAAAGTAGATATAAACCCAGGTCCTGGTTCTCCTAAGGGCTACAGAGACCCACAGCTTCAATGGTCATGACAAATGACTCTGGAGTTCAGTGCCATGTCAGTTGGCCCTACTTTGGAGTTTGTATTTCTGAGTATGATGGAGTTGGACTCATATGTGACCTTTCTACACATGCCTCTTCTGTTACTTTTACCAGACCTGTGGTTGGTGTTGGGTGTATCCTCAGGTGACCTAAATCTCTGGACTGTCCATGTGACAGCCAGGACCTGAGCCTCAGTAGACTTGCAACTCTTACCCTCTGGTTTATTGGACTTACCTTGGCCAGCTAACAGGGAGGTGAAGAAAGTCAACCACTACACCAGGGAGCCAAGAGTGCCTACAACTGTAAGCAGAAGAATTGCATCCATCATCCATGTGGAACTAAGCCCCCTCTTGATGTAGAGGGGGACTGGCCATAACCATCCCAGGGTCCATAGGATGGAGGAATAGAGTATAGATTAGAGTGGACTACTGGTATTCTGCTGGGGAACTACTGTGATTAGTAATGGAAGAAATTGTAGTAGTGATGTGGAGAAAACTACGGATGGTAGGAAGAGGGAAGAAGTGATATGATGTGCAGGCCTTTTCAGGATTTGGAGGATTCTGGTTTTGATAAAATCTAATCAGATATTAGGGTCTTTGGTTAGTGCAGTAGGAACCTTTACCAGGAAGCTAGTCCAAATCTAAATAAATATTAGAGAGACTTATCTTTAGTACCCTGACCAGGCCATTTGCATTACCTCCTATTGCCTATCTTTGATCCAGGTATAAAAGGAGTGAGGTATACAGACATACACATTGGGATAGAACAGAAGAGAGATGCTAATTTTAAAGTCTCTAGGGTATTCCACACTTTTTCAAAATTGGCCAAAATTTTTATCATTTTTTTGTATGTGGAAGTTTAAACCTTTTTTCTGTAGTATGTCTTGAATGGCTTTTGAAATCTTTTCTTAATGAGGTTGAAATTCAATATGGAGAATATAGAGCAATTTCTTTTTATTTAGAGAGTTTAATTAAAATCCAAAACCAAAAGTCTTTCATCTCCCAATATTTGTTTAAATTTTTAAATAAATTATCTTTGATATAACTTATATTTAATGTTCATTGCTTGTTTATATGTCTATCCCATCAGACTGCAAGTTCCCTAAAGACATAGGCTCTCTACCTTGCTCATCATAATAAATCCAGCGCACAGCACAGTGCCTAAAACAAAGAAGCACTGAATACGTATTCACTGAATAATTTAGCTCTGCAAGATTTACACCACCTAATTCTGTTGTGAATTCACAGTAGACACTCAATAAATGTTTAGTAAAATTAGTTGAAATGAGAGGGGGAGGAAAGATAGTAAAACTATACATGTAAATAAACCAAGAAAAAACTTGCTTTGTAGTTTAAAGTGATTTTTCTTTGTTATGTATTAGAGGGAATTAAAAACATTCGAGGTTCTTTACAAGAGCAAATTCTCCCATGCCCTAAAAGGAAGAGAATGGCCTTAAATGAAGGAATGGGACAGATCCCATTATGTACTTTTTCTCTAAAATGCCTCGGTAGTCTCAAGAATCACCTGGGAAGGTTGGTCAGTGAAAATCCTGGGACCCACTCTACCAGGATTCTGATTCGGTGGGGTTTCAGCCCAGGGATCTGTGTCCAGCAGCTCCTGCAACCTTTCTGTGAGAAAAAAGGCAAGTGGCCACAGGCCTGCAAAGGTTGGTATTTGATTTGCAGCTGCATCCAGTACCTACAATGTGTAGGAATTTTATAATTCTAACTTAATTACTCATTTGCTTGTTTACATACAAGAGAAAACGTCTCATGTCCCTCCACAAGTGAAGCTGGGAGAAACCTTGTACAAATGAAGCCTGGATTAGGATGCCCTGAAATCTCTCCTCAATTATTAACGGTTAATCTATCTAGCATCCCACATAATTTGTTTTTATTCTGTACATGGCAGACTCTTGGCTACCAGGCACTGGAACCTTGAATTACTTGTGGGGGTGTTGAACAATTTTGACTTTAATCTTACATTACTGTAGCATTTTGCATAATATATATAATTTTTAGAGAAAGCTTTTCATAAAACTGAGAACTCTACAGGTATTCCACCTACATGACTGTCTAATTTCATACCCTTGATGGAGTTCCCTACAATGTTGCTAGGAGACCAAGACAATTCCTAAAAATGAATGTATAATGTATCAACCATGTGGTTATCTGTTCCCCCAAATCCATTTGTTTGTGGCTAATGTGGCTTCCTTAAAATGTGGTATTTATGGCAATATGAGTAACAGTGGGGAAATTTATGAACAAACTGAGATAGGGGTGCATGTTTCTTCTGAGTAAAAGATCAACATCTTGCTCTTTTCTCTTTTATATTCACAGAAGTAGAACAGGGCTACAGAGTTTTATTTCTTCATGGGACAAAGAAATATATTTGGTTGCTCTTGTTTTCCACTTTATAACTACCAATAAGCAAGAGAGAATCAGAGCATAAGAAAGAAGCAGAGCACCAGGGTCTGGGATTGTTGAGAAAGACATTACTTTCAATATTCTTTGAAATTCACTCCTGATTTTCCTCACTGTAGAACCCAAGAATGACTTGGGCACATGTTATATCAGCTAGAGGATGCTAAAGGTCTCTACCAACATCATAATTTATATTCTAAGCATTAATTATCGAAACTTATACTGGCAATTTTTTAAATTTAAAAATTACAGAAACTTTTGGTAATAGAATATTTTAGTCTGTTTGGCTGCTGAAGCAATATGTCAGAAATGGGTTGACTTTTACGATGGGGATTTATTGGCTTCTAAACTTACATTTCCAAGGCTGAGAAAAATGTCCAATCAAGGCACCATCAGGTGATGATTTTTCCCCAAAGATGGGTTGTAGGGGATCCTGGACTCCTTTGGTCACATGGCAAGGCACATGGCAGCATCTGATGATCTCTCCCTTCTCTTCTGGGTTTCTTTGCTTCAACTTCTGTCTTCTGTCATTTTCTCTCTCTCTTCACCTGGATTTCCTTCTCTTATGAAAGATTCCAGTAAGAGGATTAAGAGCCACCCTTGGTCATGCCTTATTTAAGTAAGGTAGTCAAAAGTCCTACCAGGGATAAGTTCACACAGGAATGGACCAGCTTTAAGAACAATATTTTCTTAGGTACATACAGTCCCAAACTACCACATCATGTCTTGTTTGTCATTAAATTAAACTGTGGGGAGTTAACTACAAGGTTAAAATCTAGGATTACATTTAACCAAGGGTATAAAGGGCTTGTACACAGAAAACTAATAATTGTTACTGAAAGAAATTAAAGAAGAGCTAAATCAATGGAAAGATAATCCATACATATTAATTTGAAGACTTACTATTGTTAAAATGTTAACATTACACAGATGTTTATAGACTCAAAGCAATCTTAATCAAAATTCCAAAAACCTTCTTCACAGAAATGGAAAAGCTAATCATAAAGTTTATATGATAGGCAAGGGATTCTGAATAACCAAAACCATCATGGAAAAGAAGAATGAATTTTGAGGACACACTTTCTGATTTTAAAACTTATAACAAAGCTATTGTAATGAAAACAGTGTGGTACTGGCACAAAAGCAAAATTTAGAGCACCAAAATAGAACTGAGATTGCAAAAATAAAACTATACGCCTATGGCCATAGATTCTGAACAAGCATACAAGTCCACTAATAGGGACAGACCTTTCTCTTCAACAAATGGTGCTGGGAAAACTGGTTATCCACATGCAAAATAATGAAAGTGGACCCCATCTCACACCATATGGAAAAATTAATTAAAAATGGATCAACAACCTAAATATAAAAACTAAAACTATAAACCTCTTAGAGGATAACATAAGAAAATATCTTCAGGACCTCGTACTAGGCAATGGATTCTTAAACTTTACACAAAAACACAGACAACAAAAGAAAAAAAAATAGTGAAAAAACAACCTATACAATGGGAGAAAACATTTGGAAGCCATATATCTGATAAGAGGTTAATATCCAATCTATATAAAGAACTTTTACAAGGCAACAAGACAAAGACAGACAACCCAATTAAAAATCGTCAAAGATGAATGTACATTTCTCCAAAGAAGATATACAAATGGCCAAACAGCATATTAAAAAAAGTTCAATATCATTAGCCATTAGATAAATGCAAATCAAAACCACAATAAAATACCACTTCACATCTACCAAACTATTATTTTAAAAATTGAAAATAGCTGTTGGTAAGAATATGGGGAAATAGGAGCCTTAATTCGTATACATGGAAATGCAAAATGATGCAACCACTATGGAAGACCTCAAAAAGTTAAACTTAGTACTTCCATATGATTTAGCAATCTCACTTCTAGTTAGTTTCACAAAAGAATTGAAAGAAACGACTTAAACAGGTATTTATAAAACAATGTTCATAACATCATTATTCACAATAGCCAGAAGGTGGAAACAATTAAGGTCCATTTGCAGATGAATGGATGAACAAAATGTGGCATATACATGCAAAGGAATGTTATTCAGCCTTAAAAGGGAATGGAGTCCTGATACATGCTACTATATAGATGAACCTATAAGAATACATGTTGAGTGAAATGTCAGCAAAAAGATAATATGTGATTCCAATTATATGAAATAACTAGGGAATGCAATTAATAGAGACAGAAAGTAGAAAGAGGGTTTCTGGGATGGTGAAGGGGAGGAATTATGGGAAATTAATACATAATGGGTATAGGGTTTCTGTTTGGGGTGATGGGAAATTTTTGGTAATGGATGGTGGTAAGGGTGACATAATATTTACCACATGATGAATCCCACTGAATTGTGTGCTTGGGAGTGTTTGAAATAGTAAAGTTTATGTTGTTTATATTTTTATATGACTTTAAAAGAGAGAAAGAGAGATTAGCAGAGGTTCTTAATCTTTTTATTTCTATGGACCCCTTTGGCAGTCAAGTGAAAACCATGGGCCCCTTATTTATTTATTTTTTTTTTAAATTATTTATTTTTTAAATCATTTATTTATTTTTAAAAATTACATTAAAAAAATATGAGATCCCATTCAACCCCACCGCCCCCACCCCCCACTCCCCCCACAGCAACACTCTCTCCCATCATTGTGACACATCCATTGCACCTGGTAAGTACATCTCTGAGCATCACTGCACCCCATAGTCAATGGTCCACATCATAGCCCACACTCTCCCATATTCCATCCAGTGGGCCCTGGGGGGATCTACAATGTCCCGTAATTGTCCGTGAAGCACCACCCAGGACATCTCCTCATCCCGAAAACGCCTCCACATCTCATCTCTTCCTCCCATTCCCCAAACCCAGCAGCCACCATGGCTACCCTTCCCACACCCATTCCACATTTTCTCTGTGGACATTGGATTGGTTGTGTCCATTGCACATCTATGTCAAGTGGGGGCTTATATTCCACATGGATACTGGATGCACTCCTCCTGCTTTCAGTTGTAGACACTCTAGGCTCCATGGTGTGGTGGTTGACCTTCTTCAACTCGATGTTAGCTGAGTGGGGTAAGTCCAATAAATCAAAGTGTAGGAGCTGAAGTCTGTTGAGGCTCTGGGCCTGGGTGTCATATTATCAGTCCAGAGATTCAAATCCCTTAAATATATCTAAAACCCCAGCACCAACTACAATTCCAATAAAGTAGCATGCAAGTCTTGTGAAAAGAGATCCCCTCTGAGTCCAATTCCATCACACAGAAACACCAGCTCCAAAGAAGGGCCATCTGCCATGGCAGTGAACCCCATCTGCCATGACCATAGAACCCGTGGGTCTCTTTATTCCTCAAAAGAACCAATACCTGGGGTTGTATCTACTTTATCTGTCTCTCAGACTCTGCTCAGTTGTGCATAAGGGGATTCCTTCTGACAACCTCCAGACTCTTTTTTAGAGACTCACAGCCTTATATTCTCATTTCTCCTTTCCATTTCCCCCTTACATTAGGTCAAACAGCATTTTGAAGTCATGTTATTATATGTAGACAGGGATATTCTGCTGATCCGTATTGAACCTTTAATTCAAGGTCCTTTTCTAGTTGCATCTTCAGCTGGTATGTGGTAGTGATCCCTCGGTGCCAGGGAGGCTCATCCCCGGGTGTCATGTCCCACGCTGGGGGGAATGCACTGCATCTACATGCTGAGTTTGGCTGTGAGAGTGGCCACGTTTGAGTAACATGAAGGCTGTCAGGAGGAAACTCCCAGGCACAGTGCTACTCTAGGCCTTATTCTTATTGCAGGTGTATAGGCTCAAAAGCATAGCCATTAGTATCAGGAGCCCACTGTTGGGCCCTCCTTCCTTCCTGGTTCTTGCCGTTGCACCTGGGAGACTGCCGCTGCTCCCCCAGTGTCCATGACAGTGACCCCCCGACCAGGGGCCCAGTACCCCCCTAGCTGTTGTTTTTAATTGTTTCCACTATGAGTATATCTAGACATTACTATATACCCTGGGCATATGCCCTGTATGACTCCCTGTCAACCATATATATCCTGTCAATAACATCGTATTTCAGTATTCCTCCGCTGCCCTTGTTGAACCACTCTGTGATCCAAAACTTCCTGTAAAGTGAATCCCAACATAATGTCAGCTTCACAAGAGTCTTAGATCACCGAAATTCATATATACAATATACAGTACTTCCCCAGATTCACCATAAAACCTTTTCCCTTCCACAGCGATAATCTCTTAACTTGTTCATATCATATTTCCTGAAACTGATGTACAGATTCCGAGACAATAGCTTTCAAACAAGATGACATCTGTGCTTACTATGTGGTCCATACTTTAGGTTGTACAGTTTTCTAAATTTTTTAGTTAGCCTATGTTTTGCCTTATGGTTTACATTATTAGTCTGTCGTCCCCTATATGTTTTTGGTGTAATATTACATGTTTTATATTCATCTTCGTGTACTCTCACAAAACTCCTCTCTTGCCCCCATATTTACCTTGGTTCCATCCATTCCACATCCATTTTCCCCTCCCCTTGGGGCCCACAACGCCAGCCAATCTCCACTTCCCGAGAAGCCATGTCCAGAGATACTTGCAGCAGTATTCAGGGCCTGACTTTCTCAACTGCCGTAATGCCCTGGGAGCCCTCCTGTCTCACTAGAGATACAGTTCTCTCTATTTGACGGCATTAGTCCTCCCCAGGATGTGGGTCCACCCCAACTCTCACTTCTTGGGTCTCTTCCCAATGGTACAACCCACCTTGGCAAAATGAGCCTTCAGCTATTCGCCCAGAGTCCGTCCCGCATCAGACCACACCCCCTGAGCATCCTAAACAGGTAACCCTCCTCCTACTTATACTTTGATACGATTTTCTCAACATTTTGTTCTCAGCGAACACCTGACACTCTCCCATGTTCGTATGTTGCCCCTCCCTCCCCCCAATTTTTGGACAATATTACCCCTCTTCCCATCCCCAGCCCCCCTCAAACCCACAAAGCCCCACCCAAAGGTAACCCCTTGCCCCCATTTTGTCCCTTCTTTGTGCTCATACTTACTGCCAGCTCATCACAGATTCCACCCCTACAGACGTTAACTCACATCCTTCCTCCACCCCCCGATTTCCTGTAAGCCTCTTTTCCGGAGTCTAGCTCTCTGAGGCAGTTTGCTTATTTCATATCATTGAGGTCATGTAGTATTTGTCCTTCAATGCCTGGGTTGCTTCACTCAACATAAGATTCTCAAGGTTCATCCATGTTATCACGTGTGATTGTAGTGTATTTGTTCTAACAGCCGAGTAGTATTCCATTGTGTGTATATACCACATTTTATTGATCCACTCGTCTGTTGATGGACATTTGGATTGATTCCAACTTTTGGCGATAGTAAACAATGCTGCTATGAACATTGGTGTACATATATCTGTTTGTGTCCTTGTTTTCAGTTCTGCTGGGTATATACCCAGCAGTGGTATTGCTGGGTCATATGGCAAATCTATGGTTAGTTTTTTGAGAAACCGCCAAACTGTCCTCCAGAATGGTTGGATCCTTCTGCATTCCCACCAGCAGTGGATGAGTGTTCCCCTTTCTTCACATCCTCTCCAGCATTTGTATTCTTCTGTTTTTTTCATAGCTGCCAATCTTATGGGAGTAAGATGGTATCTCATTGTAGTTTTGATTTGCATTTCCCTGATAGCTAGAGATTTGGAGCATTTTTTCATGTGCTTTTTAGCCATTTGTATTTCTTCTTTGGAGAAGTGTCTGTTTAAATCTTTTTCCCATTTTTTAAATGGGTTGTTTATCTTTTTGTTTTCAAGATTTATGAGTTCTTTATATATTTATTTATTTTTCTCCCCTCTCCCCCATGTCTGTGTCTATTTGCTGCGTCTTGTTTCTTTATCTGCTTCTGTTGTTGTCAGTGGCACAGGAATCTGTGTCTCTTTTTGTTGCGTCATCTTGTTGAGTCATCTCTCCATGTGGGTGGTGCCATTCCTGGGCAGGCAGCACTTTCTTTCATGCTGGGTGGCTCTCCTTACGGGGCGCACTCCTGCACGTGGGGCTCCCATACGTGGGGGACACCCCTGCGTGGCACAGCACTCCTTGCGTGCATCAGCACTGTGCATGGGCCAGCTGCACACAGGTCAAGGAGGCCCAGGGTTTGAACCGTGGACCTCCATGGGCCCCTTATTAAGTCCACACTATACTAGGTATTATTTAATAATATATTATACCTGCCCTAACAGGTCACCACAAGAATAATTTTTTTTTGAATTTCAATTCAAGCTCACAGACTCCTGGTTAAGAATCCCTGGATTAGAGAGATAATGACAATTGAAGGAAATATGTGATACTTGACTGGATTCAATTATGGAGGATGATATGAACATTGTATTAGTCAGCCAAAGGGGTTCTGATGCAAAATACCAGAAAACGGTTGGTTTTTATAAAGTGTATTTATTTGGGGTAGGAGCTTACAGATACCAGGCCGTAAACCACAGGTTACTTCCCTCACCAAAGTCTATTTTTATGTGTTGGAGCAAGATGGCTGCAGACATCTGCCAAGGTTCAGGCTTCCTGAGTTCCTCTCTTGCTAGTTTTGCTTCTCTGTGGGCACAGCGTTTCTCTTCCCAGGGCCTGCTTCTTTCTGGGCTGAGGGCTCCTCTCTTCTTGGGGCTTGCTTCTCTTTCCTCTGTGTGCTTACTTCCCAGGGCTCCAGCTTAAGACTCAACATCAAATTCCAACATCAAAACTCCAACATTAAAAACCCTTCAAATCTGTCCTTTGCCATGCCTATTATCTGTGCCTCAACACCCTAATGATGTGGCCCAATCAAAACCCTAAACATAATTTAATCATGCTCTGGTATAGACCAGTTTACAAACATAATCCAATATCTATTTTTGGAATTCATAACTACATCAAACTGCTACAGACATTAATGGAACATAAGAAAAATTAGAATATGAACTGTAGCTTATATCAATGTTAAATTTCTTGAACTTAATAACTGTACTTCCAATGATTACATGAGTGAATATCCTTGCTCTTAGGAAATACACATGGGAACATTAAGTGTTCAAGGAGCATGATTATGCAACCTACTCTCAAATGTTTAGAAAATAGATAAATATATAGAGAGATAGCTATATTTATTAGAATAATTCATCTCTCCAAAATTATATCTATTCCCAACTTATTTATTTTTAAAATTAAATCCTCATTTTTCTTAATCACTTATGCTTCATACCTTACATTCATTTTTATACTCCAAAAATAAGTCAAATCAGTAATCAAATCCAATTACTTCCCTTCAAAGTCTCCTTCTAATTCCTACTTATGTATTGGTCTCATTTCACCACTCTGATCTGGGCCATTTGGCTCTGGACCATTTGGCTACCCTGGTCATCAATTTCTCTGCATCCAGTGTCTTATGTTGTGCCTGCTACTAGCTCAATCTTCCTAAAACATGAAGTTTTACTAATGCAATCCTCATGGAAAACCTAATATGATTCCTGGCAGAATCAAGTCCAGGTTAATCTAATCTCCTCAGAGACTACATGAACCCAATGATCTAATTAGTCTTTTCTACTTTCTGGCCTCCAATAGTTCATACTTATGATGGTTCCCGATAGTCTGCCCTTTATCATGCTTTTCCTTCTGCTTAGGATAACTTTACAGGTCTTCTCTGAAAATCCTATTTCTCAAAGCCCACATCCAGGCGCTTATCCAAATTTCTGTAACTTTCTTCATCTGTATCCATGATGATGATGTAACACTTGATTATCTACTGTTTTACTTTGACCTTAACTGTTTCATGTATCACTTTATTCTAAGTTCCTTAAATACGAAGGCCTTATCTTCTGTTTTTCTTTCCCTTGCTGGTTTTAAGAAAAAGTGTGGATTTGTAAAAAGAAGTTTGAGTTTGCATTGCTTCTTGTAACCAGTCTGCACTAAAGTACCCTAGAGAGAAACAGAAAGTTATGTTGAATCATATTAAATTGCCAATATTGGACAAGTTTTGATCTACAACATCAACTATTTCATGGCTCAACTTGACAACTTAATGTCCTGATCTCAGATGACTTGCTAGAATATCAAATGAATCCTTTCTCAAGTTATAAAAGTAATATTTTGGGGAGGCAGACTTGGCCCAGCGGTTAGGGCGACCGTCTACCACATGGGAGGTCTGCGGTTCAAACCCCGGGCCTCCATGACCCGTGTGGAGCTGGCCCATGAGCAGTGCTGATGCACGCAAGGAGTGCCCTGCCACAGAGGGGTGTCCCCTGCATAGGGGAGCCCCATGCGCAAGGAGTGCGCCCTGTAAGGAGAGCTGCCCAGCGCGAAAGAAACTGCAGCGTGCCCAGGAATGGTGCCGCCCACACAGAGAGCTGACACAACAAGGTGATGCAACAAAAAGAAACACAGATTCCCATGCTGCTGACAACAACAGAAGTGGACAAAGAAGATGCAGCAAATAGACACAGAGAACAGACAACCGGGGTGGGGGGAGGGAGGGGAGATAAATAAATAAATAAATAAATAAAAATAAATAAATAATAATGTTTTGATTTCAGAAACCAGAAAAAAATTTTTTGGAGGTATGGTGCCAGGGATTGAAATCCGGACCTCATATATGGGAAGCCAGTGCTCAGCCACTGAGCCACATCAGCTCCCCTAACTCCTTTCTTATCTTTGGCTCTACCTGCTCTAGAAAGGATCATTTCCCATTGTTCTTTTGAAAGGTAGTCCAAGTTTATTTTGTAAATGTGCTGGTGAGAGGATTAATAAGCTTTACCATATTCATTCCTGATAGGAGGGAATTTTGTGATGTGCAATGGTAATATTAACATATGTAGTTGAATCAAACCAATCTAGGATCAGGTCTCATTCTATCATTACCTTGGGAAAGCTTAAGTAACTTAGTTAAACTTCCTTACCTTCAGTTCCTCATCTGTAGAAAGAGGCTGCTAACAGAAGCACCTACTTCACAGAGTCAGTGTGAGGATTAAATGAGTTAATTTAAATAAGGTTCTTAAAACAGGGATGGCACATAATAAGCAATCAGTGCATGTTAATTTTAATAAAGAGTCCTCTGACCTATAGACATAACCCAATACCACTAAATATGATTGTATCTTTATCTATGGTGTTTTTTTTCTAAATTGCTTTTATTTTAGTGAGATTTGAGATTTCTCAAAACCAGAAAAATAAACAAGTAAAAAAAGTGGCCTTTGCCATAAAGTAGAGCAACATAGTTCTATACATATATACATATATATATATGTATGAAGTGATCAGTGAAGCCGTTAACCAAGATCTCTGCCACTAACTCATTTTTAGAGATTTCCCGAGCTCTCTATAACAGACAATTTCTCCTTCCCATCTCTCCATATCCTCTATAAAGACAAAAGATACTGCTCAGAGAACGAATTTACCAGACAAAATCCAGTTCCTCTTGGGCTATCAAATAAAAATAAATTGAGAACATAATACTGATCACAGGTACAGATTATCTATGAATTAAGAATTTGTCTGATCTAAAAGCTTTAACAAATTGTTTGAAAACACATTTAAATTGCCCAATACTTTTATGACAATGAATTTATATGGGGTTTATCCCTGAATGACTCAATGTATTTGTGGATTTAACAAATTGCTCTGTCTAGGTCATTTTTAAAATACTTGACATTTATGCTGACATCAACTCTATTGATTCATTTATTTAATCACTCAACAAATATTTGTGAAGGGATTACTATATGCTAAGTACCTAGTAATCTGCAGTTTATACAAATTAAGGTTGTCTCTTCTTTCTGGGGAAGACTACTTTGATTCTTTTTTATTGCAATGTGTCAAAAATCATATGAAATTGAAGGGCAAATTGTGGCCTAATGTGTAATGATTTTTTAAAATTTTCTATTTACATGGTGTCTGTGTATACATCATCACCAACTTCATGTCTGTCCCTTACTAAAAGGTGCTGTGCTTCAACTGTAGGACTAGCAGGGGCCACAGATTTGGTCTTCCTACCTAGGCAGTGAAGGGGATGATAGTGGGATTGTCCCTTATATTGTGAAACCTTTGTGAACCCAACGGGCCAGCTATTCCTGGGGAGTGCTCTGTCCCTTTTGATGTATTTTCATAACAAAAATTAATGTTTTCTAAACATCTTCAGCACAAAATTCTTCTTCTGACTCAAGCAATCATAATTTCTCAAGGGGCTTGAAACGGAGATTTTATAGTTATTCCATAGCCTCTTCATGTGTTATGGTTTTCAATCTATCTATTGGAAGGGGCGCAGAAATCCAGAAATGTTGCTGTATCTCACTTTAGAATAATAGTTAACAGTCCTTTAATTCCATCTCTTTCTAGAATAAAAAATTGTTACAGAGAAGTGCCTGGGGTTGCAGGCTCCATAAATGGTATTTTCCAAAGGTTTTCTCATAATACATAGTGTCTTAGTTTCCTAGGGCACCATAACAAAATACAACAAACTGAGAGGCTTAAAACATAAATGTATTGCCTAGTCATTCTGGAGGCTAGATGTCCAAAACCAAGGTGTCAGCAGGATCCTGCTCCCTCTGAAACCTGTAAGGGGGAATACTCCTTTGCCTCTCTCAAGTTTCTGGCATTTGCAAGCAAACCTTGATATTCCTGGGCCTGCAGGTGCTGTACTTCACTCTCTGCCTCTGCTATCACATAGCTGTCCTCCTTAAGTCTATGTGTCCAAATTTTCCTCTTTTTATAAGTACACCAATTATAATAGGTTATGAGAAATCCTAATCTAGTTTTGCCTTATCTAAACTACCTTTTAAAGGCCCTTTCCCAAAAAGATCACATTCATGGGACCTGGGTTAACATTTGAACATATCTTTTGGGGGGGGGGCACAATTCAACCCATAAAATAGTAAATATATATTGGGTGAAAAATTAAAATCTGAGTCTGCTAGATCTGGTAAATTTAGTCACTAACAAGGCAAATATGGGATCTTTTACATTTTAGGAGAGTAGCATCAGAGAGAAAAATAGGCTTTGAACAAATGCACAGAGAGGAGGGAAAAGAGCATTTCTCATCGAGGGGACAGCATTTAATAGAATATGATATTTTAGTTTGCTAGTCTGCTGAAAGCAGATATCATGAAATGGGTTAGCTTTTACAGCAGAGATTTATTAGCTTACAAACTTACAGTTTTGAGGCTGAGAAATCTATCCAAATTGAAATATCATCAGCTGCTAGGGAATGTGGACTCCTCTTTCACCTGGCAAGGAATGTGGCAGTGTTTGTTGTTCTCTCCCTTTTCTTAGGAGTTTCCTTGCTTTCAGCTCCTCGCTTCTGTGACTTTCTCTGTCTTTCCATGTTCATCCCATTTATAAAGGACTCCAAAAACAGTATTAAGATACACACTGGGCCATGCCTTAAATAAAGTAACCTGATCAAAAAGTCCTACTTACAATAAGTTTACATGCACAGGAGCAGATTTGTTTAAGAATATGATTTTCTGGAGTACATGCAGTTTCAAATCACCACACATGAACTGACAAAAGAGGCCCATATCCATACTTATGAAGTGTTTAAGATATTTGGACTTTACCCTAAAGGCCAAGACGATCAGGAAATATTTCTAACTGAAGAGTGAGAGGTCTGATTTGACTCTTTCAATATGACCCTAGCTGTAATGCAGTGGGGGAGGAAAGAGCAGAAATGTGGAAGTTAGTTCATTATTTTAAGTTTCACTGAATCAAACTTTTGTTGAGAATTTTTTTATCCATTCTTAAGTTTCATTTCCTTTAAATTCTCAATTCTATTCTTTAAATTACCTTCTCCAAATGAGCTTCCTTCTATTCTATTGTCCAGACCTATTTGTCTTTCAAGGACTTTGTTGAACAGCCTTTCTTTAAGAAAAGTTTTTTGATCTAACCATTCATAGATAATTTTGTGCTATTTTACTATTTGGATCATTATGGGATTTTAATAGTGTGACTTTTTAGGTACTTATACATGTAATCTGGCTTCATGAAGAATTTGGTGAATCTAGACAGAATTGGAGTCTAATTTCTAACTGTGATCCAGGGCAAGTCATTTAGCACATGGAACCTTAGTTTATGTATAAGGTGTAATGGAAAAATACTTTCTTCTCATGATTATCATAACTAAATGGTAGAACATCTTTAAAGAACCTATCACAGTTTCTGAAATATAGTGGTTTCTTAATGTAAGTGTGTGTAGCAATTTGATATATGAATTCCAAAAAAGAAGGATTATGTTTGTAAACTGGTCTGTTCCTCTAGGTGTGATCCCCTTTGATTGTACTAGAATCCCCTGAGATAACTTTAAGTACCTGTTAAGATTAAAGTTTTGATTTGACCATGTTAGTAGGGCAGGACTCAAGGCGACTCCCCGCTCCCTTGGTGGGCTGATATAAACAGACACTCACTCAAGAAGACACTCAGAAGAAGACACAGAAAGAGAGAGAGTTCCATAAACATGCCAGGGGAGAGAACTTTGATCCTGTGGCCCTGGAAAGAGAGATGAGCCATTTGCCTGATAGTTTGCAGCTGAAGAGAACAGAGCATCTGAGTATCTGATAAGGCCAGGAAGGAAACCAGCCATATGCCAGCCTGTAGCTGACAGAGAGAGAAAGGCCGAAACCTTGCAGAGATTGGCAACCATCTTTGGTGAGAAAGCAAACTTGAGTCAGACTCTTTAGGGTTTTGTAACTGTAACCTTTTACCACAATTAAATATCCTTTATAAAAGCCAATAGATTTCTGGTACTTGCATCAGCACCCATTTGGCTGACTAATACAGTATATTTCTCCCTCTTCTTCCTTACCTTTTTGGTGGTTGTTGTTAACGGAAGACAGGAGATCTGTCTTCCTTAGCTCTTTGTCATTTTCAGAGCCTTGAAGACAATAGCAAGTAAATAATTGATGAATTAAGTGTAAGTGATATGGTTTAGAAACCCTTAATAAGATGTTACTTCATGCAGTGGAACCATGATATAACTTTGATTGAGTAATATTCTCTTCTCTTATCCAATTGTGTTAGGTATGGATGGACTGACATGGGTTACTTTTAAAACTTATTTTTAGACATTCTGGAAGAATACTAGTAATTACCAGCCTGGAATTGTCACTCCACCCAGATTTTGTATTCTTCAGAAGGTTGTTTAACGTTCTAGAGGCTGGCCTGAAATTCTCTAATATCCAATCTCTTTAGACGTCAGGTAGTCACACATATTCTGCAGATTTTTCTTGTCGCTGAGAGATACCAGGTGCACTGGAGAGGTGATCCTGAATAATCAAATCATAGTGCAAGGTGAATAAACCCATTATCAAGAATGATAAACTATTTTTTTTCTTTTGTGCATAAGTGGGCTTAGAATATTTTCAAATGTGAGTTTCTAAATATGATAGCATGTAACATTAATTAGAATATTTAGATTGAAGGACATAGATTTTTTCTCCCTTTTTTTCTTATTATTTATTGCTAAATAGTGTCTTAGTTTCCCAGCTGATAAAAAAATACACATACGCATACACACACACATACAATGGGTTGGATTAATAAGAGAAATTTACTGACTCATTGTTTTGAGACTAGGGTAAGTAGAAAAGCAGCAAGGTGATGCTTCCTCCCTGATGATTTTGGTGTTCTGGTGTGGCTGGAGGGGATCCTTGGGTCTTTGGCTTTTCTGTCACGTGACAAAGCACATGGCAATGCATATTGCAATGTCTTCTTTCTCTTCTAGATTCCATTGATCTCTAGCTTTTACTTCTTCCTGGTGGCCTTCTCCTTGTGGCCTTCCCTTGAAGGCCTCCAGTAATAGCGTTAAGACCCATCCTGATTCAGTTGGCCACACCTTAAGTAAAAATAACATAAAATCAGCTTAGAATACTGGCATTTAAATAATGATGGAAGATTAGTGCTATAAAGCCTAAAACCCACTGACACATTCAATTTCCTCTATGACTATATCCCACTTTTATAGTTTCCAGGTTTTCTGAGAAAAATTTTCATCATTTAATAGTCTATGTAAATAAATAAAAAAGAATAGAAATCTTAATAAAAATGTATCTTCTATAGTTTGTTGAAGATTAAAAATAACAAAGTTTAGATGGAGAGATATATTTTTACATTATATTAAATTGATTTGTATTAATATTTTTATAACACTAAGAATAATCTATTTTAAACCATTATGTAATTCTGGAAGAAGATATCACCTCTACAGTTTTAAATGCATCATTTACGAAAGGGCAGAGAAGTGGAAACTTGGAAGAGTAGTGTTTCTGTTAATGTCTATGGAAACCTTTATTATTGGATGAAATCAGCAAGGCATTTATGAGTTTTAAGTAATATCTACATGTTAATGATGTTTGACTAAGTTCTCCAGACTAGGAGCTTTCCTGAAAACAAATATATAATGAGATTACCTACTTTCCAAAGTTACATTTTCAGAGAAAACATGCAACTGAAGATTTTTCCTATACCAAATGGAAGACAAAAGAGACAAGAAAATTCCTTGAGCATTCCATGATTTCATAAATGATTCTTTAATTATTGTACCCAGAAATTATTTTCACATGTTGTAAGATCAGGCCAGTTCCAATAGCTGGGTTCTCAGTAAGATAAATGAAACATGAATATGGGAGCAATAAAAGAACTTTATTGGCAGAGATATCTTATGGAAGATACAGAGAATAAAATAAGCTGTAGAAGTCATAAAGAAATATTGATAAATTAGACTAAACTAAAATTAAGACCTTCTATTAATCAACAGAAATCAGTAAGAGAAGGACAAGGAAACCACAGAGTGGAAAATATATAGACACTCCAATAGAATAATGAAGAAATGTTTGAATGAGACCTTTACAAAAGAGAACATCCAAATGGCCAGTAAACAAAAATGTGATCAACCTCATTAGTCATCAGGAAAATGCACGACACTTTGACCAGAATGACTAAAATAAAGTAGACTGAGTGTACCAAGTGTTGGCAAGGATGTAAAGAAAACATGCATGGCAGATGAGGAGGTAAACATTGGTTAAATTGCTTTGGAAAGTTTTTGGCAATATGTACTAACTATACAAATGTCTATGACCCAAAAATTCCACTGCTATGCATTCATCCAATAGAGATGCCCTCCTATGTTCCTCAAAAGACATGTCTTTTTAAATAATCATAGAAGCACTATTCTTAATAGCTCTAATGGAAGCAAACCAAATATTCACTAAGTGTAGAATGGATACTTTGTAATATATTCATACAATGGAATATTGCAGCAAAGAGAACAAACTACTACTAGAAACATGCTACTAGAAACAACAATGTGGATAAGCTCACACACATTAAGTTTGAGTGAAAGAAGTAGATACAAAAGGTGCATATTCTTTATTCCATTCACATGTGATTCAGAAATAGATGAAGCTAATCTCTGGTGATAATATTCAGGATAGTAGTTGCCTATTGGGAGCTTGTGACTGGGAAAGGAAAGAATGTATTGGAGTTCTGGTAATGATTTGTTAATTTTTTTTCTTTTCTTAATTAGAGAAGTTGTAGATTTACAGAAACATTATGCAGAAAGTACAGGATATTTTTGGTACCATTGAAGCAATATTATAATCATGCTGTTAACTGTAGTTCATCGTTTACAATAGGTTTCATGGCTTGTGTTGTACAGTTCTATGGTTTTTGTAAAAAAAATTATTCTCATAACATATGTACAACCAAAAATATCCCATTTTATCTGCTTTCAAATATACAATTCAATGGTGTTAAAACATTTACATGCTATGCTAACATCACCACCATCCAGGATCAAAACTTTTCCATCACCCCAGATAGAAACCCTGCATCAATTAAACATTAACTCCCCACTTCCTACCCCCATACCAGCCCCTGGAATCTTATATTCTGTTTCTGGTTCTATGAATTTGCATATTTCAATTATTTCACATAGGTAAGATCACACAGTATTTGTTCTTTTGTGTCTGGTTTACTTCATTCAATAACCATGGCTGTCTCCAAGGGTCATCCATGTTGTCACATGTATTGGAATTTCATTCCCTTAAATGGCTGAATAATTTTCCACTATTTAAATATAATGGAATAATATTCCATTGCATAAATGGATAAATATCATTTATCCATTCATCTGTTGATGTACACTTGGGTTGCTTCCATCTTTTGGCAATTGTGAGAAATTCTTCTATAAACAGCAGTGTGCAAATGTCTGCTTGATTCCCTGCTTTCAGTTCTCTGGGGAATTTTAAAAATCAGAAGGAAAGACTCTTTGGGATAGTTAACAATCTAAAATGAAAAATCTTATACTATTTTGACACACTCTAATTGTTCAGAAAATATAGAAACCTTTTTTTGGCAAAAGTTTCTGTGATCATTAATTTTAATATTTTGCTGTGAGTTTGTTCTTAGAGAGGCAATGTGATAATGTAATATAAAAGCAATAATAATGTTAACTAAATTAAACTCTTTGCTAATTAAATAGTCTTTTTCCTTTGGACATCACAGAGTACTATGAATATTTGTCGGGAGCCAATGAGGACCCGAGTAAAGTCATAGAGGTTCAAGTGCTTGCCAGGGTCACAAGCAATTTTGGAGCTTGACTTTAAACTCAGTTAATTTCCTGCAGCTAGGCGTGAGCCCTGAACTGCTTTACTCTACTCCTGTATGACTTGGTTTCCAGAGTTCTTGTCATTGTGTTTGGTCTTTAAATGCCTTTGTTTTGAGAATGGGCCTATTTATATACAATGCTCAGAACTGGATATAATAGTCAAGATGCAATGTAAACATAAAAAGTAGAATAAAATTTTCCTTCCTTCACCTGGACTTGATACATTAAGTAGTTCAACATAGGTTTAAATGGCATTTCTGTATTAACATTACAAAATAACTCTTTTAGTAAATATCATTTGTGGCCATCTTGTGTCCAATTCAAACCTTCTTCTCTCTGTCACTCTTTTTTTAAGCGATATATTTCTCTAATATATTTCCCCAGGTAGGTATTTTCACAATAATTTTTTTCACATATTGTAAGTTTCACATTTTGCTTATTTAACTTGATACTTTGATTTTAACCATTTCTCACCTTACGAACAACTTTCAAAATTGAAATTATCAGCCATCATATTCTCCTTAAAGAATAGTGTCTTCTTATTTTTTTATCAGTGTGTCCTCTGTGTCCTCAACCCAACAATAACGTCATCCTTCTAAGTGGTTATTGCTCAGTACTATCTAAGTGTATTTATTCAATATTTCTTCATCAATAGGACAAGGTTATTACAGATATTAAGGATATTTACTTTGGAAAACTTTACTGAAACCCATGTTTACTATGCCTCTTGTATCCCTAACTCATCAGTCCAAAATTACATTTGTTTTGATTTTTGATAGTGATTATATGAACATTTAATTTAGTTAAAATGTGAATTGTAGAAAATATTTTAAATAAATGCATTTCCATTATTTTCTGTGCCATACACTACAAACAAATGTTGCAGAATAAAAGTCCTTCTAGATTTCCCTGAATGAATATATAAGAATAATTTCTAATGCTAATAAATAAAACTTATAATTTCATAGTTTTTTTCATTTTATAATATGCTGAAAATGACCTTGTAAACTTATTTGCTTATTAATTTTCTTTCAAACTCCATCTTCATACTTGGTACATAGAACAAAAACACTATTGATCCAAAACCTCCAAATACTCAAATTCAGAATAAGTGGAGCTAGCTGTGATGGAAATGTAGAGAACTGATGGGAAGTTAGTAGATAAGTGTTCTTAATGACTGTCTTGCTTCTGATTTATTCTTCTCGGGGAAAAAATTTGTTTGAAATATATATCTATTGCTGATTTGTGATGTATTTCTCTCTCTGTAACTATTGATAACTTACAATCTGCCTATGTTTCTAACTTCATAGTTCAATGTGTGACATGTATAGTCATATATCAAAGGAAGGTCTCAGGGGAACTTGAATTCACTAAATATGAGTTATGCACTGACAATTCCTGAGGACATGACCTCCAGAGCAGACAACCAAGTTCTTGTTATTTTTATCAGATCTGCCAAGAAAATCAATTACTTCCTTCAAAAACAAATTAAACAACAAACCTTTCCCAAGGAAGTTACATACATTTGTTTATCTAACTTGGGCTTATTTTGTGTTTTAAAATACTCATTTTCTTAAGCAAGCATTATAAGAAATTAGTCAAAACAATAAGACTGGGCAATTTTAAACAGATAGAAATGTAATATAAAGCCAATAGCTAGTGACCTTTAGTTGTTAGGCACTGTACAGGACCACGTTTAATACACTTCTGAATCTATTGTGTCAAACAGAAAATGTTGTATGTGAATATACATTTTACTTTAGAATGTTATTAAGTCTACATAGCCAAAAAATATTTTTCCAATAACAAATATTCCTTCTACTAAATCTATAGCTTTATTGGTATAATTATATATGTATATACTTATTCAGAAATAATGAATATGTTTATAAGTTCTTCTATAAGTTCTATAAGTTTATTTCCTTTCTATGGTGCAAACCCATACAAAAAAGGATTAAGCCATGACTAAGGATTTTGTTCAATAGAAAAGGAAAACAACATAAATATGTGTATATATATCATAAGTCAAATAATTCTATTTTGATAAATGATCATATGTCTTTCATGGAAAATACATCTACATAAAAATTTTTTTTAAATTAAGTGAGACCTGTTAAGTTTAGGTGGGGAGTTTGCAAAGTGTAGGGTATGAGGGATTTATTGAGGGATGGGAAAACTCTAGTCTTTTAATTTGCCTAAAAATATTCTTCATATCATTCTAGAAATCCCATGCTATGATGATGATTCTCCTGGCAACACAATAAGCAATATAAATACTGCTCTATCACCTGAACCTTTTCCTTTGCATCTCCATAAATAGCAAATAGAAGAATTTTGTAATATCACTGATATGAGAGAGTAGAGCAAGGCATGAGTTCTAGATGTGCTATGTTAGGAGAGACAAACACCTTGCAGCAAAACCATTTTCATAAAACAACTGAGAGCTATCTCTCCATTTACACACACAGAGACATTAACATATAGTTATGTTTAACTCATTTTATAGGTGGTTCAAAGTGTGGTGATAAAGAGCATAAGCTTTGGTGTAAAAATGACCTGTGTAGAAATCTTTGCTTATGGTCAGGCTATTTCAAAGCCATTGTTTTTTCATTTACAAAATTGGGGAAAGACTTTTTTTTTTAAGAAAATAATTTTGTTGATGCATATTAATAAAGCATAAATCCATCCAAATTTACAATCAGTAATACAATCAGTGTACAATCAGTGGTATTCAGAATAATCACATAGTTGTGCATTCATCACTTCAATCATTTCAGATCATTTTCATTATTTCAGTAATTATAATAGTAATGAAAAACAAAAAACAAACAAAACCCATCACCTGTCAATCTCTCTATGCTTCCCCTACTGTTCATAGCTGCTATTCTGTTTCCTTCTCTCTAGTTTATTTGTATTTCTATTTTGTAAAAACAGTCTTGCATATACAATATCACCCATATTTATATTTTACCTGAAGTTTCACTAGGGGAAAGACTTTTTGCCTGTTAAACACTTAGATACATGTTTGGCACATAGTAACAATATTGTTAACCAACTGTGAAGTTAATTGAGCTAGTGTATGCGATATGATTAGCAATGTGTTTGACACAAATGTTATTTTTGCATCACTTGGTTAGACTTTCCCAATGTAGAGTGTTGAAGCACTTTTAACAGCCTTCAGCATTACATGCAGATGGACAGAATTTGAAGACAAATTCTCATTCTCAGGATGTGATCTGAAAATGATGGTGATTGTGATAACTAGTTATGTTTTGCTAGTCTCAGCATTTTTTCCAATGTGTGCTGTCACATTTGACCTTAAGATATCTTTTTCTGGATAAATGGAAAAATTGTGTAAAATATGTACTGGGTCAATAAATGTTTATGGAATTAGCTATTGTGTGGCATCATCCCTAGATATAGTACTTCTTAAGGGATTTGAAAACAGGATGGGGAGAAAAGATATTTGCACAAAAATATTATAAATATTTATTTTTGAAATCTCATAGTTTATTTGGGACCTTGATGAGGAAAGTAATTTATACAATTATGCAATTATATAATTGATGGTACATAAATACTTATTCTTTGGTGTTAAGTGTCCTAAATTCTGTTATCATGCAAAGTTAGTTTCTGCAGAAGTAACTGAATATAAAGCTCTAAAGTTCTGACTTCTGGAGTTTTATAAGCCCTGTAATTCCTTATGGTTACTGTTTAGTTTCTATCATTTTTTAAAAATGGTGCAGTGGTTGGGAGTAGGAGATTGCACAAGCTTTCTACATTGTATGTGAATTCATTAATTCCATTGGATTTCCAGAGCAAAATTTTGCTCTTACCCAACAAGCTAGTACTACATCTTGAAGTTTATCAGGAAAGTCTTTGTTAACCACCAGAGTGTGTGTTGACCTAAGGAAATGAGTTTTACAGTCACTGGAAATCCAGTGTGCCAAATGCAACATTCCTAAATGAATGTAGTAGGAGAATTGATTGTTTATGGTCCACCTATTCTCCCAGAAGAGTTGCTGAGTCCTGGCATTCCAGTAGACCTAAGGATTGTGAAGTGAGAAGAGACTCAGGAGACCACTTGAAAGAACTTTTCCCTACTTAATTAGGCAATAAAGACTTTCCAGGAAATTGTACTTCCTTAGATTGAGAAGTTCCTTAATATCACTGATCTAAGGTATTACAAAAATATGTTCGTGGGACTCTATTTTCAAAATATATTTCAACCACCTCACCACTGACACTGCTTTATTCCTGATCCTAAACGTCATCAGCTCTTCTGAATATTGCAATAGTCTTCTAACCATTCTCTCTGTACTATCAATTCTCCACACAGAAGACAGTTTAGTTATTTTAAAAAGTTCAGTTATTGTTATTCTAACTAATCATATCATGAAATCTTCTGCTAAAAACTCTCCAATGGTTCCCCATCATACTTTAAGTAAAAGACAAAATCCTTACAATGACCAACAAGTTCTAGCTGAGATCTCGTATCTACCACTGTCCCCTCGCTCACTTGGTTCCAACAACCCTGACCTCCTGGCTACCTGGTGAATGTGGGGCAGGCTTCCATGTAGGGCCTTCAAAAGGTCTGTTCCCTCTGTAGAAACACTCTTACCCAGTATCCACATATACCTTCTTTATTACCTCAACTTCTTTGGGCTTTGCTCAAATGTTACTTTCTCAGTATGGTTTTCCTTGAAAGCCCCATATAAATTTAAAATACTTCCCAACTCTTAACAGTTCATTTCCACTTCTCTAATTTGTTTTATCCATTATTTCCAAACAACATTATATAGTTACTTTTTATTAACTGACTTCCACTACCAGAATATAAATTCTATGAAGACAGGATTATTTGTCCATTGTATTCATTGCTAAATCTAGAAGAGTCCTGGGCCCATTCAAGGCAGTGGACAAATAATTGTTGAATAAACAGAATGAATGAATTGTGCTGTAGATTAAAGTCTTTCTACCCTCCACAGATTTAAAAATATCCTGGAAGTCTTATCAATGACCTTGAGCTTGAAGTCTTATCAAAATGCTTAAATTGTCTCCTCCATTTTAGCCAGTGACAACCAAATAAAGTCACACCCTTGAGACCCAATTTGCCGTGGCATGTTAGTTCTAATTCTGCATTCTCCATACATATGTTATCCATAACATAAAAACCATCCATACTGCACTGGCAATAAAGAGCCTTTTTAAGAGGTGCTCTTGCACCAGAATGTGAAGAAGACAGATGCACACATTCCAAAGTGAATCTGAGTTACGTTCCTGGGAGCTTTTGTAGAGTTTAAGGGGGCAGTAGCAGAAAAGCTTGAATTCTTTAGTTTCTTAATGACCCTTTCAACAAGAAATTTGCAAACATTTACCTCATTATGACTACAAAACAACTTCAGAAAAAAGATAGAAAGTATACGTGGATAAAGAACTTGAAAAATTTGCATTTCTGGAAGGCAAATGAATAAAATAGGAATTTTCATTTTACTTTAAATATTTGGTGAAGCTTTTAAGAATATCAAATTAATAAGGTTAATTGATTAGTTGATTTGTCTTTTGTATATATAAAAGAGGCAAATTAAGAGAAAAGGAATTAAAGAATTTTAATTCCTACTTAAGGTATATGCTGTGAGGCATGGTATAATATGACTTGGTAATAAATTACTGCAAAAAATCTGTCAAAGTTAAAGTCTTAAAAATTAATGATGACAAAAATAATCCTCACATAATTTTTCAGACTTTCATTTTCATGTGATAAATTTGTCATATTTGTCCTCGAGGAGAACAAATCATTTATTTCTTTCAGGTGAGAAACAGCAAATGAGAAGTAAAATGCATATGCATATGTGTTCTTTATTTCAAAAGCAGGCAAGTCAAGTGGCAGAAAGCAAAGTAATATCTTTTAAATTCCAATTAGTACAAGTTTTTATTACATTAAGCTAAAGATTCTATTTTCATCATGAATGGCAATAATGTATTATCAAAAGTTATATTTATATCTATAGTTGTATTTTTCCCACAAGCCCTCCTGGTCACTGCCTGGCTCCAAACAACATACTATACTAAGGCTGGTTCAAGTGTGGAATAACAAAATATACCTAAGAAATCAGTATAGATTATTTTCATTGAATTAAGGCTACCTTTTTAGTGACTTAGGGAGAAAGTGATTAAGTTGAAAATACAAGTGAAACAAGAGTCCTTAGTAATTAATTTGCTATTATTTTCTCTTTTTTGATGATGTGGAAACAGCATTTTCCCAGCTTTTACTGACCATTCTTGAACATATTCCCAATTCAATTCATTTAAAAATGAGAATTTATTAAGAAGAGCTTTTCCTTAATCACTTGACTTAATTTAATTAGACTTAAGTTGGAGCATTTCTATAAAATCTGTAAGTGAGGCATTTAGAAGGTGAGAAAAGAAAAAACTTAAGTTGAAAATTGACATGAAAATGAGGCTCTAAAACATTTTTATGCATGTTAAGAAACTTCTAGATTTTAGAATAACCTTTTTGTGTTTGGTTGATACCTACTTTTTTTTCCCTTTCGTATAGAGAAAGGGTACCTTTCACATCAGCTATACAGATTCAAAATGGTTGCCATTTTAATTGAGCATTTTCAGAATAGTTAAGATGCTGTATTATATAACCATGTAATGAAAGACCCTGTTTCCCAGATTCCCAGAATAATACTTATGCATGAGAGGGTTGCTGTGGTAGTATTCACACTGGAATTTCTGCCTTATTCGGGATTAAGACTAGATACTTAACATTCTGCATATATAGCATACTCAGGTTGAATTCACTTGGAAGCTGGGTGAATTAGGACTAGTCTAAGAGCTTGTCTCTTCTACAGGAAAACAATGAAACCACCTGGCTCTAATGACCCTGGCTGTGTCTAAGTCCCACACAAAGCACCCTGGTCCCCTCCCACAGAGTTACTCACTTCCACCACTTCCAAGCATCTTATTTTCAAGAGAAATAAATGCAGAGAAAATAAGAGAAAAACAATCAACACTTCCCCAAAGGTTATTTTGAAGAAACCTATAGTTTTTGTGAAGTGGAAGAGATACCTTTTACTCTACTCAGAATTACCATTCGCAGACCAAGGATGGGGAGAAGACTGACATTTCTTATAGCCAGTTACAAAGGAAAAATCTAGTGTCACTCATTTTTATACATACATTAAAAACAAGATAAGTAGAATTGCTGAATGGATAAAATTTGACTACCTACAGTCTTTCTATAATTTTGTAACCTCTCCTAAAATAAGTATTATCTTCATAACTTTTAATAATATTAATGGAATTTGTCTGTTTGGACCTATAGTTCATATGCACTAATTGGTAAAGCTAATATATATATTTTATAACATTGCAAAACCCAGGAATGGGTTCACATTAAGTTAATCCATCTTTGTTCTGTCATGGCACTGTACATACACTTGGGAACAAAGAGGAAACTTTAGGAACTGTTCATCAGTTTATCAACTCATTTCTAGAAGAAATACTTCTTTGCTGGTTAAGATATTGTTTCACTTAATGCACATTTTGTGTGGGCAAAAGAGGTTATTGTTAATTTTTACCCTTAAATTCTAAAGACACTTTTGGAGCCTTAAAAAGGAGGAAATAGTATAATTGTTTATTACACCAGTGACAGTTATTGCGTTACTTATAGTCCTATATCCTAAAGTTTTCAAATTGTGACTTCTGAGCTCTCCTAAATAAAAGATGAATTTACAAAATGAAAAAGTGACTAGTAATTGAAAAAATTGTGACAGACCCAAGTAATATTTTAAGGTAAGTATCAATGTACTACTTTACTATTTTTACATATAGAATATACATTTAGGGGAGTGGATGTGGCTCAAGCAGTTGAGTGCCTGTGTCCCATGTGAGAGGTCCGGGGTTCCATTCCTGGTGCTTCCCAAAGAAGACAAACAAACAACAAGCAGACAATGAGCAGACATTGAGCAAAAACAATGAGCAAACAATGAGCAAAAACAAAACAAAAAAATGAGCAGGGAGCAGATGGTGATCAAGCAGTTGAGCACCTGCCTCCCACACGGGAGGCCCTGGCTTCGGTTCCTGGTGCCTCCTAAAAAAAAACAGACAATGAGCAGACAACTAGTAAAAAACAACAAGCAAACAATGAGTGCAAACAATAAGCAAACCAACGAGCAAAAACAACAAGCAAACAGATGAGGGAGCCTTCTCGGGCGAGGGAGGAATATACATTTTGGGAATAAATATTAACTTGGCATATTATCCAAGAAATGAATTTTGTGTCTGGCTCTAGAACTATACAAAGTTAGATGCAGAAAGGATGCTTTATCTGGGGTCACTCACCTATATAATATTAAATGTCAAGTTTATAAATGAGTATTCCTGATTTCCTTTGAAGCTAGGGTCTTCTTCCAATGAAGTCATATCTTTCATATTAGTATGTTTGACTATATTTGTTCTAGAAGACTTTCCTTTTCCTCTGTTGAAAGTTATATAGTCCTCCCTTCTCACTATTTCCTCCACTTTCATAGAATAACTGAGAACCAATTCTCACACATTACACCAAAGGATCAATTGCCACCATTCAAAGTCAACCAAGATATCATCAATAAATCTAGCCCGAAGAGTGGGAGTTACATTCCAGTACCATATGCTCTGCTACCCAGGTTTCCTGAGGTCAGATGAAAAAGAGTAAAATACTGCAAGTGTATCAGGCACCAGTTGTAGGACGCAGGGTTGGGTAATAGTAAGGTAAGTCAACACTTGCTTCTTTTCCAAGGAAAAAGTTGAAATTTCACAGTGTTGACAGGAAGAGAAGCAATTGCTCTCTTGAAGGCCTCACCTGATGGCAATACTGACACAGTTGGAGGTTTTAATATGCCACAGGGAGAAGATTAATTCTTCTTAATATCTTTTTCTGTTTGTATTTGTTAGGCCTAGTTGTTTGAATTTAGAAACTAGAAAGAAAGAAAATGACTTCATGTCCCTTTAAGGGCCTGTTTGGCCCCTGCTTCCAGAACCACCAACTTCAAAAGTCTGTTCCCCAGCAAACACCTGCAGTCTCAGGTCCATGCCAACTTCCGTGGTCAATCCTTTTTGACTGACAAACAAGCTGATAGCTTCTTCATATTTACATGGAGAAATATAACAGTCACTCTTATGTTATTAGATTGGGTATTCTCTCTGGGTAGAAAGTTTGTTTGTGAAAATCAAATTAAGACCAGAAGACTGTGGGTGGAGTGTCACATCTCTGTAAAAGTAAGTAGATGATTAATTAAAAGATAATGGTGATCAACTTATAAAATTATTATTATTAAATACTCCTGCTGTTTAATAGAGAAAAAATATTGAATTGTAGCAGAAAATAGAGCATATGAGATCACTGACCACCAACCTTCTAATGAAATATTGATGAGATCCTCTGCATGGAAATTTAGGGCATTAAAGTACTATCAAGACTAGTTTAAAAATCTTATCCAGAAGATATTCATCTACCTGAAGACAAACTGACTCTCCTCGGAGATTTGTCATCAGAGGCAGAGGAAGTAGGGGAAATTTGGCATGACATCTCTTTACCCATAACCTCTAATTGTCAAGAGCATCCTATAGTGAAATAATATTTTCATAATAGAAGACACTCTTTGTGGGCATTCTTTAATTAAAATGTAAATTACATCTAACTGTATAGTATTTCCCTGGGGGATACTTTACTTTTGCAAGCTTTTCTTAGTTCTCTTTCATTTTGCATTTGCTTATAAAGTAATTGTCTTCCCTATCCTTTCAGAATTTATTTTTATATGGAAATTTAATGATATTTCATTTGTGTCCTCTACCAAAGAGCCCAAAAACGTTTACAAATACAACTTCAACTTCACCTTCCTTGCTTCCCATAACCTTGCAGAGCAGAAGGTAGAGATTGAAGAGTCCAATTGCAACTCATGCTCACACTCTGTCCAAAAAGCTTTGGATTCTGAAGACTGTTTAACCAGAGGTTCTTTCAGGCATTTCAGTTTGGGGGCAGGATACTTTTTATCATTAAATTAGTCTGTTTCAAAGTTATATTTAGGCATTTTCTTGCCTTTAAGTAATATTTAAAAGTTTCTTTTAGAATTCAAAATTGAGAGAATATGGAAGACAGTCAGTTGTTAAGCAAGTAGAAAATGAAAGAAAACCCTTAGCAAAACTTAGAAAACTGAAGGAATTACCCAGAACAGCATTTCTTTACCATCATTACATTCCCAGTCCTATGCCTGCTCCTAATTTGTCATTCTTCCATTTGTCCCATTTAGGTAAATATCCAGTTATATTTCTTCTATTCATAAGCAAAGTAAATTCCCAGAATCCTAGTCAAATCACAAGTGTTCCCAATAGGGAGATCTTTGGGGATGAGGTGATGCTATATAACTGGTAAAAAAAGTAAAAACCTTGCTTATTATCATCTGCAAAAAATGACAGGCTTAACCATCCACAAATAACGGGCAAACATGCTATATTTTCTCAAGTCTTTTGAAAATAGATATGTTTTAGTCACTATTTTACTGTTCTATTTGTATTTTGTCCCTTTAAGGAACATAAATAATCGGTGCAAAATTACAAAATCATTTTCACGCTTTCCTTCCACATGTTCACATTTTGAACTAAATATTACTTTTCTCTCTTTCTTCCCTATATTTATTATATAGGATAGAAAATTCCAAACTTTCCTCATTAGTTGATAATATATCTAAGATACGTTGCAAGATCAGTAATGTCATCTTTATACCTTAAGGAAAACAAATTAGTCTCATTACACTACTATTAGTTAAATATTCAGGCGGTAATTAAACTTTCACAGCAGAAGATAATTTTTATGACAGAAAAATTCATATTTTGGTGATGACACTTTCAAGCTATTGGTAGTGATGAGCATTCTATTCTTACAGTTTCTCTTTGCTCATGTTGGAGAACTTTCCGGAATTTTTGAATGGATGATGCATATTTTTTTATCCCTACATCCCGCACCTTTGCAATCTGGAGAGGATAATGCCTCATAAAGAAAACAGAGTGAGTGGTTGCTTTGGTTGGATGATTCTGTTCTGTCAGACCATGGGCAAGAGTGGGGTGGAATTTAACCTTTAGTTTCCAAGGTTAGAGATAGATTATATAAATGGGAAACAGCCTGTTCCTCCCATATCCTGTTCATGCAATGTAGGAAATGACTAAAATAGGGACCAAAGGAAATTTACTGTCCAACCTATCTGTAGTACTTGAAGAAAAAAAAAGCCAAACTTTATAGGAAGAAAAAACTCTGTTTTCAAATACGGATTAAGTGATTCTGGAATTTTTGAAATACATTTTCTTTTCCAATTTGTATTTACTATTGGGTAAACATAGAATCATATTTATTCAATGGAAATCTGTTATTTTGTTTTCTCAGAGTACATACAATTAGTAAAATGTTGCTGACTTATTCCGCTGGGATCTGGGTAATTTTTTGTTTGGAATCCATAAAAATACACCTTTTTTAACGCCGACTCCAAAATTTTGTCAAGGATCAGTGTTGTCTTAGACTGTAAATTGACAATGCATAGATATGATTTGTGGAGCTTTTCTCATACTTGGCAGGCCATACACCATTAAACAGAATTTTTGTTTTATATTTTAAAAATAATGATAGAGAAAGATTAAAGATGAACACAGTGAAATTAATTTCAAATGGTCAAACTTATGAGCTTGAAGATCTTGAACATTCAAAGGTCTAAAGGTCTCTCCTAGGCACCTGAGTCCTTTTAATGTCAAAGAAAGGATCTATAAGTCTAGGCCACAGGAAAATTGAAGGAGGACCAGATTCTTTGTTCCTTGCTCACAAGCCGCTCAGGGTGCTTGTGTTTGCACTTGCCTTAAAAGCCACAGAGCTGGCAGTGGTCCATCAATCAAAACCTGTTACCTTGCACTGATCTATAAATAATCCTACAACAAAGTAAAAAGAAGTGGAGTTCCTCCCCTCTTAATAAAAACATCAACTATGTACTGATTTTTATCATTTTTAAGACTGTTTATACTCACCCTTCCCCGTATTACCATCACTGCTCCCCTTTTGTCAGGTCTACCTCCCTCAAGTGTTTTTTTTAACAAATTAATTTTATTGATATATATCCAAAGTGTACAATAAATGGTATTTGGTAAAATCACATAGTTGTTCATTTATCATTTCAATCATTATTAGAGCATTTTCATTATTCGGTAATAATGATAAAACAGACAACAAACAAAAAAATAACCTCATCACCTCTCAATCTCTGTAAGCTTCCCCTGTAACTGCTATTCTGTTTGTCTCTCCAATTGATTTATATTTATCTTTTGTAAAAACAGCCTTATACATGCAATATTACTCATTCTTATTGCACATAAAGTTTCACTATACAATACAATCCCATGTTACACTTTTTAGCTTTTCTTCTAGTAATATAAATATCCTTAGACTTTCCCTTTCAACTGCTGTCATACCCATATAATAGCTCTATCCGTTACAAACACTATGATGTGCTTGTACCATTTCTATTCATTTCCAAAGATTTGCAAGCAACCTTTTACCAATTCTGCAAAGAGTAACCCTCAGCTTTCCATTCTCTACCCTCATTCTATTTTATGGTGACCTGTACTCTAAATGTAAACTCCATGAGTTCATACAATATATTTAGTTCATAATAGTGCAGTTGTTTGTTCTTTTCTGTATTGCTTACTTTACTTAACATAAGTGAAGTTTCATCCATGCTGTCATATGCTTCACAACTTCATTTCTTCTTACAGCTGCATAATATTCCATAGGATGTAAACACCACAATTTGTTTATCTTTTGGCAACCATGAATAACGCTGCTATAAACATTGGTGTACAGATGTCTGTTCATGTCACTGCTCTCAGTTCTTCTGGGTATATAGGTAGTAGTGGTATTTCTAGGTCACATGGCAAGTCTATAGTCAAATTCCTTAGGAACTGCCAAACAGTCCGCCACAGTGACTGTAGCATTCTACATTCTCACCAAAAGTGAATAAGCATTCCTTTCTCTCCATATCCTGTCCAACACTTGTAGTTTTCTGACTTTTCAATAGTGGTCATTCTAATAGGCATTAAATGATATCTCGTAGTTTTGATCTGCATTTCTCTAATTGCTAATGATGTTAAATATTTTTTCATACTTTTTTCCACCATTGTATTCCTTCTTTGGGAAAATGTCTATTCACGACTTTTGCCTGTTTTTTAATTAGGTAATCTTTTTATTGTAGACTTGCAGTATTTCTTTATATATCATGATAATGGATACTAAACTCTTGTTGGTATGAGATTTCCAAATATCCTTTCCCATTGAGTTGGCTGTCTTTTCACTCTTGACCAAGTCCTTTGAGATGAAAAAGTGCTTAATTTTTAATTTTGTGGTTCATGCCCTGGGCACAAGTTTCAAGAAATTACCATCTACCACAAGAACCTGAAGATGTTTCCCTATATTTTCTTCTAGGAGTTTCACAGTGTTCACTTTTATATTTAGGCCCTAGATCCATTTTTAGTTAATTTTTGTATAAGGTGTGAGGTAAGGGTCCTCTTTCTTTCTTTTGGATATGGATATCCAGTTTTCCTAGCCTCATTTATTGTATACACTGTTATGGGCCAGCTGGGTGAACTTAACAGCCTTGTCAAAAATCACTTGACTGTAGATGTGAGGGTCAATTTCTGAGTTCTTGATTCAGTTTCATTGATGAATATGTATCTCAGATTGACCAGTCTGAGGTATAGATTGGTTTTTATTTTCAGCATAGGCCAGTGAACAGTACATATGGCAAGTATGTACATATGGTAAGTACATATGGCAATTAATAAATTAATTACTAATAAATCATAATGGATAAAAATGTCATATTTGTTCTATTTATGTATTTATTTGTTTACTTACTTTTACTTATTTTTAGAAATTGAGAATGATGAATGGAAAAGTCCTTTTTAAGGGGTGGCAATAAGGTAAGAAGATTGAATTTTTTTTTAGTATTACTCCTCAATCTTATAACGCCATAGTCCTGACCTGTGGGGAGCCACCCGCTGTGAAATCTATTTACAGCCTCCAACAACATGGGCGGATTTCACAACTACCTCAGCTCTGCCCCTCCATTTCCTTCTTCTTCCCCCTTGTTTCTTTGTTCTCCCCTTCCCGCCACAACTCTGGTGACCACAGCAAGCACGCATGCGCAAGGCGCGAAACTCTGCAGACCCGGCGCACGAACTTTCAGCCAATCCCCTCCTTGGACGTCTGCCACCCACAAAACCAGCCTACCACCTATGGACACACTCCCTTCCCTCAGTATAAATTCCCATGTTCTACTCCCAATAAACGAGGCTTGATCAGAACCCTGTCTTGCCTCCATTCTTCTCTCGACTCCAGCCCCTCCCCCTGCTTCTTCCCACAGGCCCTGGACTCGCCCCCGCCAGTTTCGGGCACTGACCTATAAATGTAATGAAGAGATGTCATCTAGTGTGATGTAAGCAAAAGTAGTCACATCGGAATAAGCCCTACTTGGAAATGGAAACAAATTCACAATAACCATATACCTGCCTGTCATGGCTCACTCACAAATTATATAGGCAAGGTGGAAAGTCTGGTGATTGAATTCACTTTCCTAGGTATGTAATCTCCACAGGGGTGGACAGATAAGTAAGATATTTGTAGACACTTATTTTCTTATTTACAAGAATGCTGTTAAAGGAGAACATTGACATATAAATTTACTTTTGGTAACAAATCCAATGTTGTACTATGATCCTACTATAGAGTCCTTAAATTCCTAATTCCCCCCACTGCCACCGCCTTGGAATTGCTGGAGGGTATTAAACATTTTCTTTCTTAGATAGGTATGGAATTCAAAATTATACCACTCAGGAGCTCAAACTTCTCCATCATTTTTCCCTATATTTTACTACTTTTCCTGAATGAGTCAGTCTTGTTCTGATTCTCTCTTGTTGGTTAGGAGTTTGGTGAAGAGCACATTATAGTTTAGCAATCCTTTGTAGCCTCAAAGTAAACTTGACAGAAGCTAAGAAGACACATTGAAGTCCTACAAATTAAAAATCAATTCATATAATGAACCCATTGAAAAAGAAATAGAATTGGAAATATCAATAATAACATGAAAAGATGTCCACCTCTCTTATAATAAGACAAATTAAAATAATGTGATACAATTTTCCCCATTCAGACTAGAAAAAGATTAACTATGCAATATTATCCAGTCTTGGAGTGGATGGGGGAAAGTAAATTGCACTTTCTCCATGGATGACAATTTAAAACCATCTATCAAAACTCAAAGAGCACATGCTCTTGGACCTAACAGTTCCATTTCTAGGACTTTTTCCTATAAATGTACTAATTAAAGCAAACAAAGATATGAATGCACAAATATTTGATGCTGCATTTTTTATATAATTAAAAGTTGGGGAAAGCTTTTTCGCCCATTGCAATGGTTTGCTCAGTCAGTAGAGGTGGGGTTTGGCTGCGGACGAGGGGTCGGTCCAGCTCTGGACGAGGGGTCGGTCCCACTTGGGACGAGGGGTCGGTCCGGCAGCAGACAAGGGGTCGGTCTCACAGGGGTTGCGCGGTTCGGCTGACGGGGTCGCCCGGCGAAGCTGGTGACGAAGGGGTCGCCCAGAGAAGCAGGCGATGAACTGGGGACAAGGGAGGCCAGGCCCTTGTCGGGGGCTCTCAGGACTGGAGGGTGCACGGCAGAAGAACTACCGCAGAGACAAGGTAAACACACAAGTCCACTTTATTGAGGGAGAGGCAACAGTTTTATAGGGGCTGGGGAAGGCTGATTGGTCGAAGCCATGCCCTGTTCTGATTGGTTGCCGGCGAAAGGTCAGTGGGCGGTACTGGACGGGGGAGGGGTGGTGGTTAGGGATTGGCTGTTGCTGTTGCTGGGGGAAGTGGCAGGGTTTAGTGATTGGTGGCTGCTGTTGCTGGGGTAGAGGGCAGTCTTGAGTTTCCCGCCCACGCCTGGCTGTTGCTGCTGTCGGGGGGAGGGAAAAGGGCAGACTGGATTTTTCCGCCCACGCCTGCGCAGGGAGAAAGAAGAAGAAGGGTGCCGCCCCACAAGGCATCGTGTGGTGCCATCCGGGAGGAGGGGCGGCCGTGGAAGCATGGCTGCCGAGAAGGGGAGACCCGAGGGCACTCTGCGCCCATGCCGAGCTTCCTTCAGGGGTGGCGGTGGGCCCGACCAACCACCCTATTATGGAGGCAGCGGTTTGGAATAGGCCTACCGTGGCCGCCGCCCCTCGCCAGGCCAGCAAACCACACTTCAGCCCGAGGGGTGACCGCATTTCCCCCTTCTTTTCAAATAAGGGCCAGGATGGCAGCAGCAACAAGTAGCCAAGGCCCAAGAGGCAGTAAGCAATGAGGGAAGCGGGGCTGAAGAAGGAGGTGGGTATGATGGGGATACAAATGTACAATTTGGGGGGCGGTATCTGGCCGTTGCAAACAAGGGTGGCCAATGTCCAATTCTCGTTGATCTCAGCGGCTATAAGGTCCATTTGCTGTTAAAAGTCCAGAGTGACAGCACGCTACAGGTAGTTGATCTCTCTTTGGCGGCGAAGAACGGCAGAGGCAGACTGTGTGATGGTCTGGAGGATCACAGTTGTGAGGACAAGTCGCGTCAGAGCACCAGCGGCGGTGGTGGCGGCAACGTCGGGAGTGGTGGAGACGTAGGCGAGGACAGCAAGAAGGCCAAAGTCTCCATGGGCGCGAGAGAGGCCGATGTTAACGGGGCGGGCCGAGATGGGGCGGCCCAATCTGCAACGCAATGGGGGTTCAAGCAAAAAAAGGAGGGGGCGGGGGACGAGAAAGGACGCTTTGGATGGCTGAGAAGAGGAGTGAGGTCGAGACAGGAGGAAGCTCCGCAAGCCGCGGGCCGGGGAAAGCGGGTTGCGGGCCGTTTAGCGGGGCTGGTGAGAGGGGTTAGCTTGGCCAGAGGTGGCAAGGGAGAACATAAGGAGAAGGAGAGAGACTATGTTAATTGGCTCGGCAGCATGGCGAGGGTTGCGGCGTCTGCACTGACGGTAGAGTGCGAGCAGCGAACGGACTTCAGGGTTGGATGGTTGCCTCTCTGGGTGGAGGGTGAGCTGGCTCAATTGGTGCTGGATCACTTGCATCTGGCGCCGTTCCCTGCGGGACATCCACTGCTGAGGTGGCGGGTTTGACGTATCTCCCGGGGACCCAGATTGGCTGAGCGGCATCCTTGAGAGCGCGGCGATGGGAGCCGAGGTGCGCGGTGAGACGAGGGGTCGGAGCTGACGGGACTCTGACGGTGGTCGCGGGCCAAAGGAAGGCCCCGACGAGGGGAAGGCGGAACGACGAGCAGTGGAGCAAGGCAAAGGGGAGCAAGCGCAGAGGGGAGGAGGCAGAGGTGAAGGCAGGGGTGGGGGTGCTCAGGCATGCACTCCTGAGAGTTTTATTGGCACCTCTTAATCATAGCGGGTCAGTATAACCCCCGACATGGAAGGAGAAAGCCATCCAGCGATTCTCCCAGACCGCCGTGGATCGTATGAGGTCACCAAGGTTCAGGAGCAGCAATGCAGAGCAAAAAGATAGGGGTGAGAAGAGAGGAGGGTGTAGGGCTGTGGGAGGGTTACTTCAGATGTGCAAGCGCGTGCTCCCGAGAAATCCAAGGCTCCTCTTAATCATAGCGGGTCGGTATAAGCCCCCGACATGGAAGGAGAAAGCCATCCAGTGATTCTCCCAGACCGCCGTGGATCATATGAGGTAGCCAAGGCTCAGGTAGCAGCAATGTTGCATGAGAGAAGCCCCACGGTGAGAAGAGGGGGGGGGGCCGCCAGGTTATGGAGTGAGGCTGTGGTGGGGTTGCCTTGCCCCATATTGGGCGCCAGCTGCGACGGTTTGCTCGGTCGGTAGAGCTGGGGTCTGGCTGCGGACGAGGGGTCGGTCCAGCTCTGGACGAGGGGTCGGTCCCACTTGGGACGAGGGGTCGGTCCCACTTGGGACGAAGGGTCGGTCCGGCAGCAGACGAGGGGTCGGTCTCGCAGGGGTTGCGCGGTTCGGCTGACGGGGTCGCCCGGCGAAGCCGGCGATGAAGGGGTCGCCCGGAGAAGCAGGCGACGAACTGGGGACAAGGGAGGCCAGGCCCTTGTCGGGGGCTCTCAGGACCAGAGGGCGCACGGCAGAAGAACTACCGCGGAGACAAGGTAAACACGCAAGTCCACTTTATTGAGGGAGAGGCAACAGTTTTATAGGGGCTGGGGAAGGCTGATTGGTCGAAGCCACGCCCTGTTCTGATTGGTTGCCGGTGAAAGGTCAGTGGGCGGTACTGGATGGGGGAGGGGTGGTGATTAGGGATTGGCTGTTGCTGTTGCTGGGGGAAGTGGCAGGGTTTAGTGATTGGTGGCTGCTGTTGCTGGGGTAGAGGGCAGACTTGAGTTTCCCGCCCACGCCTGGCTGTTGCTGCTGTCAGGGGGAGGGAAAAGGGCAGACTGGATTTTTCCGCCCACGCCTGCGCAGGGAGAAAGAAAAAGAAGGGTGCCGCCCCACAAGGCATCGTGTGGTGCCATCCGGGAGGAGGGGCGGCCGCGGAAGCATGGCTGCCGAGAAGGGGAGACCCGAGGGCACTCTGCACCCATGCCGAGCTTCCTTCAGGGGTGGCGGTGGGCCTGACTAACCACCCTATTATGGGGGCATCGGTTTGGAATAGGCCTACCGCGGCCGCCGCCCCTCGCCAGGCTAGCAAACCACACTTCAGCCCGAGGGGTGACCGCAGCCCATCAAAAAAGGACTAGTTAAATAAATTATGGCATATTCATCCATTGGAATATATGACAGATGCTTAAGATATAGTCATATAATTTTGATTATGGAAAAATGTCAAAGCATAAGTGAAAAGAAAGATACATGCACAATCACTAATAGCAAGAGCTATATGAACAGAAGAAATCATTAATAGTAGTTCAATCAGGAAAGTGAGAATGAAAGTCAGGAGCATTTGAAATTTTTATCGAGCGCATATATAAATTTTTCATTAAATAAATATTTTTAAGGAAAGGAAATTAGAATGGCAAAAATAGTTTTTTCCTTATAATTAAATTTTATTTTAATATATATGTTTTTGAATTCTTTAATTGTGATAAAAATTTCTTTATATTAATAAACTTGGGACTGCAGTTTATGTAACATATTTTATATTAGACTTTTCTAGCACCCATAATATATAATGAAAATGTGCACAGAGCCAAAGAGTCAGGCCAGTCTGCTGTGACTCTTAGAGACAGGGCTTTGCTGAAGCCTTAACTCATTCACCACAACTCACTTTCCAAAGAAGGCTTGGCTTGTAAAAAAACTCTCTCTAAACACCAAGCCATAAAATTCTGAGATTGTGTTTTCTTCAGTGCATAAACCAAGTCTATGTTATAGCCTTACAAAATGCTGTGAAAACTTGATTTAATACTTCAGATGTGTTTATTTGGCTGGTGGGGGCAAACATCTTGGGTAAACATTTTCATTAATCATGAATTTTTCATTTTTCCCTTTGTTCAGGGAAAGGTAATCATCATTAAGGAAACTGATATCAGACATTTACATAAGGCTCTTAGCCTTAAGGTACTGATGTGCAATTTGCAAGATATATCTAGAGATCAATCATTTTATATAGTAGTGAGGTGGAAGCATTTAGAAGCTTCTGACCTTACATAGTGATGTAAGTTATAAAATAAAGATCTCATCCCATTAAGATAATCGAGACAAAGAGGTCCTGTAGTTTGTATAATTGCATTTGACACCTATCTTCAAAAAAGATAGATGAGAGAGATAGTAGAATCATCTAGAGAAAGGAAGGTAGAAAGAAAAGGGGGAAAGGAGAAAGAAAGAAAAGGAAGAGAAAAAAGGAAAAAAGAGAAAAAGAAATCCAGATAAAACAAGAAAAAATGAAAGAAATAAGAGAAGGAAGGAGAGAAATAAAAATAAATAAATAAGTGGAGATACAATGGAAATTTATTCAGGAAACTTTTTAAATATTTTTTGTAAGCCATTAATGCTATATAGGTAAGAAAATTGAAACCCAGAGGAGTTCCCCCAAGTTTATAAGAAGACAAGATGACATTGACAAGAAGCCCTAACTTTCCTTTTATTTTTTACCATTATTTTTTACCTTTTATTTTATACCATTTATGTTCTTTATCTAAATATTCAAACATGGAATAGTAAAATTAAAATAGAGAAATTCAAGCTTGTTTTAACAACACAAGTCGCCAAGGATCTGAGTGTGGTGGTGAAAATACATTGGGTAACATTACCCATTCAAATTTCTTTATTCCTTCTAATTAAAATTTTTTTTTTACCCATTCAAATATAAAATAAATATTTTGGATGCCACCAATATGCAAGACATTGTGCTGGGTTCTGGGCACACTGTTATTAACTGGAGAAATAAGTCCCCTGTGTCCATGGTGTGTTAGTACTACAATTCCCTAGCAGCTTGGTAGAGGCAGAATTTTTTCTGTAATAGTAATTGGAAAAATCCCTAGGCAATCGTACTTCAGTCAAACAATTTTAATTATTGTGGTAAAGCTACAGAATCCTTGTCAATGTCAGTTTGTTGACCTGACATCCCATTGCTTTTATCTAACACTAACTTTCTCTGGATAGAGTTGCATGGAGGATAAACATACCATCCTTTAAATTTAGTTTATGGGAGGAAGGGCAAGATGGCTTCAGATTAAGTGCACCCTCATCATCTCTCCTACAAAAAAGGGTTGAGTGGGGGGAAAATCCTGCCTGAGTAAGCTCTTTTGGGAAGCCACAAAGCAGGAGGCTTCACGGCATCAATCTGGAGAGAGCACAACAAAAAGAGTGACTGCTCGAGGTAAAACGGTGAGTTTCTGGTGCTTGAAGCTAGAGCTGTGGGATGGCTAAGCCCCTCCCTCAGGGCAGGAAGCTGCAAAGTTCCCTGACCCTTGCCAGTCACCTAGCTGGAGGAGACAAAGTCTGAGAGTGAGAGGATTCTGGTGAAGGGTGGAGAGTGGTCCCCTGAGTACAGGTTCCACTGTCTGGACCCCCTTTTTTTAATCTTTGAAGAGCATACCAGCTAGCTTGAGGAGAAACCAGGAAAAGAGGAGAGGCAAATCTGTTCGGGTAGCCTGACTTGCCTAACCTCCCTGGGATAGGGAAAATTGGTCTGGGAAAAAGTGGAGCCAGGCAATTAATTAGTCATATGCAACTCACCTAAGGAAGGGGGACAGTAGGAAGTGCTTCATAAACTTCCAAGAGCATATTTAGGATTTCTGGTAAGGTGTGGGTGCTCTCTCTCAGAGACTGAGAGTCATTTTTTTCTGTGGTGAGTTAAGTCACCAGGGTCCCATTTGAATTTCAAAAGGGAACTCTCAGGCAGGCTATTGCTTCCTGGGAGAGAAAGCAGGAAATAAAAAAAAAAAGTGTATGTTCAGGGAAGGACAAATTCCTAATCAGCAGTTTATCCAAGTGCAGAGTCAATCCAACCCCAGGGAAGGGGACGCTTTCTGAAGAGCTAATCAACTCAACAAGAAAGTTTAGCTCAATGGAAGAGTTTCAGCCTTGAATATATAAGATCTCTAGTTCAATTCTTGGCTCCTTTTAAGAGTAGTGACCCACTGAGGGATACTTTAGGACAGGGAAATCATAGACATTATTCTTGTATTAGCTTTCCTTAGGTCTCTTATTTTTCCTAAAAAAAAAAAAAACAAGGTTACTTTTGTTATATAATTTAACTTAGTTTAATCCCTAAAACCCTTGCTGCAAAATGTGCAGCAAGAAAGCTGCAGGGTAATTGATTGATAAACAACAGCAGCCTGACAAGCTCTACAGGGGCTTAAGAGGGAAGTCTGTTTTTTCTTAGTGTTTGGTTGAATCCTTGCTTGTGGGTTTGTCTGCTTTTTGTTTTCTTTTCTTTCCTTCCTCTTTATCCCACCCCTCCTTTTTAATTCAGTGCTGCAGGCTTGTTTCTTGTTTGCTGTGTTGCCTCTTCCTTGATTTCCTATTTTCTCTGTGTACTGATTTTGGCTAGCAATGCTATCTCTTTTCCTTCCTAACATCATTTTATCTTCTGCCTTCAGTCATTGCTCTTACATTCCAACTCTCTTTGTTTAGCCCCCAACTTTTCTGGCTTTTTATTTCTAACACTTCTACTCTGTTTTCTCTCTTTTATTAACTCTTTCTGTTTCTCTTTTCTCTTTACCTGTCTCCTCATCATGCTGGCCTTTTAATTCATACTAATTCTTCTCCATATTCAGTTTCCCATTTCATTGTTGATACTTCACTTTTTTATTCCTATAACTATACACTGCTTAAATGAGTTTAATATGCATTCTCCTAGGTCTTATATGGTTCTTCTGCTCACTTTTACTATCATATTACTATTTTTCTTTCTCCTTTCTTACCTCTTTTACTTTCCTGGTCCTAATCTTTTTCCTTCAAGGGAACTCAGACAACAACAAGGAAATAGAATAAGAAGAGCAAAGTGTCAAAGAGAAAACTTAAAGCACACACAAAAACAGCAACTAAATAAAACCCAAGATTAGAGGGAGAAGCTAATCAAACTGAACAAACCAATCGAGATAAAATGATGATCAGACAGCAATAAAAACTTACAAACCATACTAATAATCAGGAAGACATGGCCAAGTCCAGTGAACAAACTAAAAACCAGGAAGAGGAAGAAAACATCAAACAACTAATCACAGCTGTCTGAACACATATCATGGACCAACTTAATGAAGTGAAGGAAGAGATTAAGGATATTAAGAAAACACTTGGAGAGCATGCTGAACAAATTGTAAACATACACAAAAAGATAACAGATATGATGGCGATGAATGGCACAATCCAAGAAATAAAAAATACACTCTCAGCAAAATTATATGCTGTCTACAAGAAACCCACCTTAGACCCAGGGATTCAAGGAGATTGAAAGTGAACAGCTGGAAAACAATCTTACAAGCAAACATTAACCAAAAATGGGCAGGAGTAATTATACTAATATCAGACAAAACAGAATTTAAATACAAAACTATTTTGAGAGACAAAAGATGGACACTACACATTAGTAAAAAGGGTAATCTTTCAAGAAGAAAGAACAATCATAAACATTTATGGACCTAACCAAGGTACCTCAAAATATATGAGGCAACTACTGGAAAAACTGAGTGGAAGAATAGATGCCTCTACAATTATAGTGGGGGACTTTAATGCACCATTATCGACAATAGACAGCACATCTCAACAGAGAATCAATAAAGAAACAAAGACTTTGAATAATATATTAGAGGAGCTGGACATAATAGACATATACAGAACACTACACCCAAATACAGCAGGATATGCATTCTCCTCAGGCACACATGAATAATTCTCCAAGAGAGACCACATGCTAGGCTACAGAGAAAGTCTCAATGAATTCAGAAAGTTTGAAATCATATAAAATAATTTCTCTGACCACAACGGAATGAAGTTGGAAATCTGCAAGTGCAGAGAACCAGATTAGGGACCAATATATGGAAGTTAAGCAACACACTCTTAGACAAACAGTGGGTCAAAGAGGAAATCTCAAAAGAAATCAGTAACTACCTTGAAACTAATGAAAATTACAACACAACATATCAAAATATACGGGATGCAGTAAAAGCAGTGCTGAGAGGGAAATTGACAGCCATAAATCCATATATCAAAAAAAGAAAAAAGAGCTAAAATCAAAATCCTAACGCACACTTGGAGGAATTAGTAAAAAAACAACAATCTAACCCCAGAGGAAGAAGAAAGAAAGAACAAAGATCTGAGTAGAACTAAATGAAATAGAAAATAAGAAAGCACTAGAAAAAATAAAACAAAGAGCTGGTTCTTTGAGAAGATCAATAAAATTGACAAACCCTTAGGTAGACAAAGAAAAAAAGAGACGATGCAAATACACAAATTAAGAAGTGAGAAAGGTGATATCACTACTGACTCCACAGAAATAAAGACTATCACAAGAAGACACTTTGAAAAACTATATGTCAACAAGAAGGACAACTTAGAGAAAATGGACAAATTCCTAGAAACACATATGCAGCCTACATTGATGAAAGAAGAAATTGATGATCTCAACAAACCGGTCACAAGTAAAGAGAATCAGTCATCAAAAATCTCCCACCTAAGAAAAGCCCTGGGCCAGATGACTTCACAGGTGAATTCTACAAGAAAAATACCAATCCTGCTTAAAATCTTCCAAAAAAACTGAAATAGAAGGATTGTTGCCTAACTCATTCTATAATGCCAACAGTACCCTAATACCAAAGCCAAACAAAGACACCACAAAAAAGGAAAATTACAGAACCATCTCTCTAATGACCGTAGATGCTAAAATCTTCAACAGAATACTTGCTAATTATAATCAACAACACATCAAATGATTTATACACCATGACCAAGTAGGTTTCATCCCTGGTATGCAGGGTGGTTCAACATAAGAAAATCAGTCAATGTAATACACCACATAAACAGATCGAAAGAAAAAAATCATGTGATCATATCTATAGTTGCAGAAAATGCATTTGAAAAAATACAGCATCCTTTCCTGAAAAAAAGCACTGCAAAAGATAGGAATAGAAGGAAACTATCTGAACATGATAGAGGCTATATATTAAAGATCCACAGCTAGCATCATATACCGTGGTGAAATCCTAAAATCTTTCCATCTAAGATCAAGAAAAAGACAAGGATGCCCACTATCACTGCTCCTATTTAACAATGTTTTAGAAGTACTTGCTTGAGCACTGAGGCAAGAAACAGATGTAAAAGTCATCCAAATTGGAAAAGAAGAAGTCAAAATTTCACTATTTGCAGATGACATGGTCCTATGCATAGAAAGCCCTAAGAAATCTACAACAAAGCTTCTAGAACTTATAAATGAGTCCAGTAGTCACAGGTTATAAGATCAATGTCCAAAAATCAATAGCATTTCTGTACAATAATAATGAGCAGTCTGAGGAGGAAATCGAGAAAAAATACCACTTATAATAGTAAATTAAAAAATCAAATACTTAGGAATAAATTTGACTAAAGATGTAAAATACTTATACCCACAAAACTACACAACACTGTTAAAGGAAATCAAAGAAGAATTAAATAAGTGGAAGAATATTCCCTGTTCATGGTTAGGAAGACTAAATATCACTAAGTTGTCTATCCTACCCAAACCGATCTACAGATTTAATGCAATTGCAATAAAAATCAACACACCATTTTTTAATGATCTTGGAAAATTAGTATGAAATTCATTTGGAAATAGACCCTGAATAGCCAAAAACATATTGAATAAGAAATACTAAAGCGGAGGAATCACACTACCTGACTTTAAAGCATACTACAAAGCTATAGTTGTCAAAATGGCATGGTACTGGCACAATGATAGACATACTGACCAGTGGAACCCAACTGAGAGTTCTGGTATAGATTCTTACATACAGTCATCTGACATTTGACAAGGCCACCAAGCCCACTCAACTGGGAGAGAATGGTCTCTTTAACAAATGGTGCTTGGAGAACTGGATATCCATATGCAGAAGAATGAGAGAGGAATACCATCTCACACCTTCTACAAAAATCAACTCAAGGTGGATCAAAGACCTAAATATAGGAGCCAAGACCATAAAGACCTTGGAAGACAATATAGGGAAGCACCTACAGGATCTTGTAATAGAAAATGGCTTCTGAACTTCACACACAAACATGAGCAGTAAAAGAGGGGAGGGGGAAAGAGGAAAAGAATAGATGGAAGAGGGAGTACCTGGGTGGCAATGGAAGCGTTCTGCATGATTGTGCAATGATGGATAGAGGCCATGTTAAATTTTACCAAAAATTTATAAAAGTGTACAGTCTAAAATGTAAACCATAATATAAACCATAATGGAACCATTGTTAGTAACTATGTTTCAATATTTGTACATCAGTTGTAGGAAATATAGCATCCACATTTAAAAAGGTCATTTCCTGGAAAGGGGTAAAAGAGGAGAATGTTGACTATATGGGAGTCTCTTATGGGGACTTTACTGTGACCTAAAACATTTGGAAGACATAATAAAAGAAATGTAAGACACTTAGGAAGAAATTGAAGAGATTGCCTTGCCACTGTACATACAGAATAAAACCTATTACAGTGATGAAAGGCAAAATGTCAAAATAAATTTTTATGGTATTTTTCATTTTTTAATACCCCAATTTATTTTTTACTTTATTTTAGTTTTTCCAAATTATGTATTTTATTTCTAGTCTTTAAACCTATCATTATGATTTCATTTTCCTATTAATTGAATTTGGTGATACATTTTTGAAGAAGTTTTTGATCACATAGGGGTTCAATTATGGCAGAGGAAGAGCATTGGCGTAGGGTACCATCGATGGAGGATGCATGGGTGGGAGGGAGTTCTCCAGGGCCGGCATACAGGGTATGTAGACAAGATCAGATGTTCTTTGGGTATTGACATAGTGGGTAGAGTTTCACACGACAACTGAGGGAGTGCTGAGTTCCCATCCTGGGGAGCTCTGTCACATTCCCCAATGGAACAACAATAATCCCCCAAGTGCAAGGGCAAAGACTAGTGAAGGAGGATTGTCCAACGATGGGTCCTTGGTACTGATGACTATGTTTATGAGCATGTGTGCTTGAAATTTCAATTTGTCCTAGTGCTATAGGGTGCCAAAGAGTTACCTCCTGAGAGCCTCTGTGTTGCTCAAATGTGATCACTTGCTAAGCCAAACTCAGCATATAAATGCATTACCTTCCCCCCAGCATCGGACATGACTCCCAGGGATAAGCCTCCCTGGCACAGAGAGATTTCTATCAAGTACTGGCTGGTGATGCATCTAGGAAAAGACCTTGAATAAAAGGGAGAAATGGTAGAGACATATGAGTTTATATGACTAAGAGACTTTAAAATGAAGGGTCATGCTTTCGCAAGTCTCAGCAGGATCTCAGAGACAGCTAAAATTGATACAACCCCAGGTACTGGTGCTACTGAGGGCTATGAAGACACACAGGTCCTATGGTCATGGCAGATGACGCTGGTGTTCAGTGCCTTGCCAGTGGGCCCTACTTTGGAATTCATGCTCCTGAGTGTGATGGAGTTGGACTCGGATGTGACTTCTCTACACATGCCTCTTCTGTCACTTTACTGATCCTGTGTTTGGCACTGGGGTTGGTGTATGCCCAGAAGACTTGATCTCTGGAATCTCTGTACCAGCTGATTCCTGAGCCTCAGCAGAGTTGCAACACCTACTTTCCAGTTCGTTGGACTTACCCAAGTCAGCTAACAAGGAGGTGAGGATGGTTGACCACCACTTTAAGGAACTGAGAGAGACTACAATTGCAAGCAGGAGAATCTCATTCATCAGCCATGTGGGATCTAAGCTCCCTCTTAATTTAGAGATGGAGTGGACTTCACCATCCCAGGGTTCTCAGGTTGGAGGAATAAAATATGGGTTACAGTGGAATTACTGGTATTCTACTGTAGAATTTTTGTGACTCTAGCAATGAATGAACTTATATGTCATTGATGTGGAGACAGCAGCCATGGGTGTTGTAAAGGCAGAGAGTGGAAAAAGAGGTGTGATATGGGGGAATTTTCAGGACTTGTCTTTGTCCTGAATGATATTGCAAGGACAGATGCAGAATATTATATATCTTGCCATAACTCACTGAATGCACTGGGAGAGATGTAAACTACAACATAAACTATTACCATGCTGTGTAGCAGTGCTCCAAAATGTATTCATCAAGTACAATGACTGTATCACACTAATGAAAGCAGTTGTTGATGTAGGAAGAGTGGGGAGTATAGGGAGTGGGGTGTATGGGAACCTCTTATATTTTTTAATGTAACATTTTGTGTGATCTATGTATCTTTTAAAAAAAGATAAGAAAAGAAAAAAAAAGTATGACTGGGAGTAGGTATAGCTCAGTGGTTGAGCAACACATTCCCACATATGAGGTCCTGGGTTCAATCCCTAGTACCTCGTAAATATAAAAAAAATTTTGAAAAAAAATTTTTACTTTATGTATGATTTTCAAGTATTAAACCTTTTATCTAAGTGTAATACATATATTTTTATTTTATTTTCATTTTGATTTGTCTAACCCCAGAGCACGCAGCGAGCATTTGGCAACAATAACACACTAGCACTATACCACATGGTCAAAGCCACATGCAGCAGGGACCCCCTATGAAGCCCTCTTTTCTATGATCTAGAAGTGAAACCCATCATCTTTAAAAATCTTCACTGTTGATTCCAAATCTGGTTGCTCTGATGTCCTAGGACCAATCCATTCTTTTTAGGGTTGCATAAATGTAACTTCTGAGGAGCCTAAAAATGTACCTCTCTGGGTTTGGGTAACTTTAGGATCCTTTCCCAGGAAATTTTTGAACCTGGTAACAGCTTTGGGAAAACAGAAGAGGAGAAGCTTTCCAATGCCAAAAATTCCATAGCATAAAAATTTACTAAAACACCCAGTTTGAATTCTTTTGCTCCAGTCTCCCACCTTTTATTCATTTAACTTGCTAGTGTGCACCATCACACAACCATGGCAGCACATCTATATCAACTGACTTTTTTCCATCATTTGTAAATTTTTATCAATAACATTTTTCAGGCCATGATTGGCTGATCATTTAATTAGTAGACTCAGCTATCCTTTCTAAAGAAGTCTTCAAAGATGAATGAGTGATTTATTCTGCATGGTGCAGTGAATTCATTACCTCCGTGAGGGCAAGAATTCAATTAAGAAGGGCAATGAAATTTCCCTCTTTTTGCTGCAGTTCTCTTTGTTCACAGGTTGACTCAGGTTTCAAATGTGTGTTTTTTTGTACAAAAGAAGCTATACAAAGGACAACAGATTCTTTTCCTAGGGTTTCTGGAAGATTGCAGTTGAGAATATTCAGTCAGGAATTACTCTGTGTGTGTGAAATTGAAACGTGGGATTGGACCGGAGCCTCTAATGTGAAAAATGTGTGTCCAAAATTCTAACTAGGTGAGTTTTAAGTATGTTCCATTATTCATTTGGTAATTTCTTTCATTTTAAAAGTAGGAGGTTAGTTCCTGTTATTTAAGAAAGTTTATTCACCTCAAACCTTGTTTTGAACATGTAGCAGTAGCAGGAATGAAAAGTCCACTTTTTTCAATAATGGATACAAATTAGCAACTCTCTACCATCAACCAAGGAACTTAAGAGAAGTAAACAATACACAGATATTTCTGTGTTTGCTAAATGCTAGGCTATGTTGAACGCTAAAAGAGGGACAAATAAAATAGTATGGGAGGACAAAATTGGGAGAAATTAATTTTGATTAGGAATATAAAGGATGACTTGAAGAAATGGTACAATTTCAACAACCATAAAGCAAAGATTCCCTAGGCAGTGAACCCTAAAGAAAGAAATATGCAAAATTTTAATTGGAAAGGAAAACTAGAATTAATTAGAAAGAACATATTAAAACATCTTTTCATATTATTTGAACTAGTTATTTGAAATTGTAATTTTTACTAATGTGCAAAGTATATTAATTTAGTAATTTATGTATTTAATTCATAATTAAAATGTATACATTGGAGTTACATGAAGCTTCTCAATTTTTTCTAATAATAGAGATGAATGTCAAATTCATCACTACTCTTGGATTTTAGAACTGGAAGAATATTTTTTCATGGCGAAATCAGGAAATAATAATTGACCACTGCTGACAGATATTACCTCTTGAAGATAACACTTCTTTATTACATTTCGCGGGGACTTTTCTCACTCTAATTCTACTTCCACTGCTCCACTGGCTAAGATTAATAAAGACTTAGTAAATACAAATGAAAAATAAATTTGAAATAATTGAAAACAGACACATACCAACACCACCACTACCACCACAATAACAAGCATAAAAACAAACCAGCATTTTAAATGCTGTAAGCTCACATGCCTGTAAGAATTTCAGGCACTCTTCTATCCACACTCTGCCCTTATAATCACAGTCCACTACAGAAGCATTTGTATTACTTCTCAAGCATTTTGCTTCAAGTTCTTTAATATCCCTACAGGGTATGTTTATCTTAACATGACATATAAAAGCTAATGATAATCTACCTTCTTGCCTTTACCACCAATACTAAAGCATTCTACTTTTCTTGTTACCTGCTAATTACCTGCCAATGAGTTCTAGTTTCTTGTTTGAAGGATGTAATTAGAAGGATTAGGCTGCTGATTCAAATACAGTGAAAGTGGTTGAGATTTCATTGCCTAGAGCAAGAAGTAAAATTGTCCCCGATAAAGAGCCATCCTGGAGTAATGTTTAACAATTTGCTGAACTTCAGAAAAGAATTATATGTATAAGAGAAGATATGTTTATGTTGTCAGGCTAAGAGGTGTGAAAGGTGATATAGGTCAAAAGAAATGCAATTACAAAGATATGCACAGTGAAAGGATAGGATATGTTTGGACTCCTGAGCAGTCTGGTCTGTGATGCTCAGAGAAAATAGGGAGAAAAAGACTGATAAGGAAGCAGATATATTGAAGAGATTCTTATTTGCTATGGCCAAGGACTGTGATGGTATTTTATAGGCCCATCGTTCCTAAACTTTGTGTGAGGCATTTGGGCAAGACGCAGCAAACTCACAGGGGCCCAGGAGGATCTTTTGAATTTTCAATGGAGACAGCAATATTCAAAATCTTTTGGATACGGAATAAATTACTAGCTCAAGGCTGTTTACAGAGTCAATGTTAAATTGAACTGTGTTACTTTTGATGATAAATCTTTGTGAACCTGGGATTTGGGAAGTTGTGATTAAAATGCAAGTACTACTCAGAAATCAATGTGGAAGTGGAAACAAAGGTACAAATGTTCAATATGATTCCCAAATTTGATAAGTTGTGCAGTGGGTGCCTTATTAAGTATTTGTGGTTACTCAAGAATGGTATAAAATATCATTTTCCTCTCAATTTATATGTATTATTTTTAAGTGATTTTTAAGTTGTTAGGTCTAGTTATTAAGTTATTTGAAGCTAAGTACTAAATAAACAGATCTGTTAGGAATTTCTTTCATCCAGGGAGCTGTGAAAAAATTACCAATGGTAAGAATACTGTGAAAAGAGAAAGTCTGGGAATACTTGCTGTAGGCAATGATGCTCCTAAGCGATATTTAAATTTGACTTGCAAGAACTAATTAGCTCTTTAATTTTATCCAATATACATTTTGTTTATTCTTAAATTCAATAAACCTACAATTCATGTGTATAATTCTATTTGCATTTTATATCTTACAGTTCATTCATAATAATCTGTTCATGTTTCATGAAAGCTACTTCTCTTTTAATCTTGTAAAAGCATTTTAAAATACTTTTCAGATTTATCTATTATATCTATTCCCTGGGTGTGAATTTCTATGGATCTTTGCCTGTCTCATTGTAGAGCATGCAATTTCTAATTCTTGTTTGTGGGGATTATTTTTTCTCCCACTCGTAAATTCCCTATAAGATTGTTTTGGTATTTCCTTCACCTTGGCCCTAGACAACATTGGAGTAGAGGTTACATTGGCAACTTGACTAGAAACACATTTTCTGCACAGATAGCACAGTTATGAGCCCCAGACCTATATACAGCCCCAAGTCCCAGTTTCAAATAGGTGTCTGCTCCTACTCCTGGTTGAGTGAGTAAAAGCTGAATTCTATCCAGGCAGGTGGGTATAGCTATTTTTGCCCATGCTCATGGAAATCCAAGGTATCCTTGACTTGGGGTTACTATGAGAAACTTGATTCTGAACCTTTGCTCTACAAACCATATGTTCAGTATCTATCCCAGTACAGGCATTGATACTCTGGTGACAAACAGACCTTATTTGTTGCCACTTTCTTATGTCTACCCTGCATACCTTCAATTTATGTTAAGTGTTTTATTTCTGGTTCACAGATAATTATATTTCTTTGTTTTGAGTGTGTGGTGGTTTGGCTCTATGTATCCCAGAGAAACATGTTCTTAAACGTAATACATTCCTGTGGGTGTGATCTCATTGTAAGTAGAACTTCTGATGAGCTTACATCAGTTAAAGTGTGGTCCAAACTCAATCAAGATGTGTCTTAATCTTTTGTTGGAGTCCTTTATAAGAGGAATGGAGTTCAGGCCAAGAGAGAGAAAGCCAGGGGAAGGAGAAAACTGAACATACCAGAGCCTGAAAAAGAAGGAAGAGGATAGGAGAGGCCACGGCACGCATGTCCATGTGACAGAAAAGCTAAGGACCACAGATTGCTGGCAGCCAGCCCCAGAGCACCACGTTCTTCATGGAGAAAGCATCGCCTAGATGCTACCTTGATTTGGACTTTACTTAGCTTTAAATCTGTAGCCAATAAATTCCAATTTTTTAAAACTAACCCGTTGCTGGGTATTTGGTGAGCCACCAGGAAAACTAAAACAGAATGTGATTGCCTATTAAAATAAAAATAAACATTTTCAATTTCATCCAATCAGAGCAGAAGAAGGGAGTTTCCATGTGTGCTCATTCTGCCATCTGACGCTGTAGTCCCTGGATTCATTCTTTAACCAGCACTTAGTGTCATCTTTTTCAATTTGAAAATTAAGTAATGTTATTTTCATTTCAAAACATTCTTTCATGACCCTAATGCCCTGCAAGATCTGATCCCATAACTTTCCTTCTAAATTTTTTTCATACCTATATGGGGTGGGCTCAGTAATTGTCCAGTCCATTAATCATCCACTAGTTTATTAACTATGCTGGACTGCTTCCATCCAGGCATTCTTACTTTTTTTCTCTGAAAATGCTTGCCCCTCAGACCTTCACATGACTTGTTACTTCTGCTCATTCAGAGAGGATTACCGTGAGGACCATATATAATATTGTTTCCTGTCAAATCACGTTATGCATTTTTTCACAGAATGTATCAATATCTGAAATCATATATTCATTTATTTTATGTGCTTTCAAAACAGGAATGATGTATTCTACTCTATCTTCAGTGACTAGACCATTGGAACATAATTTTGAATGAATGAACACTGAATAAATGACTGGAACGGGAGAAAATTAAAATTGGAGTATACAAAAATAGTAGTACCTAAATTAAAGAGATTCTGAAATTTTTATTTAGATGTTAAGCCATTCAAATATGATTTGGGGTAAATTAATAAAATGAAAGAGAAAGAAATTAGAAGTGAAAATAATTTTTGAGAGCATGTACTCAGTAAATGGGAGAAGTATCATATGTTGAATAAATGAAAAAATTGACTTTGTGTTCCCAGTCCAGAATAACAGGAATGATAATTATGTCATTGACAGGGATTGAGAGAATCACAAGGAGGCATGTTTGGGTGAGAAAATGCACTTAATGTATAAAACATTGAGTGTGATGGCTCAGTGGAATACCCAGGTAGAAGTGTCCAGTGTGTAGTTGGAAATATAGGTTTAAAGGTTGGGGACACAAGCTTGGTGACACAGATCTTAGATTCAACCATGCAGAGGTGATAATTGAAGCTGTGGGAGCTTGTGAGATCATGTAGAGCATTTCATCTTGCTCCTCCTAGGCAGTCACAGAAATCATCCTTGTGGACAGCCTTTTTGGGGGGGAATTTATAGGATTTTCATGTTCATGAACGAGAAAGGCTATGATTTTTTTTTCAAATCTTAATGTTTATTGAATTCATAGCCTCCATAACATGTGAAGCTGATCTTAAAAAAGAAAAAGAATAATATTTGGAAACCGAGCAGGGAGTTTTGGGTATATTTATAGCTAGAGAAGAGGAAAACATAAAACCAAAAGTGTTAGCTTGTGATAATATGTAATATTTTAAAATGCAATTCGTATTCTGATTAATCTAATTTGTGTATTTATAAATAATACAGTAGTCCATATTTCTCCATTATTTGTATAAGTGGTGTATACCGGTTAATTAAGAGTGTAGCTTAGAGCACAAAGTAATTATCGATACATTTTTTCATTTTCTTTGGTGTATTTTTCTATCTTGGGTCATGCTTGGATTAAAAACAGGACAGATTCTCAGGGAATGTTTATCACCAATATTTGGAATTAAAGGAGAAAAGAAAGGACACAGTGGCTCAGTAGCTGAAATTTTGGTAAATGTAAAGATATAGGATCCATTGCTAATGTTGCAAAAGGGAATATTAGGGGAGGCAGATGTAGTTCAAGCAACTGAGCTTCCACCTATCACATGGGAAGTCCTGGATTCAGTTCCCAATGCTCCTAAAGAAGACAAGCAAGAGAGTGAGTTGATGCAAAGGGCAGGTGCAGTGAGCTGATGCAACAAGATGACTCAACAAGAGACAGAAGAAGGGATGTATAATGAAAGACACAACAAAGCAGGTAGCAGAGGTGGCTAAAGCGATTAGGTGCCTCCTTTCCACAGCAGAGGTCCCAGGTTCAGTTCCTGATACCTCCTAAAAAGAAACCAGCATGAAACAGACAGACACAGCAAATGTAACATTGAGGGGGTGGGGAGAAATAAATAAATAAACAAATAAGTAAGGGAAAATAGCCAGTATCCATATCCAGGAAAATCCCCACTTTGTGTAAATGGGGATTTAAACAGGGGAGTCAGAGGTGTGGTGTAGGCATGCAAGTAACTTACCTTTCTCAAACTCAGTGTCCAGAATCCAAGTTCTGTAGATAGTTGGATCTCTCTTTTTTGGTGAACAGATTCTTTGCAAATGCCCAGATTGTTCCCATTCTTTGTTTTTTCCCACATCCACCTCCCCAGTAATGGTGGCCAGAAGTCAACAGAGAGGAGCTCAGGACACAAATTTTGTAGCAGAATGTCTCAGCAGATTCTTTTAGCTTCTGTTTGATAGTTCCACACTGGATATTCTTCAGGTATCAGAAACGATGAATTCATTGGCTGTGTCAACGTCCAAGGTCATATCCCCTTGGAACTTCAGCATCCTTGGGTTCATCTGTAGAAGAGCTCTCAAGTGGGATTCCAGTTCTTTGACCCTGAAAACCAGATGCCCAAATTGGAGCTTGGGCCTATGTCCTTCTTCTGAGAAACTACAGGGCAGAAGGGGCACAACAAATTGTCCCCATGGGGTTCTTCTTCAGTGACTTGATGAAGTGCAGGCAGCAGACATACCCACATTTTAAGTGCATGGAATTTTAAGATAAACCACACAGAGTAGATATCTATTTGCTTCTTTAAAGTATTCAGCCATGGCCACTATCACTCCTCTGGCATCCAGATGCTTTACTGACAGTTCAGTTCTGAAGTGAGATTCACCAACCAGGGTCTTTTTTTAAAATGTATTTTTCTTACCGGGGTCTTTTGTATAGAGGGTTGCTTCTCCTCCCTCATGTATATTCTGCCTCTCCTCTTTAATTAAACTAAATCAGATTTTGATTTAATTTGGCAGAAATGAGCATTTAATTCATGATTTAGAGATTTTAGGACAAAGGAGATTTTATCCTGAGACTTTTTCCTTTAATATGGACAAAATATTTTCCTAAAGTCCTTATAGATCATATTTAACTGTTATTTCTATTGATGATAACATTTTGAATTGGGACAGAAACATTTTCAATATAAAATTTTATTGAAGTATATCATTCATAGATGAACATACGTAAGCAATAAATATATAGTAAAATTTATGAATTCACCAAGCAAAAATGTATGTCATCATAGGGGGCTCTCCACCAACATCACCTTGCATTGTTGTGAAACATTTTTTTTTTACAAACTATGAAAGAATATCACCAAAATTTTTATACTTACAGTAATATTTAGCCCATATTTTACATTTGGTGTATTTTCCCCTCAATCCACCCAATTATTAACATCCTGTATCAGTGTTATTTTTTTGTCATTCAGGAGAAAACATTCTCATATTTGTCCTGTTGATCACAGTCCATCATCTACCACTTTGATTCCCTGTGTTATATAGTCCTATGCTTTATACAATTCATTCAAAGTATACACTCAGTGGTTTTCATTTTTATCACAGAGTTGTGTTGTCATCACCTCAGTCAATTTTAAAATGCTTTCATTACTCCTAAAGGAAAAATTCCATGCCACCTTATCCCTCTATTGTCCTTTAGTATAATATATTATACTAATAAAATATATTCTTGCCATTGTTGCAAAATATTGCTATATTACTGTTAACTATCATTCATAAGTTATAATTAGTTGTAATTTTCTTATATATCACCATATTCTTAGTACTTTGTAAAAGAACATTCTTATATTTATCCTATTAACCACAATCTTCATCCACCAGTGAAACCACAGTTACACATACCCTAGATTATTCTCTAATTTCCTTTCAGTTGACATTTACTTCCACATTCTACCCCTTTCAGCCACAACCACATTTATAAATTGGCAGTGTTATACTCATTATAATGTGGTACACTTAGTGCTATTCATTTCCACATTTTTACAGTTAACCTTATTAATGATGCTGTATGTATTATCCTCTTCCATTCTCAACCCACTTTCTATTTCCTAGTAACCTATACTGTAGAGTTTATCTCTCAGAGTTTACTCGTTGTATTTAGTTCATAATAAGAGACTATACAATATTTGTCCTTTTGTTTCTGGCTTATTTCACTCAACATAATATCTTCTAGGTTCATCCTTGTTATTACGTGCATCCCAATTCCATTTGTTCTTGCAGATTAATAGCATTCTGGGTATATTCCACATTTTGTTTATCCATTCATCAATTTGATGGGCATTTGGGATGGTTCCATATTTTTGCAAATGTGAATAATGCTGCTATGAACATTGTGTGAAAATGTGAGTTTGCATCCTTGCTTTCAGTTCTTCTGAACATATCCCTACTAATGGGATTGCTGGATCATATGGCAGTTCTATATTCATCTTCTTGAATTACTGCCAAACTGTCTTACACAGAGGCTGTACCGTTCTACATCCCCTCTGAGAGTGAAAGAATGCTCCTATTTTTCCATATCCTCTCCAACACTTGCAGTTTTCCATTTTTTAAAATAATGATCATTCCATAAGGTGTGAAATGGTGTACAATTGTAGTTTTTAAATACATTTCCCTAATAGTTAGTGATGCTGAGCATGTTTTTCATGTGCTTTTTGGTCATTTGTATTTCCTCTTTAGAGAAATGTATATTTAAGTCTTTTGCCAATTTTCGAACTGGATTGCGTGATGGTTACGCTATTGTGTCAACTCAGCCAGGTAATTGTGCCCAGTTGTTTGGTCAAGCAAGCCCTGGGCTAACTGTAATACAAGGGCATTTATGGACTTTAGTCGCCATTGACTTTACTGCCGTGGTAAATCTTAGATAGCTGGTTATAATTACATCAGTCAGAGAGACTGCCATCAGCAGTGAGTGACGCTTAACCCAATCAGTTGAATCCCTTAAAAGGGGAAATGATTCCAGCCATTGAGAGAGATTTCCCAGCTTGTCTTTGGACAGCCAACCTCTCCTAGAACTCATCAAGAATCTTCATTGGACTTTCATGGAAGCTCCTGGTTGCAGCCTGCCTGTGAAACCTGGACATGTGCATCTCCATGCTGTGTGAGAGACTCTGATAAATTTCTTACAATCAACAGATAGTCCTTGTTGATTTTGTTTCCCTAGAGAACACTGACTAATACAGATTGCTTGTCTTTCTATAGTTGAGTTGTGTAATCTCTTTATATTGCATGGATATTAAACCCTTATCAGATATGTGGTAATCAAATATTTTTTCCCATTGAGGAGGCTTCCTTTTGATTTTTATGACAAAGTCTTTTGAAGAACAAGAGTTTAATTTTGAGGGCATCTCATTTATCTATTTTTTTCTTTTGTTGTTTGTGCTTTGGGTATAAACCTTAAGAAACTACCACCTACCACAGACCTTGAAGATGTTTTTCTACATTTTCTTCTAGGAATATTATGATTGTCACTTTTACACTTAGGTCCTTGATCCATTTTGAGTTAATTTTTGTATAAGATGTGACAGAGGTTTTCTTTCTTCCTTTTGGATATGACTACCCAGTTCTCCTAGCATCATTTGTTGAAAAGACTGTTCAGGACTAACTGGGTGGACTTAAGAACCTTGTCAAAAATCACTTGACCATAGAGGTGAGGGTCTATTTCTGAGTTCTTGATTCATTTCCATTGGTTGATATGACTTTCTTTATGCCATTATCATGCTATTTTTACCACTGTAGCTAAGCAATATACTCTAAGGTCAGGAAGTGAGAGTTCTCTAACTTCATTCTTCTTCTTAAAGACATTTTTGACTATTCAAGGCCTTTTACCCTTCCAAATAAATTTGATAATTAGCTTTTCCATTTTTGCAAAAAGGTTGTTGAGATTTTTAATGGGATTTTGTTGAACATGGAAATTAGCTTGGGTAGAATTGATATCTTAATTATATTTAGGCTTCCAGTCCATGAACACAGAATGTCCTTCCATTTACTGAAGCATTCTTCAGTTTCTTTCAGCAATGTTTTGTAGTTTTCCGACTACAGGTCCTTTACATCCTGGTTAACTTTATTCCTAAATATTTGATTCTTTTAGTCATTATTATAAATGGAATGTTTTTCTGATTTCTTCCTCATATTGCTCATCAGTAGTGTACAGAAATGCTATTGATTTTTGCATATTAATCTTTTATCCCACCACTTTGCTGAACTCATCTATTCTAGTAGCTTTGTTGTGGATCAGCGAATAGTGAAAGTTTTTGTTTCTTCCTTTCCTATTTGGGTGACTTTTATCTCTTTATCTAGACTAATTGTTCTAGCTTGAATCTCTGGCATGATATTGAATAACAATGGTGACAGTGGTCATCCCTGTCTTATTCTCAACCTCAGTGGGAGAGCTCTGTCCTTCACCGATGAGTTCCATTCTAGCTGTAGGTTTTTCTTAAATGCTCTTTACCAATTTGAGAAAGCTTCCTTCTATCCCTATCTTTCCTATCTTTTGGAGTGTTTTTATTAAGAAAGGATGCTGTATTTTTTTCAAATGCTTTCTTTGCATCAATGGAGAGGATCATGTGATTTTTCTTCTTCAGTTTATTAATGCAGCTTATTACACTAATTTATTACACTTATTTTCTTATATGAAAAACCCTTGCATACCTGGGATAAAAACCACTTTTAAGTGCTATATAGTTCTCTGAATCTTCTTATGATTTCTCTTATTTCTCTTCTTTTTTTCTTATTTCTGTGGGGTCAGTGATAAATCCCCCCCTCTCATTTATCTATCTATCTATCTATCTATCTATCTATCTATCTATCTATCTATCTGTCTGTCTGTCTCTATCTACCTATCTATCTATCTATCTATCTATCTATCTATCTATCTATTGATTGATTTGCATCTTCTCTCTATCTTTATCAGTCTAGCTAAGGGTTTGCCAATTTAGTTGATTGTCTCAAAGAAACAACTTTCAGTTTTGCTGTTTCTCTCTTTTATTTTCTGTTCTCACTTTCATTTATTTCTGCTCTGATCTTTTCTTTCCTTCAGTTTGGTTTGGGATTCGTTTGCTGTGCTTTTTCTAATTCCTCCAGGGTATACAGTAAGGTCTTTGATTTTAGCTATATCTTTATTAATGTGAGTATCAAGGACTATAAATTTCCCTCTCTGCACTGCTTTTCATAGATTTTGTTATGTTGTGCTCTCATTTTCATTCCTTTCAAGATATTTACTGAATTTTCTTGCAAGTTCTTCTTTGGCCCATTGATTATTTGATTATGCTGTTGAATCTCCACATATTTTTGAATTTTCCTTCTTTCTATTCTTATTAATTTCCGGCTTAATTCCATTATGATCATAGTTTCTTATATAATTTCAATCTTTTAAATTTACTGAGACTTGTCTTGTGATACAACATGTGATCTATCTACCGTTAAGGTTTATGCTTGTGCATTTCATGTTGTCATTCAATTCCCTGAGATCCTTTTCTATTTTTTTCATTCTTTTCTCTTTCTGTTCTCCTGTCTTTTCAAGTTCAGATATTCTGTCCTTGATATCATTGTTGTCCTCCATTAACTCCTGTCTGCTGTTATATGCTTCTAATATGTTTTATTTATTTTTTATAAAGATTTATTTTATTTATTTCTCTTACCCCCACACCCACCCCCACCCCCACCCCCACCCCCACCCTCACCCCAGTTGTCTGTTCTCTGTGTCTATTTGCTGCATATTCTTCTTCTTTTTTTTTTTTTTTAAAGATTTATTTATTTATTTAATTTCCCCCCCTCCCCTGGTTGTCTGTTCTTGGTGTCTATTTGCTGTGTCTTGTTTCTTTGTCCGCTTCTGTTGTCCTCAGCGGAACGGGAAGTGTGGGCGGCGCCATTCCTGGGCAGGCTGCTCTTTCTTTTCACGCTGGGCGGCTTTCCTCACGGGCGCACTCCTTGCGCGTGGGGCTCCCCCACTCGGGGGACACCCTTGCGTGGCACGGCACTCCTTGCACGCATCAGCACTGCGCATGGCCAGCTCCACACGGGTCAAGGAGGCACGGGGTTTGAACCGCGGACCTCCCATATGGTAGACGGACGCCCTAACCACTGGGCCAAAGTCCGTTTCCCTCATATTCTTCTTTTTGTCTGCTTCTGTTGTTGTCAGTGACATGGGAATCTGTGTTTCTTTTGTTGTTGTTGTTGCATCATCTTGCTGTGTCAGCTCTCTGTGTGTGCAGTGCCATTCCTGGGCAGGCTGCACTTTCTTTTGCACTGAGTGGCTCTCCTTACAGGACACACTCCTTGCACATGGGGCTCCCCTATGCAGGGGGTACCCCTGATGCGCTTCAGCACTGTGGGTGGGCCAGCTCCACATGGGTCAAGGAGGCCCGGGGTTTGAACCGCGGACCTCCCGTGTGGTAGACAGATGCCCTATCCACTGGGCCAAGTCTGCTTCCCCTAACATGTTTTAAATCTCCTCCCTTGTGTCTTTCATTCCTGTAAGATCTGTTAGTTTTCTTTGCACGCTTTCAATTGTTTTTTATGATCATCTGGTTTCTTCTTAGTATCCTTTATCCTTTAGTGATGGTCCCTCAAACATCTTTTAGCCCTTTTTTTATTGTTTTTTTGAGAGAGCTGAGCCTGCCTCCCTACCCCTATGCCATTTTCCTGGAAATTCAGAAAGGTTTTCATTTTAAATGTGAAATTCCTGGCCTGTAGACTCTGATATTGGACAATGTGTCTTCTTCTTGGCAATTTCCTGAGTATGCTGCCCTTGACAAATTTTGGCCAAACCAGCAACTCTGGGTTAAGAGGATATGGAATATAGCATACTAAGCCTATATATAAGCAACACATTAAAACTCAAATGATGATTCCCCTTAATTCATTTTAATGCTAGAATTAATGTTTATTTATATCAGTTTCTTTATATCTTTATACATATTTGTGCATTTTATAATATTTATTTGTATTGACTGTTAACGATTAGTTATTTTTTAATGAAAAACCTACCATATTACATTTCAGATGAACTTCAAGAGAACAGAGATATCCATCCTTCAATGTTTCTTATTGTATGCATTGCAATTATCTTTAATATGTGTTTGGAAACAGGTTCAGGAAAGCAAATCATTAATCATTAGGATATCATCTGATGATCTTAGTGTCTCCCAAAGAGAAATTTCACTCTTCACAAGATCTACAATTGTAGATTTTAAGTAATAGTTTTTGGAAGAAGTGAAAAGAAAAAAACAGACTCAAACTTCTGAAGTGAAATAAGGGAAATATCAAAGCTCTGTTGTTCTGTTTATCAATTTATACTTGGATTTTCCTATTTGCCTGGCTTGTATTTTATATTAACTGTCTTTGACTAGTTGATACTGACAAACTCTCCAATGTTGATAGGAGTTGGTCTTTGGAAATATGGATTTCATTATCTATGACATTTCTCCCATTTGTTAATTTTCAAAATGCATATTAAGCAACAAGCACGTTGGGTTAGTTTCCATAATCGCTTCACAAGCTATACAAACCTAAGAAATTTACGTTTCTTCCTAAATCCCAGTTTAAAATCTGTTAAAAACTGTGTTGTTAAATGAATTTTAAATCAGTTAAACTACTGATCGAAGAAATAAGCTCAAAGCACAATTAGATATTTACCTGCCTGAAGGAGGGTATTGCGTTAGTAGTTTTCTATGCACACATTATATCTGATGTTTAAGAATACTTTAAATAATATTTCAAAGAAAATAAAAGAGAATGTACAGGTATAATTTATTTATACCTTCCAAAGTACTATATTATTGGATTTAAGGAATTTTGAAAAGTACAAGATAAGAAATAGATCAGTATTATGGACTTTAAAAGTAGTTGTAAGAGAATACTTGTAAAGCAAAAAACATCGATATTTGGTCAGAAGATTTCAGGCAACCTAAAAATTGGCCTTGAGGGTTATATTAGTAATTTGTAAGGAAAAGTGAATAATGAGCTCTTAAAACTGTGCCTCCTTGACGTTGTGGTCCACTACTCACAGTGGAATCTTATTTTGTTAAGTAGGAAAGAAAATGAAAGTTCTATACTATATATTTTTAAAAAGAATAATAAAGGAACAAAATGTGACACACTTTTTAATTAAACTTTTTTGTTTTGAAATTATTGTAGATTCACAAAAGAAATAATAGAGATCTTCTAATGATCCAATTGCCTGTTTAATACTTATTTAGAATTCATGTCAGATGATATTCAGTCAAATGAAATTCAACATTGACAATGATGCAGTATATAAGGAAGACAGTGTTACTATGTGATCCTGCAATCTATAATTCAGATTTTAAACCAATTTATTGCTTTAATCTTGTAGTGGGTTCTTTATTTATTTTATTTTATTTATTTATTTATTTATTTTTTAAAAGATTTATATATTTATTTATTTCTCTCCCCTTCCCCCCCACCCCGGTTTTCTGTTCTTGTGTCTATTTGCTGCGTCTTCTTTGTCTGCTTCTGTTGTTGTCAGCGGCACGGGAATCTGTGTTTCTTTTTGTTGTGTTGTTGCGTCATCTTGTGTCAGCTCTCTGTGTGGGCGGCGCCATTCTTAGGTAGGCTGCACTTTCTTTCTCACTGGGCGGCTCTCCTTACAGGGCGCACTCCTTGTGTGTGGGATTCCCCTACGCGGGGACACCCTGTGTGGCAGGGCACTCCTTGAGCATCAGCGGTGCGCATGGGCCAGCTCCACATGGGTCAAGGAGGCTTGGGGTTTGAACCTCGGACCTCCCATGTGGTAGACGGACACCCTAACCACTGGCCCAAGTCTGTTTCCCTCTTTATTTATTTTAGACCTCCCTATTCTTGGTAACATTAGACTGATCTTCTTTTAAGAATATTTCTCTCCTGAGTGGCCTGTTCTCTTAGTGTAACTGTCCATCAAAGTGTCCTCTCAAGAACAAGTGGAGGGCATAAGACCAAAACCAGCCCAATCAGACTTCCCAGGACTGGCATCTTCAACAGACTGGCATCAGGATATAAAGTGCAGTGAGAAATTCGGCATTTCAGCTAAGACTCACTGATAAAACTGTCAATCAATTCCTGCTGCTTAGATTTCACAGAGTGGCCTTAATTCTTATCCCATTGATGACCTAGTGTTTCAGGAGCCCCTTTGATTTTCTCAGCACCACAACAGTCTTCTAATAAATTCCATTTTCACCTAAAGTATACAAAGTTTTCATCTGTTGGTGGCAACAAGAAACTTATGATAAAAATCATCAGAGGGGTCACACTTATGCACACCTCAGCAGGACCCCAGATATAGCCAAATAGATACAACCTAAGGTACTGGTTCTCCTGAAGGCTACAGAGACCCAAAGGTTCTATGGTCATAGCAGATAGCTCTGAAGTTCAGTGCCATGTTATTTGGCCCTACTTTGGAGTTTGTGTTCCTGAGTGTGATGGAGTTGGGCTCAGATGTGACCTTTCTACACATGCCTCTTCTGTCACTTTTACTGAACTGACGATTGGCTCTAGGGTTGGTATATACTCAGGAGATTTGAATCTCTGGACTGTTCATGTGCCAGCTGGGCACTGAGCCTCAGCAGAGTTGTAACTCCTACTCTCTGGTTCATTGGACTTACCCAGGTCAGCTAACAGGGAGGTGAAGATGTTCAACCACCACACCAGGGAATAAAGAGTGCCTACAAATGCAAGCAAGAGAATTGCATCTATCATCCATGTGGAATCTAAGCCCCCTCTCAATAAAGAGATAGAGTGGACATCACCAAGATGGAGGAAAAAATATGAATTAGAGTGGACTTACTGATATTCTACTATAGAACTATTGTAACTAGGAATGGAAGAAATTGTAGCATTGATGTGGAGACAGTGGCCATGGTAGTTGCTGAGGGCAGGAAGAGGGAAGAAAAGAGGTGATGTGGGGGCATTTTTGGGACTTGGAGTTGTCCTAAATGTTATTGCAGGGTCAAATCCTGCCATAGCCCACTGAATCTACTGGGGAAGAGTATAAACTACAATGTAAACTATTATTCATGTGATGCAGCATTGCTTCAAAGTATATTTACCAAATGCAATGAATGTGCCTCAATGATGAAAGAGGTTGTTGATGTGGGAGGAGTGGGGTGAGGGGTGGGGTATTTGGGAACCTCTTATATTTTTTAATGTAACATTTTTTTGTGATCTATGTATCTTTAAAAATTACAATTAAAAATGATGGGAGTGGGGGGTGGAGAGTGGGATATATGGGGACCTCTTATGTTTTTTAATATAACATTTTGTGTGATCTATTAACTTTGAAAAAAGATAATTAAAACAATTAAATTAAATTTAAAAAATAAATAAATGGAGGTGAAAAGTAAGAAAAAAAACTCTTTCCCCTTAATAAATATATTTATATATATTTCCTAATTATATAAGTGATATATTTTAGTGTAAATAATTTGAAAAAGCATGAAAAGCATAAGAAAGAATAAAAATTGTCTGTAATTTTACCATCCAGAGAAAACTACTGTTATTTTCATATTTTTATATGCAGTTGTGTTTACAAGTGGGTTTGTATGTATAAAAGAAAATTCATGCTCTAGCTTAGTTATATTTTTCTATTTCCTATTCTTTATTTGTAATAATAAACTTTATCTTTAGAGAAGTTTTAGATTTACAGAAAAATTATACCAGATATACAGGAATTCTCATATAACCTCCTATTCACTCACATAGTTTCCACTATTTTTAACATCTTACATTAGTACGGTACATTTGTTAGAATTGATGAGCCAATATTGAGGCAGTGTTACGAACCAAAGCCTATAGTTTACATTATGGTTTATACTTTGTGTTGTACAGTTTTATAGGCTTTGACAAATGTATAATTTCATGTATTCGTCATTGCAGTATCACACAGAACAATTTCACTACCCTAAAAATATCCTGTGTTCCACATATTGATTCCCTCCCCTCCCTTCTGAACCCCTGGTTTAGCAGTTTGATATAGTTATGAATTCCAAAACTAGATATTGGATTATGTTTGTAAACTGGTCTTTACCTGGGCATGATTAAGTTATGATTAGGGCTCAGATTGGCCCATGGAAGTAGGGCATTGAGTCCCCACCCCTTGTTGGGTGGGAACTCACAGATAAAAGGCATGGCAAAGATGGCAAAGAACAAAGTTTGAGCTTTTTGATGCTGGAAGTTTTTGATGTTGGAGTTTTTATTTTGGAGCCCTTGGAAGTAAGCACATAGAGGAAAGAGAAGCAAACCCCAGGAAGAGAGGACCTGAGCCAGGAGAAGAATACAGAGGAATAGAGATGGCTTCTTAGACATGGCAGAAACCCTAGGAAGAGACACAGCCATTTGCATGATAGTCTACAGCTGACCTTGTGGAGAGAGGCAAAGCCCAGAAAGCCTCATAGTCTATAGTTGACCTTGTGGAGAAATCAGACGTCTTGAGCCCAGAGAGAAGGAAGACCTGGGAAGAGAGGAACCCAGGAAGCCTGAACCCTGGCAGATGTTGCCAGCCATCTTGCTCTAACACTTGGAAATAGACTTTGTTGAGGGAAGTAACTTATGCTTTATGGCCTGGTATCTGTAAGCTCCTACCCTAAATAAATACCCTTTATAAAAGCCAGCAGGCTTCTGGTATTTTGCATCAGCACTGCTTTGGCTAATACACTTGGCAACCACTATCTTTTTATCAATGTTACAAATTCTTCTGATAACACAAGATAATAGCTATGATAACAATAAATCTACTTTGGTGCTACACTCCCTCCTCACTTTGTTTATTCATTGCTCACTCTTGAGGGAATTGGGATGATGTCCACTCTGACTGCTTCAGGCTGAGAGGGGACTTAGATATTTTGGGGCAGATGGAAGGAATTACTTTGCTTGTAGTTGTAGATACTCCTTGGGATGGGACTTGGTGATGGACTTGTTTATCACCATCATTTTGTCAGTTGTCCAGCACAAGCCCAAAGAACTGGAGAGTAGGTGTTGGCTGAAACTCTGCTGATAATCAAGGCTCAACTGGCATATGATCAATCCAAATATTTAAGTATGTAAGAAATATATTTACTGGAAATATTGAAAATATAGGGCCAAATAAAAGTAGTAGAAGGATCATGAGTAAGGGAATTATAAATGATAAGTATGTTATATCAGGGAAAAAGATTGTCATACATTCCCAAATAGTTCCCAACAAAGGAGTGTTAGTTTCATGGGGTTATGTAACTTGTATCTGTTGCACAGGTGTCCCTAGAGCCCTTGGGAACACTCCAGTTTGATGCTTTGTTTACTGTGGCAGTTTGTTAAATCTGTGTGAGGCCTCTATAAGTATAACCTCCAGAATATACTCCCAACTCACTTTGAAATGTCTTGGCCATAGAAACTCTATTGTATTTAATGTTTTCCCCTTATCATTAAGGTTTTTTCCAAATGTACCACTTGTAAGCACTTGGTCATAATACCTAAGTGACGAGGAGGCTCATCCCTGGGAATCATGTCCCATGGATGAGGGAAGGTAGTGAGTTCATTTTCTGAGTTTGGCTTAGCAGGGGCCACATTTGAATAAAAGGAGGTTTTCAGGAGATAACTCTAATATATTTATTATAAGTTTCCTTTTTGTAGGAATAAGATTCATAAGTGTAAGCATTAAGATTGAAGGCTTGACATATTGATCTGTTTTCTTTTGTTGGGAATGGTTGAACTATTCCAGAGATTTTTGCCATTTTCTTTGAGAAAGTAGTAGGACATCACCAGAATGGAAAATTAATATTATGTTAGCTACTGTGTGGGCCTCTTTATATGGAGAAAAATACCTATGATAATGTTGTGCCATTTTCTGTGTGTGAGTCCTTTGCATTTTTAGTTAATTTTATTCTTAGATGCTAGATTTTTTTAGTTGCTATTATAAATGGAATTTTTTCTTAATTTCCTCCTCGGATTGCTCATGACAAGTGTGAAGTAACACTAATATGATTTTTGCATGTTGCTCTTGTATCCCTCTCCTTTGCCGATCTCGTTTATCAGCTTTAGTAGCTTTGTGGTAGATTTTTCATGACTTTCTATAAATAGGATCATGTCATCTGCAAATATGAAAGTTCTACTTCCTCCTTTCTAATTTGGATGCCTTTTATTTCTTTTTCTTGCCTACGTGCTCTAGCAAGAACTTCTATTATAATATTGAATAAGAGTGGTTGCAGTGGACATCCTTGTCTTGTTCCAGATTTTAACAGGAAAGCCTTTATCCTTTCATCATTGATTATGTTAACGGTGGGCTTTTCATATATGCCCTTTACCAATTTGAGGAAATTTACTTTTATCCCTGTCTTTTGAAATGTGTTTATCAAGAAAGGATGCTGAGGGAAGCAGTCGTGGCTCAATCAGTTGAGTTCCCATCTACCATATGGGAGGTGCTGGGTTCATGTCCCAGGGCCTCCTTGTGAAGGGAAGCTCACCTGCAAGAGCCACCCACGGAGCACTGCCAAGCCCGCGAGCGCTGTGGAGAGCTGACTCAGCAAGGTGATGCAACAACAACAACAACGAAAAGGGCGACAAGCAAAAACAGAGAAGAGTGCACAGCAAATGGACACAGAGAGCAGGCAGCAAGCAAGCCCCAAGGAGGAGGGGGAAAAAAACAAATAAGTACAGACACAGAACACACTGTGAATGGACACAGAGAGCAGACAGCACACAAAAAGCCACAAGGCAGAGAAGGAGATATATGCATTTATAAAAGGATGCTGAATTTTGTTGAATGTCTTTTCTGTGTCTGTAGAGAATATGTACTTTTCCCCTTTGATCTGTTGATGTGTTGTTTATTGATTTTCTTATGTTGATTTCTTATATTAATTGATTTTCTTATATTGAACCATTCTTGCATATCTGGGATAAAACTCACTCGATCATGTTGTATAGTTCATTTAATGTGCTGTTGGCCAGTATTTTGTTGAGGCTTATTGCATCAAAGTTTATTAGAGAGACAATCTGTAATTTTCTTTCTTTTTTTTTTATCATCTTTTTGTGGCTTTGGTATTAGGATGATGGTGGCATCATAGAATGAGTTGGGTAATGTTTCTCCTCTTCAATTTTTGGAGGAGTTTGGGAATATATTGGTTCTTTTCAGAATGATTGGTAGAATTCATCTGTGAAGTCATCTGGTTCTAGTCTTTTCCTAATTTGGAAGTTTTTCATGACCGATTGAATTCCATTACTTGTAATTGGTCTGTTAAGCTCCCCTATTTCTTCTTTTGTCAGTGTACATTGCTCATGTGTTTCTGGAAATTTGTCTATTTCATCTAAGTTGTCCAACTTTTTGGCATAAAAATTTTCGTAATGAGCTTTTTTGATATTCTTTATTTCTCTGGAGTCATTGGTAGTATTCCCTTTCACTGGCAACCTATTTGTATCCTTGGGTCTAAGGTGAATCTCCTGTAGATAATATATAGATGGGTCATATTTTTATCCATTCTCCCAATCTGTGTCTCTTAACTGGGATCTTAATCCAATGTACAGTAAGTACGGTAAAGGTAGTACTTACTTCAGCCATTTTTTCTTTAGGCTTATATATGTCATGTTTTATTTTTGTTTCTCTTTTTACCCTTTTAGATGCCCTTGTTAATAATCTTTTCTACACTGCCTTCTAACCTTTTATTTCTTGTGTTTTCCTTTCAACCTGCAGAACTCCCTTTAGTAATTCTTGAAGGGTAGGACTCTTTTTTAAAAAGTCTCTTAATTTCTGTTTTTCTGTGCATATTTTGATCTCCTCTTTTTTTGGAGGACAATTTTACTGTGTACATAATTTTAGCTGGTGGAGTTTTTCTTTCAGCACCTTAACTATGTCATACCATTTCTTTATCACCTAAATGGTTTCAGATGAGAAATCAGCACTTATTGAGCATGCCTTATATATGATGAGTGTCTTTTTCCTTGCTTCTTCCAGTGTTCTTTCTTTATATTTGGCATTTGCAATCTGATTAATATGTATCTCAGCATATGTCTGCTAGAATTTATTCTGTTTGGGATAAGCTTCCCTTCCTGTATGTATATATCCATGTCTCTCATAAAAGTTGGGAAATGTTTGGCCATTATTTCCCCACTGTTTCTGCCTCTTTTCCTTTCTCATCTCCCTCTGAGACACTCATCCTGTGTATGTTTGTGCCTTTCATGCTCTCATTCAATTGCCTGAGTCACTGCTCAGTTTTTTCCATTTTTTGCCTATTTTTCCTGCTATCTGTGCAATTCAGGTATCTTATTTTCCACTTCATTAATTCTTTCCTTTGCCTGTTCAGATCTGCTATTACATGATTCTAATATATTTTTAATTTCTTCCATTGTGTCCTTCATTACCCTAAGATGTATTATTTTTCTGTGTGTTTTAAATTTCTTCTGTGTGTTCCCCCAGTGTTTCCTTAATAGCCTTTATCTCTTCACTGATTACACTGAATTGATTTATGATATTTGTTTAGAAATCTTTGATAAGTTGTTCCACATTCTGTGTTTCATACTTTTTTCTTTTGTTCATTTGACTTGACCAAGTCTTGCTGTTTCTTAGAATGGCTTGTAATCTTTTGCTGATGTCTAGTCATCTGTTTGTCTTGTTAGGTTTATTCTATTGCCCAGTTTCTCTCTCCTGGCTAGGGTTTTATTTTTCTTTGACTTGTGTTAAGGGTCTTCTTTGGCACTTAGTTCCACTTATTCTAAATCTTTAGAAATGCCCATGTTTATCTGAAAATAAAAAAGAACAGAAAAAGGAAAAAAGAAAAGAAAAACAGAAGACAGAAAAAGAAATAAAGTAAAGAGAGGAAAAGGAAGAATGAATAAATGAGGAGAAGAAATAGGTAAAGAAAGATAAAAGGGAAAAAGTAAAGAAAAAAAGATAATAAAAATAATAAAAGAGACACAAAATGGGCCTTCCTTTTAGACCATCAGATTTCATGCCATCAGCTTTTGGCCTCTTTGTTGGTCACTCATCCTGGCCAGTCAATCACACCAGGCCTGCCTCTCCACAGTGGCCTGGATGAGGAAAGAAAGACGAAAAAACGGGCATCCCTCTCAAGTCTCTAGTGCCCAGCTGGGCTCCCAGCTGCCCTCTCCAATTGCTTCCATGGCTCTGCAACTTCCCCTATACCCAGTGTATTAATTTGCCAAAAAGATACTGTTGCAAAATACAAGAAACCTTTTGGCTTTTATAAAGGATATTTATTTGGGGTAAAAGCTTACAGTTACAAGGCTTTAAAGAATCCAATTCAAGGTTTCTTTCTCTCCAAAGTCAGTTGCCATGTGTTGAAGCAAGATGGTTGCTGATCTCCACCTGGTCTCTCCTTCCTGGGCTTCCTCTTCCTCTTTAGGCTCTGTGAGCCCAGCTTCTTCGCAATCTCAGCTGTAGACAAGCTATAAACATCCTTTTACTTTCAACCAGTTTGTGTTTTTGGATCTAAGAAGAGTCTCTTTTAAACCGCTATGGTTGGATCATGCATTTTTATCCCTTCTGCCATAGATTTTTTATTTAATTTTTAAAAAGATACTTAGATTACATAAATGTTACAGAGAATATATGGGGGATTCCCATATGCCCTGCTTCCCACACCTCCCACATTTTCCCATGTTAGCAACATCTTTTATTAGTGTGGTGCATTCACTGCAATTGATAAACACATTTTGGAGCATTGCCACTAAGCATGGTTTATAGTCTACATTGTAGTTTATACTCTCTCCCACTCAATTCTGTCGATTATGGCAAGATATATAATGGCCTGTATGTGCCATTGTTATGTCATTCAGGATGATTTCCAAGTCCTGAAAATGCCCCTGTATGACACCTGTTTTTCCTTCTCTGCACCCTCAGAACCTCCAGTGGCCACTGCCTCCACATTAATGATATTTCTTCCATTGCTAGAATCACAATAAGACTAAATAGAATATTAAGTCTACTTTAGTCCATAGTTCATTCCCCAATCCTAGAATTCTGGTATGTTGATGCCACTCCACCTTTAATTGTGGGGGGCTTTGATCCCATATGGCCAATGAATGGGACTCTCTTGCTTGCAGTTTAGACACTCTCAGTTCCTTGGTATGTTGGTTATCCATCATCTCCTCCACGTCAGTTGTCCTGGGTGAGTCCAATAAACTGGAGAGTAGGTGTTGAAAGTTCGTTGGGATTCAGGGCCCAGCTGAAACATGGACAGCCTAAAGATTTAAGTCTTTTGTACATGCACCTACCAACTTTACTACTAATTATAACTTTTCTTTTGATTGGAGAGTTTAGTCCATTTACATTTAAGGTAATTACTGATGTCAAGACTTCTGTCATTTTGCTAATTGTTTTTCATTTGTCTTATACCCTTTCTGCCCCTTCTTTCCTCCATTACTGCTTTCTTTTTGGTTTAGATGATCTCTTCTAATAAGCAAATTTGAATCACTTCTCATTACCTTTTTTGTATAAATTTAGAATTTTTTTGTGGTTACCATGGGAATTACCTTTAACATCCTAAATCTATTACAATTTAGTTTACACTGATACTAATTTCAATAGCCTACAGACACTCTGTTCCTTTATCTCTCTCTCACTCCCTTTCATGTTGTTTTAGTCACAAGTTATATGTTTATGTATTGAGTTTCCAGTAACAGATATTTATACTTGTTTCTTTTTTTTTTAAGATTTAAAAAAAATTTATTTCCGTCCCCTGCCCTGTTGTCTGCTCTCTGTATCCACTCACTGTGTGTTCTCTGTGTCCGCTTGCACCATCAGTGGCACCAGGAAACTGTGTCTCTTCTTTATTGTGTCATCTTGCTGCATTAGCTCTCCATGTGTGTGGCACCACTCCTGTTCTGGCTGCACTTTTTTCACATGGGGCAGCTCTCCTTGCAGGGTGCAGTCCTTGCATGTGGGGCACCTCCATGCAGGGGCACCTCTATGTGGCACAGCACTCCTTGCATGAAGCAGCTCTGCACATGGGCCAGCTCACCACATGGGTCAGGAGGCCCTGGGTATCAAACCCTGGACCTCCCATATGGTAGGTAATGCTCTATCAGTTGAGCCACATCTGCTTCCCTATACTTGTTTCTTAATGCATTTTCCAGAGTTTCCTGAACTTACTTGAACTGACATCTTTTTTTGATTATATCTATTTCATCTTGTTCTCTCACTCCCTTATGAATTTCATCTGAAAGAACTTCAATAAATTACTCATATAGAATTCCCATCTCAGGTTCTGCTTCTAGAGAACCTGACCTAAAACATCTTAGTCATCAATTTCTCCTCTTGTTCTTTCCTGCAGCTAATCTGACTGAACATACTCAAACGAGGAGAGAGCTACATAGACCCAGTGCTTTCTCATAAAACAAGATACATTATCCAAGGCCCATATTTTCTCCATAAGGATTCCATCACATCTCATCCTGTATCTTCTACTGTCTGGCCACCACTCTAAATCTGTATCAAACAGTTTCATCTAAGTGTGCCTCTATTGGCCCAGACTTTAATTATTTCCTATCCACATGTCCTTGCTCTCTGACGCTTTGAACTAGTGGAGAAATGAAAACCTGACATTCACTGTGTATATAGTATCCACCATCCTAAAATCTAATCTCTCTCCCTGTCTCAATCCATGTTGACTTTATTGGTGGTTGTACGCCTCCCATGTTGAAATGCCACTAGTTTCTCTTTCATTTATCTTCTGCCCAATGAGTTTTCTCCCCACAGGGGTGGAAAATACTAATGAGAAAATGGAATTAAACAAGGGAGAAAAAAATCTTTGTAAAATCCTCTCAAAAAGCTGAACCTACAAGATAGTTTCCTGACTGGCTAGTTTTCTGATTTTTAAAGACTCATGTTTCTAAACATGGGGGCAGATTAGGAGTAGGAGTATCATTATTCAGAGAGGTAGACAAAATGTTTCCAGAAGCATAAATGATGTGCTTATATTATGCTATATATTATATATTCCTATTTAGAGTCATCTGCTGTCTCACTATTGGAAATTTTCTTCCATATTCCAGTGAAACACTGACTCAGTATTTATTTTTGTCAGAAGTCTGACTTGTCACTTTTTTGCTTACTCATATAGGTATCTATTGATTGTATTGGGGCTACTTGACAAATAATTTTAAAAACTGAACACATCTTAAAATTCAAATGACCATCCCTTGCTTAGGAAATTAAATCACAAGTCTGTAGCAGAATGTGATGAAAGACACTTTCTGACATGGCTTCACACTACTTTTCTATTCATATTATCTAGTATCACTACATTAACCTGACAGGAGAACTCACCTCCAGTACCAAGGGAATGGAGGAATTCTGAATAATTAATAACATTTTAAATTGCTGTATACAGAACCAAGTAAGTACTTTGCATACTTTATTTCAATTAATCTCAAGCCATCCTGATGAGAAAAGTGTCACACTCAGTTAGCAGATAATGAACTAGCACAGAGAAATTAAGTTATTTGTAGGGGGTCATACTACCAGTAATTAGCAGAACCAGAATTTTATCCTTGACTTGTTGGATTCCAAAGCTCATGATTTTAACCACAACATTCTGTTTTCCCCCTATTTCAGGATACCAAAAGAACACTATGAACTCACACCAAAGAAACTAGCTTTAATATTTTAAGATCTGCTTTGTGGAAGGGCAATATATTGGCTTTCTATTGCTGCTATAACGAATTGCCACAAACCTAGTAGCTTAAAACAACACAAACATCTTACAGAGAGAGGCAAGTATTCTGAAAAGGATTTCCCTGTGCTAAAATCAAGGTGTCAGCAGGCCTGTGTTCCTTCTGGTGGTTCTAGGGGATAATCTGTTTTCTTGTCTTTTCCAGACTCCAGAGGCTGCCCCCGTTCTTTGGCTTATGGCCCCATTCCATCTTCAAAACCAGCAATGACCAGTCACATCTTTTGCATGCTTTTTTACTCTGATACCAACCCTCCTTCCTCCATCATTCACTTATCAGGGCCCTTTTGAATATACTGTGCTTGTCTGGATAATCCAGGATACTCTCCCTGTCTCAAGGTTATTTGATTAGAAACTCTAATTCTATCTTCCACATTAACTCGACCTTGCCATTTAGCAACATATTTACAAATTTCAGGGAGAAGGATGAGGACATCTTTGAGGAGCCATTATTCTGCCTACTGAAGGCAGGATAATTACCTTTTAAATGTTTAAGCAAAATAGGTATCTTCAAAATGGTGATACTAAGAGTTAGACATCAAGACAGATCACCATCTGACTTGAAGAATGCTTCCAGAAAATGTGGTTTTAAGAAAAAGGACCCTGATGAAAAAGACTAGCAAAAATTATATAAGGTAACTGCATCCTAATTGAGTTTGCTAGAGTTCAAGGAGGATTCCAGACCTGGCATTGGGGATGAATTAAAGAGCAGGACTATAAGTCTTATTATAGGGTCAAAATGAGGAGATGAGAAGAAGTTGTTCCAGAAAGCTCAGTAACTCCACTCAAGCCCACAGCTCATCCTAAGCATCCTGGCACCAGGTAGCAGATCCATTCCCCTTTCCACTTTTGTTAGACATAGTAATTTTAATATTTGTCAAAAATTACTCAGGATAATCTCAGGAAGTATGGGATATGGACCCTTTGGAAGGAGACATCAATGTCTACAGCTGACAATGGATAAGAGCTCGCATTTTCTTCCATTTAAAATGCTCTCCATTCTTCAGGGTTAATGAACTGCAAATGCCACCTGCTCTGAAGACTTTCCTAATTCATTAGGAATGAGCTCTCCTTCTTGAGTTGGCAGGGTACTTGCTATGTATCCTTCTACAGAACCAATGACTCCATGCTTTATGCTGTCCATGGCAATTATTTAGCTTTGTAATGGGGGATATTCTAGAAATGATAGCCTTATCTGGGTCAGCACAATATGAATGTCTAATCAATGCCCTGATTCTTCTGATTTCCTAATCTATATTATATTTTTTTGCCAGTCACACTTATGCTCTCTATATTTCCAAATTTATTTCCAGGTTGTAAAAAAAGCGTATGATTCCCTTAATGTCAAAGAATTTTCAGTATTCCCAACATTTTACTATGTAGTAGCTTTGTCTTCTCATCCATTTCCTGGAATGCATCTAGACACACTAAAAACACATTATAACACATATCTTGATGTTATTCCTTTGTTTCTTCATAACAAGTTCAGCACCTTTGCTTAAACACTTTTTTAGTTCCTTTGGACAAAACTATTCAGAGAAAATAAGTAAAAGGGAAGAGTATAGAGTAGAGTTTAAAAACACATCATTTAATGCATTCAACTCTCAATAACATGGCAGGGAAGACATTGTCTGAGGTTATGTGCCATATGGTACACTTACACTCAATTTTGTTGGCTGAGAGTTATGATAGGACTGTGAACATAGGAGAATTACACATATTTATAACTTACCATAAAGCATGCTGTCTTGACAAATAGTAAAGATGCCAGTTTCATGTATTACACTGTTGCTTGCTTGAAACAAAAGCAGTTTGCAAAAATATTTGTGAAATGGTGCTTCCAGTAAATTATGTAGAATTCTGACTTTACCCATGGTTTTAGTTTGCCAAAGAGCTGACTAGTGACGTACCAGAAATGGGTTGACTTTTATAAAGGGGATTTATTTGGGGTAAAATCTTGTAACTCCAAGGCCATGAAAAGCTCATATTGAGGCACCATTAGAGGTGCTTTCTCACCAAAATCAGCTCCTGTTATTCCTGTTGTCAAAGCAAGATGGCTGCCAATCTTTGCCAAGGTGTCAGCCTTCTCCTCTGTGCTCACCATGTCTCAGAGCCCAGCTCCTAGAGCTCAGCTGTGAGCAACCAGGGATAGGGCTTGTCTCATACTAGGTATAATCTATCAATCTCAGCTTCTCTGCTTTCTTTCTGAGTTCATCTGTAAACTATCATGCATATTCCAGGGCTCATCTCCTCTTGATCTGCTCTGTGGACCCAGCCTCCAGGGGACTTTGTGCTTAAGTGATCCTCTTGTCCTCTCTCACAAGACAGGATAAAAAATGGTGGCTTCCTTTTCCTATGTCTGTGTGTGTCTCTCTCTGTGTCTCTGTTTTTATAAGACCCAGGAAACTCAACATGAATCACACTCTAATGACACAGCCCAATCAAAACCTCTAAAGCAATCTTACAAAGTAATCTAATCAAAGGACCCTCAACTGAATTTAATGCAATCACAGGAATAGATTAATTTAAAAACATAACGTTTGCCTTTTGGGGATTCATAAAATAATCTCAAACTGCCACACCTACTATTGATTGTGCCTTTTAATAGAAAATATTAATCTTAAAAATTCCAGTTTTTCTTTATCCTTTTTATTTGTAAATATTGTCAATCTTATTTGTAAATACACAAAATGATAACATACAAAAATGTTTTATGTATCTTCATTGAGTATTTTCCATATTTGGAAAAATAACTGATAGCACAGTCTGACACCTGCACATACGTATGTATTTACATATGTATGTATGTATATATTTAGAAGATTGAGGCACAACTGAACCTAACTGTCCTTCTGTTAGCATTAGAGAAAGTGATAGACGTTGCCCTAATTTTCGTTGCTGTGGAGATCATAGTTTAGCAAAGCAAAACTCAAAGGAGCTGATTAATAGGATAACCAATCTCAATCTGATGAGAATGTTTTCTTACCCTCTTGCTTTGCATGCCCTACTGACTCATTTGTCTTTGGTTTGAATATCTGCATTTCCATTGCCAAGGTGCTGTCGTTTTGGTCTAAATTGGAGGGTAGAGAATGTGGTTCCAAAAATGCTTCAGATTCCCACAGTTTCAGCTACCCATGATGCAGTCCATTCACAGGTGAGTCAACAATGAAGAATAAATGGGTTGTTGTGTCTTGGCACCTTTGGCTACATCCTTGCCAAGTCAAGATCTCACTTGGAAATTAAGAGATTCTTACAATAGTCCTTAAGTCTCTTCTTTGGCATGTATCCTATGGGTTATGCCATTTTGTATAACATAAAAGGAAAAACACAGTTAGCCAGGAGCAATAATAGCAGATGTGTTATGCTATTGAGAACAGAGAAGAACAAGATTACCAAAACAGCAATTGAGAAGCACAATTGAAATAAAATTACTAAAAGCTAAAAATGGATAACCCTCCGAGTGAGGTTGATACAGCCTTAATCTAAGGGAACTAAGACTAGAGTATTGAACTAGTGATTATGACAATTCTCAAAGGATCAAGGTTAGACTACTTATATGCTCAAAAGTTCTGAGTATCACATATCGATAGGGAAAGATCCAGGAAAGAGGAAAAATAGGAAAAGCAAGTGTTTGAAATATCAAGTAACTGGGATGAAGTAAAGCAGAAGGACATGTTGGGTTCTCAATAGGATGACAAGGATTTAGTTTGGTGGTTAACAGGATGATGATTTTATAAGTTAGGAGAGGCATTTGTGCATCTACATTTTTACAATATCAAAGGAATAATTGGTAATTGTGCTGCAAAGACAGGTTTAATAACTATTGTTAAATATTTTTATCTGTCAATCTTGCCCTTTTTTGAGTATAATTAATAAATTTATTTGAACTACTGCTTTTTTCCTCTGAAAAATTATTGGACAAATTTCATGATTATTTATTTAGTTATTTAAAATGTTTGAAATCACTTTATGCTCTTGATCCAATTCTTGCCAATCACAGAAAACATTCTTGAAGACATTCTCAAGGAAATTAGTTTCTGATAATAAGGCCTGAAAACCACTGTTAATTCATCACCCATATTTTTGGTAGCTCACAGGCATCATGACATTTTCAAAGACAAATAAATGTCTAAGTTGGAAGATGTTTGATTTAGTGACTATACCTCCCTGAGCAATGCTATTGGGCTATGTAAGTTGTGAGTGTCCAAGGACAGTTGAAGGTAGACTTTGGCTGGGAAATAAAACTGTTTATTTATACACTGTATGAGAAATTTAAGGAATGCTGTATTTATATAATTATCTGCTATCCTAATATCATAATCTCCTAATTCAGAAATATTTCAACTCATGTAAAATTATACCAGATATTAGCAATGTCCACTAGCCTCTCTAACATATTATGATGGGATGGCTGCATTCAATTTCCTTCTTTTTCTTTCCACTCTACCTTACTGTAGTTTTAAAAACATTTACAGAATATATACTGAGTTCCAGGTATTTTGCCAGTTGCTAGATGCTGTAAAGTGAATTATGAAAAACAAAGTCCATATTCTCAAAGAGCTTACAACCAAGTGGGAAACAAGATATAGTTGAGGAGATAGATAAGAAATCTGAAATTATAATTTTTGTGATGGGGTATGATAAAGTTGCAGGAAAATCTGCTTTCGGAGAACTTCATCCCTTCTATATTACATGAATCTGTCAACCAACAAGTCACCCTCACAATCTGATGTTCCCTTGGTGTCCCTGATCCAAATTAAGGCAATCATTTGGAGATTTGACATTATGACTGAGATGCTGTATTTTTTGTAAGCTCAAAGGTGGAAGATATGAAGTGGCCATGTGTTTGGAAAAGCCAAGAAAATCAGGATGCATAGAGAGAATGAAAGAAAAGGCAGAAAAAGAAGGCATCGGATGACCCTGAAATGAAACATAAAGGACAACAGCTTTTGGTCCTGGTCCCTAGCTAGTTTCTGGTTTATTGTGAATTTGATACCCCATTGTTTTCCATAAGATTACCTTGTGCCCTAAAAATATAATTCCTCTGCGTAATTTTTTTTGCTTAATTTAATCATATGTTTATCTATCAACAATTTAAGATGAATAAATAAATGGTATTAGGATATAGAATGTTTGAGTAGAAATAATGAAGAGGGGTAGAGATTGGTATAGGCAACTGATAGCCTTAACTATAAGCTTTAACTGGAATTTAGGAGCATAACTGTATAAAGATAAAAATGGAAGGCAAGAACAATTCCAATTGCAGTTCCTGACTTTAAGAATAATGTGATATGAGAAAATGAGTAGCTTCTACTAAAAGGGACTGAAAAGGGATATGGTATCCTCATGGGAAGAGCCAGGGTCTTTTTAAGGTTGAGTTCTATAGAGAATAAATTATGAAAAGTATACATATGTAAAAGATTTTGTCATGGGATGAGGGTTTCACAGGGCACAGTGGGAAAGCCTGGAGAAAAGGCAGAGATGAGAAATTATATTAAACAGAGGACACTTCACCTTGTGTAATGGAGAAAGGAGAGCAAGTTTCAGGATTGCTTATAAACCACATCTAAGTTGATAAAGAAGTATGCATAACTCCAAATAATTTACAGGCAAGTATTGACCAAAGCATGTTTTATGTTTAATGTTATGAGACATGTCTCAAAATATGTAAAGTTTTTGATCCAATAAAAAGTTGGTCTTCTATTGGACAGGTCTACAGAGCAAATGAATAAAAGAGAATTTTTGTTCCTAACAGACTGGAGCAGTCTTGCCTCTAGTGAGAGGACTGACTTCCAGTCATGGGGTAGAGCTGCTGCAATGGAATGTGGTAAACTTGTGCTGATGATATGTTGTAACCCTCCTTTGCGCTTTAGTTTTTCCTTGTGAAGAATAGATTGAATCCAGAGATTCATGCAAGTCACTGATATCCATTGCATCCCTTCTGAAATGGTAAATTCTGTTTAACTAACTATTGGCATTATTGTTTGAAAGCTTTTGTGTTGATGAATAAGATTCTTGATGGTAAAATAAAATATAAAAATCGCCATTTATTTAAATATTTTTACTAGGACTCTTTGTGTAAAGTGCTTACAACATGATCACATTTAATTCTCCTGACAAAATGATGAGTTCGATGTGGTTTTGCCCATTTTATTGATGGGGAAAGGGAGAACAAAAAGATTACAATAACTTGCCAAATTCTCATTCTTTTTAAACATCAGAGCAGCATGGTTCCACATTTCAGGATTTTTCTGCAGAAAGTCAAGGAATCAGTAAGAGATATTTTCATCCCACATACACTTGGACTAAATGCTTGATTATCTAGGACTAAATCTCTTTTAGATTTTTCCAGATACTATCCCTGAAATTAAAGTAAACTGCCTGCCACCTCCATGTGGGTAAGGCATATGACCTAAGTTATAAGGTATAAACCTATGATCACAGGATTTCCTATAGATGCAGTTAATGTATTAAACATCAGCTTTTTCTTCCAATTTAAATAATAACTAAGCTAATTAAAATAAGTTAAAATCCTTATGTTAATGGGAACATTATATCTAACTTAGAAACAAGATTTAGATTTAGATTTTAAAAAATACACTGTAGATAAAATTGACTATCTTTCTTACCAATGTTCACACCTGTTCTACCTCTATTTAATTTGTGTACTCAAACAGAGCACCATGATTAACCTGAAATTTTTATTAAGTTCTATTTTTTATTTAGTACATTAAAATTCCTTGAATTTCAATTTGGGCTTCTGTCACCTTGGTATAAAAATCTTGGGTGGTAGTTCTCAATTTTGTTTTCTTTTTCTCTTTAATGCTAAATAATCATTTCCAACATAAGCAGAAAAGTAAAGGCGCTAATTGGCTTTCTTAGAATTACTTTTTGCACAGGACTTGTTATAGTAGGGAAAAACATGTTGCATTATTATTATGTAGAATGCATAAAATAGTTGTCTTTTCCTATTAAGAATAGCCTTTCCAGACAGTTACTAAAAGTTTTCTAATTTCTCTGTATTTATTTTTATTATTTGGTTTCTTTATTACCTTCTGCAAGTTTAAAGCAATTTTATTTCTCAATCTCTGACCAAGTGTTCATTTTTATAGTGGTAAATCCCATTTTTTGCAGATTATTACAAGATCTAACTTTTAAAAATATGCAAAACATAAAACGTTTTCCAATAGTTCTGCAACAACATATTTGCCACAATATCTACTGAACTCCTTATAAGGCCTTGATGCCATATCCAAACTCAGAGGTTGCTATTTTTAAAAACTATTTAAAATTGTCTTTTTTTTCCTCCAACATTTATTTCCAGGTCTAATCTCTTGGTTCTAAGTATACCTTTTGCATTCTATAAGCACATCAGACACATCTCCCACAGACAACTGAAAATTGTCTAGTAACTTATGTTGAGTCATGTGCTCTCTCTTATTTAAATGCAATACTGGATATTTTGCCTGAAGGAATGTTACTTGTTTGCAAATCAACTTAAAAGATCTCGATAAAATTGTATAGGGAAAGTCCCTCTCCCCCAGCCCCCCAAAAAACAAAACTCATGCCCTTTGAAGTTTCTTCTTTATCTTTTCCAATTTGAAACCCCCCTTCGAAACTGCTGGCCTAGATAGTCAATCAAGCCCTTGTTTCATTACCTTAGACCCAATAAAAATAGAGTTCACCTGCATTAAATACCTTCCTATAAGATGGAAAAACCCTGGTCTAATCAATGAGTCAAATTAATATACTTTCTATGTCTATAAAAATACTTTGCCATCCCTAGAACCCTAAAGCTACTTCCATTCTGGCTATCTTTGCTACAGAAATACACTGGTGTCCCAAATAAAAACATCAAAATCTGCAAACTTGACTCTGGTCTGTCTTTTATAGTCTAAATGTTTCCCACATTTACATTATTAATCCATTCACATTTTTTGCCTCTCTTTTTCCCACTTTTTGCTCCTAAATTTCTAATTCTTTGTAAATACCCTGCATGCTGATATCATTTGAAGTCAATGAAATAGATGGGGAATTACATAAATATGTTCCTTTTTGTAGAAATATTTGAAAGCAATGCAACTAAAACTATTATTTAAATCTTAACATAGCCTTAATGCATATTTAACATAGTGGGGCATGTTTTTGTCAAAGAATCACTTAGGATTTTTCATCTGTACAAAGAATCAGGCTCAAAGAGAGAGACTTGGAAAATTCTATTCTCCCAAAAGAAAATTTAATAAAAATATATAGAATGGAATATATTAATACATGCTTGAATATTTGTGACTATAGATCTTTAACACTCACTGCAATTCACTTTAATGCCTCCTGGAGTTTTACTTACTCCTGTGGTCTTTGAAAAATACTTTTAGGAAAAGGAAATAAAAAGAGCCCAAGTCTCATTAGCTTTGCTATTCTCTTACTCAGTTTCTACATCCTGCTCTCATGTGACAAAGTATAATGGGTGAGGCAGGCAAGTACATAGTCTCTCTCTTTTCACTCGTTTCCATGTCCTGTGGTTTTCCTCTCAGTACCTCAATTCCATGGGACTAGGTACTTGTCTTATTCTCCTATCTTTCCAGGGACTAGTACATTCTCCCTGGGCAATCAGATCATATCTGTAGCACTTTGGCATTGCTTCTGAATTCTAAAAATAGATTCTGGATTGTGTTTGTAAACTAGTCTGTTCTTCTGGGCATATTTCATTGTATTAAATTCAGAGGTTTCACTTTTACTTAATTAAATAATGATTAAGGATTTGATTGGGCAAATCAATTGGTGGGCAGGGACTCACAGAGAAAACAACATGATAGAGGAGAAATTTAAAATTTTGATACTGGAGCCTGGGAAGTAAGCACACAGAGAAGGTTCCATTAGACATGGCAGAGACCCATGGAAGAGAGACGAGCTGTTCACCTGACAGTTTTCAGCTGGCCTTGTGGAGAGGGCAGAGCAGCTAAAACTGGAGAGAAATGAGCCCTGGGAGAAAGACAAGACTTGTCCCAGCCTGTGACTGAGATTGGAAGAAGCTGGCCCATGGAGCTTGAGAGGAGAAAGAAGACTGAACCCTCAGAGACGTGGCCCACCATCTTGCTTCAACATGTGACAACAGACTCTGGGTGAGAAATTACCTTTTATGGTAACTTGAGTTGGATTCTTTATGGCCTGGTAACTGTTAGCTTCTACCCCAGATAAATACCCTTTATAAAAGCCAACAGATTTCTGGTATTTTGCATCAGCACCCCTTTGGCTGACTAATACAGTACCCAAATGTCCTTTTGTATGTATGTCATTCTGCTAATGGAACACTTCCTAATGTCTTGTTCTTTTTATTTAGATCTTTGTCTGAACCCAGTTGGACAAAGATCTAAATAAAAAGAACAAGACTCCCTGAAAATGACTGTCTGGAGCCCAGCTATCGACCAGTGCTCCTCTTTTAGGCCAGTCAGATATCCCAACCTGGCCATCCTTTTTGTGACCTGTTGTCTCTATAATTCAGTGTTTATTATGGTGCAAGAATGGTTTTGAAATCTGAGTTGTAACTTAGCAATTAACCAATCACGAGTTGCTTTTTCAAAGCAAGAGAAGCAGACAAAGATGGTACATGAAATAAAAATTGCACATTTCACAAAGAATTACTGTAAGAAAAGATGAAGTAATAATTTCTGAAGAAAATGTAACATTCAAGCAACACATAGTATTAGATTGCTTTACATTATTATTGTCAACAATTAAAGTTTTCATAATGACACCATAGTAACGATGGAAATTAAGTACTATTGTAAAATGAAAATAAATCTAAATTATTTAAATGATTACAATGTGAATCTAATTTGGAAAAATTAAAGTTACAATACAGCTTAGAAAACACTAGCAATTTTTTGAATAAAATAAATTGAACTGACATTTTTGTTATCAAATATTTTTAAATTTTTTTTTGGTATTAAAACTAAAAAAAAATCAATTAATTATGAGAACATGCCTTTGGAAGAAAATGATGCCTTAGGATTATAGCCATAATATACCTATAAATATGTCTATTGAATTGTCATTTAAAACAATGAAAAGTGAAGTCAATTTAACTTCCCAATAATATAAAATTTTTAGCAGTTCTTCCCCAATTTCCTCAAGACAAACTGATCAACATATAATTTGACATTTGAATTTTATGAATTTGAGATTATTTCTTACTTTGGCAACAGTTTTACCATCTGTTCCATTACAGATGCTCTTTTATATTAGGCACTTCACCCAGAGCTCACCAAAATTGGATTTCCAAAAGGTCCTGATACTTAAAATGGTTTAAACAATGTCCTTAGGACATGTGTTAATTGGTATAACAAGTTTGAAAAATTATTTGGAATATCTAGTAAAGCTAAGCATGTGTGTTGTATGTGTGTATATATCAATTAACACAGCATTTCCACTCATATGTACACTTAAGAATAATGAGTGATTAATATACACAAAAAGATGTACATAAGACTGTTCATAGCAGCTTTAGCCATAATAACAAAAACTGGAAACACAAGTGTCCACCAGAAGACTAATGGCAATGAAAAAGGAAAACATGGATTCACTATCAAAAACTTAATATTGAGCAACAGAAGCAAGAAATATCAATAATATGTACTGTGTGATTTCATTATATGAAAGTCAGGAAAAGGCAAAACTAATATATAATGATGGAAATCACAGTAGTCTTACCTAATGGGGAAAACTTGATTGAGATGGGGCATAAGGGTGCTGAAATGGCTCTACATCTTTTTCTAGGTGGTGATTGATGGGTTTTACATATCTAAGCTCTTTAAATCTGTATATTATATTTCAATAAAGAATTAGCTGAAGAAATCATAAAAGTACATCTTCATGCATTTTTACAAAGTGATTATAGCCCTTAGCGAGATAAAGAAAAATAATGTTATCTGCCCCCAAAAGTATCCCCATATTACCTTCCAGTCACTTCCATCTATACATGGAACCATTCTCCTGACTTCTAACACTGTAGACTACTTTTGCCTGTTTTTAATACTTTTTTAAAAGCAGTTTTATTGAGATATATTCATATGTCTTAAAATTCATCCAAAGTGTACTCAATAGCTTTTATTATAATCAGTTTGCTTCTTCTTATTTGAATTGTTTGTAGTCATGGCTTGTTTATTCTCATTGCTTTTCAATATTCCACTTAATGAATATACCACAATTTTATTTTATCCAATTTAATTGAGATGGTATTTGGGATTTTTGTGGGGCTATTATATGTAGTCCTTCTATGACAGGGGTTCTTAACAAGGGGTCTGTGAGCTTGAATTTAAATAAAAAAGAACATTATTCTTGTATTATTGGTGTGGGTGTAATATATTTATTAAATAATACACAGTATAGTGTGGACTTAGTAAGGGGTCCATGGTTTCACCTGACAGGCAAAGGGGTCCTTGGGACAAAAAAAGATTAAGAACCCCAGGTCTATGATTATTCTTGTACATATTTTTGGTGAATATACTTATGTATTTCAGTTAGGTATATTAACTTGAATGGAATATTAAGTCTACACAGATGTTTGTATTCCTCTAATCTGAGGCTTAATTACGTATTAAATATAAATTTCTTTCTGCCCTTAGCAGTCATTGCACTTAGACATCTTTGAAATCCACAGGTACTTGTTTATAATAACTTATGTGTGCACTTGGTCAGTATTCATGCTTACTAAACTATTTTGTATTTATTTCTTTTTTTCCCAACTGGATGTAATTCCTAAAGAAATGGATCAGACCTCTCATACTTTAACTTATTATAAAAATTAAATTTAGTTCCTTCAAAGACCTTTTCTTTGTCATTACTCACTTTTTACCCCTAGATACTTTTACACCTGCTTAACTTTTCAACTTCATCTTCCAAATTCTCTGCTTTCCTAGTTTTTGGTTGTTGTTCTTTCATTTTGATTACAATTCTTTCTTTGAATACTTGAAGGACTCTCCTTTGCTTTCCAGGCTCACCTTACCCAGGACTTATTCTTTGCTTCTTCTTTACTTCATGACCCAAAACCTTAGGGCCTTCTCAATAGAAAGTTTAGACATGTATTAAGTTTATGTGGTTTGAATATTATTAAGTTAACCTTAGTGAAGAATTCAAAGATAAATAAAAACCAAGTACATACTTATTCTCACAGAATTGGTCAATTAAGGTAATGCCATATAAATCCAAATAACCACACCTAATTAATACAGTTAGAGTGAGCAATGAAAATATTATTGCACCCAATTTCATCCGAAATAGAAACAATGCAAAGCCATAAAATTAGTGTAAGAAAATCAAAATTGTTTTCACTTTCCCCATGATGACAGCACTAATCATATATATATATCATCCATTCGATTACTAAAATAAACATTTTCATCTTTTAAAACACCTCTACCTTAGCCCAACTTCCCTAGAAAACAGTGAGAGGCAAAACTTCTGCACTATCATTTTACTGAGGCAGACAAGCCAAGGCAATATGAGTCAGGAAAATGGGGGCTGATGTCGAGTAGTAACTAGAACAAATACGAGAGTTCATTACCAAGCAGGTCTCAGCTTCCTAAGAAGCTGATTTCTCAGTCTTTTAGGATGTTTTCATAGAGGCTGTGTATAGTTATTCCTTCTTCAAACAGTCCATGGTGGTAATGGAGAATAACAGGCGAATTTATGTTTATTCACATCTCCCATTGGTCCAAATTCACCTGAATGCAGCATCCATTTTCCCAAACTTCTATTTTCTATTTCATGTGCATGGGTGCCAAGTGAGTCCTGAGATATCTCTTGCATCAGTGGCATCAGGGCAGGCCCAGAGCATAAGAAGAAGGCCCATGGCATGATGTGAGGTGAGGGACTTTTGGAGGATACATGGGAACAACAGCAGTAACTGGGTCAGTCCTGTGGCAAGCCATACGTCTGCAGTGGTGCTGGCTGCAGCACCCTTTGCTTGCAAAGCCATAGGGAGAGTGTAAGCTGCTAAGCTGATGCTGGGGCCCACCCTAGCCCAAAAGCAAAGCAAGTGGCAAATTATAAGTATTATAAAAATAGGTACTCCCTTTGAGATCCATTTACTTCTAATGTCATCTATGTTTCTTCTTTTAATCTTTCTTTTTTTTTTTATGTTTCTTCTAGGACAAAGATGCCCTCACTTCTTCCTCGGATGAAAGGTGTGAGTCCAATTCATCAAGGTGGCAGTAAGTTTCAACTTCCAAAAATCCTCACAAAGAATTAATGTACAACAACAACAACAACTAAACTACAGTACCTTCTGTTGCAACTGGTCCCCAGTTTGTAAGTGATATTGATCATCTCCCTCCAATCTTGCCTGTTTCAGATTACCCTTACTCTCAGGCAACACTCTTGTTGTCCTAGACTTCTAGCCTATTTGGATAACCTAGATTTTCATCTTTAAGAGTTTTGAGCCCATAAATACCTTACGATTTGAAGGCTGTTGATGCTACAATTGCCCATTTACAGTTTTTGAGAAGTGCCAAGAGACTCTAAATCCCCTGGGTTCATGATACCTTTTCCTTTCTTCATTGTGTAACAACCCTAGCTCCACATGGGAATCAAGCTTGATTACCCTCATAGTACAGTAATTATGTTATCTGCCTAAACAGAGACCAAATGGTAGCTGTAACCATTTGGCAAAATGTAGCAAAAGTTATCCTCAGAGTGGCATGGCTTGGTATATAATTCTGCACATCAAATGCAAGCACACTAACCCCTTATGATACTGTCATGAACTTGGAATCTCAGCTGAGCCTTCAATAGGCCTTTCCACCATTCCATCATGCTATTAAAGCATGAAAGGACACATGGTAAAATGATAGAGTGCGACATTACAGAACCCAGGGTTACATGTTCTTTGCTATAGAATGGGTCCACTGGTCAAAGACACTGTGTGGGATACCACTTTCATTGATAAGACATTTAGATATCGCTTGAATGATGGTGCAGGAAAAAAGTGTAGACAAGGAGGCAAACTCATAATTAGAATATGAAATGATTCCCACAAGAATGCCTCACTGTTCTCTCTAAGGAGGAAAGAGTCAGATAAAATTGAGCTACTTCTGGGTGACTAGATAGTCTCACTGAGGAATAGAGCCATTTTGAGTGCTTAATATTGGTCTCTGCTGTCATCAGGTTGGACATTCAACAGGGCCAGTAGTTAGATCAAACTTATTAAGGGAAGGCTTGTGTTGTCAGGTCCATGTGTAGTCTACAACTGTCCTTCCCTTTTCCCCAATGCCCTGAATTTGATACCTGAGCCTTTAACTCCTCCTCAAGTATGGGTTATGTATATATGAACAATGAATACTTTTCACAGCATCTTATGTGTAGAGTAGAAATGTCCTTGGGTATAAAGTATGATGTACACACTACAAATTAAAACCTATGTGAGAAAGCATTGCCAAACTGAGCCCATATTTATAGTGATGCAAGAACAGTGTGTGCTAGTGCTAAGACACTTCTGACCTAAATGTAAAATGAACATGTAGATCTGTGGTGACACACAAACAGAATCTGCTATGTTCTGATTTTCTGGTGCTTTAAGCAACTGTTTACTCTGCTTATTGGGTAACTTAGCCCTGCAAACAGATATTTAAAAAGACAGAATATGTAAAATAATAAAAATAGGACTTCCATTCAGCTACTGCATCCTGGTGTGGCATATTAACCAATTTCTTTCTGATGAGTCAGGCTTCCCTTCTGATTTGTTGAATATTATGCCATACAGGTTTATGAGCCTTTGGAAAATCATTCCTGGCCCTAGCAGAAAATATTGTATTTAAATGGTTGTCAAGTTCACTATTGGGGAAGTCTCACACAAAAATTGACTTCAACCTTAAATTAAAGTAGCATAAAATTTCAGAAGGCATAAATGAGGGTCAAGAGAGAGATTTTCAAAATAGCATGAGCAGGTAGGAAATGGAATTTATCACATTTGGAACTTACTAATAAATGCATTATTTGCCTGGAAAGACAAATAAGGGGAAGGCTCCTGGAGAAGAGAAATTTATTCAAATGTAATTGACAATGAATATTGAGCCATAGAAAGTTTTTAAGAGGAACAACACCATGATCACAACTTGAATCTAGGAAAAGCAATTTGCTGCAGTATATAAAAGTGAAAATTGAAGTTTAGGAGACTGACTGAAAGGCTTTTTTAAAATGTTTTTGTCTTTATTTTTTTAATATTACATTAAAAAAATATGAGGTCCCCATATACCCCTCACCCCCCTCACCCCACTCCTCCCCCCATAACAACAATCTCCTCCATCATCATGAGACATTCATTCCATTTGGTGAATACATCTCTGAGCACCGCTGTACCTCATGGTCAATGGTCCACATCATAGCCCACACTCTCCCACATTCCACCCAGTGGGCCATGGAAGGACGTACAATAGGCTTTGACCTTAACCTTAAATGAGGCTTGAATTTCACCGAGATATGTATAGGGATTTTGTCTTTAAATTTTTTTAACAAATCAGTTTTATTGATACATATTAATAAAGCATAAATCCATCCAAATGTCTAATCAATGGCATTCAGTAAAATCACGTAGTTTTGTATTCATCACTTTAATCATTTTTAGAGCATTTCCATTGTCTCAGTAATAATAATAATACTAAAAATAAAAAACCAATCAAACAAACAAAACTCATCCCCTCTCAATCTCTCTATGCTTCCCTTGCCATACATAGCTACTATTCTTTTTTCTTCTCTCTAGTATATTTGTATTTATATTTTTAAAAAGAATCTGTTATATGCAATATCACCCATATTTGTGTTTTACATGAGGTTTTACTATCATATACAGTACCTTGTTATAGTTTTTAGCTTTCTTTCTAATAATATACATGGCCTTAGACTTTTGCTTTCAGCCCGTCATACCCATACAATAGCATTGCTAGTTACATACACCATGATATGCTTTCACTGTTTCTATTCATTTCCAAAGATTTACAAACAACCTTTTTTTAAAACTAATTCTGCACAGATTAAACCTCAGCATTCCATTCTCTACCCTGATTCTATTTTATGGTGACCTGTATTCTAGTTATTAACTCCATGAGTTTACACAATATATTTAGTTCATATTAATGCCTACGATATTTTTCCTTTTGTGTCTGGCTTGCTTCACTCAACATAATGTCATCCAGGTTAATCCATGTTATCATATACTACATGACTTCATTTCTTCTAACCACTGCATAATATTCCATCATGTGTATACACCACAACTTGTTTATCCATTCATTAGTTGACGGACACCTGGGTTGTTTCCAACTTTCAGCAATTGTGAATAGTGCTGGTATGTGCATCTGTGTGCAGATGTCTGTTTGTGTCTCTGCCCTCAGTTCTTCTGGATATGTACCTAGTAATGAAATTGTTTGGTCACATGGCAAGTCAACTTCCTTAGGAACTGCCAAACAGTCCTCCACAGTGGCTGTACTATTCTACTTTCCTACCACAGTTAATAAGCATTCTACATTCCCACAAACAGTGAATAGGCATGCCTTTGTTTTAATTAGAGAAAGAAAATCTTTCTTCAGATCCCATTGACCTCATAGCTTACACTGGAGGCTGGGAGAGCAATTTCTGGAATGTTTAGCTCCTATACTGAAAGGCAAGCTGTGCTGATGGATGAATTTAGGGAAAGAAGTGGTTGTTGTTAAGTAACAAGAAGTGTCTACCGCAAAAAGGTGTACATGTGATACCACAATCATGGTATAAAGAAATATCTCATTTAGAATGGAAGAGATAGAAGAAAGGATCAGTGAACCTGAAGACAAGAGATTTGAAATTGTCCAGGCTGAGGATCAGAAAGAAAAAAGAATGAAAATAAATGGACAGAGCCTGAGGACGTTGTAGTACATCATCAAGGGTACCAATCTATATATCCTGGTAATCTCAGAAGATAAGAGAGAAAAATGGGCAGAAAATACATTTGAAGAAATAATGGCTGAAAACATCCCAAATCTGATGAATATGAATTTACAAATCCAAGATGCTCAATGGTTGCTAAGCAGGATATAACCAAAGATAGCTATACTGAGACACATTTTAGTGTAACCATCAAATGCCAAGAATAAAATCAGAACCTCAAAAAACAGCAAGAGAGAAGCAACATATAATATATTAGGTATCCTTAATAAGATTGAAATCTGATTTCTTAATAGTAACCAATAGAGAGCAGATGCAGAAGGTGGAATATTTAAATTGCTGAAGAAAAAAATGTGATATAAGAATAATATATCTGGAAAAGCTATTTTTCAAAAATGATGGAGGAATTAATACATTTCTGTACAAACAAAAGGTGAAGAAGTTTATAACCACTACAACTGCCTTATAGGAAGAGCCAAATCATGGTCTTCACATTAAGAGAAAGACACTAGATGGCAAATGAAAGCTGTACTAAAGAAATAAAGACCTCTGCTTGGACCAGCAGAATATCTCAATCTACATATAATACCAGCAGTTAAAAATGCTTTTTGACCTGAATCAAAGGAAGAAATGGAAAGGAGAAATGAGTTTATATGGTTATAAGTCTCCAGAAAGAGCCGGGAGGTTATCAGAGGGGTCGCCCTTATGCACACCTCAGTAGAGTCCCAGAGACAGATACAGTAGATACAACCCCAGGTATTGGTTCTTCTGAGGGCTACAGAGACCCACAGGTTCTATGGTCATGGCAGATGGAGTTCAGTGCCATGTCAGTTGACCCTACTGTGGAGTTTGTGTTTCTGTGTGATGGAGCTGGACTCAGATGTGATCTTTGTTCACAGCCTCTCCTGTTACTTTTACTGGAACTGTAGTTGGTGCTGGGGTTTAATATATACCCAGGGGACCTGAACCTCTGGACTAACCATGTGATAGCCAGGCCCTGAGCCTCAACAGACTTCAGCTCCTACACTCTGGTTTATTGGACTTACCCCACTCAGCTAACATGGAGTTGAAGAAGGTCAACCACCACACCAGGGATCCAAGAGTGCCTACAGCTGAAAGCAGGAGGATTGCATCCAGCATCCATGTGGAATCTAAGGCCCTTCATGTTACAGATGTGGCGTGGACACAACCATTCCAAGGTCCACAGGATGGAGGAATAGAGTATGGATTAGAGTGGACTTACTGATATTCTATTCAAGAAGTATTGTGATTAGTAATTGAAGAAAATGTGACATTGGTGTGGAGAAAGTGGCCATGGTGGCTATTGGGGGTAGGGAATGGGAGGAAGAGATGAGATGTGGGGGCATTTTTGGGATTTGGAGTTTTCCAGGGTGATGCTGCTGGGACAGTTACTGGACATTGTATGTCATCCCATGGACCACTGGGTGGAAGGTGGGAGAGTGTGGGCTATGATGTGGACCATTGATGATGAGGTGCAGCAGTGCTCAGAGATGTATTCACCAAATGCAATGAATGTCTCATGATGATGAAGGAGATTGTTGTTATGGGGGGAGGAGTGGGGTGTGGGGGATATATTGGGATCTCATATATTTTTTTAATGTAATATTAAAAAAAATAAATAAAGACCAAAAAAAGGGTACAAATGCAAGAGAGTCCTTCTCTTAGTTAGAGCTAACTTTTGCAGGGTGATGGGAATATGGAGAAACATGGGAAAACTACAATTGGTGTGACATATAGACTGTGGTTAACAGCAATACTATAATATTCTTGCATTAATGCCAAGCTATACTGTGTTGATAATGGAGGTGTATGGAAAAAGTATGCCAAATGTATGCTATGGACCATGATTGGTGGTAATAGTCTGATGATATTATCTCATAATCTGTAACAAATATTCCACCAGGGTGTGGAGTTATATGGGAAATCTATAGATCTGCATGGTGTTTTGCAAGTTCACAATATCTGTAACAAAAACACATTTTTAAAAAAATAGTATGGGTTGGGGGGAAATACACCAAATGTAAGATAAGGAATATAGTTGGTAGTAATATTTTGACAATCCTCTAGCATAGTTTGTAACAAATTTTTCACACCAATGCAGAGTTGGTGGAGGGGTGATGTATGAGACTCCTGTGTGATGTTATGTATGTTTATTTTGTGAGTTCACAATCTTTACTATACACTTATTGCTTATGTGTGTTCATATATGAATGATACACTTAAATGAAATAAAAAAATAAAATTAAATAAAAAATTTAAAAATAAAAAAAAGACCTCTGGTACAAGTAATCATTATAAATGCATTTTTCATTTGCAATGTTGTAATTTATTTCTTATATAGATTAAAATTCTAATGCATAACAATAAGTATAATATCTGTTACTGGGCATACAATTAATAAAGATGTAATTTGTGACAAGAACAGCTTGGAAAAGAAGGGTGTATGAATATAGGAGCAAAGTATGTGTAGTCTACTGAAGTAAAGTTGGTGACAATAGAAACTAAATTATAATAGAGTTAAGATGTTAAATGTAATCTCCATTGTAACCATAAAGAAAGTATTTTAAAAATATAGACAAAAGGAAAAGAGAAGTGGTTCAAAATGGTTTATTATAAAGATAATATAAACAATAAGGAAAACAGTAATGGAGGAAAGGAGGGATGAAAAAGGTTACACAACTTAAAGAATAGCAAGATTGCAGAAATAAATCTTGCCTTATCAGTAATTATCTTATTTGTAAATGGATTAAATTCTCCAGTTAAAAGGCAGAGATTGGCAGAATGAATAAAGAAACCCAACTATAGCCAAAGGTACAAGTAGGTTGAAAATGAAAGGATGGGGAAAATGCTTCATGAATATTAACCAAAAGATAGCTGAGGTTGCTATAATAATATCAAACAAAATAGGCTTAAAAATTAGACAAGGGGTCATTACATATTGATAAGAGTCAGGCCCCCTCAGGATAGGGGTGCGACACTTTCCTGCTCATGGTGTGTGTCTCGATCCCCTGATATAACACAATATTACAAATGAGCACTCGCACACGCCCTAGAAGCCTGCCCCAGGTGCATCCTGTACCAGATGCCCCCTGTCATACACCTTAAACAACTAACCCTTCCTTATTATATTTTCTAAAGAGTTTTCTCAACATTATAGCTCCCATGTTCACCTACTCCCCCAAAAGTCTCCCCCCAGTTCCATGGACCATCTGACCTATCCTCCCAACCTTAGCCCCCTTCAAGCCTGCAAAGCCCCATCCAATAGTATCCCTATGCCCCTGTCTTATCCTTTCACTCACTGCACAACTACTTACTTCCACTTTATCATAGATTTCACCCATGTAGGTATCAGCTCACCCCCTATTTCCTGTAAGCACATCATCCAGTCTCTAGATCTCTGAGACAGCTTGATTTGCTTAATTCATATCAGAGACGTCATGTAGCTTTTGTACTTCAATGCCTAGCTTGCCTCACTCAACATAAGTTGTCCTTCAAGCAGTGAAGCTTGATTGTCACTGTGGGACCTTAGTAGAGGGGGAGAGAGAAATAGAATAGATGGAAGAAGGGGTAACTGGGAGGCAATGGAAGTATGCCACAAGATTGTGCAATGATGGATATAAGCCATGTTAAATTTCACCAAAAATTATTAAAGTGTATAGTCTAAAATATAAACCATAATGTAAACCATAATGTAACCAAAACTTCAGAAAAGTGTACAGTCTAAAATATAAACCATAATGTAAGCCATAAAGGAGCCATGGTTAGTGCCTATCTTTCAATATCTGCACATCAGCTGTAGCAAATATAACATCCACATGAAAAAGATCATTGCTGGCAAAGGAGAAAAGGGGTTTGATATTGGGTATATGTGAGCCCCCTATATTGTATATGTGATTTTACTGTGATCTAAAACTTTTAGAAGACAAAATTAAAAATTAACAAAAAAGGGTTGTAGACACTGAGGAAGGAATGGAAGAGATTGCCTTGACACTGTATGTGCAGGGCAACACCTATTACTGTGATGAAAGACAAAATGTCAAAAACAGTTTTATGATATTTTTCATTTTTTAATACCCCAATTTATTTTTTACTTTAGTTTTTCTTAATTATTATGTATTCTATTTCTCATCTTTAAACCTGTCAATACTATTTCATTTTCATATTAATTGAATTTGGCAATATATTAGGGTTCATTTTTGAAGAAGTTTTGGATCACAGAGGGGTTCAACTATGGCAAGGGAGGAACACTGATGTAGGGTGTCATTGATGGGGGATGCATGGGTGGGAGGAAGTTCTCCAGGGCATGTATATAGGGTATATAGATATGTTTAGATGTTTGTTGGGTATTGTCATAGTGTATAGAGTTAGGGTATTGTCATAATGTATAGAGTTAAACATGACAACTGAGGGAGTGCTGAGTTCCCCATCCTGGAGTACCCTGTCACATTCCCCAATGGAACAGCAACAATACCCCAAGTGCAAAGGCAAAGACCAGTGAAGAAGCATGGTCCAATGATGTGCCCTTGATACTGATGACTCTGCTTATGAGCCTGTGTGTTTGAAGTTTCAGTGAAGCCTAGAGCTGCAGGGTGCCTAAGAGTTACCTCCTGAAAGCCTCCATGTTTCTCAAATGTGGCCACTCTCTAAGCCAAACTCAGCATGTAAATGCATTACCTTCCCCCAAGCATGGGACATGACTTCCAGGGAAGAGCCTCCCTGGTGCCACGGGATTACTACTATCACCAGCTGGTGATGGAACTAGAAAAAGACCTTGAATAAAAGGGGGAAATGGTAAAAACAAATGAGTTTATATGCCTAAGAGACTTCAAAATGAGTCAGGAGGTCATCAGAGGGGTCATGCTTATGCATGTCTCAGCAGGATCTCAGAAATAGTCAAAGTAGATACAACCCCAGTTACTGGTGCTCCTGAGAGTTACAGACACACAGGATCTACGGTCATGATGAATGGCTTTGGTGTTCAGTACCTTGCCAGTGGGCCCTACTTTGGAATTTGTGGTCCTAATTCTGACGGAGTTGAACTTAGATGTTACCTCTCTACACATACCTCTTCTGTTACTTTTACTGGACCTGTGATTGGTGCTGGGGTTTGTGTGTCTCAGGAGACTTGAATCTCTGGACTGTCCATGTGCCAGCTGGGCCCTGAGCCTCCGACACCTACTCTCCAGTTCATTGACTTACCCAGGTCAGCTAATGGGGAGGTGAGAATGGTCAACCACCACACCAGGAAACAGAGGGTCTACAACTGCAAGCAGGAAAATCACATCATTCAGTTATGTGGGATGTAAGCCCTCTTTTGATTTCAGAGTGGACATCGCCATCCCAGGGTCCACAGGGTGGAGGAATATAATATGGATTGGAGTGGAAATATAAAATGGTACAACCACTGTGGAAAGTAATATGAAATTTCCTCAAATAGTTCAATTTAAAATTGTCATATGATACAGAAATTTCATTTCTGGTTATATACCATAAAATTTTTAAAAATGGTCTCAAATAGATTCTTGTATACCAATGTTTATCACAGTATTATTCACACTAGACAAAAGGCGAAAACGACCCAAGTGTCCAACAGCAAATGAATAGATACACAAAATGTAGTTCATACATGTAATGGAATATTTTTCAGCCATAAGAAAGAATTAAATTCTGAGACATGCTGCAACATGAAAGAACCTTACAAACATTATGCTCTGTGAAATAAGGACAAATATTGTATGATATTATTTATGAGAGATGGGTGTTGTCCATCGACAGAGAGTGTCTGCAACTGCAAGCAATAGTTCCATCCATCTGCCCCACGGGATCTAAGCCCTCTCTCAATTAGAAACAGAGTGGGCATCACCATCCCAAAACCCTCATCATGGGGGAATGAACAATGACTAAAGTAGACTTATTATTCTATTATAGACTTATTTTTATTCTAGCAATGGAAGAACTTTTATCATTATATAAAGGCAGTGGGCAACAAAGGTTCTGAGGGAAGGGAGAGGGAAGAGTAAGCATAATATGGGGTTATTTTGGGGACATTGGAGTTGTCCTGAATGACGTTGCAATGACAGATACAGGTCATTGTACATTTTGTCATAACTTATAAAATTGGTGGGACAGAGTATAAACTATAATATAAATTATAGTCCACTGTTAGTAGCAAGGCTCAATATGTGTTCATCAATTGTAACAAATGCAGCATACTAATGAAAGATGCTGCTAATGTGGGAAAGTGTAGTAGGGGTAGGGAATGGGGCATATGGGAATCCCCTACGTTTTTTAATGTAACATTTATGTAGTCTAAAGCATTTTTAAAAATAAAAAAAATTTAAAAAGACATAACTAGAAATAGCAAGTTCGCAGAGATAGAAAGTAGATTAGAGATTAGGGACTGGTAGAATGGAAGAATGGGGAGTATTTGGGAAAAAGGGATAAATTGTATGTAATGTGAATTATATTGCAATAAAGATGTTAGTTTAAAAAAATAGCAAAATACATCCAGACCTTCATCCAGTGTTGCCAAATTAGCAAATAATAATATAGGAAGTCCAGTTAAATTTGAATGTCAGAATAATAATGAATACTTTTTAGTATTAGTATATCCCATAAGTATAGGTCCAATTTAATTTGACATCCTGTATTTTTTCTGGAAATCTTAACCCCACCTCCAAAAATAGGTTTTAACAGGTATGATTGTTAAAGTTGATTTGAAACTTGGAAAAGAGGTTGCTATTGAAAATGTAGATTTCAGTGACTTACTATTGAAGTATAGTTAGAACTATGTAAAATGTTAAAACTTCAAGAATAGGATGTACAGAGAAAGATTCTTTGTATTCTCCCTATTGTTTGGAATAGTGTTAATATTAATAGTATAGGAATTACCAATAAACAGTATAGAACACCTCAATAAATAGACAGTATATAAGAGCTCTTGGAAAGAAAAATAATCAAAACTAAATTACCAACTTGCTGTGGGGGAAGACTACTCAGTTATAAATGAGTTGTCTTTTTAAAAATTTCCCTTTATTGCTTAAGTAATATATTCCTTTCTTCCCTGCTTTCATTACCTTTTTAGTAGATTATATCACACAGACACACACAATGTGAGGTCTTTTATGAATTCTTAAGATAGGAGAGAGATTTATGTTTATATTATTCTTTCATGGTTATTCAAATTGCCCATGTTGGAGGCCTGGATGTTATATTAGTTAAAGATTCTCCTATAGAGGAAAAATTAGAAAAAGAAATTGTGAAATGGCCAGAAAGTACATGAAAAGATGCTCAACATAATTAGCTATCAGGGAAATGCAAATCAGAACCACAATGAGATACCCTCTCACACCCATTAAAATGGCTGCTATAAAAAAAAAAAAAAAGGAAAATAAATGTTGGAGGGGATGTGGAGAAAAAGGAACACTCATTTATTGGTGGTGGCAATGTAAAATGGTGCAGCCACTATGGAAGATAGTTTGGCAGTTTCTCAGAAAACTAAGTATAAAACTACCATGTTACCCAGTAATCCCACTACCATATTACCCATACACTCAAAAGACTTGAAAACAGGGATTTGAAAAAATATTTGCACACTGATGTTCTTAGCAGCATTATTCACAATTGCCAGAAGATGGAAGCAATTCAAGTGTACATTGACCAATAAATTGATAAAAAGTAGTTTATATATACAACGGAATATTATTCAGTCATGAAAAGGAATGAGGTTCTGATACATGTGACAACATGGATGACCCTTGAAGATACCATGCTGAGTGAAATAAGCCAGGCACTAAAGGGCAAATATTTTATGATCTCATTGATTTGAAACAATTAGAATACGCATACTCATAGAATTGAACCTAAAATATAGGTTAGCAGGGAACAGGGTGGGCAGAAAAAAAAGAAATTGTGAAATCACTAATTGTTTCTAGATACTTGCAGAGAATGCATGGTACCAAAAAGCCTTAAACATTAAACAATTTCAAAATTTACACAAGAGTGATGCTGTCCAGCTTTATGAAAATAGCTTATGTTTTATCACATCCTTCTCACATAAGGCTTCCTGGGGAGATTGAGGGATGATGCTGGATAAAAATCAACATTTTAAGTCTTCCTCTAAGCTCCCTGACACCAGATTCAAGAAAGTACTATGCTAATTGTATTGATTCGATATGCTCTGCAATATAGCTGGCTTTGTCCCATGGAATCAGAACCAAATGAGAATCTGCTATATAGAGACTGGGGTAGGACACCTTCTAACACAGACATGATGAGGACCACAACGTGAATGAAATGGCCTGACATGCCTTAGATGTGAAGTGGTTCCTTTCGAGCAAAGAGATGAGATAGAGCTTAGGAGCCAGGAGATAGTGTTTCAAGGAATGACAGGCTCACAATCCTTGCTTCCAGCTGCCAAGGAAATGACAGCTTTCACATGTAGCACTCATGATCCCTCTACAACACTATATTTAAGTGTGGGGTAACACTACTCAGTTATTTTAGAATCACCTTAACTTGCAACATTTCCAGAATATAAGAAAACCTAATGTCTAAACTGCTAGCAGAAATGGTTTTGCCATGAAGCAGGAAGAAATACCTTTGGATCTGAAAGATTGTGCAGTAACTTGGTGGTGATTATTATTCCATCTGTTGATGTGATTATGGAAATTCTGGCCGAGGCTGTAAAGTCCTGTGCTCTTTGCTGTCCTTCCACTCTCCAAAGAATGAAAGTCTGCCAGCTATGCAGTGTTGGAAAGGGATGAAAGCAAACCACTGACCTTGAAGTACTGTTTAGAAGTACTTAACCCTTTTTGACACAGGTGGAGTGAATGTGTTTATGCATATTATGTACAGCCTTGCAAAGCTTTTCAGATGTTGTTGCTAATCAAGTTTTTTTTTTAAATGACCTCTGAGCTGCAGTGCATAGCACCCAAAGTAGCTGATGAAACTGAGAGAGGATAAAAAGAAAAGCAGCAATAAGTTTTGTTGAAAAAATTGGACACTATACACATGGCAATTGGAGCACCTAAGGAAAATGCAAGTAGATCAATGCTCACGTAATGCAACTGAAACCAAAAATAATACTTGTTAAGAGCAACAGCAATATAAAGAAACTAGACTCTTTTTCTCTATCCTTGTGCAACTGTCTTTCATGCTTGGGAAATTACAAGGTGAATTTTGTTTTTGGCAATAAAGGTAGTTAGAGGTTATAAGAAATGCTACTACTTTAAAAAATGACTTTAAATCTGTGATTCCTCTTTAACAATAAAGGCTGAGATTAAGGCTATCACTTTATGACACCAAATTTGTCAAAGAGAACTAAAAAATGTCACGTGGATGTTTCTGACTCTGAAATTTTTGGCCACATGGATTCAGCCAGAGTTTCTAAAATGCTCCTGCCTGAGTGGCTTGATTCCCTTTCTGGGTATGCTCTTCCACAAGTTGTTTGTTTAAGTGAGGTAAGATGTTTTCTCTCTGAGAATAACAGGATGGGCAATTTTGTTTGCCTCTTCAGGGCACTGGCCAGGAGGTGCTGCCTCATATTTATGATTCAGCTTCTCCAATGAACCATAAGGTCCAACTTGACATTGTTAAAGTGGAAAATGAATCCTCTGTGGCTCGGAACTTGTTGCAATATCTTTGAATGTAGGGTGACTCATTCCAGCCTTTGAGACAGTCTTGAGTATATTCAATCATGCTATTGTCCACTGAAGCTATTTATTACTGAGGAGTTTTCTCTTTTTACTTCCAACTAATATTCTCCCCCTTCCCCAAAGGAGCAAGTCTGAGGACAAATATCTGTCCATGGCAGTTAAAAATGAAATGTGGATCCAAGTGTGCTTTCTTATGGATCCAACAGGATCAGGTTTTAGATAACGAATTGTCGTAGCTGAAGGTCTTCAGGGCAGTATTCTTCCTCAATTCATAGTGGGAAGAAAGAAAGTTTTGCTTGACCCCTTTTAACCAAGCTATTTCTTTGGCAATAATATGGGAATTCTAATCCTAATCCAGGTTTGAGAAATTAGAATGGCTTTATTAATCAGAGCTTAAGTAAAACCAAAGTGGGTCTACAAAGAGTCAATTTGGAGGTAAGTAACCATTTGCTTTTAAAGCAGTATTTGGAGTAGGAATGAAATTCATAGCATCAGCACTAATTTTTTAAAATGTCAGATGTGTTTTTCTATTATGTGGAATATCATTGTAATTTGGAAATATGGTCAATAATGTTGAACCTTGAATGAATTTAGGAAAGAATGTGCTTTTACTTAATTTCTGGTAAGCCCATTTTTAAAATGGTTTTCTCCTACCTAGATACAATGGGTCTCTTGGCTGGTACATAGAGGCACAAGGCTAATGCAGAGGGCAGCAAACATCTTAAGTGGTCACAGTTTTCTCAGGATTCCGTCTTTTCTCTGCTTGTGGGTCCAGAGCTGCAAGCCTGCAGCTATCTTCCTTGAGCCACTATTATGGAAATGCTTTAAACAGCCATAAAAAATCAAACAAACAGAAATCCCCTGTGGTAGAAAATAAGAATAAACAAACCAAATAAATAAGATATGTAGGTAGTAGAATATAATTACTGCTATGGGAAAAATAAAAAATGAAAGACATTAGGGAATTCTAGGAGTAGAGGAAGGTACTGGGGTTTTACATGGAGTGTTTGGGAAAGACTTTACTAAGCAAAGTAAATATTTTTAACTAAAACCCCATAACAGATGAGGGAGCAAACATTTATTTATCTAAAGGAAGAACATTTCAGGCAGAAGGAATAACAAATTCAAATGCCGTGAGGCAGGAGCATGCTTAGAAGAAAGAGGTCAAAGTGGTAGAAAAGGCCTGATCATGTAGGGCGTTTTAAACTATTGTAAAGTATTTTTGTTTTACTCTGAAAGACATGGGAAGTCATTGGTATGGAATGGCTTAAATTTTAACTCCACTAGCTGAGCTGGGAATAGACTACAGAGGGACAAGGGTGGAAACAGGGAGATCAATTATTAAGCTATTGCAATAGCAACACTGGCAAGATAATATTACACTTGGGCCAGGATGGTGACAGTGCTGCTGAATTTGCAGCTGGATAAGACACAGGATATAGAGAAAGAGAGGAATCAAAGGTGACTCCAACTTTTTGGTCTAAGCAGTTAAAGAATAGTTTCCATTAATTGAGATGGAGAAAACTGCCAAAGTAACAGATTTGGAGGAGAATGACAGAAGCTCAGTTTTTGACATGTTAAATGAAGGTTGCCTGTTGGAAATCCAAGAGAAGTTGTAGAGCAGGTAGATGGGTATACCAGTTATGTAACTCGAGTGAAATGTCAAAAAGCATGTTTTAGTTTAATGGCTGCTAAAACAAATGTCTTGCCATGAATTGGTCTAAACAATGGGAATTTGTTGGCTCATAGTTTTGAGGCTGGGAAAAGTCCAAATCAAGGCATCATCAAGGCTATGCTTTCTTCCGTAGACTATAACATTCAGGGGCTGGCTGACTGTAATCCTTGGTCCTTGACTTTTCTGACACCTGGCCATATACATGGTGGCTCTCCTGCCTTCTGAATTCCATTAACTTCTAGATTCCAGATGCTCCCTTTGACTTTCTCTCACTCTGTGTCCTTCCCTATAAGGTACTTCAGTACTAAGTTTAAGTACTAAGATTAAGACTTCAGTCCTAAGTACTGAAATACTAAAATTAAGACTTATCCTCATTTAATTTGACTATACCTTAATTTAAGTAATCACATTAGTACATCCTATTTACACTGGCTCATACCCACAGAAATGGATTAAGTTTAAGAATATATTTTTCTTGGGTGTATAGCTCCAAGCCACCAGAAGGCATATAAATATTTGAGAGCCATCAGCATGAAGGCAGTATTTTAAAGACATGAGAATGGAAGAGGTCACCAAGAGAGTGAGTATATAAACAAAAGAGTTCTTGGACTTAGGTCTAGGCCACTGGGAAGGAGCAGCCAATTAAGTAGGAGAAAAATCAGGGGAATGTTGTATTCTGGAAGTCAGGTAAGAAAATGAATTGACTGTGCCAAATGCTTACACCAAATAAATGGGATTGAAAACTGATCATGAGATTTAGCTATGTGAAAGTCACTGGTTAACTTTTTTAAAGAGAATTTTTTGTGGAGTCATGGAGCAAAGGTCTGATTAGAGAAGACATAAGTAGGAGAAATATAAGAGTTTGTGTATATATAATTTTTCAAGGATTTTGGTATAAAAGGAAATAGAGTAATGGTCCTTGTAGCAAGAAATGAGTTAAAACATGTTTTAGTTGTTTTTTTAAGGTATAAAGACATACTTTTATGCTGAAAGGAACAATTCAGGAGTGATTTAAAAAAATGATGACTCACAAGACAGAGGAGAGCATTGCTAAAGCTGCATCTTGAGTAGGTGAGAAGGGATGGAATCTTGTGCACAAGCACTTCATCCACGGAGGAGGGGTAAAATATATGCCACAGGAGCAAGTAAGTGGGTTGATGTGACATTGGAAACTTGTGGAAGTTCTCTTCTGGTTGCTTCTATTTTCTCACAGACATCAGAAACAAGATTATCAGCTGAGAGTGAAAGTGTGGGAGGAACTATCAAGGGATTGAGTAGAGAGGAGAAGACATGAAGTAGTTGTCAAGAATGAGTGGAATAGTGAGTAAACAAATATGGTCAATGGGCAGCATAAGGGTTCACTCAAAGTTGATGACCATGAGTAACAAGTGAGGCCACTGTGTTTTGTTTCTCCAGGCACAATCAATTTTGTAACTGAAGATCTAGAGTAAGAAGAGTAGAGTAATAGGATGGTACCCACCCCAACTACCCCATATGTTTCCTAGTAACCCTTAGGGTGAGAAATTCCATTATTAGGTAGTAAGTCTTTGACTTAAGACATTGTATACCTAGGAGTACATGTTGAAATACAGCTATCTCTCAAAGGACTATTAATGAACTAGATTTTTCACCATACTACTTCCAAGTTAATGCTGAACTTGGACTCCCAATTCATGGGATCACAGCAAAGAAAGATAGAGATAACCCATAAATTTTGAGAGATTATAATAAAAGAAGTTATTAATGTGGGGAAGAGTGGAAAGTGTGGAGAATGGGGCATATTTTTTTTTGTGTAATCTAAGTATCTTTTAAAAAAATAAAATATATATTTTTAAAAATTAAACCTAAAAAATATAAGCTGAAATATTGAATTGCAATGGGATGCTTCAACCAGTCATGGAGGAGTAGAAGATAGTGGGTATCAGAGAAGGACACGTGCTCTCATCATGCTGAGAGGTTTGGAGATGGCATTGAATGGCAGGCTGCCTTGTTTGGCCTAGTGATGCTCTATTTAAGATAGTTCTACAGTAGTGGATACAGGAATCCTCACTTGAAGTAACTTCATGTACTCATGTTCTTTTGAAAACTTGAAAGTGGCAGAATAAAGAAACAATACTTTTCCAAACTTCTCATTTCACTATGCTTATAAGGGATTTTCACAAGTATTATTGATTTAGTACAGAAATAGCAGAGCTACAAAAAGTGTTTGGAAATAGCCCTCTCTTGTCAAGGTCATTGCCCAGCCCATTTCATGTGGGGCCTACCTCATGAAATTCTTGACTTATTCCTTGCCCTTGTCCCTGGATCTGTTGCAATTTATCCAGAGAGACAATCCATTTCACTCCCTCTCTCCATGTCCTAATCATTTGGGTGTTTGGACAAGCTCAAAGCCTCTTGTTCATCTTAATGCTTAGAACAATAGATTTCACATTTTATCAACATGATTATTTTCCAAAAATTTACATTGGAATAAAATTACTTGCATTTGTGTGTCCCCATTTCTGTTGTGGTTGTTTAAGCATCTTAGTGTCTTATAAAGAGGATCATTAGAATCACCCCTCAAAATTTTATTTTTCCCCAGGCAGAAGCAGTTTGGGTACTTGACTCATTTGTGTGGATGACTTTTAACTACACTATTATTTCCATCTTGGACACTTGTTTATTTTAAGACTCATGACAGATGAGCTCATCCAGACTTTAAAATGCAGAATTTAAGGTTGTGTCAGACTATAATTTTATGCTAACTTTGTTTATCCCCCTCTTCAATTACTGAAGTTACCACCCTAAACTCTGGAAAATAACTGGAGACAATGTTTGTTTGGTAGCAAATTAGAAGCTGATGTCCCAGTTCTCAATGAATGTGACTATGTGTATGCAATTTAATTATATTGAAACTGTGTATTATAGTGTCTCAAGTAACTTCTCTTTATTCCCTGAGAGTCTCCTCATGTTTGTGAAAAGCAAAGGGAAGTGGCGAATATCTTCTACAGTGGAAAATTTCAAGCCCTGAGCTGTAGAGACAGAATGCACACCCATAATATTTACATAAAGCATAATCAGTTCTCCAGTCCTTACAGGAGAGAAGAGAGTAAGAAGAAGGGTGCTTTGAAACTCCACCTTTAACTGAGTTTTAGGAGTGGATGTTCTGAGGCCTCTATCTTTGGGCAATGCAGTAAACCATGATTATGGCTATGGCTGGGAAAACATTTTAAATGTGGAATAAGGTAACAGAGGACCAAGAACGTCTACTTTATGGACTCTGTGGGTTTTATTTTCAGCCTTTGTAAATCTATAGTCCTTTATAAACAGAACAAAGTGGTCAATTTTCACAGGGGCTGTGCTGGCACAATGGTACCAAGGGCTTAGTTTGGGAACAGAGTCATTAAAAATAAGTGCGTACAAAGAACTCAGTCATAAATAAAGTGCCACAAAGGATATGAAGAAATCCACAGGCCAAGCAATAAATGATTTACTTCAGAGTATCTAAAAATTTGCATCAGGTTACCTGGCCCTAAGTACAGTGAATCCCCAAGGGATGCCTCTGATTCCCTCTTTTCTTCCCCTTTTCCTCTCCTTCTCTCCTCCCTTCTCCCTCTCATAGTTCATTATACCCTCCAAAAAGCTGTTGAATTCTCATTCAGCAAGCAACCAGAGAATGAATGAATGTGAGAAGTTAAAGAATTTAAAAATCCTTTTATCTTTCCATTTGGCCCAAATTTTGATATAGAATTTCTCCTTTTCCCCCATTAAGCTGTCTTTAAAAAGTTGCCACTGAATTTCACCAGGATAAAAGTGTTAAAGGAAAAGAAGGAAACATATTGCTTGAACACCAGAAATATAAAGGCCAGTCAAGACCCTCCAGGATCTGGCTCATCTCTCTTGATCTCATCTTCTTTCTCAAATTTTGTCTCTAATTACTTCTGACATGATCTTGTCTCTAATTATTTCTGATTTAATTTTTGATTTCTCTCCTTCTTCTTATACCAGACAGAGAATCCAGTGGTCTCATTCATATATAGAGAGTGACCTGTCTTCACTATTTCAACGAGATAAGTTGCATCAGGCTTCTAAGACTTACCTTCCCCTTTGTTTCCTCTGTGAAGACTTTCCCAAATATACCAACCCTTCCCAAATAGAACTAACCCCCCTGCCTCAGGCCCCAAGTACACATTAACAAGGAAAACATGACATTTAATTGATTTTTCAAAATGACTTGTCTATTCCTATTAGCTGAGGGCCAGGAAGAAAATAGTAACTTCTTCATTGTGTCTTCCAGTGCCAAGCACCTGGCAGGTACATAAATGGTCTTTGAATGAATGTGTCTATTATATGCCAGGCATTGACATTTGCTTTATTATAGGTTATGTCATTTATTCTTCACAATTCCGTAATTATAAGTTTAATCTGTTGGTTTGCTTCTGCTTTTTTTTTCTTTTTTTTTTACAAATTAGGAAGCAGAAGGTCAGAAGATATAAGTGACTAATGAGGGTCACAGGTCTAATTATTGGTAGTGACAGAAGTCAACAGTCATGTTCTTTGCCTTCCAGTGGTTCTTACATTTAAGCATGTATCAGAATTATCTGGAGATCTTGCTAAAATACAGATTGCCAGGCTCCATTCTTAGAGCTTATGATTCAGTAAGGCTGGGGTAGGAACTGATAATTTTTATATCTAAAAGTTCCCAGGTGATGTTGCTGCTGCAACTCCTGGAACCACACTTTGAGGATCATTGCCTTGCAAATTCTGTACATCCTGAACTGTGAGTAGTTGCACTCTAGGAGGAATGTGGATGGTTGAAATTTTGCAAAAAGTCTAAGAGCTTATTTGAATGTCCAGCATTGTCATTAGATTGAATAGACTTTATACTATTCTTACACACATAAATAAATACACATAGAATTTTTTAATTTTTCTAACCTATATTCTAGCTCTTAACTCTATGAGTTTGCTCATTATATTTAGTTCATAATAGTGAAATCACACAATATCTTCCTTGTCCCACTCAACATAATGTTCTCCAGGCTCATCATATACCTCGTAACATCATTTCTTCTTATGTCATGAATATACATCATGATGGCATACTCCATCATGTGTATATACCACAATTTTTTTCCATTCATAAGTTGATGGACACATGGGTTGTTTCCATCTTTTGGCAATTGTAAATAATGACATGATGAATATCAGTGTGCAGATGTCTGTTTATGTCCCTGCTCTCTCTTCATGTGGATATATACATAGTAGTGGTATTGCTGGGCCACATGGCAGGTTTATATTTAACTTCCTTAGGAACTGCCAAACAGTCTTCCACAGTGGCTGTACAATTCTACTTTCTTACCCAAAGTAAATAAGCCTTCCTATCCCTCCACATCCTCTCCAACACTAGTAGTTTTCAACTTTTTAATAGTAGCTATTCTAATAGGTATGAAATAATATCTCATTGCAACTTTATTTGCATTTCCCAAATAGCTAGGGATGTTGAACATTTTTTCACATGTTTTTCACCATTTGTATTTCTTCTTTGGAAAAATGTGTATTCAAGTCTTTGGCCCAATTTTTAGTTGGGTTTTTTGTCTTTTTATTGTTGAGCTGTAGAATCTTTTTATACTTCATAGATATTAAACCATTATCAGATATGTGATTGCCAAGTATTTTCTACAATTGAGTAGGCTGCCTTTTCACCCTCTTAACAAAGTCCTTTGAGGTGCAAAAGGTTTAATTTTGAGGAGGTCCCATTTATCTATTTTTTTCTTTTGCTGCTCATGCATTAGGTATAAGGTTTAAGAGACTCTTGTTTATCACAAGATCTTGAAGACATTTCCTGTCATTATCATCTAGTTTTATGGTCCTGGTTTCTATGTTTAGGTTGTTGGTCCATTTTGAGTTGATTCTTATGTAGGGAGTAAGATAAGGGCCCTTTTTCATTCTTTCAGTTATTATATCCAGTTCTCCAAGCACAATTTGTTGAAGAGACTGTTCTGTCCCATAAAGTGGACTTGGTAGGCTTGTAAAAAATCAGTTGACTGTAGAGATGAGGGTCTGTTTCTGAACTTTCTATTTGATTCCATTGATTATAAGTCTATCTCTATGCCAATACCATGATGTTTTTGACCACTGAAGCTTTGAGTTCTCTAACTTTGCACTTCTTTAAAGGATGTTTTGGCTATTCAGGGTCCCTTTCCCTTCCAAATAAATGTGGTAATTGATTTTTCTATTTCTATAAAGCAAGCTGTTAGAATTTTGATTGTGATTACTTCGAATCTATAAATCAGTTTGGGCATAAATGACATCTTCATGATATTTAGTCTTCCACTCCAGGTACACAGAATGTTCTTCCATTTATGTCTTCTTTCATTTAAAAAAAAAACAAATCCAAGTTTTGTAGTTTTCTAAATACAGGTCTTTTACATCCCTGGTTAAATTAATTCCTAGATATTTGAGACTCTTGTAACTATTGTAAATGGAATTTTTTCTTATTTCCTCCTGAGATTGTTCTTTACTACTATATAGCAACACTACTGATTTTTCCATGTTGATCTTGTTTCCTACCACTTTTTTTAACTTGTTTATTAGCTCTGGCAATTTTGTCATAGATATTTCAGAATTTCTAAATATGGACTCTTGTCATCTATGAATAGTGAGAGTATTACTTCCTCTTTGCCATTTTGAATGCCTTTTATTTCTTTTTCTTGAGTAATTGCTCTAGCTAGAACGTCTAGAACAATGATGTATAAGAGTTGTGGCAGTGAGCATCCTTTGTCTTTTTCCTGATCTTAGAGGGAAAGCTTTCAACATTTTCCCAATGAGGACAGTGTTGGCTCTAGGTTTTCCTTATATGCCAATTACCATGTTGAGTAACATTCCTTCTATTCATATCTTTTGAAGTGTTTTTTAATCAAAGAAGGACATTGGGTTTTGTCAAATTCCTCTTCTGAACCAATTGAGATAGTCATGTGGGTTTTTTCCCTGGCTATTTGCTAAGTAATATATTATGTTCATTGATTTTCTTGTAAGGAATCACCCTTGCATAACAGGAATAAAACCCACTTGATTGTAGTGTACAATTCTTTTAATATGCTGTTGGATTCAGTTTGCAAGTATTCTGTTGTGAATTCTTGGAACTACGTTCTTTAGAGAAATTGGTCCCTAATTTTCTTTTCTTGTATCATTATCTGGCTTTGGTATTAGGGTGATGTTGACTTCATAAAATGTGTTGGGTAATTTTCTTTCCTCTTCAATTTCTTGCAAGAATTTAAACAATATTGCTATTAATTCTTCAAAAAATGCCTGGTAGAAACTTATAAAAAAAGTAACTCAAAATAAATCAAGGACCTAATATAAAAGTGGCAACCATTAAACTCCTAGAAAAAAATGTAGGAAAACATCTTCAAGATCTTGTGATAGATGGTATTTTCTTAATACCTTTCACCCAAAGCATGAGCAACAAAAGAAAAAATAGATGAATGAGACTTCCTTAAAATTAAACACTTTTGCACCTCAGAAGACTTTGTCAAAAGGGTGAAAAGGCAGCCAACTCAATGGGAGAAAGTATTGGGCAATCACACATCTGATAAGGATTTAATATCCATTATATGTAAAGAGATCATACAGCTGAACAATAAAAAGAAAAATTACCCAATTAAAAAAATGGGCAAAAGACTAGAAAGAACAATTGTACAAAGGAGAACCAAAAGTGTTGAAGAAACACATGAAAATATGTTCAACATCACTAGTAGTTAGGGAAATGCAAATCAAAACTAAAATGTGTTATGATTTCACACCTATTAGGCAGGCCACTGTTGAAAAGTAGGGAAACAGTAAAGGTTGAAGAGGATGTAGAGTGATAGGAATGCTTAATCATTGTTGGTGATAAAGTAGATTGGTACAGCCACTGTAGGGGACAGTTTGGCAGTTCCTAAGGAAGTTGAATATAGATTTGCCATGGGAACTGGCAATACCATTGATAGGTATATACCAAGAAGAACTTAGAGAGCAGTGACATGAATAGACATGTGCACACTGATGTTCATTGCTTCATTATTCATGATAGCCAAAAGTTAGCGACAACCCAGGTGTCCCTCAACTGATGAATAAGTAAACAAATTATGGTGTATACACATGACAGAATATTATACAGTGGTGTATTCATCAGCCAAAGGGTTGCTGATGAAAAGTACCAGAAATCTGTTGGCTTTTATGGAGGGTATTTATTTGTGGTAGAAGCTTACAGTTACCAGGTCATAAAACATAAGTTACTTCCCTCTCCAAAGTCTGTTGTGAGATGACTGCTGACGTCTGCTAGGGTTCAGCCTTCCTCTTCCTCTTAAGGCTCTGTGGTCTCACCTTCTTCCAATATCAGCCATACGCTGGAATAAGTCTTGTTTCTTTCCTGGGCTCTTTCCTTTTCAGGCTCAGCTGTTCTGTTGTCTCCACAAGGACAATTGTAGACTACCAGGTCTCTCATTTCCTGGGGCCTCTGCAGTGTCTATGGAGCTATCTCTATTCCTCTGTGTTCTTCTTCTCCATGTTTACTTCATAGGATTCCAGCTCAAAACTCCAACTTTCTCTTTTGCCATGTTGTTTGGTCTTACTGACTTAGCCCTAGCAAAGCCTTAATCACTATTTAATAAATGAACATGAAATCTCTGAATCCAATCCAATCTAATATGCCCAGGGGAACAGACCAGTTCACAAACATAATCCAGAATCTACTTTTGGAATTCATAAACAATATCAAACTGCTACAAGTGGTAAGAAGAAATGAATTTGTGAAGCATAAGACATGGATGAACATGGAGAACATTAGGTTAAGTGAAGCAAGTCAGACACAAAAGAACAAATACTGTATCTTTGTGCTACTATGTACTAAATATATTGTGTAATCTCATGGAGTTCATAACTAGAATATAGATCACCAGAAAATAGAAGGAGTGTAGAGAATGGAAGACTAAGGGTTAATCTGTGCAGAATTGGTTTGAAAGGTGGTTTGTAAATCTTGGGAAATGAATGGAAATGGTGAGAGCACATGATGGTGTTTGTGACTACCAGAGCTATTATGTAGGTATGACAGTGGTTGAAAGGGAAAGTCTAAGGTCATGTGTATTACTAGAAGAAAAGCTTGAAATGTAGCATGGGACTGTATTAACATAGAGAAATCTCATGTAAAATAAGAATATGTGTGATATTTCTTCTATAAGACTTTTTATAAAATACAAATAAATAGAAGGAAACAAAATAGCAGCGATGTATGGCAGGGGAATCATAAAGAGATTGAGAGGTGCTGAGTTTTGTTTGTTTTTTGTTTATTATTATTATTGGAATAATAAAAATGCACAAAAATGATTGAAGTGATAAATGTACAACTATGTGATTATACTGAAGACCACTGACTGTACACTTTGGATGGATTTATGCTTTATTAATATTTATCAATAAAATTGATTTAAATATATTTGCTAGAATTCACCTGTGAAGTCATCTAGTCCTGGACTTTTCTTCACTGGAAGACTTTTGATGGTTGATTCAATCTCTTGTGATTGTTTTGTTGAGTTCTTATATTTCTTGTAGAGTCAACGTTAGTTGTTTGTGCATTTCTAGGAATTTGTCCATTTTATCTAGGTTGTCTCATTTGTTGGCATACAGTTTCTCATAATATTTTCTTATGATATTTTTTATTTCTTTGTGGTCAGTCATAACATTCCCCCTTTCATTTCTGATTTTATTCATTTGCATTTTCTTTCCTTTTTCATTTTTTAGTCTATTAAGTGTTTGTAAATTTTATTGATCTTCTCAAGGACCAGTGTTTAGATTTGTTCTAGATCTCATTTATTTCTTCTCTAATCTTTATTATTTCTTTTTTTTTTTTTTCTGCTTGCTTTGGGATAGGTTTGTTGCTCTTTCCCTAGTTCCTCCAGTGTTAAGTTAGGTCTTTGATTTTAGCTCTTTCCTTTTTTTAATATAGTCATTTTAGGACTATAAATTTCCCTCTCAGCACCTCCTTTATTATATCTAATAAATTTTGGTAAGTTATGTTCTCATTTTCATTCATCTCAAGATATTTATTGAGTTCTCTTGCAATTTCTTCTTTGACCCACTGATTAAGTGTGTTATTTATCTCCATATACTTAAGAATTTTCCCCTTTTCCATCCATTATTGATTTCCAGCTTCATTCTGTTATCAGAGAAAGTGTTTTTGTACAATTTAAATCTTTTTAAATTTATTGAGACTTATTCTGTGACCCAACATATGGTCTACCTTGGAGAAGGATCCATGACCATTTGAGAAAGTATGTATATCCTGCAGCTTTCAGGTCCAATGTTCTAAAGATGCCTGTTACATCTAGTTCATTTGTCATATTATTCAATTTCTCTGTTTCCTTGTTCATCATCTTTACCTACTGATTGTTTAGGTGTGTGTTATTTAGTCTTCTTTTATTTTCAAATTTTCCCTTTTCCCACCTATTACTGATTTCTAACTTTATTTCACTAATATTAGAGAAGGTGCTTTGTATAATTTCAGTCTTTTAAAATTCATTGAGACCTGTTTTGTGACATAACTTGTGGTCTATCCTGGATAAAGATCCATGAGCACCTGAGAAGAATGTATATCCTGCTGATTTGGAGAGTGCTGTTCTGTATATGTCTGTTAGGTCTAGCTTATTTATCATATTAATCTAGTTCTCTGTTTCCTTATTGGTCCTCTGTCTAGTTGTTCTATATACTGGTGTTAGTGGCATGTTGCAGAGTCCAACTATTATTGTAGAAATGTCCATTTCTCCTTTCAGTTTTACCAGAGTTTGCCTCATATATTTTGGGGCATCCGGATTAGGTGCATAAATATTTATGACTGTTACTCTTTCCTGGTGGATTTTCCCTTTTATTAATATATAGTGGCCTTTTGCACTTATCATATTTTTGCATTTAAAGTCTATTTTGTCTCACACCAATATAGCTACTTTTGCTTTCCTTTGGTTACTCTATATGAAATATTTACAATCTTACACTTTCAATCTATTTGTATCCTTGTGTCTATGGTGAATCTCCTGCAGATAGCATATGGATGGCTCAGGAATTTTATCCATTCTATCACCTTGTATCTTTTGATTGGAGAGTTTAACCCATTAACATTCATTGTTGTTACTGTAAATGCATTACTCACTTCTACCATTTTATATTTTGGCTTTCGCTTGTCACATCTTATTTTTTTCTGTCTTTTTACCCTTTAAGTTACACTTACCAATAATCTTCACTACTATACTCTCCTCCAAGCTTCTGTCTCCTGTATTTTTCTTTCAGGATGCAGAACTCCCTTTTTTGTTTCCTGCAGAGCTGGATTATTGTTTACAAACTCTCTTAGCTTCTGTTTATCAGTGAATATTTTAAACTCACCTTTTTATTTGAAGGACAGTTTTGCTGGATAAAGAATTCTCAGCTGGCAGTTTTTCTCATTCAGTATCTTAATATATCATATCACTGTCTTCTTGCCTCTTGGGTTCTAATGAGAAATCTGCACTAATTCTTACTGGGTATCCCTTGTATGTGATGGCTCACTTTGCTGTAACCAGAATTTTCTCTTTATTTATGGCATTTGACATTCTGAATAGTATGTGTGCTGGAGGAGATCTATTCAGATTTATTCTGATTGGCATACGTTGTGCTTCTTGGACATGTATGCTCATGTCTCACATGAGAGTTGGGGAATTTTCAGCCATTAAATCCTCAAATACTGTTACATCCTCTTTTCCCTTCTCTTCTCATATGGAACTCCCATGTCATGTATGTTGGTGTTCTTTTGTGCGATCATTCAACTCCCTGAGCCTCTGCTCAATTTTTTTTCTATTCTTTTTCTCTGTGTTTTCCTCTCTTTTCCAATTTGAGCTGTTTTATCTTCTATATTGCTGATTCTTTCTTCTGCTATTCCAAATCTGCTGTTGTATGCCTCTAATGTATTTTGAATCTCACCTATGGTATTTTTCATTCCCATAATCTCTGTTATTTGTTCTATTTAAGCTTTCAAATTCTTCCTTGTACTCACCCAGTGTCTTCTTAATGTCTTTTTTCTTTTTCTTTTTCTTAGGTACCATGGCCATGGATTGAACCTGGGACCTCATATGTGGGAAACCAGTGTTCCACTGCTTGAGCCACATCTGCTCCCTTCTCAGTGTCTTTTATCTCTTTAGCCATATTATCCTTCAAGTCCTTGATTTGATTTAAGAGATTTGAATGAAATCATTGATTAGTTGTTTCAAATCCTGTGTCTCATATGGAGATTTGATTTTTTCCTTTGCCTGAGCCATATCTTCCTTTTTCTTAATATGGCTTGTAGTTATTTGCTTATGTCTAGGCATGTGATTTTTTTGGTGAATTTATGCTGATGGTCAGTTTCTCTCTTGCCTTATTATTTAATGTTGAGTGGCTCTGTTACTCCTGTTCTTTGATTTGTTCAACTTGTTCTAGGTCTTTAGGATTGCTACTGTTTAACTGCTCAGGCCAGGGCCATAGATCCAGTAATAGAATACAGACCAGTTTCCAAGGGCCTTGGTAGAAGGATTAGTAAAGGCATCAAAATGCCTTTTATTTATTTACTTTTTCCCTCCTTGCATGCACTTTTCTGGCCTGCCAGCTGATGTGCTCTTCAGCAATCCTCTCTGCTCAAATGCTAAGGGGAAATGTCACTGGAGCCCTGCCTGGGCAGGTGGTACAGACACAAAGTCCAGGAGAAATCCCCCCCTGGGAAGGTTTTTCACAGCCAAGTCTCACAATTCAAACTTGCTCAGAAACTACTCTCTGAAAGCAAGCTGCACCTCCCTTTTCCCAGGGATGGTATAAATTTCCTCTCTCTTCTGCACTGTCAGCAACCAGTCCATGCCAGTAAGGAGGGTGTTTGAGAAGGCAGTTCTCAGGGAAAGCAACGGTGTGGTATCATCTGGCCTGGAAGAGCGTGAACCATGGGACCCAGCAGATCAAATTCTCTGACTAAAAGCTGAATGGACCATAGGCTATGTCCCTTGCATTCCCTTATCCTGGGAAAGTGTACTCCTGGACTCCTGTGTCCCACTCAGTTCATAGCCACTGGCCTGGGGTTGGAGGACCCGCTGCTCTTCTCTGAGGGTGAAGGTTTGGGCACCAGCAGCTGCAGCTTTACTCACAGATCTTCCCTGCCAAGTCTCCTTTTCTTGCCCCTCTCTCTTCTGGGTGCTGTTCAGCCTTCCCCTGGTGTCCTAAGTCCTAGAAGAGTTTTCTGAACAGTTTCTGCCAGTGCTCTAGCTACTTTTCTAGGAGAGAAGTGAGCCCTGTGCCTCTCTAATCTTACATATTCCTGGAATTCCTGTATTATTTTTGTAACTGTCCTGTAAGTTTGAAAGTATTTCAAAATAAAAAGCTGAAAAAATATTTAAAACAATGGAATATTTCTGTACCTGTGTGCCAGATACTAAGCAGAATTAATAATATATATGGAAGACTTTCTAGGCCTCAGGCACTGTGATAAGAAAGTCATGATCTCATTAATGGTATCAAAATTAACCCAACTTCTTTAACATGTCAATAATATTACCATTTCAGTGTCTTTCTACTCACTTGTTTTTTTCTGCCTAGAACATTTCTCCCTCAGTATTTTCATGACTTGCTACCTTTCATGATTCAGATCCCTGCCAAATAAAACCTTCAGGGCAGCTTTCTCTGACAAACATATCTGAAGCAGTACCCTTTTATTCTCTATCCCTAACTCTCACACTTATTTCCTTCATTGCGATTATCATAGAAGGGTTCCAAAAATACATATTTTAAAAGATTTATTTATTTATTTCCCCCCTTCCCCTCCTCCCACCCTACTGTTTTTGCTCTCTGTGTTGGGTTCTCTTCTCATTTTATCTTCTCTAGGATTCACTGGAATTCGATCCCAGAGACCTCTGATGGGGAGAGAAGTTCCCTATCAATTGTGGCACCTCAATTCCTGGTTTCTGCTGTGCTTCACCTTGACACTCCCCTTGTCTCTCTTTTGATGCATCATCATCTTGCTGTGTGATTCACTTGCGTGGGGCACTGGCTCACCACATGGGCACTCACACCAGCACTTGCTCACCACGTGGGCTCTTGCGCAGGCACTGACTTGCCACGCAGGCACACTTTCTCCTCTTTTTCACCAGAAGGCCCCAGGGATCAAACCCAGGTCCTCCCATATTGCAGGCAGAAGTTCTATCACTTGAGCCATATCCATCTCCCTCCAAAAATACTTTTGAACATACAAATGAATTTAATCCTCATCCCAACCCGGTGGGATAGGTCCAGACATGATTTATTTTCAAGGATTTAGAGAGAATTAAGTAACTTGTCCATTCAAACCAAGCTGTCTCACACCACACTACACATACTTAACTAAGACATCTTGGGATAATCTCTTATTGACTGGTTAAAGTCTATTGTTTCAATGTTAGAAATAAGCACATGGATGCAAAAAGATGAACAGATAGATAATAAAATATCACTAATAATGAAATGTCCTAATACATGACAGATTACTAGGGGAATGAGTAGGAAAAATGAAGTATACATGCAAGCTATAAGCAAGATTGAAAATACCTTCTTTTATGAGACGGTCAACATGGTTTTATTTTAAGATCTGTACTTACAGGCAAAGTGATTGCAGTATGTACAATACTAAATATTTGCTTCTCCTCTATCTCTACAGAAAGAGGAAACACTGAAAACAGGAAAATGTCTGATAACTATAGAACAGCAGATATGTAATGCACTGAGTAGTTGAAGAATTAAATCAGAGGTATGTTTTGGCACTACTTATAGTTTCTACTCACTTCCCTTGGATTCTTTTCCTCTTTTATCTGGATCTGGTGCCCTTTCTATTTCCATGCCTGTGAGTACCACTGGCAAGTTTCATCATGATAGAATCAGTAATAAAGATTGACACTCAAAGGAACCACAGGTTGGGACTTGGGCACCAAGCTCAATCTACTACCCCTGCAATAGATATGCACTTAGTCTGAACTAATAACTTTAGGGACTTATAGGACAATATGATTATTTCTCTAGGGTAATGTTTATGCTTTTTGGAAATAAACCATGTACACCAAGGTTTGAGTTTCTTATACCCTATTCTTTAAGTATAGTCTGGTCCACTCGCTTTCACATTGCAGGGTGATATCTCTCTCAGGGGTTTAAACCTTTTGTAGCCTGAACTTTACATACTATTTCTAGTATTTTAGAGATTGTTTCTTAATTTAACATTAAGCATCTTAAGATTTTTAATAAAGTTTTATAAGGATACAGGATAAATGGACAGATAATGCTTAAAACCAAATGTGCACTTCTAGGTCTAAAGAGTAAATTTAATATCACTGTGTTTGGGTGGGTGACATAATTTTTGAAGGGCTTCAGTTTTCCCTCCAATCATATTGCCTGTTGATATCCTTAACCAAACTCTACTTCAAGGTCCAACAAGAACAAAACTCCTACTGCCTTCAACAATCTAGGACCATCCATTTTGCACATTCCACTATAGCTTCAAATGAAACCTGGAAAGTCATTGGTTAAAGTATAGCTGATGACTGAATACAACCTAAGCAAGAATATTGAAAGAGGAAACTTACTTTTTAGTTTTGTTTTGTTTTTTCAAAAAAAGAAATGAATTAAAAAAAAATTAAAAGCAAAGGGTATTCTATCACATTTTGGAAGATGAACTAAGGAGACCCAAAATAGAATTAAGCATTTTAGAGGAAGAAATTGGAAAAGAGACAAAACAAGTTTTTAAAGATATAAAGTTTTTAAAGAGACTTTCCTAAAGTAAAAAAAAAAATACTTCAAGCTATATTTTTAAAGGGAAAACCAAATCTAAGAATTTGTGGTCAATTGTTCCTATCTGTATTTCTTGAGCAATCTAATAGAGATCAAGATTTAGTCAGTTGAGATATGACCAGGGCAGCCAAAGCAAAGAAACTTGTGGTGCTCAATGAAACCATTTAACCATGTAACAAAGACTGAAGCAAATATTTAGATTTCAAGATCTGGTCAGAAGAAAATATTGTAATCTGTAATAATTATAAAGTTGATCAAAGCTAGTAAAGATGCTGATCTCATATTTAACAAATCAAAGAATAAAGATAAGAATATAGTAATGACTCAAAGGTAAATATAATGAAGTATTTTAAAAAGCTATAAAAGGGGAAATCTAAAATAATGTAACAGGACAAATTAATAATATCAATATACAGTATATAAATAGGTTAAACTCAGGTAGTAACATAAAAAAGACTATCTAATTATACTACAAAGCAAAATGAAAAATGAGGAAAGTCATGCCAAGCAAATGCTAACAAAAGGAAAACTGTTTGCCCTATCCTAATGTCAGGTAAGATGTTGCTATAAAAGAAGTAGAAAAAAGATGTCAAAGAACTTCATTCTTGCCCAACTCTACCACATGCATTATATTCAGATCATTTTACTATAGAATCAAAATATGATAGAACAGAAAATATATGTGCTATGTAAACTATTCCAGTGGAAGGGCTTACCATCAACACACAAATGTGTATAAGCGCACATTTGTTTATATTTGCAAAAAAATCTTTCCATAAGGCTACCCAAGAAACTGACAGCATTGAGGAGGAGAAGTGAGTAGCAGGAGGAGAGGGGTCTTGGAATTGGGGGAAAGTCTTCATTGTATATCCTTAATTACTGATATGAAAAATAAATAAGTTGGAATAAAATAAATATGCTATGTGGTAGAAGATTTGCTCTTTTTGTAAAGGGGTACCTTCACTAGATGAAGAACTCATAAAGTCTAAAGGAAGTCACATCCTATCTCAAATCTCAAGAAACCATTATAGTCTGGGTATAATTGCCAGGGTGAGGGCCAGCCTATCAAGTCAGGAGATGATCTGGGTGAGCACTGACCAGACTCAAGTGGAGATATTAGCGATGGCAATGTACACAGTAACTAGACTTCCAGGGGCAAGCAGTTCTGGCAAAGCCATCTGGAAGAGAGTCTCAGGTATTTATCAGTGCACCCAGAGGTGATGAGTGCCATATGTATAGGCAGAGGAGAATTTACCTTAAAGCTGAGAATTCCAGGACCTTCCTTTACACAAACCCCTGGATTTGGGGGGAGTTTAGTATGTTTGGAGGGGTGGTGGTGGAAGCAGTATTATAAAACATTTCTGGCAAATTATTTAAAGTGAACCTCAAAAAAAGAGACCTGAATCTCCAAGTTTTTAGCAACATGTTGTGATGGTCTTCTCTCTTTAAAGAAATAGGCATTTTTAGACATATGCACCTAACATTTGTGATTTTTATTTTTTCTTAAAGAAAATCCTAAATTATATATGATTCAATCCCCACAAAAACCTAGATTTGCCCTGGGTAAAGGCCTACACTTTGCTAATGCCAAAAACCTAGTTTAAGGACTGTCTTTCTCTCCACACCCTTTTAACCAAGCATAGAAGAAACAGATTGGTTTCCTCATGCTCTAGGAGCACAGAGAATGTCTGTGTGCGCCAGGTGCATTCTGAACCCAATGACTACAACTTGGTGGTTTCTAGAGGGCTTGCCTGTGCACTGACAGTCTTGGTGGCCACCATCATTTGACCCCAACTGAGGACTCCCCAGGTCTCCAGACTGAGTTAGGATTTCTGCTTCATTGGCAGCAAACATCTTGGACAGCCTGAACACGTGGGAATTCTTTGACATATGAGACTAAGCTTCTTGCTGATGTGATCTGGTGGGAGCATTAAGTCTGGACACTTTGGAATAACAATTAAAGGTGATATTCTTCTCTGAGCTAGTGGGCAATGGCCATGCTAGTTATATTGAAATCTGACATTCCATTAAGCATGTCCAATTAAACCAAGGTTCCTTCATTGTTGTCTCTCAGCTTACCAAACCTGGGGAAGGGAAAATGGACTTAATGGGGTTTCCAAACCTATAAGAAACCACATTTTACTACCAATTTTCCTGGCTTGTTTCCATTCTCATACTGTTTTTCTTTCTTTAAATTTATTATATTTCCACAAGCATGAGAAACAGTTACTCTTCTGTAATGATTATTACAGTCTTTGTATACCTTTTAGACCCAGGGATACAAAAAATGTGAACCACTTTTCTCTCATTTTAGAGCTGCTATACAATTGCAGAAGAGGTCCATAACATTTAATTATTTCATATGAAAGAAAATTTATTAAGAGAAGAAAGGAAACATGTACATTTCAAGTTCAATCACTGTTTTATGCAGTGCGCCTCAAGTAGAAATATAATCATGATGAAGCTTTCAATTATTGATTAGTTAATTATAAAAAGGATATTTATCATTTCTACCTACCCTTAGCCTCATCTTTAAGTGATGAAATATTCTAAAATAATAGAAGGCTATAGCAAGATAAATATTTATATTGACTCATCTAGGGGATGGGGAAAAATGGAAAAGGTAATGTCAGCTTTAATATTTCATTAAACAGTTGCTGTGGAATTCTTGAGAGAGGATCTGTTTTAGTTGCCTAGCTGCTAAAACAAATACCATTCAATAGGTTGATTTGAAAACAGGAATTTATTGACATACTGTTTCAGAGACTAGATGACTTGCATCCTTCCAGATTCAGTATCATCTGGCTGACAGGCAATCTTTGGGGTTCCTTGGCTTTTCCGTCACAAGATAACACACGAAAGCCTGTATCTTCTTCCTCTTCTGGGTTCCACTGGCTTCCAGCTTCTGGCTCTTTCCTGTGGTTTGTCTTGTGGATCCAATTTCCTTTGCTTGTAAGGACATCAGCCATAGTGCATTAAGACCTACTGTCATTCAGTTTAGGCACACCTTAACTAATAACATCTTCAAAGGTCCTATTTACAAATGGGTTCATATCCACAGGATCAGAGTTTGGAACATATTTTTTGTGGGAACTTATTCAATCTCTAAAAGGATCATTTCCTCCAAGCATCTCCTTTTTCACTCCATTGCTCTCACTTCACAGTTGAAGAACTGACAATTCCATTAAGTACTCTGTCCAAAAAGAAAGCCAACCCCTTTGTGACTCCTTAGGAACTGTACCTCTTATTGAGCTGCTTTGCCCAAGCCTTAATGTCTCAAGTTATACCACATGAAACCTGGCCCCCACTGACTGGAAAGAATCCGGCACCTGAAGTGAATTCATCATGAAGCGAAGGAAACTTAAGCTTCAGTCCTTCCCTTGAATGGACACTTTGAAAAGCCTAGGGAGAGATTTTAAAAACATTTCACCTGCTTATATGTTTTCTGAATCTTGAATATATTCCCAGATTTTCCAAATAAATTCCCAAATAATCCTAGACATTTACAAAGTATTACATTAATAAGTTTTGAACCTGGAAAACAAAACTTTTCTAAACAATCAATATTTTTAAAAAGATCAATTTTTAATTGTAAAGCATGGTTAACTAATTGATCTTCCCATTTTTTTCTATAGAAAATGGCATTATAAAAACTATGTCATAGAATGAGATGGTCAAAGAATGAGTATCCGAAAATGTAGGAAGAATATTATAGAAATATATTCATTTGCTAACTTTTAAAAATTGTATTAATTTTCTAAATTTTGCAAGGCTTGTGGTATTGGATAATTTTCTAGTTTAAAATTTATTCTAATTTCTCATTTGAAATATTCTTTTGTCCCTTATTGCCACACCTATACATTAATTTGAAAATCCCTTCCTCCTCTGAAGCATTAATTGTCTTTATGTTTTAACCTAGCCTTACTCCTCCTGTCTACTGTCACGTATGGTACTTCTTAGTCACTTGCCCATTTCTTGGAGATATTGGGTCTGAATCAGAATCCACATCTCCAACTCAACTCTTCTGCCATCAAAGAAGATTCCAATATCTATAAGAAGACCCAACCTACAATCTAATTCTCAGTAACTTGGTCTGCTCCATCCATAACCCATGTTACAGAAACCTCAAACAAAATCATTCTATTTTGACACTAGGTCTCAGTCTCACCATATCACTTGAAAACTGCAATGCTTCCTGAACAATAAATTACAATATCCCATTCTGTGTTAAAACTACTTATCTTTTCAATCTCTTTTCCTTCCTAATACATCTTTCTATAACCTCATTATAGGTCTTCTGATTCCTGAACTCTTGCCTCTTATCTCTCTGCCCCCTTTTGGAATCACTTCTCTTCCTCTTTAGTCTCCAGTCCATCACAAATCACAGCTACATTTGTTTAGGCAGGAGTTTATTTATTTATTTATTGCAGGAGGAGTGCTAAATCAATACAGCCATCTCTTCCATTAATAGAAGAGCAATGCTGGAAGAATCATGTAGACTGGGACCACTAAAAATACCTTCCTCTGCTGGGAAATCATTTTTGGTGTCCTGATTAATATTCTCATAGCGATTATTTCCATTTTTTTACATATCTCTCAAACCATCATCATTCCTGCTTTGTTTCACCATCAAGCAGGTAAGCTTGTCACCTTCACAAAGAAAATGACTATCTTTAATTCATTCAACAAACTGTTATTACAAATCTACTATTTGTTGGGCACTGTTCTAGGCACTCAGAATATGTCACTGAATTAGTCAAGCAAAATTCCTTCTCTCATCTTTGACTCACCAATGCCTAAAAAATATTCAGAAATATTTAACAAATATTTGGGTGTTTACTTAATTCTAGGTATTTTTTTTTTGCTGAAAAAAATACAACTATAAAGAGAGGAAAAACAAAATAGTATTTTCTCATAAAATTTCTTTTTAGTAAGGGATGGAGAGAGAGAGTAAAAATAAGTTAATTTAAAAGTATTTATTAGGTCAAATGAGCAAGTTAGGAGGGTTAGGAAATGGTAAAGTATAATATGTGAAGCCAATAAATGAGCCTGTTTAAGTTAAATAAATTTCAGAAATCACATGCAGCTTGTAAAGAATGAGATGGGACAGGCCATATCCCAGATTCTATACCCATAAAAAAGATTTGATTAGTATATAAGAAGCAGCTAAAAAATGGGAAGATAAACTTATCCATCTCTCTTCCCTTCATTTTTTAATATCAGCATAGATGTTCAAAGGTTCTAGCCTGGAAGTTGTCAGATTAAGAAATTCTCCAAAAGTTTTAGGTCTACATAAATTATTTGATTCCTAAAATTAGCATTGGCCTCACACACTTTTCTAAAGCCTCCCCCACCTGGCCATCTGTACCTCCTTCTCCAGCTTTCTATGCCACCAAACGAGAGAACACAACCATCTGTTTTCAGCAAGTACACCCAGTTGTCGACAGAGACTTCCATGAATTTCAAACAAAAAAGAAAGAAATGAAAAGCAAGGGACTTAATATGTTTTGCCCAACACATATCCATCAGTTTTTTCACTACGTGTCTTAAGCATATGCTTATTGGTTGTTGTGTTTGTTACACAATCATTCTCACTAAAATTGGATTTTTCTCATAATTGTACATTTCTAAGTTTCAAAAACTATTATTTCTAGTAGAGTGCTCTATAGATATAGGAATTGTATACCTTTTTTGATTTTTGGCATCCTGGAATCTATTTTGCCTTCTTTAAGAGTGTCCCAGTTTTCTCCTAGTGAAGAATTTCCTTCCCCAACCTTGTACTACCTGGCTTGTAGTAGAGTTGACCCAAATCCCAGGTACAGTGTTAGGCCTCTGTTACAGAGGTCTATTTATCACAGTAATTGCTTTGGAAAGTTTGTATGATTCAGCCAGCTCCAATAAGGGCCATGATTTTTACTTGAGACAGGAACAGGGCTGCTGGAATCATATGACTATCACAAGGTAAACTCATCTGAGGGTAGAATCAACACAAGGGAAGTGGACCTGAGAGGTAGGGGGACAGAATATTTATTCTGATAGCATTGGTAGTCCCCAGGAATCAACATAAAATTAGACCTACATGTAATTAATTATGAAAACCAATAAAGTTATCATTTGTTTAAGTAGTTAGGAGTTGGTGCTAAATCTGTCAATATACGTGTGGATTTAAGGCCAGTAAGAGAGGAGATATATGCAAATATAAAGAGTATGAAGTGGAAAAATTTAGTGGTTTACCAAGAATAGTAGAGTGGAATCAGTTTATTATAGGTAGAGCCAATAAGACAGTGCATTGTCGTTAGAGAATTTAAAACAATAATACTATGCTTTGATTCTGTTTCCAATATGTCAAGATAAACCCCTTATACACTAATTCTCCTGAAGTTAACAACTATACACTGGATAAAATGCAAAAACAAAACAAAACAAACATGTGAGGGCTCTGATGAATGAACAAAAGAAAGGATATTTTGAAAGGTGTTGAAAATAAAGGAAGCTAGCAACCTACAAAATATTATCTGCTTCTGTACTTTGCCCTGATGTTGGTCACAATTGTAGTGGTTGCATGAGATGGCTAAAACTCTGAGTAAAACATCCATTGTCTTTTGGTCTGGGAAATCAGGGAAGAATATCTAGGACAATCAAGACCAGAGAAAAGTAAGGGAGAAACTCTGAAAGACAGAATGCATATAAGGGGAATGCCAAATTGTGTGCATGATCTCTTCCCAAGTCCCAACCATACATACACAAGTCATTCTGAAAGCAGGCTTTACTGATATCTGATCCAGTATCACCACAGATAGAGATTTCAGTTTGAGTCTAATCACAGTATTGCCTGCTAAAACAAAACATGAGCACTCTTCAGAGGAATATCAGAGAATTCAGAGAATTCTATAGCCTAACCAAAAAAAAAAAAAAAAAAAAAAATTTCAGGATATAATCCAAAGCTATTGCACGTAAGAAGAAACAGGAAAACATGGCTCTTTTTTTTTTTAAGAAAAAGAAAATTGACAGATACCAACTTGCTGAGAAATTAAACTAATGAGAAAGTATTGAATACAGACAGAAAGTTGTCACAGAAAGTTGAAGAATGACTTAAATGACTATGAACATCTTATCCAAAACCAAGGAGATCAGAAGATACTGGAACAATAATTGAAAAGTGCTGAAAGAAAAAAATAAAAACCTCCCCACTAACCCAGAACTCTATATACCAGTAAAAAAATACATGCTATAAGAATTAGGGTGAAATAAAGACTTTCAGATAAAAGGCAAAGAAGAACTTGGTTAGATCTCTCCTGCAATTAATGATAAAGAATGATAATGATAAAGAAATTTCCTCATGTTAAAAGGAAATGATACTGAGGAAAGCTTGAATATTCAGAAATGAATAAAGATCATGTGTTCTTTTTAATCTCTGTCCAGGTAAGCAGTGTAAGACAGCAATTTACCTTGAAACTGTCATTATGTTTTAGAGTAAAAAAAATGTTTGTCATGGTCATCAATTCAGAAAATAATCACTATGATAAAAAGAAACTAGACTATTCATCTACTCAGTTCTTTTTTTTTTTAGAGAAAAACAGACATCGAAGATAGGTTTTACTGTTAAAGCTAGAAGAAGTAATTTACTAACAAAGTTGAATTATGTTCCTAATGTGTTTTGCGTGTAGATAAGGAAAAAGATGGGAAAAGCAGAGGAATGTGCTCATGTGTTGAATGAATGTGGTTATGTAAAATTATCTGTCACATTTAGGTAGTACTTTCACACATAAAATCCTTGGGCTCAAAGTAATTTTACAGAAAAAAGATAGGTGTATTAAATATTCATTTCAGTGTGCTAAACAGCTATGAACAGTTTTTTTCATACTTGAATGAAAAAACACTCTGTATTAAATACTAGGATGAAGTTCTAGAATTACTATTTACTGTCTAGGAGAGTGTGAGCTAATCTTATAATTTAAGATTTTAATGTATAAAATTGTGATTATATAAAGTTTGTGAGCTTAGTGGTCAGCAAAATAATGTAGAAATGTTAGTAATGATCAAAGCTTTTGTTCATTATTTTATTCACTACTGCACTCTACTGCCTACTCTGCCTGCTCCCAACAAGCTCAAGAGTCCACAGCACAGTTTTGAAACACATTCTGAAAATTCCCCGTTCATCTCTTCTTCACCCATCATGTAAACTAATTAGTTCTTCCTTATATGCATCTACTTAATGCATCCCAATATATCTGTCTTGCCTTATAATCTCTTTCAGATATGCCCCATAACTGTACTAACATTTGCTTGTATTATCATGGTATAATTATTATTTAACTCACAGAACCACCCTGTCCTTTACACATTTGCCTCTGCTTTTCTCCTAAGAGCTTCTAAAAGTAGGGGCTACATTTTCTTCATCTTTCTAGCTTCATCGTCTTAGCACAGTGTCTGTTAGCAAAGGTTTGTTGAATGAGTGAATGAGCATTTCCTTTGCTTCATAGAGTAATCACTACAATAGGATAATAGGTACTTAAGCACTTTTTTTAATAATGATGATGAAATGAAGCATAAATAATAAGTTTGCATTATGGGTAGAAAATAATATAGCAACAGAGCATATTCTAGGTGGTAGAAGATAAATATAAGTTTTTAAATCAAGAGACCAGAACTTTAAATTGCTCCTCTACCAGTGAAGTCTATTTTTCAGCATCCTCTTATTAAAGTTCTCACCACTCCACTCCAAAAATAGAGATGCTACATATAAAATACAACATTGAATTTTAAAACAGCAAGGATTCCACAATCTATCCATGCATTTTAGTCAATGCATATTTATTTGGACATAATTGTGTTCAGCACTTTGTTACCTGCTAGGGTACTTCTGGTGAGTCAGACAGAAAGGCTCTGCCCCCACAAAGTTCATAGCCTCCTGGGAAAGAGATGGCATATGGAAGGAGCTAATGATTACTACAGCCTGAGCTGAAGGATATGGGAGGCCATGCAGAGGGAGGTTAACAGTACAGAGAAGGTCCCATCCTGCCTTATGGTTGCTCTAGCTGTCATCAGAGTTAGCATTCACTCCCCTCAAAGCTGGAATTTCATTGCTTTTAACTTCCAGTTTCAGCCCAAATTATTCATCTTAGCTCTGAAATTAGAAGCAGGGTTTTTACTTACTTATTTCACTCTGTTTGAGTTCATTGAAAAAGACAAGTTGTTTTAAACTTAAGAAGGTATAAAAACTAAAGCCAACATTCACAGTAGAAAACATGTTTTAAAGCTAAATCCCAAACCCTTTTAAGACCAGTGAGCTGAGAATGTAAGACGCCCCGTTTTAGTTCCCTGGGCTGCTCCAGCAAATACCATGTAATGATTCAGCTTAAACAATGGAAATTCATTAATATTTGCTTACAATTTTGAGGCTAGGAGAAATCCAAACTAAGACATCATCAAGGCAATGCTTTCTTCCTGAACACTGGTTTTCTGGGACTGGCTGCTGGCCATTCTTGGTCCTTAACTTGTCACGTGGCAAAACATACGGCTGCATCTCCTGTTCTTCTCTCCCTTCTCTTCCAGGGTCTACTGATGTTCCACTTTTGGCTGCTCCCTTTGTGGTTTTCTTTCTCTGTGTATGAATTTTACTCTGCTTTTAAATGACTCCAGTAATAGGATTAACGCCCATCCTGACTGATGTGGGCCACATCTTAACTGAAGTTACCTCATGTAAATGTCTTACTTGGAATGGGTTCACACCCACAGGAATGGATTAAGTTTAATCTGGAGAGCATACAACTCAAAACCATCACATCCCCTAAACTGGCTTATTCTTCAGACTTTTCCTAAAACATGCAGCAATAGGAAGCTCACAACTTGGAAAGGCCATCATTCCATTTTTTCATGTCTCGAATCATTTTAAGGCTTTCATTCTACCACAAAATTAACTGTGTTTTTAACTACCTCTGGAACTGAGAACAAATCTCACCCATCTTTTATTATACATGATAGACCTTCCCTTACTTAAAGACAGCTGTTATCACCCTTGTTTAAATCTTTTTTTTTTTCTTTCGAGCAATGCTTTTCAGTTACTTTTACTATGCTCCACATTACTTGGTGTCTGTCGTTTATTAATTCAAGAAATATTTACTGAGTGTCAGTTTTGTTCCAGACCACTAGTTAAAGCATGGAAGAGGCAGGAATGATGAAAAAAGAAATGCTGATTTTTCTAGTCTTTTCATCTATCTCTTTTGGATGGATTTTAATATAGTTTTGAAATATAATGTATTTGAAATATAATGTATGGTCATAGTGAATAGAAATGAAACATAATGAAATATAATGTACGGTCATAGTGAATAGAAATGAAATTGAGATTACATTATCTTTGTGGAAAGCCATTTTACACTACCACTTCTAATTGGATTTGTAGTAAATTAAGATCCCCAGAACTTTTTAAAAAGAATAAAGAAATGCTAAACCATAAATCTCTTATTTTCAGTTTTGAAACCAAGTATAAAATTTTATATTTCCCCTGTTAAATTTGATGTTATTTATTTGATACATCAAAATTAGTTTGTATTTTTATTCAGAAATGCAATGCATTAGCCATTCTTCAAAATTTTATGTGAATAAGATTTTTCCAAATATGTCTTCATCTATGATGTGGGTTAAAATATATAAGAAGACAGAACCAACAACAGTGGCCTTTCACATATCACTAATCACTTTCATTAATCTTTTAGGATAATTTTCAACCAGCAGCACATCAAAGTACCTGTGCCACTATTCAGTAAACATTAAAACATCAAAAATACTTGTGTGAAAAAATTTGAAACATTTGGCTGAAAACTTTGTTGACATAATAATCACCATTGTGTAAATTCAATGTGACATATATTTCTAGAAATCGTACAGCTTCCTAGTGATTATAATTTATATTGAATTGCTCATATGTCTTTGATTAAAAATATGTTCTTAAATTAACTTTGGATTTACTTATTTGTAGTTTATCCACCACTTAAGTAATCATGTATTTGTACCTTTGTTGTATCCTGGAATATTTTGATATTATTTCCAATATTACACAATGCCAACAGATACTATACCTGCAATTACTTTCAAGCCCCAAGATGCAATTCATATGAAAGTCCTCTCTGAATAGAGCCATATATGAGCAAATAGAAAATACACACCTTCTAGAAGTAAACAGTCTTAGGTTCACATTCCGATGGCTACGCTAAATGTGATTTATGCCCTTGGGCAACTTAATTACTCTCTGAGCCTTGATTTCCTCTTCTGTAAAAGTAATAATACCTTTTAAATTCCTAGGAATATTTTATATATATATATATATAAATATAAATATATATATATATTTATATATATATATAATTTCATTGGAGATGAAAGCTTCTTGAGCATAGAGATTTATTTAATTTCTTTGCAGCTTTATACCCTCAACACATAGCAATGTGTGTAGCAAATTTCCAGAAAGTACTTGTTGAATAAATGCATGGCACACAGTAGATGTCAGTAAATGCCAGTTTAACTTCTCCTTCCTTGCCTACCTTGAGTATTTCTTTCTTCTTGGCAAAGTTTTTTTATCTGGTACACTTTGAAGGCCACATTGTCTTTCATATGGAAAGTAGAATTTAAATAAACCTTACTTGTTCTCCTTCTTCCCTTTAAACTTCAGAGCATCTGGGCAAAGACTAATCTTTCCTTATTAACTTTTTCTATCCACAACAGAAAAACAGAGACATTTTTGTTGTCCTCACAATATCTCACAAACCATACCTTATTTTAGGTTTTAATATTTTTGTAATGAATTTTCTGGTTAGAAGTCTCCTTTATATTCTTCCTTCGAAATGGGCCTCTTCTTCCTTCATTTGTGTATTTTCAGATAATTCCCTGTATAGTTACACTGATTTCTTTAGAAGCCACCTTTTTTTCTTTTTTTAGAGGATTACTTATGATTGAATTAATTTATTTTCTTAGAGATTCCTTTCCTTTTTGAATTACCCTCTTCTTTTAAGTTCCTCAACACAGACTTATGTTTTCTGTGAATATTTTGAAGCTGATTTTTCTAAAGGCCAGTGCACACATCAGACTATTCACTGTATATTTTCCTTCCTTTGATTTTATGCCAGTTTTTATATATTTTTTTTCTTTTCACAGTGAAGTTCAAAGTAGCAATCTCCAAAGTTGCTTTAACCACCTTCCAGAAAACGAATCTATTAGTGAGGAAAATCAATAATGTATCAGATTTTCTTCTTTAAGGAGAATAAATCTCCCAGAAGACATCTTTAAATATAAGGGTCCCAACACACTTCTATATCATTTCTATATTAGCTACATACCTGTATACCTATATTTTGATTGCATGATACTAATCTGCCCATTGGCCTAATATGATAATTCCTACAAAAGCAATTGTTAGTACTTTACTCTCCTCTTCCATCCATTATTCGCATTCAAATGTATTCCAATTGCCTAATACCACAATTATCTCATGACTCTCCTTGCAGATAAATGCTCTGATAACTTGGATAAGGCTTGGTTGTGAACCAAAAAGTCAACAAGATGTCAGATCATGCTGAACTGACAGTAAGTTAGAGTGATCTGTCCAAATTTTAGGACTGACCCAGGGGTGAATGTTAAATGACCAGCAGAAATCCATTATATAATTTTCCTTGTGGTAAAATCTAACTTGAGTACAATTTGGTGGGAAAATATGGCAGCATCAGTTGAGACTGTAGAATGATATTTGAAGTCTGATGGGTAGAATTAGACCATCAAGTCGAAATTTTGGGGACAACTGCTGAGAAAGATAGGAAAAGCTGGGGCAAGTACACCTTGTTGTACATAAACTTATGCCATCCTTTTAAATAAGTTCACATATGTAACAAAGGATTTCTCTTCTATTTTCGTAGAGTAGCCAAGAGTTTGATCCACCATGTCTCAGTGATACCTGTCAGACAGTATATACATTCTACTACTATAATTTCAAATTTACCACTTTAAATGTCTTTCCCCTGAGAAGCAGATTTCTCAGAAAACAAATACTATTTATTAATCTTCTCTTTATTATTTTATCCTGAGAATTAGTTTGTCATTGTTCTTATACACACTTCCATTGCTTTTATAACTGTTTCCAGAGTTATCAGTGTTTCATCTTTCTCTTACTCATATTTCAGCTTAAAATATTATTCTAGTTTGCCAAAAAGCTGCTCAAGGAAATATGTTAAAATTGGTTTGGCTTTTAACAATGGGAATTTATTAATTTTCAAGTTTACTGTTTCGAGGGTGAGAAAAATGTCCAAATTAAGGCATCATCAAGTGAAGCTTTCACCCTGAAGACTGGCTGCTGGTGAACCTGGACTCCTCTGCAAGACACACAGTGGCATCTGCTGGTCTCTCCCTTCTCTTCTGGGTTTTGTCATTTTCAGCTTCTTGTTTTCATGGCTTTCTCTCCCTGTCTGAATTTCTTTCTTTTGTAAAGGACTCCAGTAAGAAGAATAAGATCCACCCTGAATGAGATGAATTATATCTTTTTTTTTAGAAATATTTTCTCTATTTTTCTATTTTCTATTTCTCTATATTATCTATTTTTTTTAAATGTTACATTGAAAAAATATAAGAGGTCCCCATATATCCACCAGCCCCTCATTCCACTCCTCCCACATCAACAACCTCTTTCATCATCATGGCACATTCATTGCATTTGGAGAATACATTTCAAGCACTGCTGCCCCACATGGATAATGGTTTACATTGTAGTTTACACTCTCCCCCAGTCCACCCAGTGGGCCATGGCAGAACATGCAATGTCCAGCATCTGTCCCTGCAGTACCACTCAGGACAATTCTAAGTCCTGAAAATGCCCCCACATCATACCTCTTCTTCCCCCTCTCTACCCTCAGCATCTACCATGGCCACTTTCTCCACATCAGTGCTACAATTTCTTCCATTACTAATCACAATAGTTCCATAGTAGAATATCAGCAAGTCCCCTCTAATCCATACTCTATTCCTCCATCCTGTGGACCCTGGGATGGTTATGTCCACTCCACTTCTATATCAAGAAGGGGCTTAGATTCCACATGGATGATGGATGCATTTCTCCTGCTTGCAGTTGTAGGCACTCTTGGCTCCCTGGTGTGTTGGTTGACCTTCTTCACCTCCCTCTTAGCTGGCTGGAGTAAATCCAATAAGCCAGAGGGTAGGAGTTGCAAGTCTGCTGAGGCTCAGGGCCTGACTGTCACATGGACAATCCAGAGATTCAGGTCTCCTGAGTAGACATCAATCCCAGTGCCAACCACAGGTTCAGTAAAAGTGATAGAAGAGGACTCACATCTGAGTCCAACTCCATCACATTCAGGAACACAAACTCCAAAGTAGGGCCAACTGACATGGCTCTGAACTGCAAAAACATCTCCCATAACCATAGAACCTGTGGGTCTTGATAGCCCTCAGGCGAACCAGTACCTGGGATTGTATCTGTTTTGGCTGTCTCTGGGACCCAGCTGAGGCATGCATAAGTGTGACCCCTCTGATGACCTTCTGATTCTTTTTTGGAGACTCATAGTCATATAAAAGCATTTGTCTTTTCCATTTCCCCTTTTTATTCAAGGTCAAAAGGCAGTTTTTAACACCTGATATTACCTGTAGGCTGAGATATTCTGCTGCTCTGAGTTGACCCTTTTATTCAAGGTCTCTTTCTAGCTGCAACATCACTTAGTGGTTGGTAGTAATCCTTTGGCACCAGGGAGGTTCATCCCTGGAAGTCATGTCCCATGCTGGGGGCAAGGTATTGCATTTACGTGCTGATTTTGGCTTAGAGAGTGGCCACATTTGAGTAACATGGAGGCTCTCAGGAGGTAACTTAGGCATCCTGCAGCTCTGGGCCTAGTTCATATTTCAGGCACACAGCCTCATAAGCATAGTCATCAGTATCAAGGGCTGATTTAACTTTAAGAACATATGTTTTTGGGGTCCCTATAGCTTCAAACCATCACAAAATTTATATTATTAGTTATGTTTATAGAGAACCATATGCTGTTGTATTTCTTTTTTTAATAAGGTGTATACCATTTTGGATGACATGTCAAAGTAGACTATAGCAACAATCTCAAATTTTGAGTCTAAACATAATACATGTTTGTTTTTTTATTTATAGCCCTATATCAGTAGGCAAAGGCCTTTGTCCCCACAGTCATTCAGGGCTCCAGGGTATTTGAACAAGTGACTCCACCATTCCCTAGGGCCTTGGAGTCCTCAATTGGATCCCTAGCACAAGATCAGTAGATGAGTAAGGAAAGTGTGCCACAAGTAACCACATCTACCCCAGACTCATATTACTTCTACTTATATTCCACTGAGGAGGACAGGTCACATGGTCCCAGATGAAAGAGGGTGTCAGAACGTAGTTTGGTGGTACGTCAAGAAAAATGCAAAAATGAATATTATTGAAAAACTAGGCACTCTCTTCCATGGCAAAATCCTATCCTTCTACTATCATGAAATATTATTTAGTGAGTCAAATATCTCTCTTTATTTTTATTTTGCCATCATCCAATCAAGTACTTATTTCTCTCCCTTTCTCTTAGAAATAGAAGGCTTTAAAATAAAATCTTTGTTCAGAAATCTTTTATTCTCTTACTCCAAAATTTTAAAAAATCATTAAATGCTTTGCTCATTTCTCTGAGAGCTCTCGTTTATGTGAAACATGGTGCATCAAGAAAAGTAGGAAGTGATCAAAGGGTTTGAATTGTTTAATATCTCTCTCCATCATCTCTTTGTTTTAAGCCAAGATCACAGAATTTAAAGAATTTATATTTGGAGTGATAGATATTAGAGTTTTATACTTTTAGTTAACATTTGATTATTTTTACTCACTACAAACTAAGAACATAAACAAGCTGGAGAAATTTACCCAGTGATCTCCATAGTCATTAAAGTTAACAGCCAGAAGAAAGAATTAATGTGGAATGTATGTTGAAATATTCAAGGAATAGTGCCTTCCCATGCTGTCCACTACTGTTATACAGGCCAAGAAGAATGAGCTCCTCCTGATCAAAGAAAAAGAAGGCAAGATTTGTATTTGGATAGATAGTGATTGAGTTTTTCAATCTTTTGGAATATTAAAGCCTAAGCCATATATACACTTCTTTGTTTCCTATGAGACAGCCAAGAGAATGAGAAAATAATTCCAAGTATTTCAAATACCAAGAGATGCCAAGACTGATAGATTTTTTCTTATTTCATATGCTTGGGATAAGATGCTCGGCTCATAAACACATTTAAGGAACTTTATAGGATACAAAGTCACTTACGCAGCACTATATCTCCATTTTAAACCCCCTTACAAATTAATTTTTATTACTCTCAGAGAATCTACTCAATTCCCTACACCAATCATGAAATTTTGATTAAACATTTAATGAGGTCCTTTGCATAGATTTGTCTCATTTTCCAAGCCCCTTCAATCCATTCCTTCTATTCAACTCAGTAGCTCATCTCTAAAGTGAACTATGAAAATAAACCAGTTTTCCCTTTATAGATTTACAGCAAACAGTATTTTTAGTCTTTGCCTCTATAGTTACTAGTTTTTCATCTATTTTTAATCTAGCATTGTTGAGAACCTGCTATTGTACTAACAATGTTGAAAGAAAGAAGGAGCAGAGAAGAATAAAAACTGTAGCATATTATCTCATAAATTCACAGTATGTTTGGAGTCATCAAAAAACCTCTTACAATATATAGGTGAAATGAAAATAGATTCCTCTAAACTACCATTTTTTATTACCTAGTACACTGGTACTTGATGTTTTTTCCCCAGAATGGTATGGACTTAAATTAACTAAAAACAATCTAGATTTATCTACTCAGGGGAGACAATAAAATTAGTCAGGGCATATTCTGACCCATTTGACCCTCCTATGAATAAATCTACATTACATAAATATACATGTTAAAAGCAACCTTTGTTTTATATTATTTTTTGATATTTGTTAATATGTAGTTGAAGTTCATTATTACAAAAATAAATCACAGGCTACAATGTTAAAATAAGATAAAATAATGTAGTAGATATGGAAGAAGGAATTCATAGTTTATCAAAACATGTAGAGGCAAGTTGTTGTACAGAAATTTTAGCATCTCTGATGTAAGAAGAGAGTAGGGAGCAACTAACTCTGCTGGGATTGAAGGGTTAGGGAGGATTTGTCAAGGGAGTCATATTTACATTGCCACTCAAGGAAGAGAGATAGATGATAGACAGAAACAGACAGACAGACAGATAGATAGATAGATAGATAGATAGATAGATAGATAGATAGATAGATAGATAGATAGATAGATAGATAGATAGATGATACATAGATGGAAGAGCTGTAGATAAAAAGGAGTTCATGGCCAGGCAGAGATCTTAGAAAGAACATCCTAGTCCATAGAAATAGAAAATCCATGGAAGTATGACAGAGGCCATGGCAAATTATGGGAATGGTGAAGAGAATTGGTATATGTCAAACTTAGGAAAACTTTTTCATGCAAATAATGAAGAGTAGGTATGTGGTCTTTATTTATTAGTATTTTTAGAAGAGCTGCTAAAATATTTAAAGATCTGATTAAATATTTAGTATCTCTGGTTATCAGTATAATCTTTTTTAAAGATTTATTTATTTTATTTTTTATTTATTTCCCCCTCTTGAAGCTTGCTTTTTGTCTGCTCCCTGTGTCTATTCACTATGTGTTCTTCTGTGTCTGCTTGTCTCTCTTTGTGCATCATCTTTCTGCTCCAGCTGTCTCTAGGCACAGGCTGTCAGCTCTCCATGCGTGTGAGCTGTCAGCTCTCCGTGGGTGCGGGCCAGCTTGCCTTCACAAGGAGGCCCTGAGAAGTGACCCCAGGGCCTCCTATATGGTAAATGGGAGCCCAGAGATTGAGCCACAGATGTTTCCCTATCAGTATGATTTCGAAGGAGAAACTAGATGGAAATAGGAGACCAATTAAACTTGCAATACTTCACAACTGAAGTGATGAGAGTCAATGTGTTGGAGAAACAAGGATGGGTTCAAGGACTCTTAAATACAAAGAAAAGGACTTGGTGGCTAATTAGATGTAGGGAATAAATAAGCAAAGAGTCAAGGTGAATTTGATGGGTGTAAGGTTGCCAATTTACCTAACTAAAACAAAGAATATAAAAAGAATTTATGGATAGAGTGATATTTAAAATTAGAATTATTATTTTCTGATATGTATGGTACATTTAAATAATTATAGAAAACTTGAGACCATTATTCCTCTGGAACATAGAAACAAAATCCTTTATAGTAGCATATATTATCCAGTGATATATAAAAGGATAATTCATTACGAGTAAGTGGAACTTATCCCAGGGATGCAAGTACAGTTTAACAACTAAAAAACAATGTAATTTGCTGTATTAAGAAAATAATTGTAGTAAAGGCATTGGAAAATTTTAAACCACATTCTTTAAACTTAGAATTAAAGAGAATTTCCTCAATTTATAGACAGCATTTACAAAAAGTACATATAGTTACTTACTTAATTTAAAAACAATGAATGTTCTTCCCCTAAAATAAGACAAAAGTAAGGTAAAGATCCTTTTTCTTATCTAATGGCTCTGCCTAGAACTTCTAGCACAATGTTGAATATCAGTAGTGACATTGGGCATCCCTGTCTGTTCCTCATTTTAGAGGGAAAGTTTTCAACATTTTCTCATTGAGTATGATGTTGGCTGGGGGATTTGCATATATGCCCTTTATCATATTGAGGATTTTCCTTCTATTCCTGTTTTTTGAAGAGTTTTTATCAAGAAAGGATGTTGTATTTTGTCAAATGCCTTGTCTGCATCAATTGAGATGATCATGTGGTTTTTTTTTCCCCTTCAATTTGTTAATGTGGTATATTACATTCATTGAAATTCTTATGTTAAACCACCATTGCCTACCAGGAATAAATTCCACTTGATCATTGTGTATAAATGTTTTGATATGCTGTTGGATTCTATTTCCAAGCATTTTGTTTAGAATTTTTCATCTATGTTCAGTAAAGAACGGGTCTGTAATTTTCTTTTCTTGTAGTGTCTTTATCTGGCTTTGGTATTAGGGTAATGTTGGCTTCATAAAATGTGTTGGGTAATTTTTCCTCCTCTTCAATTTTTTGGAAGAGTTTAAACAGGACAGGTATTAATTCTTCTTGAAATCCTTGGTAGAATTCATGTGTTAAAGCTATCTAGTCCTGGACTTTTCTTTGTTGGGATATTTTTGATGACTGATTCATTCTTTTTAAATGGGATTACTTTGTTGAGTTTTTGAATTTCTTGTAGTGCCTGTGTAGACAGTTTGTGCATTCCTAGGAATTTCTCCATTTTGTCTAGGTTGTCTAGTTTGTTGGCATACAGTTTCTCATAATATCCTCATATGATCCTTTTTATTTCAGTGGGTTCAGTTGTAACTTACCCTCTTTCATATCTGGTTTTATTTATTTGCATCTTGTCTCTTTTTTACTTTGTTAATCTAGCGAAGGATTTGTTAATTTTGTCTAACTTAAAGAATCAGCTTTTGGTTTTATTGATTTTCTCTATTGTTTTTTGTTCTCAATTTCATTTATTTCTGCTCTAATCTTTATTATCTCTCTTTCTGCATGCTTTGGATATGGTTTGCTGTTCTTTTCTAGTTTCTTTAGTTGTTCAGTTAGCTCTCTGATTTTAGCTTTCTTCTTTCTTAATATTGGTGTTTAGGCCTGTAAATTTCCCTCTCAGCATTGTCTTTGCTATATCCCATAGGTTTTGATATGCTGTTTTCTCATTTTCATTCATCACCATATATTTATTAATTTCATTAACAATTTTTCTTTGACCCACTGACAGTTTAGGACTGTGTTGTTTAGCCTCCACACATACACAATTGAAAAATTTCCCCTGTCCTTTCTATAACTGATTTCAATTTCATTCCATTATAATTTGAGGTGCTTTGTATAATTTCAGTCTTTTTATATTGATTGAGAAGGTCTTATGACCTAAGATATGGTCTATTCTAGAGAAAGAACTGTGAGCACTTAAGAAGCATATAAAACCCACTGATTTGGGATGCAATATTCTATATATGTTTGTTAGGTCTGGGTCATTTATCACATTTTTCAAGTTCTCTGTTTCCTTGTTGATCTTCTGTCTACTTGTTTTATCTATTGATGAGTGGTGTGTTGGAGTCTCCAATTATTATTATAGAAATGTCTATTTCTCCCTCTAGTTTTTGCCAGAGTTTGCCTCATGGGTTTTGGGGCACCCTGGTTAGGTAGAGAGACATTTATGACTGTTATTTCTACTTGGTGGATGATCCCTTTTTATTCATATATAATGGCCTTCTGTATCTCTTATAACTTTTTGCTGTTAAAGTCTGTTTTGTATGATATTAATATAGCTACCCCTTGTCTTTATTGTTTATTGTTTGCATGGAGTATTTTTTCCCAACTTTTCGCTTTCACCCAGTTTTTATCCCTGGGTCTAAGGTGAGTCTCTTGTATGCAGCATACAGATGGCTCTTTTTTTTTTTTTTTTAATCCCTTCTGTCAGCCTATATCTTTTGATTGGGGAGTTTAATCCATTCACATTCAATAATAATACAGTAAAAACATTATTTACTGCCACCATTTTATTCTTTGGTTTTCATAAGCCAGAACTTATTTTTCCCTATCTTTTTAATCTTTTGGTTATCCTTTGTGATATTCTTGCCTCTTCTATGTTCTCCTCCAAACTTCTCTCCCCTGTCTTTTTCTTTTGAGTTGTAAGTTGTTAAATATTTCTTGCAAAGGTGGATTCTTTTTTAAGAACTCTCTAATTTCTGTTTGTGAATGTTTTAAACTCACCTTCATATTTGAAGGAAAATTTTTCTGAATAAAGAATTCTTGGCTGGCACTTTTTCCCTTTCAGTAATATAATTGTATCATGTCACTGTCTTCACTCCTCCATGGTTTCTGTTGAGAAATCCATGCTAAATACCTTGTATGTAATGGTTTGTTTCTCCCTTGCTGCTCTCAAAATTTTCTCTTTGTATTTGATATTTGACATTCTGAGTAGTATGTGTCTTGGGGTAGATCTATTCAGACTTATTCTGTTTAGGGTATGCTGCACTTCTTGGACATGTAAGTCCATTTCTTTCATTAGCGTTGGGAAATTTTCATCCATTTCCTCAAATACTCTTTCTGCTCCTTTTACTTCCTCTTCTCCCTCTGGAACTCCCATGGCATGTGTGTTTCATGTTCTCATTCAACTTTCTGAGCTCATTGCTCAATGTTTTCCATTCTTTCCTCTCTTCAATTTCAGTTGTTCTGTCTTCTTTGTCATTTATTCTTTCTTCTATCATTTCTAGTCTCCTGTTGTATGCCTCTAATGATTTTTTATTTCATTTTGAAAGAAGCTTTAGATTACATAAATGTTACATAAAAAAAGAAGGATATATACCCACATATACCACCCTCTCACTCTCCCCCATGTTTCCCCATTAATAACATCTTTCATTGATGTGGTACATTTGTTACATTTGATAAACACATATTGAAGCATTGCTACTAAGCATGTTCTATAGTTTACTTTAAAGTTTATACTTTGCACTATACAAGTTTTTGTCTTTTTTTTTAATATTACATTTAAAAAAATGAAGTCCCCATATACCCTCCCCACCCCACTCCTCCCCCCATAACAAACTCCTCCATCATCATGAGACATTCATTACGTTTGGTGATTACATCTCTGAACACTGCTGCACCTCATGGTCAATGGTCCACATCATAGCCCACACTCTTCCACAATCCACCCAGTGGGCCATGGGAGGACATACAATGTCCAGTAACTGTCCCTGCAGCACCACCCAGGACAACTCCAAGTCCCGAAAATGCCCCCACATCTCATCTCTTCCTCCCACTCCCTTCCCCCAGCAGCCACCATGGCCACTTTCGGGGACATGAATCTCTGGACTAACCATGTGATAGCCAGGCCCTGAGCCTCAACAGATTTCAGCTCCTACACTCTGGTGTATTGGACCTACCCCACTCAGCTAACATGGAGGTGAAGAAGGTCAACCACCACACCAGGGAGCCAAGACTGCCTACAACTGAAAGAGGAGAATTGCATTCAGCATCCATGTGGAATCTAAACCCCTTCTTGATATGGATGTGGAGTGGACACAACCATTCCAAGTTCCACAGGATGGAGGAATAGAGTATGGATTAGAGGGGACTTACTGATATTCTATTCATGAACTATTGTGCACTACACAATTTTATAAGTTTTGGATACTGTATAATGGAATATATCTGTCATTTAAATGTCATTCAGAACAATTCCAATGTCTCAAAAATACTGCATGTTATGCCAATTCTTCCCTCTCTCTCCCTTCAGAATTTCTGGTGGCCTTTATATCAATGTTACCAATTCTTCTATTGCTAGAATAATAATAAGTCTACTTTAGTCGATAGTTGCATTCACCCCATATTTTTTTCATTCCTCTAACTTGAGAATTTTGAGATGGTGATGCCACTTTGTTTCTGATTGAGAGGGAGCTTAGATCCTATGCAGCAAATGGATGGAACTGTCCTGCTTAGAGTTATGGATACTCTCTGTTATTTGAGGGATGAGCTTTGTCCATGATTGTCCTTTGGTTATTTGTTCTGTGTAAACCCAATGAACTGGAAAGTAGGTGTTGAAACTGCTGAGATTCAGTGCTCATCCAGCATATGAAAAAACTGAAGATTTAATTCTCTGTGACATATATTTAATAAGTATAGTGCTAAATATAGGTTAAAATAATAAGCGTGGAAACCCATGTGTAGGGAAATTATAAATGAGTATAATTCTGTTACATTGGGGAGCATATAGTCCAAGGTAAGATCCACTGACAGGGTGCTGAATTCCTGAGATTGTCTGTCCTGCCTATGGTCCCTAGATGTCTCTAGAGCCTTCAGGAGTCCTCTTGCTTGTATGTCCTCCTGAGACATGCATAAGCATAACATTTAGAATCCCAACAAACATTGAAATCTTTTAGCCATAAAAACTCATTTGTATTTAATATTTCCCCCTTTTGGTCAAGGTCTTTTTCCAAATTCATCACTAGTTGGTACTTGGTAATAATCCCTCAGTGCCAGGGATAATCATCTCTAGGAGTCATGTCCCATGCCAGGTAGTGAGTTTAAATTCTGAATTTGGCTTAAAGACAGGCCACATTTGAGCAACAAGGAGGCTTTTAGGAGTAACTAATAGACAATGTATAATACTAGGTTATGTTTCAATTTGACAAGAACTAGGTTCATAAGTGCAAACATCAAAATCAAGGGTCTGGCATAATGGTCTGTCCTCGTTTGCTAGGCACTATCCATGGGCTTGGAGGATTCTTGCTACTCTATTAGAGGAAATGGCAGGACTTCTCAGGATGGAAAAACAATATTCTTTTGATTATTGTATGGATCTCCACCCACCAAGACAACACCCCTTGACCACATGAACATATTAATATGCCACAGAGATATACCTCAGGTGTACTCCTCCCCACACATTCCCCCATCACCAACACCCCACACCAATGATCCTTCATTGTCACAATTGTGATGGATTTTTTCCCCTGATTTCCTCTGCAGATTGTTCTTTGTTTGTGTACAGAAATGAAACTGATTTTTACATGTTGATCTTATACCCTGTTACTTTACTGAACTAATTTACTAGTCCTGGAAGCTTTGTTGTAGAATTCTCAGGACTTTCTATTTATAGGATCATATCATTTACAAATAGTGAAATTTTTGCTTTTTATTTCCAATTTGGATTTGTTTTTTATCTTTTTCTTGCCAAAAGCTCAAGCAAGGTCGTTTAACGCAATGTTAAATAAGAGCAGTGACAATGGGCATCCTTGTCTTGTTCCACATCTTAGAGAAAATGTCTTTGAATATGATGTTAGCTATGGGTTTTTCATATATACCCTTTATCATGTTGAGGACATTCCATTTATACCTATGTTTTGAAGTGTTTTTATCAAGAAAGTGTGTTATAGTTTGTCCAATGCTTTTTGTGCATCAATAGAGATGTGATTTTTTTCTGATAATCTATTAATGTAGTGTATTACATTGATTGATTTAGTTATGTGGAAACATCCTTGCATACCAAGGGTGAAACCCACATGGTCATGATGAATAATTCATTTGATGTATAGTTGAATATGATTAGCAAGTATTTTGGTGAGGATTTTAGCATCCAGGTTCACTGCAGAGATTGATTTTTAGTTTTCTTTTCTTGTGGCATCTTTATGTGGCTTCGGTATTAAGATGATGTTGGCATCATAGAATGAGTTAGGCAATGTTCCCTTCATTTCTATTTCTTGGAATAGTTTAAGCAGGATTGGTGCTAGTTCTTTCTGGAATGATTGGTAGAATTCCCCTTTGAAGCCATCTGTTTCTGGGTTCTTCTTAGTTCGGAGGTTTTTGATGACAAATTCAATTTTGTTACTTGTGACTGGTCTGTTGATTTCATCAGTTTTTTTCTTTTGTAATGTAGGCTTCTCGGGTATTTCTAAAAATTTGTCTGTTTAATCCAAGTTATCCATCTTGGTTGCATACAATTTTTCAAAGTATCCTCTTATGATACTCTTTATTTCTGTGGGATCAGTGATGATATCCCCTTCCTCATTTTTTATTTTATGTATTTGCATCTTCTCTCTTTTTTCTTTGTCAGTCAAGCTAAACAGTTTGTCAATTTTTTTAATTTTCTCAGAGAACCAGCTTTTGGTTTTGCTATTTTTTTTCTAGGATTTTTAATTCCCAATTTCATTTAGCTCTGCTCTAATCTTTGTTATTTCATTCTTTCTGCTTACTTTGGGATTCATTTGTTGTTCTTTTCTAGTTCTACCCAGTGTGCAATTAAGGCTTTGATTTTAGTTCTTTCTTCTTTTTTAATATATGCATTTGTGGCTATAGCTTTCCCTCTCAGCTCTGCTTTTGCCACATCCCATAGGTTTTGATATGTTGTGTTCTCAATTTCATTCACTTCAAAGTAGTAACCAATTTCTAATGCAATTTCCTTCATCACTTACTGATTATCTAAGAGTGTGTTGTTTAATTTTCATATCTTTATACCTATTTTGTTTATCTGCCCCTTATTAATTTCCAACTTCACTCCATTGTGGTCAAAGAATTTACTTTGTATCACTTCAATTCTTCTGAATTTGTTGAGAGTTGTTCTGTGACCTAACATGTTACCTATCCTGGAGAATGATCCTTTGCAATTGAGAAGAATGTGTATCCTGCTCTATTTGAGTGCAATGTTCTGTTTAAATCTACTAAGTCTAGATTCTCTAGTGTATTATTAATGGTCTCTGTATCTTTATTGACCCTCCATTGAGATGTTCTGTCTAATGGTGATAATGGTATGTTAAAGTCTGCCATTATAATTGTAGAGGCATCTATTTCTCCATTTTGTTTTTCCAATGTTTGCCTCATGTATTTTGGGTCACCCTGGTTAGGTACATAAATGTTTATGATTGTTGTTTCTTCTTGATTGATTACCCTTTTTATTAATATAGGGTCTTTCTTTGTCTCTTACAATAGTTTTACATTTAAAATCTATTTGTATAGGAGGCAGGGCAAGATGGTGTTTGAGTGAGTGCACCTCATAATCTCTCATGCAAAGGAGCGACTGAGTAGAGTTGGAATCTTGCCAGAGCAGGATGTTTCAGGGGCTTGCAAGGCAGGAGCTTGCAATTTGGAGAGACTGTGACAAAAGTAGTGCTTGCTAAAGGTAAAATTTCTAACATAGAGGTTGGAAGTTGTGAGGAGGCAGGACCCTCTGCCCTAGGGCTAGTGGCCACAGTGTTCCCTGAAAACTGTCAGTTGTATAACAGGGTTCCCAAGCCCCGTGGTCCCCAGATGTGTGGTCCCATGTCCATGTCCCTTAAGCCCCCATAGCCCACATTCCACAGACCCACATACCCCAAGTCTGCAATATCCTGGACTTCCCTTTCTCAAATCCAGCACTCTCTGAGGTCCGGGATTATCCAGAGTTACAGGATTGACTCCATGAGTGGGAGGGGAGGGATTTGGTGGGAGGAGCAGAGGGGCCAATGAGTGGGGGGTTCAATTTTCTGGTTCCCCCATCCTCTTTTTTTTAAGCTTGGAGAAACATACCAGCTGGCTTGGGGAGAGCCTTGGAAGAAAAGAGAGGCAAATCTGCTGAGAAAGCCCAATTTACCTAAACAGCCTGGGATAGGAATCTTGGTCTGGAAGAAGGTGGAGTCAGAAAATCAAATAGCCCTCCTGTAGCACACCTAAGGGAAAGGGAGAGTAGAACGTGCTTTCCAAGCTGTCAGTAGAATATTTGGGGTTCCTGGTGAGGTGTGGGTGCTTTCTCTCTGGAAATTAAGAGTCATTGTTTTCTGTACTGAGCTGGTTCACCAAGGAACCACTTGAATTTCCCACTGGACCCCTCATGCAGCTTTCCTGCTGCCCTGGGACAGAGGGAAGTGAGGGAGGGAGAAAGGGGGAACAGCAAAATCCTAAGCATTTTATTTAATTGCAAAGAGGATAGTCCTTGCTTGAAATATTGTCTGGTCTTTTTTGTTGGTTTGTTTTTTTGTTTTTCTTTCCTTTTTATCCCCCCACAGTCCTTTTTTCTCTTTTTTTCTGTTTTTCCTTGTCTTGCTTGCTTCTCCCCCCTTTTTGTCCCTCCTCTTTTTTTTCCTTCTTTCTCTTCTTTTTATTTTTATTTTTATATTAGGTGCTGCAGGGAGTGCTTCATGTGTTTCCTTATCCTCGATTTCCTCTTTTCTGTGTATATTGATTTTGGCTACCAACACTATCTCCTTACCTCTACATCTTTCTATCCTCCATCATTTATTGTTTCTCTTACATTCCACCTCTCTTTGTTTGGCTCCCAATTTTTCTGATTTTTTTACTTCTAATACCTTTGTTCTGTTTTCTTTTATTCACTCTTTATATTATTGTCCTTTCTTTTCTCTTTCCCTCTCTCTTGACAACACTGACCTTTAATTCATACTATATTCCTCCACATATTCAGTTTACTGTCTCATTATATGTACTCTACTTTTCTTACTGTTATAACTGTTACATGGGTCTTACATGGGTCTAATATCTATTCCTCTTTAACATTTACTATCAATACTATTGTTATACATTTTCTTTTATTACTCCTTTTGCTTCCTCTGGCCCTAATATTTTCCTTCAAGTGAACTTAGCCAACAACAAGGAAATAGAATAAGAAGAACAAAATGACAAAGAGAAGACTTAAAATGCACAGAAAAACAACAACTAATTAAACCCCAAGATTAAACAAAGAAGGTAAGCAACTGAATAAACCTATCAAGATAAAATGATGACCAGACAGCAACAAAAAACTACAAACCAAACAAACAGGAAAACATGGCCCAATCCAATGAACAAACAAAAAATACAGAAGAAAAGTGGAACATCAAACAAGTAATTAAAGCTCTTAAAACATATATTAGGGACCAATTTGATGAAGTGAAGGAAGAGATTAAGAAAATGAAGAAAACACTTGCAGAGAATACAGAAGAAATTGCAATCATACACAAAAAGATAATGGATGTGACGGTGAAGAACAGCACAATTCAAGAAATCAAAAATACACACTCAACAAACAGCAGATTCTAAGAGACAGAGGAAAGAATTAGTGATGTAGAAAATAGTACATCTGAAATCAAATAGATAGTAGAACTGATCAATAAAAAGATGGAAAAAATCCAGCATGGACTTAGGGACCTTAATGACAATGCAAAATGCACAAACATATGCATTATAGGCATCCCAGAAGGAGAAGAGAAGGGAAAGGGGACAGAAGGAGTGTTGGAGGAAATAATGGCTGAAAACCTCCCAAACCTACTGAGGGGGATTCATGTACATGTCCAGGAAGCACAATGTACCCCAAACAGCATAAATTCCAACAGGCCTACCCCAAGACATGTACTTGTCAAATTATCCAATGCTCAAGACAAATAGAAAATACTAAAAGCAGCAAGAGAAAAGGGAACCATCACATACAAAGGAGGCTCCATTAGATTAAGTGCTGATTCCTCATCTGAAACCATGGAGGCAAGAAGACAGTGGTATAGTCAAGTACTAAAAGGAAAACATTTCCAACCAAGAATACTCCATCAAGCTAAGCTAGCATTCAAAAATGATGGAAAGTTCAAAATATTCACAGATAAACAGAAACCGAGAGAGTATGTCAACAAGAATCCTGCCCTTCAAGAAACGCTAAAGGGACTTCTGCAGCAAGAAAGAAAACAGGAGAGGCAGAGTTGGAGGAGAGTGTAAGAGCAACTAAAAAGACAAAAAGTGAAAAAAAATAAAGTATGACAAACACAAATCCAAAGAAAATATGGCTAATATAAGTAATTCTTTGAAAGTAATAACACTGAATGTCAATGTATTAAACTCACCTGTCTTCAAAAAAGAGTTGGGAGGTTATCAGAGGGGTTGCACTTATACACACCTCAGCAGGACACCAGAAAAAAACAAAGTAGATATAACCCCAGGTACTGGTTCTCCTGATGGCTACAGAGAGCCACAGTCTCTCTATGGTCATGGCAGATGGCTCTGGAATTCAGTGCTATGTCAGTTGGTCCTACTTTGGAATTTCTGTTTCTGAGTGTCATAGAGTTGAACTCAGATGGGGCCTTTCTACACATACCTCTTCTGTCACTTTTGTGCTAGGGTTGTATACTCAGGAGACTTGAATATCTGAACTCTCCAAGTGCCAGCCAGACCTGAGCCTCAGAAGACTTGCAACTCCTACCCTCTGGTTCATTGGACTTACCCAAGTCAACTAACAGGGAAGCGAATATGGTCAACCACCATATCAGGGAACTGAGAGTGCCTATAACTGCAAGCAGGAGAATTGCATCCATCGTCCATGTGGAATCTAAGCCCCCTCTTGATATGGAGGTGGAGTGGACATAACCATCCCAGGGCCCACAAGATGGAGGAATAGAGTATGGATTAGAGGGGACTTACTGATATTCTACTATGGAACTATTGTGATTAGTAATGGAAGAAATTGTAGCTTTGATGTGGAGAAAGTGGCCACAGTAGCTGCTGAGGGTAGGGAGGGGGAAGAAAAGATAAGATATGGGGGCATTTTCAGGACTTAGAATTGTCCTGAGTGGTACTGCAGGGACAGATGCTGGACATTGTATGTTCTGCCATGGCCTGCTGAGTGGACTGGGGGTGAGCATAAACTACAATGTAAACCATTATCCATGTGGTGCAGCAGTGCTCAAAATGTATTCACCAAATGCAATGAGTATGCCATGATGATGAAAGAGGTTGTTGATGTGGGAGGAGTGGGGTGAGGGGGGTGGTGGATATATGGACTCCACTTATATTTTTTGAATGTAATATTTAAAGAAAAATAAAGAGTGAAAAAATCTATTTGTATATTAGTATAGCTAAAACTTCCCCCTTTTTGGTTATTTTTTGCATATAAAATCATTTGCCAGCCATTCACTTACAAACTCCTTTCATCCTGAGTCTAAAGTGTGTTTCTTGTAGACAGCATCTAGATGGGTCATATTTCCATATTCATTCTAAAATCTGTGTCTTTTGAATTAGAGTTTAATTCATAAACATTCTATGTATTCCTGTCAAGGCAGTTCAGTTCTTACTTTAGCCTTATTTTCTTTAGGTTTATATATGTCATATTGTGTCTTTATTTCTCTTTTATCTATTTAGTAATTCTTACTAATAATCATCCTTTCTACACTCTCCTTCAACCCTCTCTGTCCAGATTTTTTCCTTTCAACCAGCAGCACTCCTTCAGTATTTCTTGAAAGGCAGGTTTCTTGTTGACAAATTGTCTTAATTTCTGTTTATCTGTGAATATTTTGAGCTTTCTTTCCTTTTTGAATTCCAACTTTGCTGAATACAGAATTCTTGGCTAGAAGTTTTTCTTTAATCATCTTACCAATGTCATACTACTGCATTCTACCCTCCATGGTTTCATATGAGAAATCAGTACTTAACCTTATCAAGATTCCCTTGCATATGATGGATTTTTTTTTTTCTTGTTGCTTTCAGTATTCTCTTTGTCTTTGTTTGGTAAGTATATGTCTCAGGGTAGGCCTGTTAAGATTTATATAGTTTGGAGTGTGCTGCACTTCTTGAACATGTACATCCCTGTCCTTCAAAAGAGTTGGGAAATTTTCCGCCATTTTTCCTCTAACACTTCTGCCCCCTTACTCTTCTTTTCTCCCTCTTGGATGCATAATGCATATGTTTGTGTATTTCACCTTGTCATTCAATTCCCTGAGTCCTTGCTAATTTTTTTTCTTTATCTATCTGTTCAATCTGTCTTATTTCAGATATACATCTTCAATGTCACAAATTGTTTCCTCTGCCTGTCCAAATCTGCTGTTATGTGCTTCCAGTGAATTTTTTATTTCTTGCATTGTGCCATTCATCACCATCAGATCTGTTATCTTTTTATGTATGTTTATGATTTCTTCAGTTTTTCCCCCAGTATCTTCTTAATATCCTTTATCTCTTCCTGACTTCAATAGTTTGATTCATGATATTTGTTTGGACATCCTTCATTAATCATTCCATATTCTGTATCTCCTCCTGTTATTTAGTTTGTTCAAGACTGGACCATGTCTTCCTGTTTTTTGAGGAGGTTCTGTTTGTCTATTTTTTCTTTTGTTGCTCATGCTTTGGGTGTTATGTTTAAAAAACTACCACACACCACAAGATATTGAAGATGTTTCCCTACCTTTCCTTCAAGGAATAATATACTTGTCTCTTTTATATTTAGGTCCTTGATCCATTTTGGTTAGTTTTTGTATATGGTGTGAGATAGGGGTCCTCTTTCTTTCTTTTGGATATGGCTATCCAGTTCTCCCAGCACCAATTGTTAAATAAACTGTTCTGGCCCAGTTGGGTGGGTTTGACCACCTTGTCAAAAATCGCTTGACTGTAGATGTGAAGGTATATGTCTGAGTCCTTGATTCAGTTCCATTTATCAATGTGACTGTCTTTATGCCACTGCTATGCTGTTTTTACCACTGTAGCTAAGTAATATGCTTTAAAGTCAGTAGGTGAGAGTCTTCTGACTTTGTTTATTGCTTTTTTTTTTTTTTAACACATTTTTGGCTACTTGGGGCCCCTTACCCTTCCACATAAATTTGACCATTCATTTTTCTACTTCTGCAGAAAAAGCTGCTGGGGTTTTTATTGGGATTTCATTGAATCTGTAAATTAGTTTTGGTAGAATTGCCATCTTAATGATATTTTGTCTTCCAATCCATGAGAAAAGAATGTCCTTCCATTTATTTGAGTCTTCTTTAGTTTCTTTTAGCAATGTTTTGTAGTTTTCTGAATACAGCTCCTTGGAAAACTTTGTTCCTAAATATTTGATTGTTTTAATTGCTATTATAAATGGAATTTATTTCTGCACATCAGTAGAGTATAGAAATACTATTGATGTTCGCATGTTTATCTTATATCCCACCACTTTGTTGAACTCATCTATTAGTTCTAATAATTTTCTTGTGGATTTTTTAAGAGATTCAAAATGTAGGATCATATCATTAGCAAATAGTGCAACTTTTACTTCTTCCTTTCCTACTTGAATGCCTTTTATTTCTTTAGCTGGCTGAGTTACTCTAGCTAGAACTTGCAGCATAATATTGAGTAACAATAGAGACAATGGGTATCCTTGTCTTTTTCCTGATCTCAGCGGGAAAGTTTCAGTACTTTGCCATTGAGTACAATGCTAGCTGTAGGTTTTTCATATACACACTTACATTTCTAGTGCATAGAAACACTACTTCTAGTAAAAATGTTTAATAACAGTTGTGACAATGGGCATTCTTATCTTGTAGCTGATATCAGGAGGAAGACTTCAGTCTTTGACTACTGAGTATAATGTTAGCTTTGCAACTTTCACATATACCCTTTATAATGTCAAGGGAGTTTCCTTCTATTCCTGGTTTTCTACATGTTTTTATCAAGAAGTGGTGCTGGCTTTTATCAAATACCTTTTCTACAACAATTGAGATCATCATGTAGGTTTTTGGTCTTCATTCTACTAATGTGGGATAATACATAAATTGATTTTCTTATGTTGAACCACCCTAGAATAACTGGGATAAATCCCACTTTATCCTGATATATGATTCTTTTAATGTGCTGTAGGATTCATAATGCTAGTATTTCATTCAGGATTTTTGCATCTATATTCATAATATATATTGATCTCTCATTTTCTTTTCTTGTGGCATCTTTTTCTGGCTTTATTATTAGGGTGGTACTGGCCTCATAATATAAGATATTCCTTCCTCTTCAATTTTTTGGAGAGTTTGAGCAAGATTGGTGTTAATTCTTGGAATGTTTGGTGAAATTCAACAATGAAGCCATTTGGTACTGCTGTTTTCTTTATTGGGAGATTTTAGATTACTTAATTAATGTCTTTACTTTTTACTGGCCTATTGAGATTTATTTCCTCTTGAGCCAGTGTAGTTAATTTTTGTGCTTTTATAAATGTCAGTTTCACCAATTTATTAATCCATTAGCTTACAGCTACTCATTTTATCTTCTTTTTAATCCTTTGTATTTCTGTAGAGGTGGTATATCACTCCTTTGATTTCTGATTTAAATTATTTGCATTGTTCTCTTTTTTCTTAGTCAATGTTAGTGTTGCTGAAGTTTGTCAATTTTATTGATCTTTTAAAGAACCAACTTTTGATTTTGTTGACCCCTTTCTGTTTTTTTTTTTTTTAATTCTCTATTTCATTTTTCTCAGCTGTAATTTTTATTGCCTTTCTTTTGCTCACTCTGGGTTTAGTTTACTCATCTTTTTCTGGCTCTTCCCATAGTGAGGCTATTTATCTAATTTGAGATATTTCTTCTTTTCTAATGTAAATATTTAGAGCTATAGATTATCCTCTCAGCCCTGCCTTTATTTTATCCCATAAGGTTTGGTATGTTGTGTTTTCATTTTCATGCAAGATATTTCTTACTTTCCCTGGTGATTTCATCTTTCACCCATTGGTTGTTTAAGAGTTGTGGTTTAATTCACATATTTGTGAATTTTCCAGTTCTCTCTCTCTTTTTCTCTTTATTTATAGCTTCATTCTATTATGAATGGAGAAGATGTATTGTATGATTTCAATATTTTTAATATATTGAGACTTATTTTGTGACCTAATATATGGTCTATCCTGGAGAATGATCCATGCAAATTAGATTATATGTATTCTGCTGCTATTGGATGGTGTGTTTTATAGGTATCTGTTAGGTCTAGTTGGTTTACAGTATCATGCAAATTTTTTATTTCCTTATTGATCTTTTGTCTAGATATTCCATCCATTACTGAAAATGGTATAGAGGCCTTCTAGTAGCAAGATAGAACTGTCTATTTCTCTTTTAAAATCTGTCAATATTTGCTTTGTGTGTTTTGGGACTCTGCCGTTAGGTGCATTTGTATTTAAAATTGTTATGACTTCTCGTTGAATTGACCCCTTTATCAGTATATATTGACTTTCTTTGTTCCTTCTAACAGTTTTTTATTTATAATCTATTTTACCTAATAGATACATAAGCTTTCTGACATTTATAATCACCCATATGGTAACTTTATTAGAGGTCTTCATTTCTTTATACTGGTTTCATCTGCTGTCTAGTGTCCTTTCCTTTTAGTGTGTGGGGGGGGGGGGAACCTTTAGCATTGCCTATAGTGCAAGTCTAGCTGTGGCAAACTCCCTCAGCTTTGTTTATCTAGGAATGTTTTACTCTCATCCTCATTTTCTAAAGAGCCTCAAGAGATGTAAAAGTCTTGATTGGCAATTGTTTACCCTTTAGCACAATAAATGATTTGCCCCACTATCCTTTTGCTATTATTGTTTCTGATATGAAATTGAAACTTAACCTCATTGAGACATTCTTGTACATAAAGCATTGCTTTTCTCTTACAGCTTTCAGAATTCTCTCCTTGTCCTTAACATTTGACAGTTTGACTACCATGTGTTTACCCTGTTTGAGTTTCTTTGGGCTTCTTGAATCTGCAGATTCATGTCTTTTGCAAACTTTGCTAAGTTTTCTATCCTTATTCTTTTAATATCTCTTATGCCTTTTCCTCTTTCTTCTCTTTTTGAGGCCCCCATAATTGTGTATTGGTATGCTTGATGTTTTTCACAAGTATCTTAGAACCTATTCACTTTTCACAATTTTTTTTTCTTTCTGCTTCTCCACCTGAATTATTTCAATTTTCACTAACTTTTTCCTCTGCCATCTCCATTCTTCTCTTAAAACCCTCTAGGGAATTTTTCATTTCAGTTATTATGGTCTTCAATATTATATATAGACAATATTATATAGCATTTCTGGTTGGTTCCTTTGTAAAATTTCTATCTCTTTATGGATGTATTAGTCAGCCAAGGAGGTGCTGATCAAAAATACTAGAAATCAGTTATTTTTCATAAAGGGTATTTATTTGGGTTAGAAGCAAACAGTCACAAGGCTGTAAAGAGTACAACTCAAGATTTCATAAGAGGTACTTTCTCACCCAGAGTCTGTTGCCACGTGTTGACTCAAGATGGTGAGTGATGTCTGCAAGGGTTTAGTCTTCCTCCTCCTCCCATGTCTCCATGACCCCAGCTTCTTTCAATCTCAGTCTCAGGCTGGAAGAGTCGCAAGCCCTCTCTCCCGGGGCTTGATTCTCTCTGGGCTCAGCTGCTTTGCCCTCTCCACAAGTTCAGCGTAAACAATCAGGTGAACAGCTTATCTTTCTTCCCAGGGCCTCTGCCATGTCTAACAGAGCCTTATTTCTTCCTCTGTGTGTTTACTTACCAGGGTGCCAGCATTAAAATTCCAACCTCCCTTCTCTACAGTGCTGTTTCTCTGTGAGTCCCCACTCACCAAGGGGGGGTAGACTTAATGTCCTACTGATGTGGCCAAATCAAAGCCTTCGTCATTATTTAATCAACTAAAAGTGAAACCTCTCACTCCAGTATAATCTAATATGCCCAGAAGAAAAGACCAGTTCACAAACATAATCCAATATCTATTTTTGGAATTCATAAATAATATCAAACTGCCACAATGGATATCCTCATATTGTTAATTCACTGATTTCCTGATATCCTTTAGTTCATTCTCCATTTTCCTATATCTCCCTTGGAATATTGAGAGCATTTTTTTAAATATATTTTTTATTTTTTTTTAAAGATACTTAGATTACACAAAAAATTAAAAGGGATTCCCATATGCCCTGCTCTCCACACCTACCAGCTTTCCTCACATTAAGAACTTCTTTCATTCATATGGTACATTCATTGTAATTGATGAACTCATTTGGAGCATTGCCACTAAGCATGGCTTATAGTTCACCTTGTAGTTTACACTTAAGAGCATTTTTTAAAAGTCTTTGTCCAATATGGCCAATGTCTGGTCCTCTATATTGATGGTTTCTGGATTTTATATTATTCCATTGGATGAGCCATTACTTCCTATATTTTTGTTTTTTTTTGTAACTTTTTGTACACTGTACATTTTAATATTTTAAAGTGTTAAGTCTGAGATTTAGTCATCCCCAAACTGTTGGTTCTTAAGTTTGTATACAGTTAATAATATGACAGAGCTTTCCTTGAGTGCCAGGAGCTAAGAAAAGCAAATTAATGCAAAAAACAATAAATAAAACACTTTACACAGTGTTTGAAAATTGGCTTTCTGTTGGCTGGTGCTTTCTTTTAGAGTTTAGTCCTTCTATCAAGAAGAGCAGCCAAAGGTGAATGTGAAGAGTGGGGTCCTCAACGTTTTGTGGTTTGTTTGTTTGCTTGTGTGTTTGTTTCTGAGCCTCTGCCTTTTCAGTGGTTATGCTTGCTTGTCACCTTTGGAATTCCCCCATTTATAGTAATCCAAGTGCCCTATACTCCCTGTGAAATAGATTTTCTTCACCTCCCAGATACTCTATTGCATGCCTTAAAACATAGATTACTTTCCTTAAGAGCACTTGAACTTTTGCTAGTTGTTCTATGATTCTGTGGGGGAGCAGCACCCTGGAGCATTTTATACCACCTTCTTGGTCAACCAGAAGCCCCCACATACACACCTTGGTTATTCTTAGTGGTTTTGTATGATTTGAATCTTCATTTGAGTTCCCATTCTGCACAATTTTGAACTCTCAGCATTTTAACACCAATGATATCCCTTATCACTGAAATTTCAGTTTCACCAGTGTATTTAGCTTTCCAGGCTGCTATGACAAGTACCATAGAATATGTTGGCTTAAACAACAGGAATTTATTAATGTTAGTTTCCCTTCACATGGTGATGTGCTCTCTTTTCTTCTCCAGTTTCACTGATTTCCAACTTCAAGCTCCTTCTTATGGCTTCTCTCTCTATGTCTGAATTTCTTCTGCTTATGTAGGAATCCAGTGATCTAGATTGTTTTAGTTTGCCAGAAGGTGTTGGGAGCAATATATCAGAAACGTATTGGCTTTTATAATGGAGAGTATTAGGTTAAAAGCTTACAGCATCAGGGCTGAGAAAAATGCCTAAAACAAAGAATCAGGTGAAGCTCTCTCCCCAAAAGTCAGCTGCTGGCAACCCTGGATTCCTGTCACCCATCAGGGCACAATGGCAGCTCTGCTGGTTTCTGCCTTCTTCTCTAGGCAGTGTTGCTTTCATTTCAGCTTCTTGCTCTTAAGGCATTCTCTCTGCTTAGTGGGTTCATCTCCATCTCTGCAGGTTTTTTGTGTTTCTGTGGCTTTTTATTCCTCCATTTATAAAGGACTCCAGTAAGAGTGTTAAGATCCACCCTGAGTTATGCTCTACTGGAGCAATCTAATCAAATGGCTCCTAACTGATTTAATCTAATCAAAAGTTTGCAATAGGCAGCAGACTTGGCCCAGTGGATAGGGCATCTGTCTACCACATGGGAGGTCCAACCCCGGGCCTCCTTGACCTGTGTGGAGCTGGCCCATATGCAGTGCTGATGCGCGCAAGGAGTGCCGTGCCATGCAGGGGTGTCCCCACGCTGGGGAGCCCCATGCGCAAGGAGTGCGCCCCATAAGGGGAGCCACCCAGCAGGAAAGAAAGTGCCGCCTGCCCAGGAATGGCACCGCACACACAGAGAGCTGACACAACAAGATGACGCAACCAAAAGAAACACAGATACAGATTCCCGTGCTGCTGACAACAACAGAAGCGGACAAAGAAGACGCAGCAAATAGACACAGAGAACAGACAATGGGGGGGGGGGGGGGAGGAAGAGAAGTAAATAAATAAATAAATCTCTTTAAAAAAAAGTTTGCAATAGTTTCAATTTAAGAACACAATTTTGGGGAGCCCACAAAAACCTAAATCAACACACAGATTAAGACCCATCCTGATTCATTTGGCTATAACTTGATTACAAATAACATCTTCAAAAAGTACTAATTACAGTGGGTTTACAACCATAAAAGTGAGAACAAAGAATATGTTTGTTTTTTCTTCTGGGGTAAATAACTCAATATCCCATAATCACTTTTCAAACTTTAATAAGTGAGGTAACAAGCATGCTACCATCGTTGGGCAGGCCCAGCACATTGAGTTGAGGCCTCGTCTCCTGCTGGGTGAGTGCTTGGGGCGGGTAGATTGTCGCCCCCCCTGCTACTCTTGCCCGTAAAGGCTGCCTCCTCTATCTCCACCCAGCATTCAGTCTCCATAGGGGCCGCTCTAGGGTAATTGGCCTGCCTCTCCCGCGCCTCACCAGAACCCAACCCACAACTTCCCCTTATTTTCTGCCCCAGCCCCCATATAACCCCCGCCAGAATGATAACTTCACCTCTGCCCCTTTACCTAGCAACAGCCTCCAACAACCAATCGGAGGTCGCCTTCAGCTTAAGCCAATCCGCACCCCACACGGCGCCCCTTACCCTTGTACCTCACCCCCAACCGTCCCCCAGCCAATTAGCAGCCTCCCCTCACATACATTGCCTTATTTGGCTTAGCCTTGCTACCGCCAGCGCCCTAGCCTATATAAACGCTTGTCTTCCTCAATAAAGCAGACACGTTGCCACCACTCTCTGTCTCCGCAGCATTCTTCACGCCGCTGTGCGTCCGCCTTTGACACCACCCGCTGTCCGCCGTGCGCCCTCAAATAAGCCTAGGACTCACTCAAAGATCTTGCCAAAATTTATATTCTGACTCAAGTGGGCAAGGATAGAGTCTGAGAGTATGCACTTTCCAAGTGATGTTGTATCTGCTCATCCATGGACCACACTTTTGGAGACCAAAGCTTAGGTGACTGTTCATGTGGTTTTCTTCTCTCTCATTGCCCTGTGCTGATCTCAGGCAGGATCTTCCCACTATTTCTGGCCCCTTGAATATAAACTACAACACCACCTGCCAGGTTACTTCCTAGGCTGAGCCAGTACCAGGCCCAATAGAAGGTCATTATTTAACCTCTGTCCACATGGAAAGTATGTCAGTAACTCACTTATCTGCAGAAAAGACTTTCCCACTTCAGTTAATTTTCAAAATAACTGAATTTTACTCTAATCTACATTTAAAATTATTTTTCCACATCTCTTTGTAAGATACATTGTACTTCCCTAAAGTCTTAAACAGAGCATACTAAAAATGATTGAATCTTTCATTATTAAATCAGGACCTTATTAGTCTGTGATGCAGTGATACCCTCTGGAGCTATTGAGGTCTGTTTATTCCAACCTAAAGAGGTCCTAGACTACAATTTTTTCTCGGCTCTTATGTGCTTTTTGAATTGGTTTTTGTTTTCCTAATTCCCTAACAGACTCTCAGCTGTTAGTTCTTAATATTACACTTCAGCTTGCCTAGCTTTAGCAGACATCTTTCCCTCTCCTAATTTGTTTTTCTCATCAATTATAAAAATTTAAAATGAATAATCAAGTCATGTTATTACAAAATTTTTAATAAAGGAAAAAGACTGAATGAGGACATAAATCTTCCTTGTGTAGGAAAATGCAGGAGCTTTAGTGTCTGACTTTCTCCAGTTTGGAAACTTGGAGGCTAATTTTGCTTTACAAAAAATTATTAGCTATATTCAACAACAATGATTGTCCATGTTTAGTTTTCAGATAACTTGCAATAGAATAAGCTGGGGTGTTTATTAAAAATTAGGATTCCAGGGCCTCAAACTTCCAGATTCTTATACTTTAGACTTTAGACACTTATTAGAATCCAGTATTCTGCATTTAACAATCACCTCAATGACTTTCTTTTTCCAGCAAATTTGAAAAATCACATTTCCTGTTTAAGTGTCACTAGCCAGTCGAAGATCAGGGTACCTTCTCCAAATTCATTAGAATTTCTCCTTTATCTTCTGTCGTCTTGAATATGGCTAGTTCTAACTCTCCATTCTGCAGTGGAAGACTTATTGTCACAATTAGGAAGCTTCTTATCACAACCACCTAATCTTTTCCATTTCTTGGGAGTGAAAAACTAGATGGAAGTGTACTAACTTACATATCAGGACTCCAAGCCTGGTCTGTGACTGTCCACACTTAAGCACTGACTGGGTAGAACATCTAAGTTGCAAATTCACTTCCTAAGTGAAAAAACAGATGTACAACCTAAGGTCTTAATTTATGCTCTCCTTGCAGATGTAAAAACAACCTCCTTGATTCAAAGTATTTATCATATGTCTGTCAATGAATAACTCTATCTGAATTTTAAAATACCTTATAAAAGTGACTCAACACTAATTTTTATCTATCTGATGATTATTGAGACATAAAAATAACTTTGAGTTTTGTCTAAGATAGACAGCAAGAGAGCAAAAGATATCTCAGAGGCAAATGATAGTGTAAGGAAAGCTCCTTCCCCACCCACCACATGCCTTTACACTAGCAGTTGATAGCCACAGAAGAACATCCTATATTCATGGTCACTCTCCACAACTTGGTGCCTTAAATTGCCCAGATATCTTAATACATTTTGCTAAGCAACTGAATCTCCTACTATCTGCATAAATTTATTTATTCAACAAATATTTTTTGAGAATCTATAAGTCAGGCACCATTCTAGCTACTAAAGATATATTAGTGAACAAAGCAAACAAAACATTCTGCCCTTGAGGAGTTTTAAATTCTAGAGTGAAAGACAACCAATAAACATAACCAAAAAAAGTAAAACATATAATGTTACAGGTAGTTTTAAGTGCTAAAGAGAAAACAGTGAGAAAGGAAGGGGATGAGAAATGTTGGGGGACTGTTGGGATCTTAACCTGACCAGCAAAATTGTTCTCTAAGCAAGCAATTTTGAGAAATACTTGAAGGACATGAGGAACTAGCCATTTGGAAATCTGGAAGAAGAGAATCCTGGCTTAGAGGAAATAGCATGTGCAAGGGGCCAGCACTGAGATCAAGACTGGCATTTTCAGGGAAGGCCGGAACTGAGTGAACAAAGAGAAGTAAGAGATGAGCTCAGAGAGGTAATAGGGATAGAACTGAATCATGTAGTGTCTTGCAGGTCTTAATAAGAGTTTGGTTCTTACTCTGAATTAGCTGGGACATTGTTGGTGAGTTTGAACAGAGCAAGATCTGACTCACGTTTATCAGGACCTCTATGCTTCTGTTGAAAGCAGAGTGGAGAGAGATGAGGTAAAAGCAGTATGACTAGAGAGGAGACTACTGCAATAATCTAGGTTAGAAACAAGCGAATTTAATTTTCTAGACTGTTGCCTGATTCCCAGCACCTCTTTCCTCCACTCACTCTCAGCTGACTGTCCTGAAGAATTTGGAACAATCTTATGTGAACTTCCTTATCAATGCACTATAAAAATCTTCAAATCTGCAACTATATTTATCCTTTCCTACTTTCTTCTTATCACAAAGGAGAAAATGCCACCTTTCTACATAAAGAAAGGCAGTAAAATACACTGAGTAAGAATATTGGAAATAGATGCTTGAAATGTATTTGCTGAAAATATATTTGTCTCCTCCATTTAAATCTGTATGACCCAGAAAATTCCCTCTGTTTCTTCACCTGCAATGAAAGGATAACTGTAGACGTTACTTCAAGAGATAGCGTGATGACCAAAAAGATAAATAATGACAATCCTTGAGAAGAGAGACTTGCCTATAACTAGAGCTCAGTGAAATTGAGCTTAGCCTTAGCCTTCCATGCAATCTTCTGTGCTCCATTCCTGCTTTTTACTTGAAAACCTTATTGCATCTACTATTCTTCCTTCCCCTGAATCTTCAGCACTTTCTTCCCTACCGCATACTTCTCATCAATAATTAAATATGTTCTGGACTTCCCCATCTTAAAATAATCCCCCCCCCCCCCCCACAAACCCTCCATTTTACTAGAAAATAGAAAGACTGATAGAGTTTAAATTATCAATGCTTTATTTGAGATGTTTAATTGCTGATCCTTATTTGAAAGGAAAAGAAAAGCAAGGCAAGGAAGAATGCAACAAAACACAAAATGAAGTGTTACCAAATAGCTACCCCATTTGATACAACCTGTGAAGTGTTGCAGCAGGTTTTCCAAAAGGTATGAGTGCTTGACAATTACAATTTCTCTGGACAGGCTGCAAGCAGAATATGTAACCTGAGTAGCTCCTCAGAGAAAGGTTTGCCTAACTTCCTCCTGGTTCTTGTGTTTCACTGGAAAAGTTTGGCCACTGAGGAGTCTTTTGAGTTGTGTTTTTTCTGGTACTTTTGTATGACAGACTCCATACAATCTAGTGTGGTACTTTAAAAAAAATAACTTTTTATTATAGTAACACATGTGCAGCTAAAAATTTCCCATTTAACCACATTCAAGTGTACAATTCAGTAGTATTAAGTACATTTACAATATTTTTTACTCCTACTTTTCATAACCTCAAACTTAAATTCTTCAGCTACTAAACTATAAGTTCTTCTTCCTGCTTCAACTACTACCTACCCTCTGGTCCTTGGTAACCTATAAACTACCAACTGTGTCTATGAAATTTGCTACTTCCAGGTATTTTATGTAAGCAATATCATAAAATATTTATCTTTTTGTATCATGCTTATTTCACTCAACATGATGTCTTCGAAGTTCATCCTTGTAGCATGCATTAGAACTTCATTCTATTTTACGGCTGAATAATATTCCATTGAGAGTGTATACTACGTTTTGCTTATCTATTCATTTGTTGATGGCCACTTGGGTTGCTTTCACCTTTTGGCTATTGTGAACAATGCTGCTATAAACATTGGTGTATAAATATCTGTTTAAGTCCCTGTTTCTAATTCTTTTGGGTGTTGTGGTGGTTTAAAGAAAAAATATGTTTTTAAAGTTAATCCATTTCTGTGTGTGTGGACTCATTGTAAGTAGGATCTTTTGGTGAGTAGGATCTTAACTTAAAATGTGACCCACCTCATTCAGGGTGGATCTTAATCCTCTTATTGGAGTCCTTTATAAATAGGATGAATATGTAGAGACAGAAAGAAAAAGTCATGGGAGAAAGAAGCTGAAAGCAATGAAACCCTGAAGAGAAATGAGAGACAAGGAGGTGCCACCATGTGCCTTACCATGACCCAGAGGACTCCAGGATAGCCAGCAGCTGGTCTTCAGGGAGAAGGCATCACCTGATGATGCCTTGATGTGGACCTTTTTCTCACCCTTGAAACTGTATGTTTGTAAACTAATAAACTCTCACCTGTTAAAAGCCAACCCATTTTAGGGTCTCCACTCTTGGAATTCTAGCAAATTAAAACAGGTGTTTTGATTCATCCTAGTTCAGAAGTGACAGGAAGAGCAAGAAAATCCATTGGTTGAGATGGCCAGCTTGGTGCATAACAGTAGGCAAGAAAGAGGACCTGGTAATAACAGGGCAAGTGACTCATCAGGTGCAGACTATGATCCTTCGTTGCCCAACCAAAATTGGTTGATCTCCACTAGGATCTAGGATCTTGGAAGTAGGTGATGACAAATATCATTAGTTACACTGTATTTATTTAAACAGTCTTACAGTCTCTTCAGATTTATTTTTGCTTCAACTCTTTGTAAAATCTTGATATAGTTGTCTATACATTCTGTCTCTTCTTCCTTGCAACCTATTAACTCTTAAATTTGTTTTCCATACTAAACTTAACTGTACATTCAAATGACTCCCAGTATAGTCATCAATGATCTCAATGGCCCTACCTCCAAAAGACATTTTCAAACCTCATCTTATTTGACCTTTGTTTTAGATTGCTTAAAGATACTGGAAACAATATATCAGAAATGACTTGACATTAGGTGAAGCCTCTGCGGGGCTTCGTGGGGTTCGCGGGAGGTGAGGATGACGCGGCCCGGTGGAGAGACGACCGCGGAGACAAGGCTGATGGCGCAGGTCTAATTTTATTGGGGAAGTACAAGGCATATATACTGTATTGAGGGAGGCGGGGCTGAGAGCAGTGCTGGGGGACGGGGCGAAGGGTGACAGGCTAGGATTGATGACTTCGCCTTGTAAGGGCAAGGATTATAGCTGGGCGGTTCTAGGCAGATTGGAAGGTGGAGTTTGGGAGGGGAAAGGGGAAGTGAGAGCTGACCAGATGTTAGGCTAGGCAGGAGATAGCAGGAGGCGCCCGTTATAGATGTATCTTGCCCGGGTAGGCTGAGGGCGCTTTGCCCGTACCAGGCTGAGGGCGTGGTCGCCCGTTCCAGCCACCCTGAACTGCGACTTCAGGCTGTGCACACGCCTGCTGCCGCGCTGGCTTAGCAACGGTGGCTCGCACTCCCACATCTCCCCCTCTGTTTTTATTAGCGGCCAGAGCTCTCGGTGGGGGGGCTAGGAGGGGAATGTGGCAGGTGTGGGGCTTTTTGGGCTTCTGCGGCTGGCGAGGTTGTCGGCTGCGCTGACAGGGTCTCAGCTCGGCGTGTCAGTTGTGGGGAGTCGCTGTACCGGACCTGCGGGGCTAGACTGGCGACAGAGTTAATCTGGACTTTAACCAGGCGGACAATCCGTTTTATGATCCATGGCCCTAGGGCTAACAGGAGGATAAGGGTGAGGAGCAGGAGCAACCACGCCCAACCGAGATGGCGGAGCGGAGGGCGGAATAGGAGGCGGGGCAGCGGAGGCGGGAAGGGAGGGGTAGCCCCACTTCCCCTCTCTCAGCCGGGGAAGAAGGCGGAAGCGCGCCATCTTGCAGAGGAGGGGAAGAAGAAGGGGAGAGCGCGCCATCTTGCGAAGGACGTTTTGGGGGTGTTGAAGAATCGCTGTTTAAGACAAGAGACCTCGAAAGCGTGGGCCGCGGCAGGAGGCGCCGCGCCCTGGAGGCAGGCCCGGATGGCGATGAGGGTGGGGATGAGGGGGGGGGGAACCGCTTGTGCTCATGCTCCATAGCATTGGAGACGTGGTCGATGAGGATACGGTAGGTTTCGGGGTCCCAGAGGTTTGGGGTGGTGAGCCAGGGGTTGAAGGGAAGGAGTAGGTCCCAGTAGGTCTGGAGTTATTTAGCAGAGACCTTACATTGGTGACAGGCTAGGAGACCAACGGGGGCTCTAACCTGAGGAGCCTGGCGAGAGGAGAAGGAGGTCCCATGGTTCAGGAAGAGGAGGGCGGCGGCAACAACGATGAGGGAGAGGATGAGAAGGCAGAAAAGAACAGGCAGTGCAGGCGAGTTGGAGAGCCAGGGGCAGAAAAGGTAGAGGAGGCCGAGAGAGAAGAGAAGGACTATCGGGAGAAGGAGAAGGTATGGGAGAAGGGCGGCGGGGCTCATGAGATTCAAGAGCCGAAAAGGGGGTCCTTACCTGCTCGTGGCGATCAGCTAGAGCAGCGGAGAGCCATGCCCCACGTTGAAGCCTCTGCGGGGCTTCGTGGGGTTCGCGGGAGGTGAGGACAACGCGGCCTGGCGGAGAGACGACCGCGGAGACGAGGCTGATGGTGCAGGTCTAATTTTATTGGGGAAGTACAAGGCATATATACTGTATTGAGGGAGGCAGGGCTGAGAGCAGTGCTGGGGGACGGGGCGAAGGGTGACAGGCTAGGATTGATGACTTCGCCTTGTAAGGGCAAGGATTATAGCTGGGCGGTTCTAGGCAGATTGGAAGGTGGAGTTTGGGAGGGGAAAGGGGAAGTGAGAGCTGACCAGATGTTAGGCTAGGTGGGAGATAGCAGGAGGCGCCCGTTATAGATGTATCTTGCCTGGGTAGGCTGAGGGCGTTTCGCCTGTACCAGGCTGAGGGCGTGGTCGCCCGTTCCAGCCACCCTGAACTGCAGCTTCAGGCTGTGCACACGCCTGCTGCCGCGCCGGCTTAGCAACGGTGGCTCGCACTCCACAATTAGGTTGATAGCTTACTGTTCTGAGGATGTGAAAGTGTCTGAATTAAGGCATCATCATGAGATACTTTCTTCCTGAGTTGCAGTGTGAGCAGTCAAACACATGGCAGGAAACAATGGTGGCTTTGGTTCCTCTCTCCCTTTCCTTAGGGCATCATTGAACTTCTGAATTTTTTTCTGTCTAGGAAGCTTTTTTCTTTATCTGCATCTTTTTATTCATCTATTTATAAAAGACTCCAATAGGAGGATTAAAAGCCACATCTTATTCTCTTCTGTAAATTCCTATAAATGTTAGAGTTCTTTGGGATTGGATTATAGACTCTCTTCTCTCCTCTCTCTACATACTCCTCTAGGATATCTCATCCATTCCATGGCTTTAATTACCACATATAATCCATATTTGACCCAGTCCTCTTTTTTGAACTCCATTCCAATTGTTGACAGACTGTTTTTACTTGTTTTTTTAATAGACATATTAAATTCAACATGCTCACTCTATGGTTCCCCATTTTAATAGACAATATTATCACCTATATGGCCACTCTAAGCAGAAATATGAGAATAATCCTTGATTCCTTTCTCTCTATGTGTAAACATAATCAAGTCTTGTAAATTTTACTTTCAAAATCTTTTATGATTTTACCTTCTTAAGACTATTTCTTCCCTAGGCTATAATATTTTGCTTGGACTAATATAATGACTTTATAATTGTTTTTCTCACATCCTGTAATGGGCCATTCAAATCTCCTTGCCATACTGCAGTAGAAGTAATCTCTTCAAAGACACTTCCTAGAACCCACACCCACATCCTAGTCATTCCTTCTCTTGCTTCCTTCTCTTTTCTGCTGAACAAAAAAAACTTCTCTTACATTCACTTGCAATCTACATTCCCTTAGTTTCCCAGCTTCTAAGCATGCATCAATCCACTCCAAAAATAAGTTCTACTTGCCAGTAATCCAGTCTATCTTCCACTACTCTTCCCACTTGAACATCTCAAAAAATTTCTCCTACAATTTAATCTACATTTTCGTAGGATACTTTTCGATTTCTAATAATCCAGCAACTCACTCCAATATGATTTCCAGCCACATCAACAGTTCAGATTAACATGCCAGCACATCATTACAATGTCCATGTTGCTAAATCCATAGGTCATTTTATAGGCCTCATCTTACTTAATCCTATAGAAGCATTTGATAGTATGGATCTCTTCCTTTTGCTTGAGACACTCTCTTCTCTTTTTCTATCTTTTGGGAAGATCTTTTTGTCTTCTTTGTAGACTCCTTATCCTTCACCCAGTAATTAAATGTTGGAGTTACTTTAGGCCTTTCTCCCTTGGCAATCTCATCCATTCCTATTACTTAAGTGATAACAAATATACAAAGCTGTACCCTCTACAAATTCTTCTCATATAGAATTGGGAATGTTGAATGCAAGTTGTTTCTTTCTTTCTTTTTTTTCTTTTAGAATCTAATATTTCTTATTTTTTATTTTTTTATTATACACATTTTTAAATTAAAGTTAATAGATCACAGAGAATGTTATATTAAGAAAATATAAGAGGTGCCCATATAACCCACTCACAACCCCCTTACCCCCATCATTTTTGTAAATTGTATTTTTTTGAAGATACATACATCATAAGAAAGGTTACATTATAAAAAACATGAGAGGTTTCCATATACTCTCCAACCCCCACTCTACTCCTCCCACACCAACAACCTCCCTCATCATTTTGGCACACTCATCACACTCGGCGAACACATTTTGGAGCACTGCTGCACTATGTGGATAACAGTTTACCCTGTAGTTCACACTCTCCCCCAGTATATTCAGTGGGTTATGGCAGGATATATAATGTTCAGTATCTGACCCTGCAGTATCATTTAGGACAACTCCAAGTCCCAAAAATGCCCCACATCACATTTCTTCTTCCCTCTCCCTGCCCTCAGCAACTACCATGACCACTTTCTCTACATCAATGATACAATTTCTTCTATTATCAGTCACAATAGTTCTGTAGTAGAATATCAGTAAGTCCACTCTAATCCATATTTTATTCATTCTGCAGACCCTGGGATGGTGTTGTCCACTCCTCTTCTATTTAAAGAGGGGGCATAGATTCCACATGGCTGATGGATGCAATTCTCCTGCTTATAGTTGTAGACACTCTTGGTTCCCTGGTGTGGTGGTTGACCAACTTCACCTCCCTGTTAGCTGACCTGGGTAAGTCCAATGAACCAGAGAGTAGGGGTTGCAACTCTGCTGAGGCTCAGAGCAGAGCTGGTACATGGGAAGTCCAGAGATTCAAATCCTTTGAGTATACACCATTCCTAGCACCAACCACAGGTCCAGTAAATGTGACAGAAGAGGCATGTGTAGAAAGGTCACATCTGAGTCCAGCTCCATCACTCTCAGGAGCACAAATTCCAAAGTAGGGCCAACTGACATGGCACAGAAATCAAAATCCATCTGCCAAGAACATATACCCTGTGGGTCTCTGTAGCCTTAAGGAGAACCAGTGCCTATATATACTTAAGCTGCCTCTGGGGTCCTGCTGAGGCATGTGTAAGCACGACCCCTCTGATGACCTTCCGAATCTTTTTTAAAAACTCTTAGCCATGTAAACTCATTTGTCTTTGCCATTTCCCCCTTTTATTCAAGGTCAAAAAGCAGTTTTTAACACTTGATCCAACATGTAGGCTGAGATATTCTGCTGGTCTGAGTTGACCCTTTTATTCAAGGTCTCTTTCTAGCAGCATCACCAGTTAGTGGTTGGTACTAATCCTTTGGCGCCAGGGAGGTTCATCCCTGAAGTCATGTCTCACACTAGGGGGAAGGTAATGCATTTACATGCTGAGTTTGGCCTAGAGAGTGGCCACATTTGAGCAACATGGAGGTTCTCAGGAGGTAACTTAGTCATCCTGCAGCTCTGGGCCTAGTTCATATTTCAAGCACACAACCTCATAAGCATAGTCATCAGTATCAAGAGCTCATCATTGGGCCCTCCGTCCTTGTTGGTCTTTGCCATTGCACTTGGGTGATTATTGCTGTTCAATTTGGGAATGTGACAGAGCTCCCCTGAGTAGAAAGTCAGCACTCCCTTAGTTATCATTTGTAACTGCAACTACTATGAAAATACCCAACATATATCAGAACATTTTTATGCCCCTTATATACATGCCCTGGAGAACTCTGTCCCAACCATGTGCTCCCCATCAATAACACCCCACACCAGTGTTCCTCCCCTGCCATATTTGAACCTCTCTGAGATCCAAAACTTCTTCAACAATGAAGCCTAATATGTTGCCAAATTCAGTTAATAGGAAAATGAAATATAGTGATGGGCTTAAAGAATAGAAATATACATACTAATTTAGAAATACTAAGGTAAAGGAAAGTAAATTGATGTATTAATAAAAATGAAAAATATTATAAAGCTTTGTTTTTAATATTTTGCCTTTCATTACTGTACTAGGTGTTGCCCTGTATGTACAGTGGCAAGGCACTTGCTTTCAATTCTTCCTCAGTGTCTACACCCATTCTTTTTAAAATTTTTATTTCTAATTTTTATTTTGCCTTCAAAAAGTTTTAGATCACAGTAATTCACATATATAATATAGGGGATTCCCATATATCCAATATCAATCATATCAATCCCTTTCCCCCTTCCCCAGCAATGATCTTTTTACATGTTCATGTTACACTTGCTGTAGCTGATGTACAGATTTTGAAACATAGCTTTCAAACATGGTTCCATTTTGGTTTACATTATGGTTTATATTTTAGACTGTACAAATTTCTAAATTTTTAGTTTCCTTATGTTTTACATTATGGTTTACTTTTTAGCTTATAGACTTGTAAACATTTTTGGTGCATATTAACATGTCCTATATCCATCATTACATAATCTTGTGTAGCATTTTCATTGCCCCCTAGTTACTCTGCTTCCATCTATTCTATACCTCTCTACCCTACCCCTCAGGGCCCACAGTGACAATCAATCTTCACTACTTGAGGAACCAGATTTACAGATACTTGCAACAATGCTGAGGGCTTGACATACTAGACTGCCCTAACCCATTGGGAGCCACTGATTTTCTCTAGGAACAAAATTCTCTCTGTTTGAAAACATCAGGTCTCCCCAGGATGTGGGTACACCTTCACACTCATTGTACTGTCTTCACTCAATGATTTAATACACTACGACAAAATGAGTACTCATACACTCCCTAGCAGCCTCCCCTGTGCCAGATGTCCCCCCTTAAGCACCTTAAACACATAATCCTTCCTTACTATATATTCTAAATACTTTTCTCAACCTTATAATTTTAACCATATACCAAACAGTCTCCCATGTTCAACTTTTCCCCCAGCCCTCCCCCAATTCCTTGGACCATCTGACCCATCCTCCCAACCCTAGCTCCACCCAAAGGTATCCCTATGCCCCATCTTATCCCTTCCCTGTACAAATACTTTACCTCCAGGTTATCATAGACTTCACCCATGTAGGCATCAGCTCACGGTCTTCCTCTCCCCCACTCCAAATTCCTTTAAGCCTATCTTCCAGTCTCTAGTTCTCTGAGACAGTTTGGATTGCTTGTTTCATATCAGAGAGATCATGTAATATTTGTCCTTCAATGCCTGGCTTGCTTCACTCAACATAAGGTCCTCAAAATTCATCCATGTTATCACATGAATTTGTACTGTATTCCTTCTATTAGCTGAATAGTATTCCATTGTATGTATATACCACATTTTATTTATCCATTCATCTGTTGATGGTCATTTCGGTTGATTCCAACTTTTGGAATTAGTGCATAATGCTGCTATAAACATTGGTGTGCATATATCGGATTGTGTCCTTATTTTCAGTCTTCTGGGTATATACACAGCAGTGGAATTGCTGGGTCATATGGCAAATCTATAGCCAACTTTTTGAGTAACCTCCAAACTGTCCTCCTGAATGGCTCAATCCTTCAGCATTCCCACCAGCAGTGGATGAGTGTTTCCATTCCTTCACATCCTCTCCATCTCTTGTAGTCTTCTGTCTTTTTAAGGGCTGCCAGTCTTATGGGAATAAGATGGTATCTCATTGTAGTTTTAATTTGCATTTCCCAAATAGTGATTTAGAGCATTTTTTTCATGTTCTTTTTAGCCATTTGTAATTCTTTTTTGGAGAACATTTGTTCAGGTCTTTGTCCATATTTTAAATGGATTGCTTGTCTTTTTATTTTTGAGATATAGGAGTTTTTTATATATGCAAGATATGTCCTATCAGATATATGGTTACCAAATATTTTCTCCCATCAGGTAGTCTCTCTTTTCACTTTCCTGACAAATTCCTTTGAGGAGCAAAAGGCTTTAATTTTGAGGACGTCTCATTTATCTATTTGTTCTTTTGCTGCTCATACTTCGGGTGTGAAGTTCATGAAGTCATTTCCTATTACAAGGTCCTGTAGATGCTTCCCTACGCTATTTTCCAAGGTCTTTATGGTGCTGGTTCTTATATTTAGATCTTTCAGCTATCTTGAGTTGATTCTTGTATAAGGTGTGAGATGGTAATCCTCTTTCCTTCTTTTGCATATGGATATCCAATTCTCTAGACACCATTTGTTGAGGGGACTATTCTTTCCCAGTTGAGTGGGCTTGGTGGCCTTTTCGAAAATCAGATAACTGTTTATATGAGGATCTATATCAGAACTCTCAATTTGGTTCTTTGGTCAATATGTCTATTCTTGTGCCAATACCATGCTGTTTTCACTACTGTAGCTTTGTAATATGTTTTAAGTCAGGTAGTGTGAATCCTCCAATTTCATTTTTCTTTTTCAATATGTCTTTGGCTTTTGGGGGCCTCTTTCCTTTCCAAATAAATTTCACAGTTAGTTTTTCTAGTTCATTAAAAATACTGTTTATTAAAAATGATTTTGACTGGAATTGCATTGAATCTGTAGATCAATTTTGGTAGGATAGACATCTTAATAATATTTAATCTTCATATCCATGAACAGGGAATATTCTTCCATTTATTTAGAACTTCTTTGATTTCCTTGAACAGTGTTGTGTAGTTTTCTGTGTATAAGTCTTTTATATCTTTAGTTAAATTTATTCCTAGGTATTTGATTTTTTAAATTTACTATTGTAAGCGGTGTTTGTTTCTTGATTTCCTCTCAGATTGCTTATCATCAGTGTACACAAATGCTACTCATTTTTGTGCATTGATCTTATACCCTGTGACTTTACTGAACTCATATACAAGTTCTAAAAGCTTTGTGGTAGACTTCTCAGAGCTTTCTATGCATAGGATCATGTTATCTGTAAATAGTGAAATTCTGACTTTTTCATTTCTTATTTGCATCCATTTTATATCTGGTTTTTGCCTCAGTGCTCAAGCAAGTACTTATAACACAATATCAACTAGAAGGGGTGATAATGAGCATCCTTGCCTTGTTCCTGATCTTAGATTTCCTGATTTTAGGATTTCACCATTGTAAATGATATTAGCTGTGGGTTTTTCTTAAAGACCCTTTATCATGTTCAGAAAGTTTCCTTCTATTCCTATCTTTTGCAGTGTTTTTATCAAGAAAGGGTGCTGTATTTTATCAAATGCTTTTTGTGCATCTATAGACATGATCATGTGTTTTTTTTCCTTCAATCTGTTTATGTGGTACATTACATTAATTGGTTTTCTTATGTTGAACCATCCTTGCATACCAGGAATGAAACCCATTTGGTTGCATTGTATAATTTGTTTAATGAGTTGTTGAATGTGATTAGCAAGTATTTTGTTGAGAATTTTCACATTTAGATTCATTAGAGAGATTGGTCTGTAATTTTCCTCTGTTGTGGTGTCTTTGTTTGGCTTTGGTATTAGGGTAATGTTGGCATCATAAAATAAGTTAGGCAATGTTCCTTCTATTTCTATTTTTTGGAAAAGTTTAAGCAAGATTGGTGTTAGTTCTTTCTGGAATATTTGGTAGAATTCACCTGTGAAACCATCTGACCCAGGGCTCTTCTTAGTTGGGAGGTTATTAATGACTGATTCTATCTCTTTACTTGTGAATTGTTTGTTGAGATCATTGATTTCTTCTTTCATCAATGTCAGCTGCTTAAGAGTTTCTAGGAATTTGTTCATTTCCTCTAAATTATCTTTTTTGTTGGAATATAGCTTTTCAAAGTATCCTCTTATGATAGTCTTTATTTCAGTGGGGTCATTGGTGATATCCCATGTCTTATTTCTTATTTTGTATATTTGTTCTTTTCTCTTTTTTTTTCTTTGTTAGTCTAGCTAAGGGTTTGTCAATTTTATTGATCTTCTCAAAGAACCTGCTCTTTATTTTATTTTTTTGAGCACTTTCTTATTTTCTATTTTATTTAGTTCTGCTCTGAACTTTGTTATTTCTCTCTTTTTTCTTTCTTTGGGGTTAGTTTGTTGTTTTTTTACTAATTCCTCTAATTGTGCAGTTCTTCAATTTTAGCTCTTTCTTCTTTTTTGATGAATTGATTTATGGCTATGAATTTCCTTTGCAGTACAGGTTTTGCTACATCCCATAAGTTTTGATATGTTGTGTTATTGTTTTCATTGGTTTCAAGGTAGATATTGATTTCTGTTGAGATTTCCTCCTTGACCCTCTGTTTTTTAAGAGTGCATTGTTAATTCATTGAGACTTTCTTTGGGGCCTTGAATGTGGTCTATCTTGGAGAATAATCCATGTGCACTTGAGAAGAAGGTATATCCTGCTGTATTTGGGTGTAATGTTCTGTATATGTCTATGATATCCAGACCCTCTAACATGTTGTTCAAAGTCTTTGTTTCTTTATTGATTCTTTTTTGAGTTGTTCTGTCCAATGGTGTCAGTGGTGTGTTAAAGTTGCCCACTATAATTGTTGAGGTATCTATTCCTTCCCTTAGTTTTTTCAGTGTTTGCCTCACATACTTGGAGGTACCCTTGTTAGGAGCATAAATATTTATGATCATTCTTTCTTCTTGAAAGATTATCCCTTTCACTAATATATAGTGTCCATCTTTGTCTCTCACAATAGTTTTGCACTTAAACTCTACTTTGTCTGATATTAGTATAGCTACTCCTGCCCTTTTTTGGTTATTGTTTGCCTGTAAGATTGTTTTCCAGCCATTCACTTTCAATCTTCTTGAATCCCTGGATTTAAGATGTGTTTCTTAAGGGCAGCATATAGATGGGTCATATTTCCTTATCCAATCTTCTAATCTGTGTCTCTTACCAGGTGAGTTTAATTCATTGACATTTAGTGTTATTACTTTCAAGGAATTACTTATCAGCCATATTTCTTTGCATTTGTATTTGTCATATGTTGTTTGATTTTTTTAAAATCTCTTTTTGTCATTTTAATTGTTCTCACACTCTCCTCCAACTCTGTCTCTCCTGTTTTTTTCTTTCTTCCTGTAGAGCTCCCTTTAGTATTTCTTGAAGGGCAGATTTCTTGTTGGTATACTCTCTTAGTTTCTGTTTATCTGTGAATATTTTGAACTCTCCATCATTTTTGAATGCTAGCTTTGTTGGATAGAGTATTCTTGATTGAAAATTATTTTCTTTTAGTACTTTGACTGTGTCATACACTGCCTTCTTGCCTCCATGGTTTCAGATGAGAAATCAGCACTTAGTCTTATGGAGTCTCATTTGTAAGTGATAGTTCTCCTTTCTCTTGCTGCTTTTAGTATTTTCCCTTTGTCTTGTGCATTGGATAATTTGACAAGTATGTCTTGGATAGGCCTGTTGGTATTTATGCTGTTTGGGTTGTGTTGTTCTTCCTGGGCATGTACCCACATTTTCCTCAATAGTTTTGGGAAGTTTTTGGCCATTATTTCCTCCAACACTCCTTCTGTCCCCTTTCCCTTCTCTTCTCCTTCTGGGATGCCTACAATGCATATGTTTGTGTGTTTTGCATTGTCATTCAGGTCCCTAAGTCCCTGCTGGATTTTTTCTACCTTTTTATTGGTCAATTCTACTATCTGTGATTTCCGATGTACTGTCTTCCACATCACTAATTCTTTCCTCTGCCTCTTCAAATCTGCTGTTTTATTTGCTGACAGTGTATTTTTTATTTCTTTGATTGTGCTGTTCATCCCCATCATATCCATTATCTTTTTGTGCATGATTACAATTTCTGTATGCTCCCCAAGTGTTTTCTTAATATTCATAATCTCTTCCTTCATTTCATTAATTGGTCCATGATACATGTTTTGAGAGCTTTAATTAGTTGTTCATTGTTCCAGTCCTCTTTCTGGTTTTTAGTTTGTTCATTAGATTAGGTCATGTTTTCCTGATTATCAGTATAGTTTGCAGTTTTTTGTTGCTGTCTGGTCATCATTTTATCTTGATGGGTTTATTCAGTTGATTAGTTTTTTCATGTTGGGGTTTAATTAGTTGTTGTTTCTGTTATGTGTTAAGTCTTCCCTTTGTCACTTTGTCCTTCTTATTCTATTTCCTTGTTGTTGGCTAAGTTCCCTTGAAGGAAATTATTAGGACCAGAAAAAGAAAAAGGGGTAAGAAAAGAAAAAGATAATAGTAGTATTGATAGTGAATGTTAGCAGAAGAACCATGTGAGATATAGGAGAATGGATATTGAATTCATGTAAGCTGTGTAGGGTTATAATAGTAAAAAAGTGGAGTACCTATAATTAGATAGTAAACTGAATATGGGGAGGAATATAGTATGAATTAAAAGGCCTGTGCAGGTCAGAGAGATGGAAAGAGAAAAGAAAGGACAATAATATAAAGAGTGAATAAAAGATAGAAAACAGAATAGAGTTATTAGAGATAAAAAGTCAGAAATTTTGGGGACTAAACAAAGAGATATGGAATGTAAGAGAAACAATAAATGATAGAGGATAGAAAGGTGTAAAGGAAAGGGGATAGAGTTGGTAGCCAAAATCAGTACCCACAGGAAGGAGGAAATTGAGGATGAGTAAGCATAGCAAATAAGAAATGTTGCCTGCAGCATATAATATAAAAAAAAAAGACAACAGAAGAAAAAAAAGGGAAAAAGGAAAAGAAAAAGCAAGCAAGAAAAAGAGAAAGGAAAAAAGAAAAAAAGGGCCATGGGGGATAAAGAAGAAGGAAAAATAAGAAAACAAACCAACAAAAAAGACCAGACAAGGCCTCAAGGAAGGAATCCTCTTTGCAATTGAATAAACTGCTTAGGAATCTGACCTTTTCCCTTTCTCTCTTCTTCACTTCCTTCTCTCTAAAGGGCAGTAGGAAGGCTGTGTGAGGGCTCCTCTAGGAGATTCAAATGGGTTCCTGGTGGACCAACTCACCTCAGAAAATAATGTCTCTTAATTTCTTGAGAGCACCCACCCCTTGCCAGGAACCCTAAATATGCTATTGTAAACCTGCAAAGCACATCCTACTGCCCCTCTCCCTTAGGTGTGCTGCAGAGGGGCTAGTTTATTTTCTGATTTCACCTTCTCCCAGACCAAGTTTCCTATCCCAGGGAGTTTAGGTATATCAGGCTCTCTCTGCAGATTTGCCTGTCCTCTCTTCCTAGGCTCTCCCCAAGTCAGCTGGTATGCTCCTCCAAACTCAATAAAAGGAGGGGACCAGAAAATTGAACCTGCACTCCTTGGGCCCCTCTGCATCTCCCACCTAAACCCTCCCACTTCCAGAGTTAGCCTGGCAGGCCAGGGCAATGCTGGATTTCCAGAAGTGTTGGGTTTGTGCAACAGAGGCCCCGGAGATGTGGACTCAAGGCATATGGGTCTGTGAGATGTGGGTTGTGAGGTTTCAGAGTACACAGGCTTGGGGTTCACACATTTAGGGAACATGGGGCTTGGGAACTCTGTCATGTGGCTGGTAGTTCTCAGGGAAAGCTGCAGCCCTTGCCCTAGGGGGAAGTGATTTATCTTCCACAGCTTCTGAGTTCAGTGTTAGAAACCTGCAGTTTTACCTTGAGGAAGCACTAATTTTGTTGCAGTCTCTCCAGATCGATGTCCAGACACTACCTGCTTTGTCGGTTCCAGAAAAAGCCCGCTCTGTCAGGATTGCGTCACCACTCAGCTGGCCCTGCACACAGCTCACACTCGCACTCCTTGGACTGCAGGGGCACTGCAGGGCGGGGGTCCCTGCTCCGAGTGGCCTGGCTCACAGTAAGCCATAAAGTCCCCTCGCTGGCCCTGAGAACAGGCACTAACCGCCTGCCAGTGGCTCCCTCCCCGCCCTGTATTGCTATATTGCAAGCTTTTTAGATTACACCTCCACAATGAGTTCCACAGTCTCTTGTACCTTTCACAAGACACTTGGCCCCACCAAATTATCCTATTTTTCTGCTTCCAGAAGCTGTGTACTTTCACAGGAATTTGCCTGGAGCCTGTGGTAGCCTATTTTCTCATTGACTTCAACCTCCCTTTCTCTCTTTTCAAGAATGACAAGATTACCCTTGATTGCTTTTCCCAGACTGAAGGCATGAACTTCCCCTATGGACAGATCATTGGAAATTGCAGTCTAGTCCTCCTCAGGTAGTTTTTCTCATAAGGAATAAGCCATATTAGACTATTTTGTTGGTCTCCACTCCAAGAATTTTTATGAAAAACAATATTTTCTCTCTCACAGACTCAGTAACTCACTCCACGTATTAGATTACTTCTCTGAAAGCTCATGGTCTTAAGACAAGTTTCATCATGCTTCTCAGTGTCTACAAAGCAAGCTTTCATGTGACCTGGCTCCTGCATACCTTTCTGATGTTTTATTCTGCTTCTTCTTTTGTTCATTTCTCTGTAGCCACAATGGCATATTTTCCTCTTCCTTGAATGAAAGAAGAGTTTTTTCTTCCTGAGCCTTCATATTTTCTTCAGAACTCTCTTTGCCTATCTAAGACCTACTCATCTTCTGGGTCTCAATTTAATAGTTATTCCTCAGGGAATTCTAGACTACTAATATTGAGTTCCCATGTTACATACTTTCATTGCGTAATGTACATTTATCTTGTAACTTTCATCACAGCTGTAATTAAATGATACATTTGAAATATTTTTAAGATTTGTCTTCATACCATAAACAACATGGGAGTAGATACTCTATCTGTTCTGTTCATTGTTTTATATCTAGTTTCTAAACCAGTGATCAGCTCATAGTAGGTACTTCATAGATATTTGTTGAATGAATGGATGATTTAAAATTTATATACTATTGCATAGTAAAATTATATATAATCATATATAAACTATATACATTTTATGTACTATTGTTTGACTCTGGTTTTTCTCAGAACTTCCAAATTGTCCAAAATTTGAACTCCATCTAATTTTTAAGCCCTGGGTTTATTTGTGATATTGAATCTTAATCTCATTGCTATTATGGTCCTAATAGCTCTCATTAGAGTGCTAGATAGGGTAGTGGAATGTAACCAGCAAAGCACTAGACTAAGAGCCAAGAAGCTGGTTCAGATCCTGTCACTGACCTACTTAGCTACTGAGATTTTAGTATGAGTTTTGGACTGAATGAAAAACTCTCACATTTCTTGTAGTGTGAACTCATCCACCTGAATGATTTTCTGTTATTTTGAAGGGTGAATATAGAAAAAAGAATCCAGTCATTTGTTTTACAGATTTAATTATATGAGTTATTCATCTGTTCAAGGAGTCTATTCTTTGTAAATTTTCCTGGGAGAACTAAGCCTTTCTTTCTCATGGTTTTGAGTTGTATCTTTGGTTAGCATCTGTAGAATAAATAATCAAGGACAGCGTTTCAGGAATATAAGAGGAGCTTAAAGATTTTGCTCAGAAACACAGAGGTAGGCATCATTTAAACACATAGAAGCTTGAGAAGAGTGAAATTTCCAAGTCAATTTAGAGTATGTTAATAGAGGGGAGATATATGTGGCCTTTTGTAAAGACAAGAAGCAAAGTCCTCTGTAGAATTCTCTCTCACTGAGAATGACTGATCATCCCTGCAAATTGCAATGTTGACTGTGAAGGATGTCTGTTCTGTTTCCTAAGATATGAAAAGTCTAGATGTTGTGTGTGTGTGTATGTATATATATGTAAGAAAAAATAAAAGAAATCAAGAGACAAAGTCTTTATATAGTTGCAGGCTAGCCTTTACAGGTTTGGAGACTTTTTCCATAATCAAATTGATTCTTAGTTGAATATCTTAGACATTTTTATACTCTCATTTAGCAACTACAGTAAAGCTAAGAATAAGATTTTGTTCAGTCTAAATCATATAAAATTTGTGGTGGTTATTTTAAAGGAAGTATTAGGTATAAAAATAAGTATTTATAATGTATTAAAAACATAGTAAATTACATCTTTTATAAGATATCAAATAGTACAAATATTGGAAAATAACAATTCTACCACACTCATTTTCTATGGATTTTGGTTTAATCAGTTTTTCAGATGGCATAGATTTTTTAAATTCATTTTCTTCAGGGAGAAGAGAAAGATAATCAGGTTTTCTCTTTGCAGGGCTGAGCAAAATTTGTTTTAGGTCACTGACAGCTGGTATGTATAAACATATGACTTCACTCACATGTATTTGCTTTTTGTGATAGTAATCTGAGACACACAAGGAATCTGAAAAATTTTATGTGTAATAATTACAATCAAAAAAAGAAAAGAATGCATTTATATTAATATATATATAAACATTGATTATACAACATTAATGTTTTTCTGACAAAACAAAGCAAACCACATGCTTAGTTAATTACTTGATACATCTAATCATTAAAAGAATTATCCACAAACTAGCATCCTATGCTTATGTGCCAGTACCAGGAGTCATACAACATATTCATACCATAATCAGATAATGGTTCTTGCCTGTTCAAGATCAATCAGTGCAGGGAAAAGTAGAGATATTCCTGCAAATCCTTAAAACACTGGAATGCCTAAGCATAATTTAAGAATATAAAAGTGAATAAAAACCACCTAAATTTATACAACCTAAATTCCCTAACTCAATTTCCCTTTAGCCATATCACCATAGTACTTATTTCCATGAAAATCTGGTGGGAAAGGAAGAGAGAACACAGGAAAGAGGAGATGTTTGAGAGCAAAGGTCTAGATTGCTTTGAAGAGGGTGCTGGTAAAAATATGGATGCTAAAGATACTTCTGATGAGGACTTAGACAGAAATGATGCTTGTATCATTAATACCAGAAGGAAGGAGATCCTTGCTTTAAAGTGACAAAGAACTTGGTAAAACTCACTCCTGATATTAGATGGAAGGCAGAATTTGAAAGTGATGAGCTTGGAAATTTAGCTGGTATTTCCAAACCAAAGATAGAAAGTGAAGCCTGGTTTCTCATTGCAGCTTACAGTAAAATGTAAGAGGAAGGGGATATGCTGAGAACTGCACTCCTGGGCACAAAGAACCAGAAATAGATGTTTTGGGAAATTCTGACCTTCTAGAAAGTAAGTCACCAGAAAATAATACACCATATGAGGACTTCACTGAATCTGGAACAAGTCTGCCATTACAGTCTAAGTCAGGATTGGAAATGCAGTTATCCAGAAAGGTTTTGTGGAATACCTACTGTCTGATAGTTGGGGACCTTATGAGCTGCATGTGAAACCAACAAGTTTTTGCAAGATCTGTATGAACAAAACTACTTCCAGTTTTGACTAAAAGGGTCAGAAAAAGAAGAGACTGAAGGAAAAATGTCTTCAAGGCCAGAACCATGGAAACTGAGGGCTGGACTTAATTACATCTTCTCTGGCCAAGTGAGGGACCCCACCCATGTGTGAGGAAAGTGTGCGTTTACCCCAAAGCTTGGAGAGGGTGGGCCTTCTGCCCTGTTGTTCTGGAAGAGTGTGGCTGCCCTAGGCTTCAGAAAGGATGGGGCACATTCCCTCGAGATTGGTGAGAGTGTGGCACCACCCTATTGTGCTACAGGGATTGAGTCTGTGTGCCAGAGATTTGGGAGAGTGTGGCCATCACCCCAGTGTTGGTGAAGAGTGGAACCTTGGGTTCAGTGGTTATTCAGATGCTTGTTGAGAATGGAACTGAGAACACGGCCCTTGAAAAGGGTGTGGCTCCTACCCCATGAGATCCCAAGAAGAACAAGGCATTGTTCCATAGAAGACTCTCAGATTTTGATATCTAGTAGAGTATTCCCTATAGGGTTTTGGAATTGTCTGGGACCCATGACCCCTATTTTCCTTCTAATTTCTCCATCTCGCAACAGAAACATCATGTGACATCCCTCCTTTGCATTTTGAAAGCAGATAAATTGTTTTTTAAGTTTCACAGATCTTCATCTGGAGGAAATTTTTGCCCCAAGATAGACTACTTGCCTATAACCAATTTTGATGAGGTTTTGTACTTAGCATTATTACTGAAATGATTTAAGGCTTTTGAAATATTGTGATGGAATGAATTTATTTTGCATGTGGAAAGAACATGTATTTTGGGGGTCCAGAGGGTAGAATGTGTGACTTGAATTTCTTGTGGACACCAGGAAAATTATGTTCTTAAAGTGAACATATTGTAAACCTTTGCTCAGATTAGATGAGGTCTGTTATGGGCCATTTGATTAGATTGCCCTAGTAGGGTCTTAATCCTCTTATAGGAGTCCATTATAAATGGAAGGATAAACAGCTGCATACATAGGAAAAAAGCCACAGAGGAATCCAGTAAACAAAGAAAAGGCTATAAGAGCAAGAGGTTGAAAGTAAGATGAGCTGGAGGAGAAGGCAGAGACCAGCAGAGCCACCATTATGCCTTGCCATATGACAGGAGTCTAAGATCAGCAACAACCAACATTTGGGAGATAGCCTGATACTTTGATTTAGGCATTTTTCTCAGGCTTGTAACTGTAAGCTTTTAACCTAATAAATTCCCATTTTAAAAGCCAGCCTGCTTCTGATACATTGCTCCCAGACGCTTTTAGCAAACTATAACAGGCATGGAAATAGAGAGAAAGTCTGGCTAGAGCAGAATAGAAGCTTGGCAGGAACTTTTAAGGAAACATTTGTTCTGAGTCTCATATTTTGTCTTCTAACACTTTTGTCTCCTTGAAAGTCAAGAGGAAGGAGAATTATATTTGGTACAGGAAGTGCTTCATAATAAAGAAAACCAACCAAAGGAGCAGGCTCTACTATTCCTTTTTGAGAGGTTAGATTGTTTCCTGTGTGTAAAATGACATTGTAAGAACATGTCTAAGCAAATTGAAAACAATTGTGAGTAGGCTATAATTTCTTCTCACATCTCCTAGGACAATACCTACTTGTGTTTCTTCTCTGTCTGCCTCAGAGAAGATTGACCAGCCTCAAGAAAATCACCCTGATTCTCATCAAGTGCAGAGAGCTTGATTCTCTTAGTTACTGATTGAGAGATGCCTGGATTTATATTCATGCCCAGTAAATCCTTGGAAAACAAGAAAACAAGAATTTAAAAATTATTATACCTATAATTTCCAAATGTTAGTATACACATGGATTATCTAGATAAGTCTCTTAATAATGCAAATTTATCTTACCCTTAGATATTTTCACTATCTAGTCCACTGGAAACCAAATATTTTTATTTTTTAATAAGCACTCCTGGTAATTTTTATGCCTGTGTCTACCACTTCACTTAGAGAAGCACCATGCTACAGTATTTCTAAACTACACTTAACAAACCAGGGTTATTCTGATAGATATTACTCAGGTTAGTATCAGTTTGTGTTAGAGACAAAGATAGTCAGAATTGACTAGCATTGACCATTTTCTCCTCCTCATCTCTCCATGTCTGAAAGTTCTTTCTGGTTTTTGTCTGTTGCTTTGTTTTCTTTTCAGTGTTGTAATTTAATTTAAAATTATTAAATACTCAATTTTTTAGAAGTTAACATTCGACTTTTGTTGGTGATTGTCAGACATCTTTATAAATCTCTCCCTTATATTTTTCCTACTTTACTGACTTCTTGTCCTTGAGTTTGTCTCTGAATTTACTATACATTTTCCTACAAAAATCACACTCAAGAGAAAGAAACCAATATGTACATCTAAGAGGCAAAATAGCCACTAAGCTCAATTGTGCTTAATACATTGTGCAAATTTGATGCAAGTTATAAAAAATCAAATCAGTTTTTGGTAATTCAGAACTATTTAATTCAAGGCCAGTATCAGTTATGGAGTTTGCAGAATCTTTTTCTTTGAACTGTAGAAGGAGGAGGCTACAAAGAAATTTTTGGATAAAAGACTTTCTCTGACGTCTCTTTAGATGGCCCCCAGTAATATAGATTAAGCCTCATCCAGATTCAGTTTGGCCGCACCCTATGTACAAATGGGTTCACTCCAAAGAAACACAGACTAAGATTAAGAACATGCCTTTGTTGGGGTAATAATTCAATTTATTGCATTTGCCTTCTGGATCAAAATGTTTTTGTTTTATTCTAAGAGGAGAATTTTTCTTGTGTAAACTTATAATTAGAAGTGTGTTTGGACAACATGAAATAAAACATGACATAATTAAATTGATTAGACAGAATGTCATTCTAATGGAATTATACCTTGTTCCCATGTCTTGAGTTTAAGTGTTCTCAAAAACATCTCTGCCAAGTTAAGTGGAAAATAATCTAGAACCACTTAGAAAGAAGCCATTACTTCAAGAATTGGGGTACTTTATTTTTGTTCTACAAATCAAGATGCAAATAAAATGAGATTCCTAAGGGGATTCATGAAAAATTTTCAATGCACTTTGGAATGTTTGGGATATAAGGTTTAAAATCATAAAAACTAATCATTCCTTTCATAGATGGGACTGACAGCCACTTACAGAGATCAATCCAGGTTTAATTAGTTATGAACTTGACATCAAATGGAATTAATGTTTAACTTTATGTCAGTAAAAAGTCTGTAAAGTGACTTTCAGAAATATTGTTTCTGCTTTTTAAAGTTTTTATTATACTGATGTTGAGAAGGCTTAGTGAGAGTCACTTAAGAACCCTTATAGAATCTTAAAGGACCAGGAAGCGCAGCAGTTCACTTTAAAATATTGGTATACACACATTTTTTTAAATCTTTATCATAATGACCTAAATTGGTAATTATTCCCCAAGGATGCCTTTGAAATCACCAGCACACTTTTCATCCCTATCTGTTATGTCTGTCCTACACCAGGACCTTCCCAATTGAAATTTTTATGGGTGAGTCCTAAACGTTCATGTTTCTGTAAAACTGCGTGGGATGATTGTGATGCTCAGAAACTCCGAATAGACACAAGCAAAACTGCCAGTGTTATAGCCCTGAGCCAGTCCAGGATATCAGACTCCAAAATCTCATAAGGCAGGAAATTTGGATTCTGTGATTGGAAATGTGCTGAAATGCCTGCTTGTGAAAGCTGTTACTATGTCATTTCCTCTGACCAAAGGCTGGATCTGGAAGGATGGTCGGGTTGGGTCCCAACTTTGTTGTTCATCCAAGATCTTTTTAAAGTTTTGTTAAATAAGGTGGGAAAATACTAAGATGGTGCTAGTTTAATAAAGTTGAAAATATTTACAAACAATTCTATTTGGTGATAAGTTGGAAATGATTTATTTTGCAAAGCTTGGTGGAAATATCATTTATGCATTTTGCTAAAATTGTTTTCATTCTGGTAAGTAAAGGCATTTGATAATATGTTCTTAGTTATTTTTTTTAATTATTTATTATTATTTTTTAAAATTACATTATGAAAAATATGAGGTCCCATTCAACCCCACCGCCCCTGCCCCCCACTCCCCCCACAGCAACACTCTCTCCCATCATCATGACACATCCATTGCACCTGGTAAGTACATCTCTGAGCATCACTGCACCCCATAGTCAATGGTCCACATCATAGCCCAGACTCTCTCACGTTCCATCCAGTGGGCCCTGGGGGGATCTATAATGTCCCGTAATTGTCCGTGAAGCACTATCCAGGACAACTCCACGTCCCGAAAACGCCTCCACACCTCATCTCTTCCTCCCGTTCCCCACACCCAGCAGCCACCATGGCTACCGTTCCCACACCCATTCCACATTTTCTCTGTGGACATTGGATTGGTTGTGTCCATTGCACATCTATGTCAAGTGAGGGCTTAGATTCCATATGGGTACTGGATGCACTCCTCCCGCTTCCAGTTGTAGACACTCTAGGCTCCATGTTGTGGTGGTTGACCTTCTTCAACTCCATGTTAGCTGAGTGGAGTAAGTCCAATAAATCAAAGTGTAGGAGCTGAAGTCTGTTGAGGCTCTGGGCCTGGGTGTCATATTATCAGTCCAGAGATTCAAATCCCCTACATATATCTTAAACCCAGCACCAACTCCAATTCCAATAAAGTAGCATGCAAGTCTTGTGAAAAGAGATCCCCTCTGAGTCCAATTCCATCACGCAGAAACACCAGCTCCAAAGAAGGGCTATCTGTCATGGCAGTGAACCCCTTCTGCCATGACCATAGAACCCGTGGGTCTCTTTATCCCTCAAAAGAACCAATACCTGGGGTTGTATCTACCTTATCTGGCTCTTAGACTCTGTTCAGTTGTACATAGGGGTATTCCTTCTGACAACCTCCAGACTCTTTTTTAGAGACTCACAGCCTTATAATCTCATTTCTCCTTTCCATTTCCCCCTTACATTAGGTCAAACAGCTTCCTGAAGTCATGTTATTATATGTAGACAGGTATATTCTGCTGTTCCGCATTGAATCTTTAATTCAAGGTCATTTTCTAGTTGCTTCTTCAGCTGGTATGTGGTAGTGATCCCTCGGTGCCAGGGAGGCTCATCCCAGGGTGTCATGTCCCACGCTGGGGGGAATGCATCGCATCTACATGCTGAGTTTGGCTGTGAGAGTGGCCACTTTTGAGTAACATGCAGGCTGTCAGGAGGAAATCCCCCGGCACAATGCTACTCTAGGCCTTGTTCTTATTGCAGGTGTATAGGCTCAAAAGTGTAACCATTAGTATCACAAGCCCACTGTTGGGCCCTCCTTCCTTCCTGGTTCTTGCCGCTGCATCTGGAGGATTGCCGCTGCTCTCCCAGGGCCCACAACAGTGACTCCCCGGCCAGGAGCCCAGTACCCCCCCCAGCTGTTGTTTTTGTTTCCACTATGAGTATATATAGACTTTACCATATACCCTGGGCATATGCCCTGTATAACTCCCTGTCAACCATATATATCCTGTCAATAACATCCCATATCAGTATTCCTCCACTGCCATTGTTGAACCACTCTGTGATCCAAAACTTCCCGTAAAGTGAATCCCAACATAATGTCAGCTTCAGAAGAGTCTTACATCACCGAAATTCATATATACAATATACAGTATTTCCCCAGATCCACCATAAAACCTTTTCCCTTGCACAGCAATAATCTTTTAACTTATTCATATCATATTTCCTGAAACTGATGTACAGATTCCAACACTATAGTTTTCAAACAAGGCGACATTTGTGCTTACTATGTGGTCCATATTTTAGGCTGTACAGTTTTCTAAATTTTTTAGTTATCCTATGTTTTGTCTTATGGTTTTCATTATTAGTCTGTCGTCTCCTATATGTTTTTGGTGTAATATTAGCTGTTTTATATTCATCCTCGTGTACTCTCACATAACTCCTCTTTTGCCCCCTTATTTACCTTTGTTCCGTCCATTCCACATCCATTTTCCCCTCCCCTTAGGGCCCACAACGCCTGCCAATCTAATACCCTGGGAGCCGTCCTTTCTCACGAGAGATACAGTTCTCTCTATTCGACGGCATTAGTCTTCCCCAGGATATGGGTCCACCCCACCCAATGGTAGAACCCACCTTGGCAAAATGAGCCTTCAGCTATTCCCTCCGGAGTCCATCACGCATCGGACCATACCCCCTGAGCGTTCTAACCAGGTAACCCTCCTACTTATAATTTGATACGTTTTACTCAACATTTAGTTCTCAACGAACTTCTGACACTCTCCCATATTCGTATGTTGCCCCTCCCTCCCACCTATTTCTTGGACAATATTACCCCTCTTCCCATCCCCAGGCCCCCTCAAACCCAGAAAACCCCACCCGAAAGTAACCCCTTGCCCCCATTTTGTCCCTTCTTTGTGCTCATACTTACCGCCAGCTCATCACAGATTCCACCCCTGCAGACATTAACTCACATCCTTCCTCTACCCCCCGATTTCCTGTAAGCCACTTTTCCAGACTCTAGCTCTCTGAGGCAGTTAACTTATTTCATATCATTGAGGTCATATAGTATTTGTCCTTCAATGCCTGAGTTGCTTCACTCAACATAAGATTCTCAAGGTTCATCCATGTTATCACGTGCGATTGTAGTGTATTGGTTCTTACAGCTGAGTAGTATTCCATTGTGTGTATATACCACATTTTATTGATCCACTCATCTGTTGATGGACATTTGGATTGATTCCAACTTTTGGCAATAGTGAACAATGCTGCTATGAACATTGGTGTACATATATCAGTTTGTGTCCTTGTTTTCAGATCTGATGGGTATATACCCAGCAGTGGTATTGCTGGGTCATATGGCAAATCTATGGATAATTTTTTGAGAAACCGCCAAACTGTCCTCCAGAATGGTTGGATCCTTCTGCATTCCCACCAGCAATGGATGAGTGTTCCCCTTCCTTCACATCCTCTCCAGCTTTGTATTCTACTGTTTTTTTCATGGCTGCCAATCTTATGGGAGTAAGATGGTATCTCATTGTAGTTTTGATTTGCATTTCCCTGATTGCTAGAGATCTGGAGCATTTTTTCATGTGCTTTTTAGCCATTTGTATTTCTTCTTTGGAGAAGTGTCTGTTTAAGTCTTTTTCCCATTTTTTAAATGGGTTGTTTATCTTTTTGTTTTCAAGATATATGAGTTCTTTATATATGCAAGTTATAAGTCTCTTATCAGATATATGGTTGCCAAATATTTTCTCCCATTGTGTGGGTTCCCTTTTTACTTTCTTGACAAACTCCTTTGAGGTGCAGAAGGCTTTAATTTTGAGGTAGTCCCATTTATCTATTTTTTCTTTTGCTGCTCATGCTTTTGGTGTGATATTCATGAAGCCATTTCCTATTACAAGGTCCTGTAGATGTTTCCCTACATACTTTCTAAGGTCTTTATGGTCTTGGCTCTTATACTTAGGTCTTTGATCCATCTTGAATTGATCTTTGTATAAGGTGTGAGATGGTAATCCTCTTTCATTCTTCTACATATGGCTATCCAGTTCTCCAGGCACCATTTGTTGAATAGGCCATTCTCTCCCAGTTGAGAGGGTTTGGTGGGTTTATCGAATATTATATGGCTATATACATGAGGTTCTATATCTGAACTTTCAATTCGATTCCATTGGTCTGTGTGTCTCTTCTTATGCCAGTACCATGCTGTTTTCACTACTGTAGCTTTGTAGTATGTTTTGAAGTCAGGAAGTGTGATTCCTCCTATTTCGTTTTTCTTTTTCAATATGTCTTTGGCTATTCGGGGCCTCTTTCTATTCCAAATAAATTTCATAGTTAGTTTTTCTAGTTCCTTAAAGAAGGCTGTGTTGATTTTTATTGGGATTGCATTGAATGTGTAGATCAGTTTTGGTAGGATAGACATCTTAATAATATTCAGTCTTCCTATCCATGAACAGGGAATATTCTTCCATTTATTTAGGTCTTCTTTGATTTCCTTGAACAATCTTGTATAGTTCTCGATGTATAAGTTTTTTTACCTCTTTAGTTAAATTTATTCCTAAGTATTTGATTTTTTTATTTACTATTGTGAATGGTATTTGTTTCTTGATTTCCTCCTGATCTTGCTCATTATTGGTGTATAGAAATGCTACTGATTTTTGCGCAATTGATCTTATAACCTGCGACTTTACTAAACTCATTTATGAGTTCTAGGAGCTTTGTTGTAGATCTCTCAGGGTTTTCTATATATAGGATCATGTCATCTGCAAATAATGAAATTTTGACTTCTTCCCTTCCAATTTGAATGTCTTTTATATCTGGTTCTTGTCTCAGTGCTCGAGCAAGTACTTCCAAGACAATGTTAAATAGGAGCGGAGACAATGGGCATCCTTGTCTTGTTCCTGAGTTTAGAGGGAAGGATTTCAGGATTTCGCCATTGTAAACAATGTTGGCTTTCGGTTTTTCATATATACTCTTTATCATGTTCAAAAAGTTTCCTTGTATTCCGATCTTTTGGAGTGTTTTTATCAGGAAGGGGTGCTGTATTTTGTCAAATGCCTTTTCTGCATCTATAGATATAATCATGTGGTTTTTTTCTCTCAATCTGTTTATATGGTGTATTACATTGATTGATTTTCTTATGTTGAACCATCCTTGCATACCTGGAATAAATCCCACTTGGTCATGGTGTATAATTTGTTTAATGTGTTGTTGAATACGATTAGCAAGTATTTTGTTAAGTATTTTTGCGTCTAGGTTCATTAGAGAAATTGGTCTGTAATTTTCCTTTCTTGTGATGTCTTTGTTTGGCTTTGGTACTAGGGTAATGTTGGCATCATAGAAGGAATTAGGCAGTGTTCCTTCTGTTTCGATTTTTTGGAATAGTTTCAACGGGATTGGTGTTAGTTCTTTCCGGAATGTTTTGTAGAATTCACCTGTGAAGCCATCTGGCCCTGGGCTCTTCTTAGTTGGGAGATTTTTAATGACTGATTCTATCTCTTTGCTTGTGATTGGTTTGTTAAGATCATCAATTTCTTCTTTCGTCAATATGGGCTGCTTATGTGTTTCTAGGAATTTGTCCATTTCCTCTAAATTGTCATTTTTGTTGGAATATAGTTTTTCAAAGTATCCTCTTATGATAGTCTTTATTTCTGTGGGGTCAGTGGTGATTTCACCTTTCTCATTTCTTATTTTGTGTATTTGCATCTTTTCTCTTTTTTTCTTTGTTAGTCTCGCTAAAGGTTTGTCAATTTTGTTGATCTTCTCAAAAAACCAGCTCTTGGTCTTGTTTATTTTTTCAAGTGCTTTCTTATTTTCTATTTCATTTAGTTCTGCTCTTATCTTTGTTATTTCCTTCCTTCTTCTTCCTGTTGGGTTACTTTGTTGTTGTTTTTCTAATTCCGTCAAAAGTGCAGTTAGTTCTCCAATTTTTGCTCTTTCTTCTTTTTTGATATATGAATTTATGGCTATAAATTTCCCTCTCAGTACCGCTTTTGCTGCATCCCATAAATTTTGGTATGTTGTGTTATCATTATCATTTGTTTCAAGGTAGTCATTGATTTCTTTTGAGATTTCCTCTTTGACCCACTGTTTTTCTAAGAGTGTGCTGTTTAATTTCCAAATTGTCGTGTGGAGTCTGGGTCTCTGTACCTTGCAAATTTCCAGCTTCACTCCACTGTGGTCAGAGATATTGTTTTGTATGATTTCGATCTTTCTGAATTCATTAAGCCTTTCTTTGTGGCCTAGCATATGGTCAATGTTGGAGAATGTTCCATGTGCGCTTGAGAAAAATGTATATCCTGCTGTGTTTGGGTGTAATGATCTATATATGTCTATTAGATCCAGCTCTTCTAATATACTGTTCAAATGTTTTGTTTCTTTAGTGATTCTCTTTTGAGATGTTCTGTCCAGAGTTGATAGTGGTGTATTAAAATCCCCCACTATAATTGTAGATGCATCTATTCTTTCACTTAGTTTTTCCAGCATTTGCCTCACATATTTAGAGGCGCCCTTGTTAGGAGCATAAATATTTATGATTGTTCGATCTTCTTGACAGATTGTCCCTTTCACTAAAATATAGTATCCTTCTTTGTCTCTCACAATTGTTTTGCATTTAAAGTCTATTTTGTCTGATATTAATATAGCTACTCCTGCCTTTTTTTGGTTGTTGTTTGCTTGTATGATTGTTTTCCAGCCATTCACTTTCAACCTCCATGAGTCTCTGGGTCTAAGATGTGTCTCTTGTAGGCAGCATATAGATGGGTTGTATTTCCTTATCCAGTGTCCCAGTCTGAATCTTTTGATAGGTGAGTTTAGTCCGTTGACATTCAGTGTTATTACGTTTAGAGAGTTATTTATGGTAGCCATATTTTGGTTGGATTTGTGTTTGTTATATTTTGTTTGTATTATTTTATTTTCCCCTTCTATTTTTGTCTTTCTTGTTGCTTTTACACTCTCCTCCATCTCTGACTGTCCTGTTTTTTCCTTTCTTCCTGCAGAACTCCCTTAAGAATTTCTTGAAGGGGAGGTTTCTTGTTGATATACTCTTTCAGTTTCTGTTTATCTGTGAATATTTTGAACTCTCCATCATTTTTGAATGCTAGTTTAGCTGGATAGAGTATTCTTGGTTGGAAATTTTTTTCCTTTAGTACCTTGACTATATCATACCACTGCCTTCTTGCCTCTATCGTTTCAGATGAGAAATCAGCACTTAATCTTATGGAGTTTCCCTTGTATGTGATGGTTTTCTTTTCTGTTGCTGCTTTTAGAATTTTTTCTTTGTCTTGAGCATTGGATAATTTGACAAGTATATGTCTTGGGGTGGGCCTGTTGGGGTTTATGACCAGTGGAGTGCGCTGTGCTTCTTGGATATGTACATCTGTCTCTTTCAGTAGATTTGGGAAGTTTTCATTCATTATTTCCTGCAACACTCCTTCTGACCCCTTTCCCTTCTCTTCTCCTTCTGGAATGCCTATAATATGTATGTTTGAGCGTTTTGCGTTATCATTCAGGTCCGTAAGTCCTATCTGGATTTTTTCTACCTTTTTATTGACCACTTCTACTCTCTGTTTGATTTCCAATGCACTGTCTTCCACATCACTAATTCTCTGCTCTGCCTCTTCTAGTCTGCTGATATTTGCTGCAAGTGTATTTTTGATTTCTTGAATTGTGGTGTTCATTTCCATCATATCTGTTATTTTTTTGCGCATGTCTGCAATTTCCCCTCCAAGTGTTGTCTTCATGCTGTTAACCTCTTTCATTACTTCATCAAATTTGTCAGTGATAAATGTTCTTAGATCTTTCATTGCTTGTGCGAAGTCCTGCCCCCCTTCCTGATTGGATTCAGCCATGTTTTCCTGATTACTGGTTTGGTTTGTAGATTTTTGTTGCTGTCTTGTCAACATTTTTTCTTGACGGGTTTAATCAGCTCCTTAGCTTCTTTGTCTAGTCTTGGAGATTAATTAGCTGTTGTTTTTGCGTAAGTGTTATATCTTCTCTTTGTCACTTTGTTCTTCTTATTCCAATTTCTTATTGCTAGTTAAGCTCGCTTTAAAGGAAAGTATTAGTGCTGGGGAAAGGCAATTGTGTAAGGGAGGAAAAAGTGTGAAGTAGTATTGGTGATATATGTTAACAAAGGAACAATATGAGTTCTGGGAGGATGGAGGTTAGATCATGTAAATTGTGTAGAGTTATAGTAGTAGGAAAGTACCTATAATGAGGTAGACGACTGAATATGGGAGGAATGTGGTACGTACTAAGAGGCTATTGTTTCCGTGAGAGAGGGAAAGAGCAAAGAAAGGTAATAGTTTCAGGGACGAATACCAGATGGAAAACTAAACAAAGGTATTAGAAATTAAGAGTTAGACACTTTGTGGATTAAAGAAAGGGAGATGGAATATAGGAGAGATAGCAGATGGTGGAGGATATCAAGTTGTAGGGGAAAGGGAATAGTGTAGATAGGCTAAATCTATGAACAGAGAAATGAGGCAGTGGAGGGTGAGGAAACCCAGCAAATGTGAGGTATTTCCTGTAGGACCTATTGTATTGTTAAGATAAAATAGTATAAGAAGAATATTGGGGACAGGAAAGAGAGGATTAAAAAAACAACAACAACAACAACAAAAATAAAATAAAATAAAAATAAAAAACAAAACAAAAAAAAAAAAAAAACAAAGAACAGAAACCCCGCCGCCAGGCTCGGCTGGGCTCGGCTGGGCTTGGCTAGGCTCGGCTGGGCTCGGGTCCCCTGCCCGTCGCGGCTCAGCTGGGCTCGGCTGGGCTCGGCTTTCCCACCCGCCGCCCGCCGCGGCGCAGTGCGGCTCAGCTCTCCCGCCCGGCGCGGCGCGGCTGGGCTCGGCTGAGCTCGTCTGGGCTCGGCTCCCTCGCCTGCCGCGGCTCGGCTGGGCTTGGCTGGGCCCGGCTGGGCTCGGCTTCCCTGCCCGCCACCCTCCACGGCGCAGTGCGACTTGGCTCTCCCGCTCGCCGCCCTCCGCGGCGCGGCTGGGCTCGACGGAGCTCGGCTGAGCTCGGTCCCCTCGCCCTCCGCGGCTCAGCTGGGCTCGCCCGGCTCGGCTTCCCTGCCCGCCGCCCGCTGTGGCGCGGCTAGGCTCGGCTGGGCTCGGCTCCATTGCCCGCCGCCCGCCGCGGCACAGCGCGGCTCGGCTCTCCCGCCCGCCACCCACCGCGGCATGGCTCGGATCCCCCGCCCGCTGCCCACCGCGGCCCAGCTAGGCTACCCTGGCCACCGCCCGCCGGGGCTCCGCGCGGTGCTAGCTGCCTCGGCTCTGCCTACCCAAGGAGGGAATCCTCCACACATAGCTGGGATCTCCGTGTATATTTCACAGACGGATCCTTTCTGTTACCTTCCCTCCAAATCGATGTCCAAACACCTTGGGACCAGGAAAAATCCCGAAACAGCCCGGCCCCAAGGAGTCTCCGACGCCTCCCAGCCGATTCCCTCCAGGAGCTAGTAACTGGGAAGTTCACTCAGCCGCCATCTTGCCTCCTCCTCATCATTGCCTTTTAACCCTCTCAAAAAAGAGAAATTTAGCCTTGGAATGTTTTTTGTTCTTAGTTATTACCACCTTGAAACTATTTATACGACTTTATGAAGCATTTACTTAATTTTCAGAAAACTTAGAACAGTGTATTATTTTTATATAGAAATTAATTGATTTAAAATCCTTTCATCCCCTTCAGTTTTTGAAACAATACTATGAATTTGATAGTTTTAGTGCTAAGAACTATCATTACCAATTTGTAGATGAGTAAACTATGGCTCAGAGAAAAAATCATTTCTATTCTAGTGTCATATATCAGGGCTGGAATGTGAGGTGTTACAACTGCTTCAGGTAATTTATATATATAAATCTCATGCATTCCAGAAGCCTCATGATAAAATTGTTTTTCCCACATTTTGCAGAAGAGAAACTAAGGATTAGAAAGTTTCATTGACTTGCCTTCATCCACGTAGAGAAAGTGGCAGAGTCAGAACTGTTTGCCCTCAAAGCCCATGTTCTCATAATATGCTAATTCCTCTCAATGAAATAAGGACTTCTGCATGATCTCTAAAGATCAGGCTGGAAACCCACACATTCCCCGTGAAGGGTCTGGAATCTAGCTAAGTTTCTGAATGGCCAGACCAGGCCAGGAATCCAAGCAGAACTGGCAGAATATGAATCTGTGTGTCACCAGAGAGCCACAGCCCAGTCATAAATCAGAAGTTAAGGGCCGCAGAGGGATCAATTGCATCAATGAACCTTCAATTGCTTTTTACTTCTGAAAGCAAATTGTAACAAGTGAATGGAGGGAGAAAATGGGACCTAATGTAAGACCTACACAAGAGTTTTGGTAGGTCAATCTAGTTGATATAAACATTTAAATATTTTATATCAGGCACTGTTCTAAACTATGTGCATAGATGACCAGGACAGAAGTTCTACCCTTGAGGATTTTATTATCTTGTATGGGAGGCTGAAGATGTCTGAAAAGTGTGGTCAATTCAGTCTTAATTCCATCAAATCAAGATTTTCAAGAAAATGTAGTAAGACCCTGTATTGGCCAGGACTGGCTACATACTGCTTGAGTAACAAATTAAACTTGAAATCTCAGTGGCTTATTATGACAAATGTGTTGCTTGTACAAAGTCAGAGCAGGTCTGTGAGGTTGGGGATGGAGGGCTCTGCTCCACCCAATCAGTCAGGGACCCAGACTGCACCTCTGCACCTTCTGGAATACATGGTGTTAAAGGTCACTGTAGAAGGAGAATAGAAAAGAGGAAGGACTCATAGCAACTCATCTATGCTCTGATAGTGACAAAAGTCACATGGACCCACCAAATGCAAGAAGCTGGCATACAAGGGAGAGCACATGGTTGTTCAATGAGCAGTAAAATCTGGGCTACAGCTCTCAGACAATTTTTCATAAGAATAAAAGTTGGAGGACACAAAACATCATTATTTGGAAATATCTGCACAGGTTAGAAACATTGATCTAAATACTGCACCAAAGGGCAAAATCAAATTTAAATATAAGTAGGTAAAGCCATTCTGAAGCCCAAAGATTAGGCTAAGAGTCAGATTCCTAGCACAGAGTGACCAAAGAAAATTGGATATAAAATATCAGCAAAGAAGAAGCAGTTTCCTGAATTCCTTGGGCATAGCCCAGGAGCCATTAGTTGGGTAAATTTTACTGAGTTATGTGTAGGGAGGGATTTATTAAAGTGAAAGAGCCAGCATGACATTTCTTTTCCAAATTTAAGTTCATATGTTTCTATGAATACCAAAAACTGTGCCTGTAGTTTATTTTCTTTATTTTAATAAAAAAGAAAAAAAGACAACACATTTTTCAGAAAATTAACTTCAACTTCCATTGCCCTAGAAGTTTGGAAAGGAAAAACAACAAATAAATCACTTCCTCATGCTTCTAAATTGGTTTAGAATTGATCCTATGAGAGATTTCTTAGAATATTATGCAGTGACCACAGAGATGGACAATGCAAAAGGGAATTTGAAAACTAAGAACAAGAAATAAAACTGAGAGGAAAAAAAGGAATAAAATCAGAATAGGTAAATTAGTAAAGTGTGCTGGAACATTTATACAGTGGAAGTGAAGGACATTAGATGCCATTCACTTAAATTCACACTTTTGTTTGAACATCAGTAAAAATGCCTGGCAAATACTAGACACTCAATAGTTTTTAATAGGTGCCATTTGAAGTAAGAAAATAGTATTTCCCTAAGATGCTATTGCTGGAATGCAAACCTAAACAGAAAATGTAGACATAAGTTAGAAAAAGCTTAGCTAATAGAAAGTAGAGTAAACTTTTCGAAGAGATATATACTTTCCTGTTTATTTCTGAGCTCATTTAAATATTCCTAAATTCCAGGGAAGTAATCGTATCTTTGCTTCATTGAATACAACAAAAACATTTTTATGAATATATAGACTGGGAATTCTTAAGTGTTTGGAAAAATCTCATTTTCTCTATTGATGAAATGATCTACATGATTAATGGAAAAAGTACTCTGTAGTCAGTTTTGTACACAAAGAATCAATTTATGACAAGGGGTTTCCCAGGCTTTATAATGTAGGTGTGGAGGAAGGAATGGTGATTGAGCTTTTTATCAAGGGAGTTATCCAACAGGAGAATGGGCTGGTTCACAGAGAAAAGAGCTCCAATCCTCTCAACTGTTAATGTGGAGGTTCACTTGCCATCTGCCAGGGGGATTCTTGTGTTAGGTAAGAATCTGGAATAAAGTAACTCTTTGTCTGAGGTACTGTGCTTTTCTGATTTTCCCTTATCCCTGTCCCTATGAATCAAGAGGTCTGTGCAAAGTTTGGGATGTTTGCATGATGAGAGGACCACTTTTCTATGATAAGAGGTAAAATTGTGATGGATAACTGGGAAATATGAGATAGACAATCAGTGTTTCAAGAATCAGCTTGCCATACCTTCTTTTCATCTGAGCCAAAGGTCACTGGGAGTTGATTTATAGAGATATGGTACATGAAGAGGACACTACTTCACTGGCATAAGTTTGGCGAAATGTCTGGGCTCTCCTACTGCTGATGCTCATTACCCATCCTGACTCTGTTGCAGAGAGGCTTAAAAGCTGTAATACCACGGACGGTGAGTATTTGTCTTCAGCCCTGTTCCCAATATCTTCAGGAAATCCCCCAATTCCCATTTCAAGTAAGCAAGCAACAAAAGTAAGTTGTTACATTCTATTTCCACTGGAGAAAGTACTCAATACTTAAAGTACATAAAAGTGGAATGTGGAATAAATTCCTGATAGTAAAGATCAGAAATATGTATAAATTGTTCTTAAGGATACTTTGGTACTCTAGTGATGTGAAGATTTCTTAATAAATTAGTTAATAACTCTGGAATTAGATGGTTTATTTAAAATCCTAACAACTTGAAAATATAAAACCTAACTGAACTAAAATAACTTCTGTTAGTGTAAAGATTCTGGAAGTTTAAGGTTAGTTTACTTATTCAGTTGCTTTAATATGCATTTTTAGAAGACTCTTTGGAATCTCATTAAATTTTCTAAACATTAGGAGGTTGGCATTGTGAGTATCCCCATTTTTCTGTGGGAAAAACAAGGCAGAGGGACACCAAGTAATTCTGTCAAATTATACAGAATTTAAGGGAGGGAGTCAGGATTTTAATCCAGAACGCATACTCTTTATCAGTTCATGAGATTTCTTCCTGCCATTCCTACCACCTCATATGATTTTATCTGCAATGACAAGCTAGCAGAGAGTAAGTAAGGAACGGTAGTTTCCTTTTTAGGTTTAATAATGGTGCCATCTGACCAACTCTTCTCATTATATTAACACATTAATATAATATAATTCATCAGTGTTGGAGTCTTCATTACACAATGTCTCCAATGATAAAATAATACAAAGATATTAATGATAAACTTCAATATGTGCTTAGAAAGAATTCTGAGATTGCTTTTGTGTGAACTTACAATAGCTAATCTTTGTTTTAAAAAGGAATTCAGAAGAGGAACGGTGGGGAAAAAAACTAAACAAACAGAAAAACAATTTCCATCTCTCAAATTAGAGTGGTGCAACTCTCCTCACACAGTTTTTTGTATTAAGTTGCTCTTAAAATATACATTTCCCAATTATTAAAATATTCAAACAGGTTACATACAAAATGTTTACTTTTATAAACTCTCAAATTATTTAATTAAAAATTAGAGGTCAAAATAGAAAGTTCTTTTTATAAGATAGAAATAATATACATTTGCTCTCACCTCTCCCCTGACCCTGCAGTTTTTGCTGTCTGTCTCTATTCACTGTGTGATCTTCTGTATCTAGTTCTCTTTTTGTCTTTTCTTCCTGTTTTTTCTCCTCTAGTATTCACCAGGATTTGATCCTGGGAACCTCTGATGTGGAAAGAGTTTCCCTATCACCTGCACCACTTCAGTTCCTGGTTTCTGCTGTGCTTCACCTTGACTCTTCCCTTTGTCTCACTTTAATTGTGTCATCATCTTGCTGCATGACTTGCATGGGCACTGGCTCACTGCACCAGCACTCAGCTCATTGCACAGGCACTCAGCTCACCACGTGGGCACTGGCTAACCATGCAGGCACACTTTTTCTTTTTTTCACCAGGAGGCCCAGGGATTGAACACAGGTAGGTGGAAACCTCATCACTTGAGCCACATTCCCTTCCCTGGAAAATCCTTTTTAAGAACAATAAACAAAAATAAGATTAAAACCACTAAAATTCATCCGTAGGAGATAAGCAATGCCAATATTTTCTATTTTAATATCACCTGTAGATTTGCTATGAAATTGTATGTCTCTCTATACATATAAATATATGTACACATATATCCAACATATGCATATGTATGTATTAGACAAAAACATATATATGTAACAAAATATCATGAATATATTTCCACATTTATAAATTGCTCTAAGATTATTTTATGGCAAAATAATATTTCATCTTATTTCCTGATAATTAATGTTGTTGAATTTTTTTCACTTCAATGAACACCTTCAACTCTTAGAATAAGTTCTTAGACATGTAATTGCAGAACCAAAGATGATGGTTCTTTTAGAGTTTTACTGTAAATTTCCAAGTCACACTCAGGAAGATCAAATCCCAAGAATATGAGAATATTGTCTCTTCAAATTTCACCAATATTGGGCATTGAAAGAAAATATATTTAGTTATTTTTTAAAGCAAAAATGACTCTCTACTTCTTTGGTTTCTAGTGAGATTAATGGACTGGATTTCTAATTCTTCTTCTGAGGATTTTTTTGTTTGTTTGTTTGTTTGTTTTTTGCTTGTTTTTCAATTGCAGAGTCATTTTATTGTTGGTTAGTAAGAGATCATTACATATTAAGTCTATTAAATCATCAAAGACAGTGAAATATTTTGTACAAATTTCTTATTTGCCTTTTTATCTTATAGTGCATTGAGCCAAAATGTTTTAATTTTTGTGGAAGCAAATGTATCAAAATTTTTTTGTGTGTTCTCTGCCTTTGGTTCGATGCATAAAATGTCCCTTCTGTACCAAATTGATGAAAGAGTCAACCACATTGTCTCCTAGCATTTTGTTATTTCATTACCTTTAAATCTTTAACATAATTTATAATTTTGATATTGGAAGTAAAATAGCGATTTAATTTTAATTTTTTATTAGTTTATTAAGAACTTGTCAGAGATAATTTTTGAAGAACAAACTCTACTCATTACATTTGCTATATATTAAATTCACCTATATTTATATCATATGCCTTTCTCTATACACATATTAACATCTATAAATATATATCTGTCTACATCTATCTCTGTCCATTGTCTATTTATCTATCTATGTAGGTATATATATACCTGTCTTTAGTTTCTACTTTATGGCATTGATCTGTGTGTCTCTTTTATCTATCACCACTGTTTTATTTTATCTTAGAAAACACTTTTGATCTAGTAAGACAGAACTGCCTGTGTTAGGACTCCTATTTTTCTAATTATCATGCTTAGACATTTTCATTGCATTTTAAGAATTTTTCATTTGTAGGTCATCAGACTTTTAAATAGAAGTAATAGTCTGTCATAAAGAATTCTTGGAATAGGTATCTGGTCTGTTCCATGGAAAGACACAGCAGGCAGGGTTGAGGAATAAAAATGCCATTGCAGCTCTATAGAAATGGGCATGACCAGCATCAGTGCTGGGTATGTGTTTTGACAACTTCACATTAAAGTACAGCAAGGAACAGGAAATGAGGCAATGTGAGTGTTAGACTGCAATTTCACACAGCCACACCCCAATTTATTTCGGGAAAGTGCATGTGACATCTATTCACATACATTGCTATCTTTATACTCACTAGGATATGCCAAATAGAGTAACAAGCCCAAGGCGGTATGTTTTAGAAAACCAAGTAGAAAAGAGAATAAAATTAAGTCTTACCTATATCCAAAATAGAAACTTGGAGTATCTTCTGAGACTTAATAAAATTTAGGATAAAAACAACCTATTGCTTTCATTAGTTTTTTTAATCTCTCTTGCTATAACCACTCTTGTATTGAGTGTCTCCAAGCATGAAAAAGTAATGAAACGTGTGCCTTCCTTATAAACAGGTAGAAGATATAGTTTTAAATAGATTTCTCGGTAGAACAGATAAATCTACTCTAACCTAGCCATGTTTTTTTGTCCATTAGACCTCCTGCCTAATAGGACACAAAAGTATGATTGTCTGAGATTAGATGTTCAGCCTCTAGCTGAGGAAAAGTCTAAAGTTATTTGGCATGCAGTGTCTATGTCTAGGGCTGTGGCTGTGTTATCCCCATGTTTTAATCAATTGCCACTGACATCAAAGAAAATTTGATATTTAAATTATCCTGCCTGGTTGCCATTCTTGTCCTCATGAAATGATGTCTCCCAACTTCACCGATTTATCGTTCCAGCATTCCATGCCAGGTAACAAACTAAATCCTATTCTCTAGAGAAGAGCGCCCAGAAGGTATTGTAACTTTTTCCTTATTCTTTTTCAAGGTCCACAAGTAAATTCCAGAAGTGATTGATGGACAGTCACATGTCTGTTTAACTCTATTTGAAATATCCTGAAAAATCGCCCCGCACTTCCTTGAGAAGTCTCTTTACATACCTAAGAGAAAAGCATGTTCTCTTTAATCAGGTTTAGCTTTTATGTCCAGAAGGTGGTTTTTGCTAATTTGGCATATGGGAAAGCTATAACCCTAAAACATTCAAAGCAAATTTGATTCCTTGTGAATTTTGCTCCAGAATGCACTTTCAAAACAAAAGTTAGAAAGCTGCATGACCCATTCTCAAGAAAGAGCTGCTTCTGTTCAAAATCCATCCTGACCTTTTTGTTGAAGAAGAACAAAATAATGTAGTAACAAAAACACAAGTGGCTGCCAAAGGAAGAGAGAAAAAAAAAAAAAGAGTTCCTGTAAGGGACTGAAACAATAAATCTCCTCTCTGCTGAACTCCCAAAGGGAGTGTGTGTGTTTCCTCCTATTCCTTATCAGAGCCCCCAAAATAAGTAGTAATGGGCAGTGGCTGTTCACATTCAGCTCACCTTTTCCATTTGCTAATAAGTCCCTGCCTGGCTGTGAGTGAGTTGTCCTTGCCCGACTGGAGAAAGAAGCCACTGAGACCGATCCACAGACACCATGAAAGTGCTTCAAGTGACCATTCTTTTTCTCCTTCTGTCCAGTCTTTCCTGCAGTGAAAACAACCCAGGTACCATTTTCTCTTATTCCTCTGACTGTGTGTGTTAGAAATCACTAGTAGAGGAATTTAAGCCTCAGATTATCTTTGAAGTAAAGTACTTCCGGATACTTAAATGCAGCAATTCTTTTGCTAAATGTATGGGTGCTTGCTAGAAGTTCTTGGAGAAGGTTCCACAGACAATGTTTGTTTATGCTCAAGGAAAATGTTTGCAGGTACAAGAGCCTCCAAGTGTGTTTGATGACATCATAAAGGTACTGGAAACACACAATGGCCTTTTTAGAGAATAGAAATTTGGGGAAAGAATGCTAGTTAATACATGCACTATTTCTTAACATGCCTTTTCAGCCATAGGTCTAGAAATAAAGAGATTGATTATCATCTAAGGATAAAAGGCTGTAATCAGAAGTATTGCATTGCAGATAGTAGCCTACATTTGTCCTAGCTAACTTTGAGCTCTGAGAGATTGAGATGTTGGTTAAAGCTGCCTGGAAAAGTGAGTCTCAGTATTTTGAGGGGACAGAGTATGTAAAAGGAGGATTCATTTGATGAAAGTTTATGGACTTTTGATGCAGAAATATGCATGTATACATACACATACATATTATAAAGCCTTTTGCATAACATTTTCAGGGAGTTTGACACAAAAACCCCATCTAGTGACTGTAGACTACGAAATTCAAATAAAGCATACATAAGCTCTGAGTATATAAAAAATCAGTTGCAAACAATGATTACGTATTTGTGTTTTAATCCTTCCTGAGTGATTCTACAATAAGCAATTCAATATTAGTAGGCTCCTATGATGTTCTTGGCAGTGCAAAGAATACAAAAATGAGTAAGACTTGATCCTTGCTCACAGCAGTAAACATACTCTCGAGAGATGTAGCATGTAATCCTAACATAAGATAGATTTAATAAATGCTAAAACCAAACTGCAAATTACCATAAAGAACACAGTTGGGAAAAGTTGCTTCTGACCATGAGCTCCCTGGAAAATATGTCAGTTCAAATTTCATTTTGCTTGTGCTCTTCTAAAAAGTTTGCTATCTGAACAATTCACATTTACATTAATGATGTAGGGGGAAATCAGCACAATCTTTCTTGAATGATATTCATCAATAATTTCTCAAAATAGCTAAGTAAATTTAGGAAAAATTCACAAACACTTCAAAATCACGTATACAATGGCTTGCAATGCATCTTGGAGTTTTCTGGATTAAGTTCCAGCAGGTATCAAGGCCAGAAATTTTAACTTAGAAGAGTTCATAAGAATCCGATTTCTTAAAAAGAAAGAATATTTATGAGGTGACCAAAACCAATGCACAAGCTTATATGTGACTCTACGGCGTGCATGGGAAAAATGGACAGGAACCCTGCTCCGCAGTGCCCAAGCACACGTCGTAGCAATACAAACTGAAACTCAGGGTTGGGCAGCTCGTTTTCCAGGTCTACAGGCCACCGTGAATATACCACTTCCTGCCATTTTTAAACTCTGAATGGATTATGTGTTCTGAAGGCAAAGTGAAATAAGATCAATAGAAGCAGCCTACAAAACCTGGCCGTATTGAAGAAATGAAGGTGATGGACAACCCAGAGATGACCTGGTAGATTTTTTTATTATGCTCATTTTGGTAACAGGTCTCAAATTGTTAACCGTGTCTTCTTTCTAACGCGCTATTAATCAACGTACGATAACTTCCTATGTGAAGAACACTGTATCATACCTATTTCCTTCAATATAACTCGACAAACCTATGAGCCAACTTAAAGCAAGTATCTGTAAAAACTAACCCATTTATCTAGGAAAGACAGCTATAACTCAGGAACATAAACTGGCCATCTGAGTGGTGCCCAGAAGGAATTGGAAGAGATTTTTCCATCCACGTGTATGATTTTGTTGCACCTGAGTCTGCCTGTTTTGTTCTTCTTCACAGATAAGGAACAGGAAATGAAGCATTTCCTAAACTGATTTATTAATTTCTTTCTCTAACTCCTCCTTACTGGAAACACACTGATTCCAGAGCTTAACATGCTCCCTAATCTTAGAATGTCTAACAAATTTCATCAACAGAGTTGATTACTGGGGGTGAGGACAGAGGCATTTCATCTGTCTTAAATTCACAAGTTGTCAAGGAGAACTATGTTTTTATGCATACTAATTCATTTCTAAATAATGATCTTTCAGAAAAAAATGATGATTTTTCTTTTCTTTCTGACGTTTTTGTCAGTCTTGGGTTTAAATAAATATAATATAGTCCTTTGTGCTTTTTGTGAAAATAAAGGGAATCTTTCTACATGACAGTGAGTGACTTTTCTATTACATGGTAGGCGGTATAATATTTTATCATCTCAAATTTGGAAAACTGTTCTATTGAAATACGTATGGGAGCTTCCTGAAAGGGAATGTCATTCTTTTCTAAAGTTTTCTAAATTGTAGTTAAAAGTAACTAACCTCTACAGTATTTTCCTTTAGCTTTTAAGTCTAGATTGATGAGCTCTCTCAACTGACAGGACTGAGAGAAGTTAAATGAAGAGGAATTCCAAGAAATAAGGAGGCCTTGGATGCAATGCGAATTACTCTTCAAGTGTCTCTTGCTTTTTGAACTTTCCTTTAATTTAGAAAAATTAAAATACTTTAGATAAATGTATTCAGGCATAAAACACCACTTTATCCGCGTTTGAAGAAGAATTTAATTGTTTGGAGAAATTTATGTTAGTGATTGAACATTCACTTTTATGGAAAAAAAGTTGATTGAACACCTACTATATAACTATCATTCTGTTAAAGGCTATAGTTTATAGAGATCAATGAGACTCAGCCTTTGCCCTTGAGGTGGGAGATATGGAATGACAAGTCTAGTAATTATGGATTTGATTATAAGGTAGACCTCATTAGGGAAATAAAATATGATATGGAAAAATCACAACTAGTTTTGTTTGGGGTATGGGGACATCAGAAAAGTCTTCACAGAGAAGTGGAATTTCTGATGGATTTTGAAGTTTGAAAATAAAGAGGTTCTAGTTGGATGGAATGTCTTGACTAGAAGCACTGAAACATTAGTATATTCTAATCTAGAAGTAGAAGGAGGCCACAGGTTGGGCACAATAAGTATTGGGAAATAAGTTTGGAAATAAAGTTTCAGGAGATTCTGAATGCCAGACTCCAATATACTGTTCATGAGTTCAGAGCCTCTAAATATGCTCGAGTATGGAAATTATATGATTGAAGCTATAAATTGGGAAGATTATTCTGTCTGCAGGCTATGTATTAGACCATTGGATTTGGAAGAGAAAAAAACTTGAAGAAATCAGATCAAATGTTATTGTAAGTCTGAAAGTCTGCCAATAAAAATTAAAAAAAAAAAATGTTTGGGAAGTAAAAGCTGTGAGATTTGACATATCATTGACTAGCAATGAAGGAGAAGGTGACTGACTTACAGAGAAGAATATTTGGACACCAGAAGTAGGACAATGGCTTGGAGGCCAAGGGGAGGACAGGAGGAGATATTTCAAGAAGAAAAGTAAAGTATTTGATTTTGGACATGTTGAAATTGAAATTATGATATTAAATCCAAGTAGAAATGCCCAATGAGAAATTAAAATGTCTGGCAGGTAGTTTAAAAGTCCCTGGACTTGGAGGTAGCAGTGAGGAGTAAGTGTTCATTAGTCCTGAATTCAAAAAGTTCTTAAAATGTTCCATTATAAAATTAATAACATTGAAAAGCAGTTTATTTCTCTTCTGAATGCCCATATTCCTAAGTCTTTTGTGGCACTTACTTATTTTCCAATCATACCATGTTGTTTAGGTGCATATCTTATATCCTATAACAGCCATAAGCACCTTGAAAACAGGAGGCATACTTAATACTTTTTGGTTCCCCAGTAACAATTCTAAACAATTAGTACATAGGTAGCCAAATGAATGAAAAATGAAAGAAATAGTTGCTGCCTTATTCTTTTTTTTTTTTCATTTCTTCTTATAGGTTTATTACATTGCCCTTAGAAAAGGATTATGGATGACTTACAGAACATAATATAGATATAAGTGGATTATGATTGGAGGCCATGAACATGAATGCCAAATATAAGGGAGATAAGGGAGAGAGTTTCTTACCAAATGTCAGCCAGTTCCAAACCCCAGCAGGAAAGAAAATAATAAGGACTCCTGGATGACCTAGTACTAGATGACAGTACTTTCCAGCAAATCTGGAAGAAGAAACTACTGATTACAGCAACTGGGAAGAAGAATACCTAAATAGCACTGACTCTCTCTTTTTTTTTTTATTACATTCTATATTGAATTCTTTTTGCAATATCTTCTTTTTTATTTTTGTCTTTATTTATTTTTTTAATATTACATTCACAAAATATGAGGTCCCCATATACCCCCCACCCCCCTCACCCCACTCCTCCCCCCATAACAACAACCTCCTCAGTCATCATGAGACCTTCATTGCATTTGGTGAATACATCTCTGAGCACTGCTGCACCTCATAGTCAATGGTCCACATCATAGCCCACACTCTCCCACGTTCCACCCAGTGGGCCATGGGAGGACATACAATGTCCAGTAACTGTCCCCGCAGCCCCACCCAGGGCAACTCCAAGTCCTGAAAACGCCTCCACATCTCATCTCTTCCTCCCATTCCCTACCCCCAGCAGCCACCATGGCACTTTCTCCACACCAATGCCACATTTTCTTTTGCGGCGGCTTGCTCGGTCGGTAGAGGTGGGGTCTGGCTGCGGACGAGGGGTCGGTCCAGCTCTGGACGAGGGGTCGGTCCCGCTTGGGACGAGGGGTCGGTCCCACTTGGGACGAGGGGTCGGTCCGGCAGCAGACGAGGGATCGGTCTCACAAGGGGTTGCGCGGTTCGGCTGACGGGGTCGCCCGGCGAAGCCGGCGACGAAGGGGTCGCCCGGAGAAGCCGGCGACGAAGGGGTCGCCCGGCGAAGCCGGTGACGAAGGGGTCGCCCGGAGAAGCAGGCGACGAAGGGGTCGCCCGGAGAAGCAGGCGACGAACTGGGGACAAGGGAGGCCAGGCCCTTGTCGGGGGCTCTCAGGACTGGAGGGCGCACGGCAGAAGAACTACCGCGGAGACAAGGTAAACACGCAAGTCCACTTTACTGAGGGAGAGGCAACAGTTTTATAGGGGTTGGGGAAGGCTGATTGGTCGAAGCCACGCCCTGTTCTGATTGGTTGCCGGTGAAAGGTCAGTGGGTGGTACTGGACGGGGGAGGGGTGGTGGTTAGGGATTGGCTGTTGCTGTTGCTGGGGGAAGGGGCAGGGTTTAGGGATTGGTGGCTGCTGTTGCTGGGGTGGAGGGCAGACTTGAGTTTCCCGCCCACGCCTGGCTGTTGCTGCTGTCGGGGGAGGGGAAAAGGGCGGGCTGGATTTTTCCGCCCACACCTGGCTGTTGCTGCTGTCGGGGGAGGGGAAAAAGGGCAGACTGGAATTTTCTTCCCTGCGCCTGCGCAGGGAGAAAGAAGGCATCGTATGGCGCCATCCGGGAGGAGGGGCGGCCGCAGAAGCATGGCTGCCGAGAAGGGGAGACCCGAGGGCACTCTGCGCCCATGCCGAGCTTCCTTCAGGGGTGGCGGTGAGTTCGACCAGCCACCCTATTATGGGGGCAGCGGCTTGGCCTACCGCGGCCGCTCCCCCTCCAGGCCAGCAAACCACGCTTCAGCCCGAGGGGTGACCGCATTTCCCCCTTCTTTTCAAATAAGGACCAGGATGGCAGCAGCAACAAGTAGCTGAGGCCCAAGAGGCAGTAAGCAATGAGGGAAGCGGGGCTGAAGAGGGAGGCGAGTATGCCGGGGATAAATGTACAATTTGGGGGGCAGTATCTTGCCGTTGCAAGCAAGGGTGGCCAATGTCCAATTCTTGTTGATCTCGGTGGCTATAAGGTCCATCTGCTTTTTAAAAGTCCAGGATGACAGCGCGTTACAGGTAGTTGATCTCTTCTTGGCGGCGAAGAGCAGTAGAGGCAGACTGTGTGATGGTCTGGAGGATCGCAGCGGTGAGGACAAGTCGCGTCAGGGCACCAGCGACAGTGGTGGCGGCAGCGTCGGGAGTGGTGGAGACGTAGGCGAGGACAATAAGAAGGCCAAAGTCTCCACGGGTGCGAGAGAGGCCGATGTTAATGGGGCGGGCCGACATGGGGCGGCCCAATCTGCAACGCAGTAGGGGTTCAAGCGAAAAAAGGAGGGGGGCGGGGGACGAGAAAGGACGCTTTGGATGGCTGAGAAGAGGAGTGAGGTCGAGACAGGAGGAAGCTCCGCAGAAGTATGGGGAGCTGTTAAAAGCAGAAACGTTATTAGATGCTAGAAAGCAGGCCGCAGGCCGGGGAAAGCAGGTTGCGGGCCGTTTCGCGGGGCTGGAGCTGCTTGAGAGCGATGGCGGCATGGGGGGCCGTGGTTACAATCTTCTGGGGTGGTAGTGGCTAGACAGATGGCGGAAAATATTATCAAGAAAGCAAAGGTTATGAGAAAGAAATAGAGTATTAAAGGCTGTGGGGGAAGTGAGAAGATCATTTAGAGGATAGGGTTGAGAATGGTATGTTTAAGACAGAAGCTTTGTGGTTTGTAGGAGACTGCTTTATAAACGAAGGAGAATGAGGGCAGTAAATATAGTAACGATAGATAGGAAGATGACAGTGAGGAGGAGTCTTTGTTTAAGGTTTCAATCGTCCGGCGCAACAGTGGCTAGGCCGATAGCGAGGGGTGTTGCTAAGTAGACAATGGCTGCAAAGACAAAATCATCCTCTGTTTCCTTAAGAATAACTTTTCTTTAAATACTTAGTAGCATGCAATATTAGAAACCGTTTCCTACAAGCAAGTTGGTAGGGAAGCTTGGTTGCTGTTAATCTTTCCTGTTATAAAATTACCTTTTATTATTATTATCATCAATTCAGTTTTATATATATATTTAAGAATGACCTTTTGGAATTAGCCATTTAATACCTTAATGTAAACAATGCTTTATTAAACCTTTTATTATTATTTATAACCATATAGACTATTGAAGATAAATTTTATCTTTACAGAACACATTCCCTTACGTAAAGTTATCACAATACCTTTTACACTTGCCGCATGCAAATTAAGTTTCAAGAGTTTATGAAAAATTAGCCATCCTACTTTAGGACAAAATACGTCTTTTTGCAAAACTTATTACATTTCAGTTAGCATTTTTACAAACTTTTAACCTTTTTTAATATTCATATAAGTTTTACATTCTTTATATTATCCTGTGAAGAAAAATAAGTTATTCATTTTAATCTAGGCAAGAACAACTTTTTATGAAGATGTACAGTTAATTTTGTTAATTAAGACTTACAATTTTTTTTAAAATTGTAGATATCTTATTAACATTTAAACTTATGTATTAATATAATAAACTTAAGTATTAATATAAGCGCTTATTTAATTTTTGGCCATTTGAATAGAGCTCTTTTAAAGGTTTCTAGTAATTTATATTTACCATCCGGAGGTATCACAATATATGTTGACATTGAGCGAACAGACAGACAAACACAGAACAATTACAACACATTAACAGAAATATATAATATTAAAGGGGAGAAGAAGGTCCCGATATACTTGAAGCTGTTTGAAAGAGATCTTACACCGGTGAGTGTCTAGGAGACCGGTGAGGGCCCGAACTTGTGGGGCTTGCTTAGCAGATAGGATGTTACCCATTGCTAATGGCCTTTTGGAGCCGATAAGAAAAGGGGCCCTTACCTTGAGAGCGCGGCGATGGGAGCCGAGGTGCGCGGTGAGACGAGGGGTCGGAGCCGGTGGGGCTCCGACGGTGGTCGCGGGCCAAGAGAAGGCCCCGACGAGGGGAGGGCGGGACGACGAGCAGTGGAGCAAGGCAAAGGGGAGCAAGCACAGAGGGGAGGAGGCAGAGGTGAAGGCAGGGGTGGAGGTGCTCAGGCATGCGCTCCTGAGAGTTTTATTGGCGCCTCTTAATCATAGCGGGTCGGTATAAGCCCCCGACATGGAAGGAGAAAGCCATCCAGCTATTCTCCCAGACCGCCGTGGATCATATGAGGTCACCAAGGTTCAGGAGCAGCAATGCAGAGCGAAAAGATAGGGGTGAGAAGAGAGGAGAGCATAGGGCTATGGTAGGGTTACTTCAGACGTGCAAGCGCGTGCTCCCGAGAAATCCAAGGCTCCTCTTAATCATAGCGGGTCGGTATAAGCCCCCGACATGGAAGGAGAAAGCCATCCAGCGATTCTCCCAGACCGCCGTGGATCATATGAGGTAGCCAAGGCTCAGGTAGCAGCAATGTTGCACGAGAGAAGTCCCAAGGTGAGAAGAGAGGAGGGCGTAGGGCTGTGGTAGGATTACTTCAGACGTGCAAGCGCGCACTCCCGAGAAATCCAAGGCTCCTCTTAATCATAGCGGGTCGGTATAAGCCCCCGACATGGAAGGAGAAAGCCATCCAGCGATTCTCCCAGACCGCCGTGGATCGTATGAGGTAGCCAAGGCTCAGGTAGCAGCAATGTTGCACGAGAGAAGTCCCAAGGTGAGAAGAGAGGAGGGTGTAGGGCTGTGGTAGGATTACTTCAGACGTGCAAGCGCACGCTCCCGAGAAATCCAAGGCTCCTCTTAATCATAGTGGGTCGGTATAAGCCCCCGACATGGAAGGAGAAAGCCATCCAGCGATTCTCCCAGACCGCCGTGGATCATATGAGGTAGCCAAGGCTCAGGTAGCAGCAATGTTGCACGAGAGAAGTCCCACGGTGAGAAGAGAGGAGGGGGGCGCACCAGGTTATGGAGTGAGGCTGTGGTGGAGTTGCCTTGCCCCACGTTGTGCTGTGGTGGGGTTGCTTTGCCCCACGTTGGGCGCCAACTGCGGCGGCTTGCTCGGTCGGTAGAGGTGGGGTCTGGCTGCGGACGAGGGGTCGGTCCAGCTCTGGACGAGGGGTCGGTCCCGCTTGGGACGAGGGGTCGGTCCCACTTGGGACGAGGGGTCGGTCCGGCAGCAGACGAGGGATCGGTCTCACAAGGGGTTGCGCGGTTCGGCTGACGGGGTCGCCCGGCGAAGCCGGCGACGAAGGGGTCGCCCGGAGAAGCCGGCGACGAAGGGGTCGCCCGGCGAAGCCGGTGACGAAGGGGTCGCCCGGAGAAGCAGGCGATGAAGGGGTCGCCCGGAGAAGCAGGCGACGAACTGGGGACAAGGGAGGCCAGGCCCTTGTCGGGGGCTCTCAGGACTGGAGGGCGCACGGCAGAAGAACTACCGCGGAGACAAGGTAAACACGCAAGTCCACTTTACTGAGGGAGAGGCAACAGTTTTATAGGGGTTGGGGAAGGCTGATTGGTCGAAGCCACGCCCTGTTCTGATTGGTTGCCGGTGAAAGGTCAGTGGGTGGTACTGGACGGGGGAGGGGTGGTGGTTAGGGATTGGCTGTTGCTGTTGCTGGGGGAAGGGGCAGGGTTTAGGGATTGGTGGCTGCTGTTGCTGGGGTGGAGGGCAGACTTGAGTTTCCCGCCCACGCCTGGCTGTTGCTGCTGTCGGGGGAGGGGAAAAGGGCGGGCTGGATTTTTCCGCCCACACCTGGCTGTTGCTGCTGTCGGGGGAGGGGAAAAAGGGCAGACTGGAATTTTCTTCCCTGCGCCTGCGCAGGGAGAAAGAAGGCATCGTATGGCGCCATCCGGGAGGAGGGGCGGCCGCGGAAGCATGGCTGCCGAGAAGGGGAGACCCGAGGGCACTCTGCGCCCATGCCGAGCTTCCTTCAGGGGTGGCGGTGAGTTCGACCAGCCACCCTATTATGGGGGCAGCGGCTTGGCCTACCGCGGCCGCTCCCCCTCCAGGCCAGCAAACCACGCTTCAGCCCGAGGGGTGACCGCATTCTTTGATTAATAATCACAATAGTTCATGAATAGAATATCAGTAAGTCCACTCTAATCCATATTCTATTCCTCCTTCCTGTGGACCTTGGAATGGTTGTGTCCACTCCACATCTATATCAAGAGGGGGCTTAGATTCCACATGGATGCTGGATGCAATCCTCCTGCAATATCTTCTTAATATTTGGAAATATTTAAGGGGGTATTTTATTCTCAATCAACTTCTCAAAAACACAAAATGGCTTTTTTTAAGTACAGTTAACAAAAAAGTCTTTGGAAGAAAGTTAGATAAATGCCATACCTCATGAATTCTTGTATTATTTTAGGTAACATATGAGTTGTTTCATAGCAGATCATTTCACTTAGTATTTCTGCTTAGCTTAATTAACATCAATAGCTCTTACCTGAAATGGATGACCTATAATAGGAAGAATGAACCAACCTGAAGACAAATCCCATGGGATAAGTATTTAGTCTTCAAAGCATTTTTTTTTAAGCACTCTTTCTTCACTACTCATTTTTAATGGACACTATATAAAAGTAGAAGTAATCATTCTAGACTGCCTAATCTCAGGAGATTCATAATATGGATATTGTTGTTACCAACAGAGTCTCTAGAAATTTTATCCTGCTAATGTAATTGATATAAAAACTGGACATTTAAGGGTTCAGAAGGTTGTTTTTTGCTTGTTTGTTTGTTTTTATAATTGCCCCCTTTTCCTTTTTATTGGCAAAGTTACATTTCAAACTTAAAGTGAATGTTTCAACTTATGCATAGTTATTTAATCCAAGTTTTCTTTTTTCTTAGTAATCGCTTTTCAACTTCTTCATCTTTGATAAGTTGATATGCACATATCTAAACACTGAATGTCAAAGCAGGAATTTACTTTGAATGATATTCAATTTCTGTGTCTCTCCTTTCCTGCTACTGAATTCGCATGGATCATTATTTTTCTGAAAGATCAAGATAGTCAGGCTTGAGGAAGTGGACTTGGCCCAGTGGATAGGCTTCTGTCTACCACATGGGAGGTCTGCTGTTCAAACTCCAGGCCTCCTTGACCCGTGTGGAGCTGGCCCAGGCGCAGTGCTGATGCGCGCAAGGAGTGCCCTGCCATGCAGGGGAGTTCCCTGCATTGGGGAGCCCCACGTGCAAGGAGTGCGCCCTGTAAGGAGAGCCGCCCAGCATGAAAGAAAGTGCAGCCTGCCCAGGAATGGCACCGCACACACGGAGAGCTGACGTAGCAAGATGACGCAATAATAACAACAACAAAAGAAACACAGATTCCTGTGCCGCTGACAACAGAAGAGGACAAAAAGAACACACAGCAAATGGACACAGAGAACAGACAACCAGGGTGTGGGATGGGGGGTAGAGAAATGAATAAAATAAATCTTTAAAAAAAAAAAATAGGCTTGGTTTGGTTAGAAGAAACTGTTTTAGCTAACAAATAAGATTTTTTTTTGTACTGTTGCACAACATGGGAAATTGACAGTGATGTCAGTTACACATAGAAAGACCACTATATGGTCCCCAAATTTAGGCAACCATAAGAAAAAATAGTTCTCTAAATTTGCAGAGAAATCTTTTATCGTGTAAATGACTTATCAGTAGAGATTATCATAACTGGTCTCCTAAATAGAATATTTAGCTGTTTATTCCAGCTATTGGTACACATGTATAACCTGACAGCACCTTGCTACACTTGAATGCATATATCTTGTTTTCTGTCTGATACTATTTTGCTACAAAGGTGTGTTTCACCTGCAGAAACCCACCTGGAACTGTTGTACACCTGAGCAAGTAATGCAGGAATGTTAGTACTCCATGATACAGCTCTTGAGCAGAAGGGAGAGGAGCCAATGAATAAATTCTCTTCTGTTTCTGTTCCAGTTTCAAAGTTTGGGTCCTCTATTCTGCTCCCTGAAATCACTTCACTTTATAAACTATCTGCATACAAGCCCTTGGCTCAGGTTCTGCTTTTGGGGGAGAAACAGAAGATTATTACTTTTCTTGACAAGGACATTTTGGTTTGGATGATATTGTATATCTAAGTATAGATTAGTTATAGTTTCCCTGATATCCTAATTAAAGTTTGCTACCTTTCTTCCTCTTCACTTCAAAAAGAGCCAAACAACTTTGATCAATATTTTATTGAATAAGCTAAACAATAAGCATATCCTATTTTAAGGCAATAATTATGTACCTGTTTTCTTAGAGTCAGAAATGAATTATACCATGAGGCTCGTAGTGAAATATGTCATTCTTGATTTTACAATTGGTGTACTGCTCATCTGAAATATGGGCTGAATTTTAATCCACTTTATTCAGTTATATTCTGGCTTGAATCTGTATTGGTTGTGTCAAAGGTCAGAGACCAGAGACCACAACTGACTTTGTTCTTAGTTAATCCAAAAAAGTATTGTTGCATCATCTGCCATTTTTGTGGCAGGCACACTACACACATTACTTCCATAACAATATTTCAATTCTAGCTGTATCATTCCCATTTCACTGATTAGATAATAGAGGCTTGGAGATAATATAAAGTTACTAGGGTGATGTGGCATAAATTCAATCAATGACCTGTTGTTCTTCAAAACCTCTTCCTGTACCTTGCTACCTTCTTGTATAAAATGAAAAACAAAACAACTCTTCCCTTCCAATATAATGACACTGCAGTAAACTGAGTCCATTCTGACTGAAAAGAATAAATATAGAATCTTGCCATTGAGAAGAAATTCAGAAGCCACTTTTGCTTCCCATAGCACCTTCACCACCCCTAAGCTGACAATTAAGACATAGTGATATGAAAATTTTTCTATTCACTAATAATGATCCTCTTAATATCATGGGTTCAATTATTCCTCAGAGGATGGGTTGGAAGGAGTTGTAAGCATTTGCCTACCTAACCCATTGTTATGTTTGTAAAAGAAAATGTGTTTGACTCTAATATAAATGTTAGTGTAGCTAATATGGGACTTGAGGGAAAAGAAAGAAAGAAGGAAGAGGAAATAACTATTAGAAGATTCCTCACTTAGTAGTCCCTACCCCTTAGGGATTTTGAGAAGCTCGCAAGAGGAAATATATCTAAAGTACCTTGAATAGTGTTGGGCATGTGGTAAATACATACAAGTTTGGTGGAGGTTTTGAAATGGGTCCTCTGGTTCATTATATCCTATGCTTTAGGTTAATTATTTCCAAGTTGATTTCATCTGAGACCAACAAAAATTTAAATGATGACAATGTTAATTCTCACAAAGTAAACAAACAAAAACAGCGCATGAAACGTTTTCACAGCAGAATTGATATAGGATGCTAAAAAGATAATTGTCCAACTTACATTTTTAATCACATTGTATACAAGCACAATTTGATTGATATGCAGACTAGTGCATTCTCTGGAATGCCTGTTCAGTTTTGTGATTTATTTAACTCATCTTTGTAAGTTATTCAAATTGCTAAGCAAAATTTTGTTTGGATTTAATGAGAATTCTGACTTTTTAGTTTCAGAATAGTCAGTCTACTCAAATATTATTACTGGCCATAAAGTATTTACCATTGCTTAATCAGAGAGGTAGAACATCTTAGTAGAGGGAACATTGTCCTTGATATCAGAATTGAGTTTGGGTGTTGCCTATTGATTATGCTGAAATTGGTCCAGATACTAAGTCTTTCTTACTATCTTCATTTAAAAATGAGAAAAATAATATTTGATGACACAGTGGAGTTACGTGAAAAATGAGAAAATTTATTTTAGATGTTGGGTAAGTCATAAATTACTGTGAAAATATTAGTTAATATATTAGCTAACATTTAACCTACAGAATCAATAGGTAGGTAGGACGTTATTTCATAAGTTTGAGGATTCTTCCTCCCTATCTGAGACTTTAATTGCCATTCCATCATTTTTCCTTTTTTTTTTTAAGATTTATTTATTTCTCTCCCCTCCCCCCCCCCACCGTGGTTGTCTGTTCTCTGTGTCTATTTGCTGCGTCTTCTCTGTCCGTTTCTGTTGTTGTCAGCAGCATGGGAATCTGTGTTTCTTTTTGTTGCGTCATCTTGTGTCAGCTCTCTGTGTGTGCGGCACCATTCCTGGGCAGGCTGCACTTTCTTTCATGCTGGGCGGCTCTCCTTACGGGGTACAATCCTTGTGCGTGGGGCTCCCCAATGCAGGGAACACCCCTGCGTGGCAGGGCACTCCTTGCGCGCATCAGCACTGCACATGGGCCAGCTCCACACGGGTCAAGGAGGCCTGGAGTTTGAACCGTGGACCTCCCATGTGGTAGACGGATGCCCTAACCACTGAGCCAAATCTGCTACCCCATCATTTTTCCTTTAGCCACAATACCTTTGCATATTTTTTATGGTTGCTACAGATCCAAATCACAATGTGTTGAAATAATTCTTGAGTTACAAAAGTCATACTCAAAAAGCACAGAAACCATTTGTGTCACACACCAAATGCATTTTTTAACAGAAGTGGGAAAAGAAATTCTTTTTTATGGTATAAATTGTTAACCTGCCCTCCTATGGCTATCAGCAAATGTGAAGACATAAATGATCAGCTCTTGGGCGCTCTCCTAGGGGCACAGGGATCATTCCTGCATGCTTCAGCTCAGATACGTGGTAATATCTCCTCAGTCCACCAATGAGACATTACCCCAATTAGCTCTGCCTCCCTGCAAATCCAATTTTAAAAAGCAGACTCACCTTTTTAAATATGCAGAATTAGCTAATTTAAATATTTGTTAATAGTAAGAGCATTACTGGAATTAAGATAATTAAATCACGTGAATTTTTTTTTAATAATGTTCTTTCCTCTTTTCTTTGCATTTTCTGACAGCCTTATTTGTTGGGCAAAAATTTTAAATCAATTAAAGCATAAAACTCCAGATTTACAAAGTAGAAGAAAGACAAATAACAATGTTGCCAACCATTTGGCATTTGAACACCTGTATCTGGGCCCATAAATAATATAAACTGAATATAAATCTCTTAGAAGCAAGGACGTTGTCTTATTGATCATTGTTTCCCAGGACCTCTATAGCATAATGTTGGGTACATAGGCGATCCTAAGGTGGCAGTGCTTTAATTTTGTAAGCTGGACTTCTTCAAAGTCAGCAGAGGTGAAAATACTCAAGGCAACCATGGATTTGTTTTCAGTGACTTGTGGGGCAATAAGCTATTTGTATCCTTGGGCTGTGTTGTGGAAAAGCTTTGTCTTTGTGGATACTCTTTTGGTTGACTGAACTTCTTTGCTTGTCTTTATGAAGTTGATGTACCCTTTTATTTTTGTATGAATAGCAGAAAATGTCTTCTTTTGGTTTATACTGACAGTCCAAACCCAACCAGAATGACATGATTTTCTGAATGCAGGTGGAGAATCATTACTGTATCTTGCTCACAAAGAAAAGAGTAATTCTATGCATCATTCTTCGTTAATCCTGACCCATTTAGATCAGACTACTCCCACTAGAATACAATGTAAAAATATGGCAATTCAATTGTATAGACAAATTGATTAGATATTTCACCTGTCCATCCTTGCAGTCTTAGTTCAGTATGTTGAATAACTAATCTTATTCAAATCCTGTCCAGAAGCAAAGGCACCAGATAATTCAGTTGTTCTCAAGTATTAAAAATTGTATTGATCAGTAAATAATCAAAATGTCCTTTGGGCAATTTGACATAAAATTAATAGCTCTTTACTTTATCAGGTAAAGACAAAAATCCTTACAGTATGCATACTATTTCCCAGAATAATCCATAATAGAAATGATACTTTTATACAAAAAAATGAATATATTTGGCAATATAAAAATATTCTTTTTTTTGTACTGAGCCACCAACTGATGTCACAAGCTGTTCTAAAGCAATGGTAGAAGTTACACTGCCCTCTGAGTCAAAAACCTTTGGCTTCAGGAACGATGAGCCTCATACTTGCTGTGTGACTGACCCAAGCAGATATTTTTGGTACCTCTCGAGGTTTTAATTCTCCCACCTAAAATACCAGTGTGATTTGAATAAACGATTATGAAGTTTTCTTCTAGACCTATAATTCTGTGATTTTACCTTATCAAATAAATTCTGTGCATTTTGTCTCACTTTCATCCTGTTATTCCTAGATATGCCACTCTGGAGCAAGATGTTCAATTCTATTGCATCATGTTTGCTTCCTTTGGTAGTTTCCAGCCAGAGTTATTGGAAAGTGTCTGCTTTACTTGAAAAGGCCAATTCTCTTCCATGGGAGGTATTTCTCAGAGTGCACACCAGTGAAAGACATTTTTCTTTCTATTTTCTATGTGGTATTATTTGCATGTATATTGGAGAGGTTGGGGAGTAGCAGAAAAAAATGAGAGAGAAAGAGAGAGAGAGAGAAATTCATTGACATCTAAAAATCACATTGAGTGAGGTTAATGGAGATTGAAAAGGTGACAGAGGTTGGGAGAAAGAGAGAGAACCTCTCAGAGAGGATTGGGATTAGGAAAGTTCAAAAATGAGATGGAGCAGGAGACTGATGGGGAGGTTGGAAGATTTACTATATGCTCTAGCATTCCCATAAGCCCTCTGGCAACTCTTATAGGGCTAGTACCCAGGAGAGTTCTTCTTTTTACAATTAAAGTTTTTGCTTCTTTCATCCCTCCATTCCTCCCATTTGCAGAATACTGAACATTTTCCAAAGCACGTTCATCTTGCTAGTTATTCATTTGATCCTTGCCATTTCCCAGGAGACTGGGCAGGGTTAGCATTATTTGTACCCATTAGTGGAAGAGGAAATAGCAGCTCAAGGAAGCACACTTTGTGACTCAAACCAGGAGTCCTCAAAATGTATTATTTAAAAGAATCATTGAAGTTACCTGTTAAAAATGTTTTCGTGTTCCTCATTTCCAGTGATCCCCAGTGACCCTTTCAGTAAAGCCCAGAAATTTATGTTTCCAGCACTTAACCCCAGATAATGCTTTTATAGTAGTCCACTGATAAAATTTATGAGGGACCCTGGACTAGACCCAGGTTTCCTGATTAGTCAACTAAGCTCGCCTTCCTGCCCCATACCCACAAGATAGCCAGAGGCATTCACCTCTCAAGGAAAGTTGTAGGATCTAGTCATTTAATGGGGGAAATTTTGGCATAAATACACTGTCATACATTCTTTTGTACTAGTCTGTTATAACAGGAACTATCTTGTCAATACAAATTTTAGTTGAAACACTGATATCTCCACAGAGAAGCTGGTCCTAAATTTCAATAGTGACCATCTCCTTGGAAGGAGATGCTCTTCAAAGCCTACTCACCATAAGATCTTATTGGTTGTTTTCAATCCTGCTATTATTGTCACTCCTCCTCACATTAACACTGAAAGAAACTGGACCTCTAGTCTATTGGCTATTCTTTAAAAATTAAGCCATATTTAATGATAGTTTAATCAGAGAAACAGCTACAATACTCCCTTCAAAGTTTCAAGTGGGGTCAGGGTGTACTCGATAGTTCAAACACAAATATTTCTGGTTCCCAGAGTACTGTTAGGAGCCTGAGGAGTTTGAGAGGGTGCCAAGGACTAAAACAATTAATATTAATAAATATCTTCTGAGCATGAGAAGAAATAGAGAAGCCGTAATATCATAAACATGGGCTAAATATGCAGGAAAACTTCTTGTATAGGAAATAAACAGACAAATAAATTGGGATGTTAATAGACTTCAGCAGTCTTTCTCTGAGGTCACAAACTTCTAAGGAATTCTTGGCATATAACCTGTGGATGCATCTTGTTTGGCACATATAATATTTTTTGACTATAAGTTAATATTTTAAAATAAGAAACTGTTACCAAAAAAGAAAAAACAATAGGAAGGAAGGAAGAAAAAAAGGGAGGGAGGAAGGAAGAGAAATCATTTTCAGTTTGTCTGGCAACCATGGGCCTGGTATTCCCTCATGGCAAAATTCTGTTAGAACTGAGTAGAAAATATCTTCTTACTTTAATTGGGGATTGCTCTTTCTCTTACTAATTTATGTGCACTTATACACTGACAGATTCTCTAATTTATCTCCCTGCCTGGCGCTTTGAGCTTTGGGTTTGATCTTTTGGCCCCTTTCATAGAAGCTGTAGGGTTTCATCTAAGCATTAGGTGTGCAATTTGTAGGGCTGTCACCATGTTTGTGGTAACAGTGGATCATGTTAGGTCAGGGAGATTTTCTACAGCTGACAAAGCTTGCCAGCTCAATCTTAGACTTTAAAAGATACATTTCAGCCTCCATATTTTAACACTTTCCATAAGGAAGAATGTTTTTATTAAAATGTTGCTACAAATTATTAACTAAGCACTGATTACTGCTTTTGTTTCATTGTCTTAAGAAAGTAATAAACTCAAAAAATATCTTAAGGAATGTGGAAACCACAAATCATAAAATTTGATTAAAATTCTGTTTGTTTCCCACCATTTCTTTTTGTATTTTATTTTTAAAGAAGGTTTAGATTCCATAAATGACACATAAAAATATAGGGGGATTCCTATATATCCCATTCCTATCCCTTGCACACTTTTCCGCATTAACAACATCTTTCATCAGTGTGGTATATTTGTTACAATGGATGACCACATACTGAAGTATTGCTACTAACCATAGTCAATAGTTTACATTACAGTTTATATTTTGCACCACACATTTTTATAGATTTTGATAAAATGTATATTAGCCTGTATCTGTCATTGCAATGTCATTCAGAGCAATTCCAACATCCTCAAAATGCCTTATGTTGCACCTATTCTTCCCTCCCCCTCCTCTCAGAACCTCTGGTGACCACTGCTTTATATCAATGTTACAAGCTCTTCCATTGCTAGAATAATGATAAGTCAACTTTAGTCGATAGTTGCATTCCCACGTCAGGTTTGCTCATTCCTCAATCTTGAGGATTTTAGGATGGTGATGCCTGCTTATTTCTGATTGAGAGGGGGTTTGATTCCATGGGGCAGATGAATAGAACTGTCTTGCTTGCCATTTTAGATGCTGTTTTTTGTGATGGATGTTATCCATCATCATCCTGTCATTAGTTGTCCTGAGTGAGTCCAGTGAACTGGAGAGTAGGTATTGCAACTCTGCTGAGAGTCAGGGCTTAACCATGATATGAACAGATTGAAGATTTACTTCTCTGGGACATACATTTTTTAGTATATTAGTAATTATAGGTTCAAATAAAGGAGGCAAAATAGCCATGTTTAGGAAAATTATGAATGAGTCTAATTCTGTTACATTGGGGAGCACATATTCCAAAGTTAGGCCCACTGACAGGGTGCCAAATTCCTGAGATTGTCTACCCTGCCTGTAGTATCTAGATGTCTCTAGGGCCCTCAGCAGGCCCCTGCTTGAGGCATGGTTTATTGTGGCAATCAATGAGATCCTCCTGAGACAAGAATAAGCATAACCTTTAGAATGACCTCTGGACTCACTTTGAAATCTTTTAGCTATAAAAACTCATTTGTATTTAATATTTATCCCTTTGGTCAAGATCTTTTTTTTCCAAATGCTTTGCTAGTTGGCCCTTGGCAATAATCTTTCAATGCCAGGGAGGCTCATTCCCTGGAGTCATGTCCCATGTCAGGGTACTTAATACATTTATATGCTCAATTTCACTTAGAGAAAGGCCACTTTTGAGCAACAAGGAGGCTTTCAGAAAGTAACTATTAGGAAATACATATAAATATTAGCCTAAGTTTCAATTTCACAAGAACATGGTTCATAAGTACAATCATCAATATCAAGGGCCTGGCATAATGGTCTGTCCTCCTTCATGAGGCACTGCCCATATACTCTAAGGATTCTTCTGCTGTATTAGAGAAGGCAGCAGAATTTCCCAGGATGGGAACTCAATTTTCTTTTAGTTATTGTGTGAGTCTCCACCCACCGAAACAGCACCCATGACCACTTAAACATATGCATATTCCATAGAAGCATGTCCTAGGTGTACCCAACCCCCACATCTCCCTATCACCGACACCTCGGACCAGTGATCCTCCTCTTCCACATTTACGACCCTTCTGCAATCCAAAACCTCCCAAAAAACAAAAACAAAAAATTAAATGAAAGAATAATTAAAAAACAAATAAAATACAAAAGTGATAAAATGAATAAAAAAAAATTTTTTCTTTCATCACCACAAGATATGTTAACTTTTATGTACAGTGGCAATTTCTTCTGTATGTTCCCCCAGTGTCTTACATTTTTCACTTTATTTTCAAAGAAGCTTCAGGTTACATAAATGTCACACAGAAAATATAGGGGATTCTCTTATATCCCACTCCCTTCCCTATTGATAATATCTTACATGAGTATAGTACATTTGTTGCAATTGATGAACAAATATTGAAGCAGTGCTGCTAACCATGGGAAATGGTACACATTATGAACTACATTTTGCACAATACACTTTTATAGGTTTTGACAGAATTTAAAATGGTCATCATTGCAAGGTCATGCAGAACAATTCCAATGCCCTAAACGTGTCCTTTGTTCCATCTATTCTATTCTTCCCTTCCCCTCCCCTCAGAACCTATGGTAACCACTAAGTTTCAACTTTTGAAGAATAAGGTTCATAGTTACATGCAATAAAATTGAGGGCTTGACATATTGGTCTCTTTTATTTTAATATGCATTGCCTATATTCTTGAGAGAGAGAAATTCTTGCCCCTCTAATTGAGAACATAGAAGGACTCCCCAGGATGGGAATTTAATATTTTCTTGTTTATTGTGTGGTCTCTTCCCACTGATAAACACACTGTGACAAAACGTACATTTTATATTCCACAGAAGCATGTCCCATGTGCTCCCTATTCCACATATCCCCCCACCCACAAAACCTGTACTAGTAATCCTCCCTTTTATTATTTGCCAAAATTCATTACCGCCACTGTAGTTTTAGCCACAGTCTGACTTAGAGGAAAAACAAGGGTATACTCGTTTTTCCTCTAACCTTCTCCCATGGATAGTTCCATAGATAGTCCAACCCAATCCACACTCTCTGCCACCTCACATTCCGTATATATCCTTTATCGTGTTGAGGAGGTTTCCTTCTATTCCTATTTTTGGAGTGTTTTTATCAAGAAAGGAGGCCATGTTTTATCAAATGCTTTTTCTGCATCAATAGAGATGACCATGTGATTTTTTCCTGTGGATCTTTTAATGTGGTGTATTACATTGATTGTTTTTGTTATATTGAACCATCTTTGCATACCGGGAAGAAACCCACTTAAGCATGGTGTATAATTCGTTTGACATGTTGGATATGACTAGCAAGTATTTTGTTGAGAATTTTAGCATCCTACTTCATTAGAGAGTTAGTCTCTTGTTTGTTTGTTTTTTTCTTTTCCTATGAAGTTTTTTTGTGGCTTTGGTATTAGGGTGATGTTGCCATCATTAAGTGATTTAGGCAATGTTTTCTCCACTTCTGTTATTTTGGAAGTGTATAAGCAGGATTGATGTTAGTTCTTTCCAGAATGACTTGTATAATTCACCTGTGAAGCCATCTGGTCCTGGACTTTTCTTGGTTGGGAGGTTTTTGATGACTAATTCAATCTTGCTTCTTGTGACTGATCATTTGAGTTTAAATTTTTCCTTCATCAGTGTATGTTGCTTGTATGTTTCTAGAAATTTGTCCATTTTATCTAAGTCATCCATCTTGTTGGCATACAATTTTTCAATGTACCCTTTATGATACTCTTTATATCTATGGGATCTTTGGTGATAGCCCCTCTCTCATTTTTTATTTTTTATATTTGCATCTTTTCTCTTTTTTCCTTTGCTAGTCTAGCTAAGGGTGTGTCAATTTTATTAATCTTCTCAAAGGACCAATTTTTAGCTTTGCTAATTTTTTCTGGTGTTTCTTTGTTCTTTTTTTTCTGTTTTTTTAAAATTAAATTTAATAGATCACAAGGAATATTACATTAAAAAACATTAAAAAAAACATAAGAGGTTGCCATATAATCCACTCCCCATGCCCCCACCTCATGATTTTTGTAAATCATATTTTTTTGAAGATATATACATCACACAAAAAAATTACATTAAAAAAATATGAGGTTCCCATATACCCCTCACCTCCCCACTCCACTCCTCCCACACCAACAACCTCCCACATCATTGTGGCACACTCATCGCACTCGGTGAACACATTTTGGGGCACTGCTGCTCTACATAGGTAATAGTTCACCCTGTAGTTCATACTTTCTGCCAGTACATTCAGTGGGTTATGGCAGGATATATAAAGTCCAGCATCTGACCCTGAAATATCAGTTAGAACAACTCAATATCCCAAAAATGCCCCACATCACATCTCTACTTCCCTCCCCCGGCCCTCAGCAAATACTGTGGCCACTTTTCTCCACTTTGATGCTAAAATTTCTTCTATTACTGGTCACAATAGTTTTTTAGTAGAATATCAGTAACTTCACTATAATCTATATTTTATTCCTTCATTCTGTGGACCCTGGTATGCTGATGCCCTCTCCACCTCTAGATCAAGAGGCGGCTTAGATTCCACATGGCTGATGGATGCAATTCCTCTGCTTGCAGTTGTAGGCATTCTTGATTCCCTGGTGTGGTGATTGACCATCTTCACCTCCCTTTAGTTGACCTGGGTAAGACCAATGAACCAGAGAGTAGGAGTCACCACTCTGCAGAGGCTCAGGGCCCAACTGGCACATGGGCAGTCCAAATTAAAGTCTTCTGAGTATGCACCATCCCTAGTGCCAACCACGGTTCAATAAAAATGACAGAAGAGGCATGTGTAGAAAAGTCACATCTGAGTCCAGCTCCATCACACTCAGGAGCACAAACTCCAAAGTAGGGCCCTCTGACATAGCACAGAACTCCAAATCCATCTGCCATGACGATATACCCTGTGGATCTCCATAGCCTTCAGGAGAATCAGTAACTAGGATTGAAACTACTTTGGCTTTTTCTGGGGTCCTGCTGAGGTGTGCATAAGCGCAAGCCCTCTGATGACCTCCTGACTCTTTTTGGAAGACTCTTAGCCATATCAACTCATTTGTCTTTGCCATTCCCCCCTTTAATTCAAGGTCAAAAAGCAGTTTTTAACACTTGATCCAACATGTAAACTGAGATATTCTTCTGGTCTGAGTTGACCCTTTTATTCAAGGTCTCTTTCTAGTTGCTTCACCAGGTAGTGGTTGGTAGTAATTCCTCGGCAGCAGGGAGGCTCATCCCCAGGACTCATGTCTTACACTGGAGGGAAGGTAATGCATTTACATGCTGAGTTTGGCTTAGAGAGTGGCCACATTTGAGCAACAAGGAGACTCTCAGGAGGTAAATCTTAGGCTCCCTGTAGCTCTAGGCCTAGTTCATATTTCAGGCATACAGGCTCCTAAGCACAGTCATCAGTATCAAGGATTGATTATTGGACCATCCTTTCTTGTTGATCTTTGCTGTTGCCCTTGGGGGATTATTGTTGTTCCACTGGGGAATGTGACAGAGCTCCCTGGGTAGGAACTCAGTGCTCCCTCTCTTGAAGTTTATCATTGTAACTACTATAGAGATACTCAACATATATCATAAAATATTTAAGGCCCCTATATACATGCCCTGGAGAACTACCCCCACCCATGTGCACCCCGTCAATTACACCCTATACCAGCGTTCCTCCCTGCCATAGTTGAACTTCTCTGTGGTCCAAAACTTCTTCAAGAATGAATCCTAATATACTGCCAAATTTAATTAATAGGAAATTGAAATACAGTGATGGGTTTAAAGTTTAGAAATAGAATACATAGTAATTTAGAAATACTAAAATAAAGTAAAAATAAATTGGTATATTAATAAAATGAAAAATATTATAAAACTTTGTTTCTAACATCTTGTCTTTTGTCACTGTAATAGGTGTTGCCCTGTATGTACAGTGGCAAGGCACTTTCTTTAATTTATTCCTCACTATCTATATCCTTTCTTTTTTTTTCTAATTTTTAATTTTGTCTTCAAAAAAGTTTTAGATAACAGTAATTTACATACACAATATAGGGGACTCCCAGATTTCCAACATGAAACCTTTTCCCTTTTCCCCAGCAATGATCTTTTTACATGTTCATGTTATATTTGCTGCAGCTGATATACAGATTTTGAAACATAGATTTCAAACATGGTTCCATTTTGGTTTACATTATTATTTATATTTTAGGCTGTACAAATTTCTAGATTTTTAGTTTCCTTATGTTTTACATTATGATTTACATTTTAGTTTATAGACTTGTATACAATTTATTTGTAAGTTAACATGTCCTGTATCCATCATGGCATGATCTCATGGAGCACTTCCATTGCCCCCCCAGTTGCCCTGCTTCCATCTATGCTATACCTCTTTCCCACTCCCCTCAGGGCATACTGTGACAATCAATCTTCTCTACTTGTGGGACCATATTACAGATACTGCAACAATACTCAGGACTTGATGTACTAGATTGCCCTAACCCATTGGGAGCCAGCAGTTCTCTTGAGAGACACATTCCCTGTATTTGGGAACATCAGATCACCCCAGGATGTGGGTATACCTTCACATTCATTGTATGGGTCTCCACCCAAATATATAACACATTATGACAAAATAAGCACTCACATACTCCCTAGAAGCTTGTCCCTGTTCCAGATGCCCCCCTTAAGCACCTTAAACACATGCTTCTTCATTATATTTTCTAAAGAGTCTTCTCAACAGTATAGTTTCAACCATATACTTGACATTCTCCCATACTGAATTGTTCCGTCCAGACGTTCCCCCAATTCCTTGGGTCATCTGACCCATCCTCCCAATCTTAGTACCCCTCAAGTCCACAAAGATCCCTATGCCCCCATCTTATCCCTTCCCTTTACACATACTTACCTCCAGCTTATCATAGATTTCACCCTTGTAGGCCTCAGCTTGTAACCTTTCTCTCCCCTGCAAATTCCTTTAAATCTCTCTTCCAGTTTTTGGCTCTCTGAGACAGATCTGTTTGCTTGTTTCATTTCAGAAAGGTCACGTAGTATTTGTCCTTCAAGGCCTGGCTTGCTTCACTCAAAATAAGGTCCTCAAGATTCATCCATGTTATCATATGTGTTTGTACTGTATTCCTTCTTATAGCTGAGTAGTATTCCATTGTATGTATATACCACATTTTATTTATCCATTCATCTGTTAATAGGCATTTGGGTTGATTCCAACTTTTGGCAATTGTAAATAATGCTGCTATGGTCATTGGTGTGCATATATAGGTTTTTGTCCTTATTTTCAGATTTTCTGGGTATATATCCAGCAGTTCTACTGCTGGGTCATATGGCAAATCTATAGCTAACTTTTGAGAAACCTCCAAACTGTCCTCCAGAATGGCTGGATCCTTCTGCATTACCACCAGCACTGGATGAGTGTTCCCATTCCTCCACATATTCTCCAGCACTTGTACTCTTCTGTTTTTTTTTATAGCTGCCAGTCTTATGAGAGTAAGATGATATCTCATTGTAGTTTTGATTTGCATTTCCCTAATTGCTAATGATTTAGAGCATTTTTTCATGTGCTTTTTAGCCATTTGTATTTCTTCTTTGGAGAAGCATCTCTTCAAATCTTTTTCCCAAAGTTAGTCTGAGACTGGAGGGGTAGGGCAATGCTGGATTTCCAGGAGTGCTGGGCTAGGGAAACAGAGGCCAGTGAACTCATGGCATGTTGGTCTGTGAAATATGGGCCATGGGAGTTCAGGGGACATAAGCTTGGGGTTCACACATTTGGGGAACTTGGGGCTTGGAAACTGCCCCACAACCCACAGTTCTCAGTGAACACTGCAGCTCTTAGCCCTAGGGGGAAGGGATTTACCTTCCCATGGCTTCCGAGTTCAGTGTTAGAAACCTGCAGTTCTTCTTTAAGCAAGCACCAATTCTGCTGCAGTCTCTCCAGATCAACGTCCAGACACCTCCCGTCCTGCAGGTTCCTAAAACATCCCACTTCAAGACTCTGTCACCACACAGCTGGTCCTTTGTAGGAGAGATGATGACAGTGTACTTACTCAGATGCCATCTTGCCCCACCTCTCTTTATTCTTAATTTCATTTAGTTCTGCTCTGAACAGTATTATTTTCTTCTTTCTGCTTACTTTGGGATTAGTTTTTTGTTCTTTTTCTAGTTCCTCCAGGTGTGCATTTGGGTCTTATATTTTAGCTCTTCCTTCTTTTTTAGTATAAGCATTTATCAATATAAATTTCCCTCTCTCAACTGCTTTTGCTGCATTCCATTGGTTTTGAAATATTGTGTTTTCATTTTCATTCATTTCAAGATAGTTACTGATTTCTTTTGCAATTTGCTCCTTGACCCATTGATAATCTAAGAGAGTTTTGTTTAATATCCATATCTTTGTCCCTATTCTGTTTCTCTGACCCTTATTAATTCCCAGCTTCATCTGTTATGGTCTGAGAAATTACTTTGTATAATTTCAATATTTCTTGGGCAGTGGACTTGGCCCAGTGATTAGGGCGTCCGTCTACTACATAGGAGGTCTGCGGTTCAAACCTCAGGCCTCCTTGACCCGTGTGGAGCTGGCCCACGTGCAGTGCTGAAGCGTGCAAGGAGTGCCGTGCCACGCAGGGGTGTCCCCCGCATAGGGGAGCCCCACGTGCAAGGAGTGCGCCCTATAAGGAGAGCCGCCCAGCACGAAAGGAAGTACAGCCTGTCAAAGGAATGGTGCCGCACACACGGAGAGCTGACACAACAAGATGACGCAGCAAAAAGAAATACAGATTCCCATGCCACTGACAACAACAGAAGTGGACAAAGAAGACGACGCAGCAAATATTGAATATTTTTAAAAAAGATTTATTTCTCTCCCCTTCCCCCCCAACCCCGGTTGTCTCTGTGCCTATTTGCTGCGTCTTCTTTCTTTGTCCGCTTCTGTTGTTGTCAGTGGCACGGGTATCTGTGTTTCTTTTTGTTGCATCATCCTTTTCTGTCAGCTTTCCATGTGTGTGGTGCCATTCCTGGGCAGGCTGAACTTTCTTTTGAACTGGGCGGCTCTCCTTACAGGGCACACTCCTTGCACATGGGGCTCCCCTATGCGGGGGACACCCCTGTATGGCAGGGCATTCCTTGCGTGCATCAGCACTGCGCATAGGCCAGCTCCACATGGGTCAAGGAGGCCCAGGATATGAACTGCAGACCTCCCATGTGGTAAATTGGTGCTCTAGATTGCTCTAACCACTGGGCCAAGTCCACTTCCCCAACCTGTGTCTTTTGATTGGAGCGTTTAATCAATTAAGGATTTACTTACATTAAGTAAGTAAATGTTAAGGCTTTACTTACATTAGCCATTCTCTTTTTATCTTTTAACTATTCTTATCAGTAATTATCCTTTTTACACTCTCCTCCAAACCTATCTCCTGTTTTTTTCCTTTCAACCTACATGACTCCCTTTAGTATTTCTTTTTTTTTTTTTAAGATTTAATTATTTATTTAATCCCCACCCTCCCCCAGTTGTCTGTTCTCTGTGTCTATTTGCTGCGTCTTGTTTCTTTTGTCCGCTTCTGTTGTCATCAGCGGCACGGGAAGTGTGGGCGGCGCCATTCCTGGGCAGGCTGCACTTTCTTTCGTGCTGGGCGGCTCTCCTTACGGGGCGCACTCCTTGTGCGTGGGACTCCCCTACACTGGGGAGGGGAGCACCCCTGCGAGGCACGGCACTCCTTGCGCACATCAGCACTGCACATGAGCCAGCTCCACATGGGTCAACGAGGCCCAGGGTTTGAACTGCGGACCTCCCATGTGGTAGACGGATGCCCTAACCACTGGACCAAGTCGGTTTCCCCCTTTAGTATTTCTTGAAGAGCAAGTTTCTTGTTCACAAAGTCTCTTAATTTCTGTTTATCTGTGAATATTTTGAACTCTCCTGGAATATTTTGAATTCCAGCTTTGCAGAATTCTTGGCTGACAGTTTTTTTTTCTTTCAGCACCTTAACTATATCATACCACTGCATTTTTGCCTCCATGATTTCAGATGAAAAATCAACACTTAATCTTATTAAGCTTTCTTATATGTGATAGATCTCTTTTCTATTGCTACTTTCAGTATTCTCTCTTTTTCTTGAGCATTTGATGATTTGATAAATCTATGTCTTGGGATAGGACTGGTAGAATTCATATTGTTTGGATATCCTGTGCTTCTGGAACATGTACATCCATGTCTGATATTTTCAACTATTATTTCCTCCAACACTCCTTCTTTCTGCCCCCTTTCCCTTCTCTTCTCCCTCTGGGATGCCTACAATGTGCTCTCATTCAATTCCCTGCATCCCTGTTGAATTTTTAAAATGTTTTTTCTATCTATTCTGTTATCTTTGTGATTTCAGATATATTATCTCCAACATCACTAATTACTAATTCTTTCCTCTGCTTGTTCAAATCTCCTATTATGTACTTCTAGTGTATTTTTGATTTCTTTCCTTGTGACATTCATCATGATCAAATATGTTTTCTTTTTATGTAAGTTTATATTTTCTTCTGTATGTTCCTCTAGTGGCTTCTTAATATCCTTTATCTCTTCCTCTTTTCATTAAGTTGACTCATGATGTGTATTTGGACCTTTGATTCCCCATTCTGCATCCCCTCCTGTTTTTTTGCTCTTTTTTTTTCCCTTAGTTTTTTCATTAGATTGAGCCATGTCTACCTGTTTCTTAGTATGGTTTGTAATCTTTTTTTGATGTCTAGGAATCTGTTTATGTTGATGGGCTTATTCAGATGGTTGGCTTCCCTTTTTGCTGTAGAGTTTTATTTTGCTTTGGTTTGGTTTAAGTTTCCTTATTAACACTTGGTTCCACTTATTCTATATCCTTGTAGTTGTCTGTATTTCCCTGAAAAAAATTTTAAGGACAAAGAAAAGAAAAAGAATAATAGTAATAATAATAAATTTAAAAAAGATAGGATAGGAACTATAAAGTAGCCAGGAAAAATAAATAAAAAGAAAAATCATGAAAAGTACTAAGGCATAAGAGTAATAAAAATGTGGAATAAAAAATGAAACAAGAAAATAAAGATAGAATATTACAAAAGGCCAGAAAAATGAGAAGAGACAGGAAAAAAAAAAAAAAGACCAAACAAGAGAAAGTAGAATGAAAGCAAAGCAAAGGAAGAGGGAAAAATTAAAGAAAGAAAATGAATAAAGAAACTAAAGAGAAAAAAGAAGGAAAAGGGGGGATAAGGAAACATAAAAGAGAAAATACAAGAAACAAAAACCACCTAGCAAAAACAGGCATCTCTCTTAGAGTACTAGGAAACGTCTCAAGGTGCCAGTGCTCATCAATCAATCACCCTGTAGCCTATCCTCCATGGGTAAGGTACCTGGTTTTATAGAATAAAATAAAGCATAAACAAAATAAAACATTAAAAAAACAAATTAAAATTTAAAAAAATAATATAAAATAACAGATCAAAAGACCTTAAAAAAAATAAAACTTGGTCTCTAAGTTCCCTGTCGCAAGGTACCAACTGGATGCCTGACATCCACTGTATCACTCTCTGGATCCTTTCTCTTAAAGAGTATCAGGGATTGAATCAAGGATCTAGTAGATGTGAGGCCAGAGTTCATTCACTGAGCTGCACCCACTCCACAGTTTAGGTAAGCTTCTGAAAATTTCTCTGCCTCTCCCCTCTCTATCCCTTCACACAATTTAGGTTTCTAACAATTTACAGGTTATCTCTCCTGCCTTCCTTCTCTCCAGGACTATTAGCCCACCCCTTCCCTGACATAGTTCCTTTCTCTCCCAGAGCATGTGGCTGTGACCATTGGCCTGATCTGATCTGACCTCCCCTCTTCCTGGGGCCATTTCAGTGCTGGTTGGGTCTTAATTTTTTATTTTATTTTTTCCCTTCTCTTCTGCCCACCTTATCTACCTTCCCCCTTACATTCTCCCTCTCTGAGTTTGCTGGCAGCCTGTCCCACACTTATTTGCCCTTCAGCTCCCACTTATATTGGTCACTTGCAATCGCTACTTGCTGGGCTGGGTACAGCCAAGATTCAAAGTGGGCTCTCTCTGCTTGCCAGACTCACTAAAGAGAAACCACTCTCCACCCTCCTCCAGACTGCTCTTTCTCCCAGGGAGGAGGACCGTTTTCCCCGTCTTGGTTGTCTGCAGGGAGCCAGGGGTTTTACCGAAGCTTGAGGGAGGGGTATATGTACCATTCCTAGCTATAGGGGCAATTAACTCAAGGTTTTCATTTGGCCTCTTTGTTTCTCTGTCCCTCTTTCTCCTGGATGATGCACAGCACTCTCTCAGTGTGCAGATCCCCAAAGCAGCTCCTTGGATCGCTTCTTACCCTTCCTCTGTTTTTGTGAGAGTTGAGCCCTACTTCCCTACTCCGACACCATCTTCCCAGAAGTCCCCCAGCATCTCTTGAAAATTGATTTAGTGGTGGTAAACAGCCTGCACTTCATGAAAATATTGGAGGCCCTTGGGTTTTTTGCCCATTCTTAAGAAAAGGGCGGATCTATAAAGAACTACAATTTCAAAGACTTTATCAATTAAAAAAGACTTAAGAAACATGAACCATAAAGGAAAGGATTGATACTGATACTTTGATTGCATTAATATTGATAATTCAAAAGACATAGTAGCAAGAGTGAAAAGACAAACACAAATTGCAAATATATAACTGAAAAAATAGAAAATTTGCATCTATACTATAAAGAAAAAGCTATAAATCCGTGAGGAAAATAAAAACAACATCATAAGAAATGACAGACTTTTATAGATACTTCACTTTTGCACAAGAATACAAATACAAGTTTGTTGATAGCATCTTTTAAAATAGACAAAAATTGACAGCTTAAATATTCAAAATTGCAAAATAAATAAGGATATCATGTTTTATTCATTTAAAAAGTACTGTATACAATAATGATAATGAACATATTATAACTATAATCAAACTGAAAAATCTCAAAATATAATACGGAGTAAAACACAAAAGGTACCTACAAGTGTTGCCATTTAAGTGTCAAATCTAAACTATATTATACTTAGATGTTCATACTGGTAGTGAATCTCTAAAGAAAAGCTAGGAATTATTACCACAAAAGTCATTTTATTGGTTACCTCTAGAGTAGTGAGAGAAGGATGGAATTTTTAAGAGAACATTCCAAAAGAGCCTTTGCATTTGCTGGGAAAATTCTCGTTCTTAATCTGTGTCTTGATTACACCAAGGTTTGCTTGAGAATCATTCGTTATATGTATATTTGTATTTTTTTGCATTTTTCAGTCTGTTATCTTTTATAATTGTAACAAAATTTGGAAGAAAGTTAATAAAATGCAGATTCTGAACTTAAGACACAAAATTGAAGCAGGAATCTATTAAAATGGAAAAAAGCAGGCCTCCTTGGGAAGGAATGATAAGAATCTTCAAGATCTTAGGAATGATCAATACTCAGAGGCTTAATCAGAAAGTCTCAAGAAATATCAAGAGAAGAAATCTGTGGAGAGAAGTGTCAACAGGCTTCTGAAGCATTGTGTGACAACACCAAACTAATTTTAGCAAATAAATCTGCATTGTCATGAGTAGTACTCTGTTTATGGGCTCTCCATTTCCCAACATCTCTAGAACAAATCTACTGTGAACAGGGCTGCTGTACTGTAAACTTTTAAACTTAAATTCAACTATTACAATTTTCTTTCAAACTCTTTTTGTTATTCTCCTGCATTTCAGTTTCTCGTTCACCATTAATACTTATTTTGAGTCAAAAGTCTTCCATGTAAAATTCATTCCAGCTCAGATTGGTCCCTTCTCACTGAAGAAGCTTCTGTCAGACTTTGAATTGTTTGAAGTTAAAAGCATTCATCGTCTCTAATTAGTAATGCATTTGTTGATTTGTCTTCAATGGGATTCATCTAAGTCAGAGTAGAAGAGATAATTTTTTAAAATTTTTTATCATGTTGAGAACTGATAAAGCATTCATGAGAAATTCTTATGAGGAAAGCTAAGTGCCTTGTTGTCTACAAAATCATTTGATTTGGTAGCACATCTGACTTTATATTTTAATAACACTAAAGCCATATTTTTAAATTAAATGATGAGGGTTCAAGAAATGCTTTTATATATGTTATCTCTTTATTTCTACAAAACCCTAAAAAGTAGGTAAAATGTGCTAGCTATTTTCAACTTATAGAATTTAAATGTTTAAGGGATTTTAATTAATAAAATGTATAATTAGGATGAAATAGTACTCTAAGAGTCCCCTAAAGTGATTGTTAAACTTGCTATATTAACAAATACAATAAAATTTGTACATTGAAATTATAAGCTTAATAAAGATACTGATTTTTTTATTCTTTGACTTTAAAAAATTGAATTTTAACTTCTAAAGCCTAGTTAGCCTTTGAAAAATCTTTTTTGCACATAAAAAATATACTTAGGAACCTCACAAATTACATTCAAAACTTGAAGAATGTATTTGTAAAATATACATTAAATATAATACTAATAGCTTGAGTATAAGAAACATAAGTGAATTCCTTGAATCAATAAGGGAAGGAAGTAATTATTTTTTTTGCCATCACCTGACACAGAACTACATGGTAGGTACTCAGTAGATGTCTATGTTAGATTAATACAAAAGATGCATGAAGTGTTCAAGTGTTTGATGTAAGAATTGTATGTATAGGAATTGATGGGACTATTAAGGTATCATATAGATAATACAACCTGAGTTGAGCATTAAAGAAAGAAAATATGTTTTCTCTAAAAGTTCTAGGAAATAAAGAAGAGGGAACAATATGAGTGAAGCTACAGAGTGGGAAATAAAATTGCCATATTTAAGGGACAGCAATGAAACCAGTTTCTCTGGTGAAGGAGTGTTTTTAGTTTGCTAAAAGCTGCCAAAGCAATATACCAGAAATGAATTGGCTTTTACAATGGTGATATATGAACTTAAACAGTTCTAAGACTATGAAAGTGTTCAAATCAAGGCATTATCATAAAATACTTTATCTCAGAGCTGTAGTTATGGGTGATCAGGCACATGGCAGCATCTGCTCATCCCTCCCCTCTCCTCCCTGCCTTGTTGCTTTCAGTTTATGGCTAAAGTGGCCTCCTCTCGCTTCTGTGTTTCATTGATTTCAGCTTGTGGATTTTTCCCACTGAGCTCCTGTCTGTCTCTGCCACCTTTTTCTGTGTCTGTGGCTTTTTATTCCAGCATTTATAAAGGACTCCAGTAAGAGAATTAAGCACCACCCTGGGCCTGTAATCTAAACAGAGGCCCTTAACTGAAGTGATTTGGTCAAAAGTTCCCACCTATGTTCACAGAAATGGATTAGTTTGAGAACATAATTTTCTGGGGTCCACAAAAGACTTAAACCACCACAGGGCACAATGGGAAATTAAAGCGGAGATCTTTGATTTATAAACAAAATTTTGAGGTTTCTTCTAGGATAAAGAGATTCACTGCTTAAATCTAATAATCTCTGTTCTTGAAGGTAATTCAACAAATTATAAGTATTGTGATAGCCTCTCTCCAAGATGATCTTCAGTGGTCCTCACCTCCAAGTATTCACATCTGTAAGTAGTCCCGTCCTATACCAAATCAGGGCTAGACTGTGATCAATAGAGTATGGTAGAAGTGTTGTGATACTTCCAAGGCAAGATAGTAAAAGCATTACAGCTTCCATGTTTGCCTCTTGGATTGCTCTTTCTTGGGAAAGTACTGGTCCATGTTGTGAGAACAATCAGGTAGGCTTATGGAGATAACTGGTTGGAACAAAAACAGAGGCCTTCCACCAAGAATCAGCATCAACTCTCCAGCAATGTGAATAAGCCACCTTTTAAAATTTAAATGGATCCTCCACCTGCCATCAGCTAATTGAAGCCCCCTCAGACTGCAGTCTTGTGGGAGAAACCAAGGCAGAACTGGTTAGCAAAGCGGCTCTCAAATTGCTGACACACAGAACCTGTGAGAGATGAGTTATTAATCACATAGCAATGGATAGTTAACACAAGTATTATCACTTAAAACTTGAAATGCATTCAAGTTTTTGACACAGTTTGATTGTCAGTCAGATGACACAAAATTAGACTCCCTTTATCAAGGGGATTTTTCTAGATTGAAGGGTTTCTTCTTTTCTCTCAAGCTATATCCTAAGTAAATATCCAGTTAATGTTGGCTGAATTTATTTAATTGATCAATTGTTTAGTTACTCCATTAAGCCAAAAATATCTTTAGGATTATATATCTTGTATTTTGAGTTACGGAAGTTCAGAGTTTTTATTTACCATTGAAGAACTAGTGCAGACTGAACCAGAACAATGTTTTAATATTTTTTGTAGTACTTTATTTATAATAATACCAATAAATTTATAAACAATACAGTTAATTCTATGTTATTCCAACATAGATAATTTAAAATATTAATATATACTCTAATTATAGAAGGTATCATGTTATTTTGGTGGCATATATATTTTAACAATGAATTTTGCTTCAGATTATAATTTTCATTTCTTAATGTGCCTACACAAGAGTTAATTTATTCATGAACTAGTTGTCCATTTATCTTTCTCTGAATATTAAGAAAGTGATTACTGACTGTTGTCATCTAATGAAACATAAGAAATTTTGGGGTGAAATTCTCTTCTCTTTCATTCACATATTGGGAACTTAAGATAGTGAGACAAATGATACAGAAACTTAAGTTTGGAGAGATTTAATTTAGTGCCACAGATTGTTTCTTTAGATTAAACTAAGTATTCCAACAGTTTTTCCTTCTCTTCATGGAATCCAATTTATGCTTTTATTAGCATAGTTGTTCTTCTTTGACAACTTTGCCCCTATTTGTTTAAAATGCAGAGATCAAAGCTGAATCCATGTTGTAATAACTAACCAATATTGAGCAAATAACAATAATTACTTCTTAAGTCTTATATAGAGTGATCTCATTACTATAGTTCCATTTGTGAGTAAGATTTTAAAATAAAATATCATAATTATGATTCATTGCCTGCTTGGAGTTTCCTTTGGCATTATGTCTTTTCCTGCTGTATTTGTTCTTATACTCTTTACTAAATTTGCATATTGTTTGCTTTGGTCCCTATGTTGTTTACTTTATATTGATCCCTATCAAACTTCATGCTATAAATGGGCATTAATTTCTCTATTGTTTATTGTCAACTTCCTATTATCTAAGATATTAAAGATTCAGTTGAACTATCACTTTAAAAATTGATATGAATTTTTTTTTACAGAAACATCAGAATCCTTTGAAATTCTAGGTTTTTTTCCTAGATAGACTCTCTCCATTTACTGCTTGTAATTTGGTCTAGTTCATTGATGGTAATGTCAGCTGAGACAAAAATTAAAAGTGTTGCTTAAGATTAGTTTATTCCAGGCCCTATGTATCTCCTTTTTTTTTAAATATAATATTGTTTCCACATAGGCTGTTGACACAATAGATAATTATTATTAATACCTATTTTATCAGTCCCTAAAATAACTCTGTTTGATCATGATCATTCAAAATGAAAGGGCTTAGCTTAGCTTTGCACTCATTGACTTAGATTTTTTAAAGGAAGGGGGAATACTGCATGTTAGCTTGAAAAAAAAAGAGGAAGGAGAAAAAATGGAGTTGGGACTTACTTTGTGTCATATGAAAAAACTATAATTCAGTGCATGACAACAAACTGTATAAATGATTTGGTGGCCTTAAAAAACTTTCACCTAGATCAGTATTTCCATTGTGTAGAACGGGCAACTACCATGCTTGTGATAATTTTAGGCATAAATGGCTATGGAGCTAAATAGCATTGACTCAAATCTCGATTATACTTCCAGTTATCTAAAGGAGAACGTGGATGTTTAGAGTTCTTCTGTCTTTACCATGCCCTAACACTCACTAATGCCACTTGTCAACACAGAGAGGACAGGACTCAAGTATAGATCCATCACAGTGAATGCTTTTTATCCAGAATACAACAGTTTCTTTACCTACAATTTATTTTTACGGTAGTGGACCGTTATCTTCTTTTCCTTTTTGCTAGTATTTAAGTGTATATATATATACTCAAACACTGAGCTACATTCACTCTTGAATTAGAATTGGTATTTTCATTTATTTGTTTTGTTTTTAGGGGGTACTAGGAATCCAACCCAGGACCTTGTACATGCAAAGTAGGCACTCAATCACTTGAGCTCTATCCACTCACCTAAAATATTTCCTTTTAAAAATGAATTTAAATTTTGAAAAGTGAGTTGGTTTTTAAGAAAAACAGTAAGGAAATAATAGTAGATAGTGTATAACATGAAAAAAATCATAAATGTGGTACAGGAATAAACGAAGTTTAGGACAAACTTTCCTGGAAATTAAACAATAGGAAATGATTACAGATATAGCTGGCATATCCTTTGCTAGCTCTTTTTTTTCCCTAGGACCCTACTAAAATGAGGAAGAGTTTTGAGAGTACTTAGGGAGTTGGTAAATGACTATGGTGAATTTAGCAAATATGTTTTATTTCAACCTTTATCACCCAGGAGAATATGAGGTATAATGCTTTCAGATGTTACATAAATCTCACTAGAAATAAGAAAATACCAAGAACAAAGGAAATGCTCCATGAATTATCCCCAGGGATAATTAAAAGGGATCTTATAACAGAAAAAAGAAAAATCATAAAGTCAAATGTATCCAGTTTTCAAGAACTATTGAGGTCAGAAAAGGCATAAAATAGTAATTCAACTAAGGAATGATGATTTACAAATTTAAATCCCAAAATTTTATTTTGATCTGTAGTTTCAAGAGGAAATCATATGGTTAATATGAATTCAACCCATATTTTTATAACAGGTGGTAATATTATTTAAACTGATAGCTCAGAATAATTGTCAGATTTTGAGGATTCTGGCTTTTCAGAAAACTCTAATGCATTTAGCACTCAATAAGCACTTATTAGAGCCTTTTGTCAAAAACTGAAATAGTAGCTCAAGATACATAGATAATGTTAATGCTTAAAAATGGATCATTCTTGTATATTTTCACAGGATGACTCTAATTCAATAAAGATGTTTATATAGCACAGTGCCTTTCTTAGGTATTCTGGATAAAAGAAATGAATTATATATTGATGATAATGTGAGATTGTATCTATTGGTTTTCTCTTATTTACATCTTTATCACTCTGTCAGGAAGGTAAATTTAATTTTTCTGGCATAAATTAGTCTACAACACTAGAAAATACTAGTTTATAAACATCAGTTCTGATCTAATGCTAGCCCTTACACAGGAAAACACTATTGCTTAAACTGATGCATCTCAGAGTTAAGTAATTATTGTTGCTACATTGAAGTGCTTATTCTATAGCTACAAAACTATTTGTTCTCATTATCTATACTGCCATATTCTTAAGGAAATAATTTATAGCCAACACCATCTCGAATAATTTTCCATAGAACAAATTCACAATCATCCTCTTCACAGCAAACACGTAATTGTGACTCAGCAGATTTGATTCTGAGTCTAGTAAAGAGCATTTATTCAAGTCAGAAAATTATTTTATGTAACTCAAATGCCATCTTGTATTTTCCATCCTTTAATATATAAATATGTTTGGATTGAACACTATTCTGCATTCTAGGAAAAAGCCCAATGTCTTAAATTTCTGCAAATCCCTTGTGACAGAAGGAGGATTAAGTTCTCGTGTTCACCTCTTTTTCCAACTTCCCGCATCTGTCAAATCTTGTACTCCACTTGGTTTCTTGTGGCATTTCTTGTGAGTTGACAACAATCTGAATATAGTTCCCCTTTCCTCCACGCATATCCAGAAAATCCACTTAAAATCTTGGTGTGTATTTGTAGACATTATGTGTAGTAGCAGACTTTACTGAAGGACAGGGAGTTTACATCACAGTAAGCAAAGCTCAGGGTGAGTTTTAGATTCCTCTCATCTTAAAATTCCTTTGAGCACTCCATCTTTTTTCTTGGCCTCTTCTATCCCCTTTTTCCATTTCTCTCTTCTGTTCTCTCACTCTTAGGCATTAAAAAAAAAAAGTAGTCTCCATTTTCTTGGGCAGAGAAATTCAGTACTCTCTAACCCCTTTCCTTATACTTAGGTCTGAATATACTACTGAATATGCAAAATTGCCTGACTGTTTTATAGATAAACATTGTTTTCTCCCTCATCCTTGTCTTGACATTTGGGAAGGGATTTGGGGGTAGTTTACTCTTCTAGTTAAAATTGACCAATATCATACAACAGAGGACTAATTTTTTAAAATGAGGCAAGTTTGAATTGCTTGATAAGCAAAAGTATACAGTTTACTTCTTGCCATCCTTCTCTTTAAATACGGATTTCTTTATTTCTCATAGTATCAGAAGAGTAAATACTTCCAACAGATTTTGATAGCATATATGAAAAGTGTCTCTTGCCTACTATTAAACAGGAAAATCTTTTGTTGCAATGTTCAGTGTAAATTCTTTATTCTTCCAAAGGCTGCATCTGTCCCACAATATATAGAGTTATTTTTAAATGTGTTATATTTAATTAACCCACCACAAGTGCCTCCTTTGATGGCATCCTAATAGAATGGTTCAAAATATTTTTAATCTGGAAAATATAACATATTAAATCTAGTCTCTAAAATGAGAAAGTAGACACCATGACTTCTTCTGTGTTTACTGAAACATATAAGGTGGGCTTCTGCTGAGCATACAGTTTAGAGTAGTTTTTCCAACTCTGATGTGGAGATAACTATGGGGAAACAGATTCAGAGAAATAATATATGCTTTTTGTCCTAACATTTAGAAATTGTATATACTGGAACCAAAAATGGCTGGAAATCTCCTGTTCTGAGAGGTATTACTTATTTTTTAAAAAATCCTAATACACATTTTTTTTTCACATACACTATTCTTTTTTTATTATCTTTTTTTAAAGATACATAGATCACACAAAATATTACATTAAAAAATATAAGAGGTTCCTGGACATACTTATTTGTTTTAAGTATGAAAAGTATGAGCCCTCAGTGTTTGAAGAGTATCCCCATTTGCATGGAATGAATAAGATGAGATTTCAAATTCTAGCTAAGTCCTCTGATGTCATATGAAACCTTCAGTCAAATTAAATTATTTATATGTTAGTGGGAAGATCCAAGGTGAAGTGGTCCCAAAATTTTTGGAGGATCAATATCTCATTAACATGGAAAAAACTGTGAACACCACCAGTAAAATAGCAATTGCACTGATTAACTGACAAAACAGATAAAATATTAAATATCTAGCAATTTTTAAAAATAATTGTATTTTCAAAATAGCATCTACTTGTATTTAAAAAATGGTAGCATATACGTGCAAATCATTTTAAATACACACATAATATTTTGTGTAAATATGGATTCAAAAATCCCCGTTAGAAACTCTATAGACCCCAATAGTCCAATGCCCAAAGAATGGTAACAATCAATACAGGGCATATGGAATTTAAACATACAAAATATCTTTCTTCCACTACATAAATAATCTTGCAGGTTTTCTTTTTTTCTATTCTGAAATCTTTCTGTTCTGCTATTATAATTACAGTTGCTGGGGGAAAATGGTATACAGATATTAGAGAAAGAGAATATAAATAATTTATGAAATCTGGCAAAGGGGTTGGCAAAGTCAGGACAAAATTGGAAGACTCCGGCTGTGATTTAGGGAATAGTTCAAATTTTTCTCAGAAAGATTTCATTGGTCTAAACCTACTAACTGGGTTGGAGATGGCCCTGTAACTAGTTAATCAAGTATTTAGGGGCAGTATTAGCAAGAAACATAAATTTACCTGACCTATTGTTACAGCACTAAAGCAGATTTCATCCTATTAAGTTTTTAATCAGGATAAATTCAAGTGTAATCCAGATGTCAGCTGAACCGCTCACCTTTTTACATGTATTAATCTTTTGACCTTCACAAAAACCTATAACGTAGGTTTCTGTAAGTTAAAAACTAATGCTAGGAAGTGAAACAATTTGCCTAAGACAAAAGATGGCAGGTGGTAGGCCTGTACTCAAACTGGGCAATCTAACTCCAAAACCCTGCTATTGTCCACTCCCTCACTAAACTGTCCCTTTGCTTTACCTCTTAGTAACAGATCATTCTCCATTTATTATCAACTATTCCATTTATAGAGAAGACTGGATATATCTGTTTAAAAAATAATTTTGCATGCAAATGACAGAGGGCAAAGTAGTTCTTTGACATGATCAAGGTGGAGTAATTGGTGATTTTGCTACAAAAGTGAGACCAGACAATATCAAAACAAGAAAGAAAAATATCTTATTTGTTTTTTGGGTCTTTTTTTGCAATATTGCCTAAGTCCAGGACAAGTTCCAACCAAAACAAACAGAACACAGAAAGAATCATACCTTAGAAAACCCTCATAAGTTCTGCATGGGTCATCAATATTGCAACAAAAATTGACTGCCCAAATTTTTAAATATAGTAAAATTGTCTCACATAATGTTCTAATGATGGATGAGATGACACCTTGAGCTAAGACATTTGTTTTGTTTTGTTTAATAATCCTTAAAGGGTGGGATGGGTAGCATTTGAGTTTGCTAGGCTGCAGAAATGCAATATACCATAATGGGTTTGCTTTTTCAATGAGAAATCATTTGCTTACAGGATTACAGTTCTGAAGCCCTGAAAATACCCAAACAAAGGCACCATCATGCAAAGCTTCCTCCCTTCTCTTCCAGGTTTCCTTGCTTCTGCTTCTAGCTTCTTCTGGCTTTCTCTCTCAGCTTCTGCATGTTTCTCTATATTCATCCTATTTATGAAGGACTCCAGTAAGAGGATTAAGACCCACCTTGAGGCAGGCCTTACTGCAATAACCTAACCAAAAAGTCCTACTCACAATAGGTTTGCATGCACAGGAATGGATTGCTTCTAAGAATGTGATCTTCTGGGTTCCACCCAGCTCAAACTGTCACAATTGGTGACATCCAAATGTTCATCAAGGTTTCTCCCTTTTCATAATTGACATACTCTAATTAGTCACATTTATTTTTACAACTACCAGGAATATCATAAGAAAAACAAAAGGTGGGACTCTAAAGTCATTAGAGTATTAAAGTAGTAGCATAACAATATTGCATCACATACAATATGACATTGTTTTAAGATTCTAGTGAACATAAAGAGAAGAACATGGAAGGTGGGATTACCTGAGATTGAATAAGGCTGAAAGCCCTTCTAATTCTGCATCTTAACAAGTTGCAATCAGTTACTATGGCTCCAGTTTCTTCAACTATAAAGTGGAAATAATATTTTAGCTGTTTCAAAAAACTGTTTGAATGTTGTTAAATGATATATAGGGAATTACAATTATTGTTGCATGTGCTTGCTTTCTTGAGATATCTATCATTTAAAGTTTACTCCCTTCAAATTGCTCTTTTTAGGTCAGGGAAAGATTACCTTTCAGGTCTCAGAAGATAGAAATGGCACTTATGTCTTTTGTTTTACCCCTTAAAACAAAAAATATAGTCTTTCAACTGATATAAATTAAAGAGCATTTTACTCAACTGGAAAATCTTTTAAGTTTAGACAAACAAAATTAGATTGTACAACAAGTGAGGCCTCTCAAACTCAGCCAAATATCATTTTCCCAATCCAAATACAATGTAGTAGACTAATTTTTGAGGTTCAGTTGTCAATTATTAAATACACTCACACACACACATACACACAAATTAGTGAAAGGGAGTCAACTAGCCTGTGGGATATGGGCTCTGTGCGTTCACATAGTAATTAATTTACCTATACAAAATGCTCATTGTATTATACTTTGTATGTTGAATGGAAAATTCTATACCAAAACATTCTAAATGGCTATTTCTTTAAAATACAGAATTTCTTTTTGGGTCCAGATTTTTCCCAGGTAACATGTTAATTACTTTGTAAGGTCATTGTGTATAACTGCTAAAATGCAAGCATCATCTTAGAATTTATAAATGCAACTTATTACTTGACATAATGCATACTTATTTTATAGTTTAATCTTAGAGGTAATATTATTTTATAGTTGAAAAGACATGTTTCAAAAGTCACTTCTTATAAATAAACTGATAATTAAACAGGGTTACATACCTAACTGATGTCAGAACTTTCCCTTCACTTCCTGTCTTGTCTTATCATTATTCATTATTCTAAACTGATATGATCTTGTGGTAAAAATTGTCTAGTGAGACCTTCCATGTTTCTGAAGAAATGCCCAGTAGAACTTATAGTTTAGAACCCAACTTTTCGAGTGGCTACACTTCGGTGTCATAGCAAAGCAAGGCACAGTGGAAAAGAATGTTGGGATGGTTTTTGTGACAGTTTGAAGTTATTTTATGAATCCCAAAAAGAAAAAAACTTATGTTCTTGAACTAATCCATTCCTGTGGTGTGGGGCCCTTTTGATTGGACTCTCTCAGTGAGGTATGACTCAGGTTGGGTCTCCACCCTCTTACTGGGACCTTATATAATTGGAGACACAGAGAGAAAGACACAGAGAGTGAAAGGAAGCTGTTGTTTTTGATCCTGTCATATGAAAGAGGACTTCAGGATTTCTGGCAGCCAAAGTTTAAGCGTGAAGCCCTCAAGAGGTTGGGCTGATACAGAGCAACTCAAGGCTAAAGAGACAAGTCATATGCCTGGTAGCCCACACGTGAACTTAAGAAGAAAGTGGAGCAGCCAACACTGACACAGGAGGCCCAGAAAGAGACAAGTTATCTATGCCTTGTTGCACTCAGCTGAGCTCCATGAGATGGTAGATTCTGGAGGGGAAGGCAGGGAGTTGGCAGAATCACCCACCATCTTCACCATATGGCAGGACACCAGGATCATCAGTAGATGACTTTGGTGAGAAAGTATCTCTGATGGTGCTTTGATTTGGACATTTCACAACCTTGGAACTGGAAGTTTTTACTCTAATAAATTTCTCATTATAAAAGCCAACCCATTTCTGGTACTTTTCATCAGTAGCCCTGTAACAAACTGAGAGAGCCCAGGTCTGTTTGTCTCTTTTCCATGGCTTTCCCACTCCTATAAATATTAAATATAACCTGTGCAATTCTAGACCTCAATGAATTGAAACTCCTTAATCAAAACTGGTAAAATATACAAAAAATTCTCCTTATTATACAGTCTATAATCTAAAAATATTTCATTATTATAGACCATGATTTGTTTTAAAAATCTCAGGTATGTGAAGGAGACACAATTGTATCACCCCAAAATTTCAAAGCTGGGGGAGTGAAGGCAATTGGCCTTGTACATCTCCATCCATTTGTCAGCCAAAAAAACCTCTTATTCTTAGGTCCATTTTTGCAGATATTATTTTTCACAGAGGGGCCAGATGGCTGAGACACCTGTTTACTCCCAACCTGCCAGGCTTGGTACTCCCTTCCCACCCCACAGATGGCTAGCAACCTGAGAGATTCCTCTATGGGTATAGCATTCTCTTACTCATCTGAAGATTTTCCTATCTGTGAGAGATGAGGTTTTCTTGTTACATGTATCCCATGTTCATTCTACATAGGAAATTTAAGTATTCTCAAAACTTTCGGGATCATTGTAGTATTTTTGTTAGCCTTCATTGAAAAATTATTTAAATGAAAAAGACTTTTTACAAGACTTCCTATTAACTCTAGTGGTTTCATTGAAAATGGATTTTCTCTTTTCCTCTCCTGTGCATCGAATATCTATGTCCTCTTTCTAGCTTCATTGTTTACAGCTTCTGTGTCACTCGGCTCTATGTCAATTTCTTTTCTTTTCTACTAAGAAACATTTTTTTAATGACCTTATTCAAATTAAAAAATATTAAAAGAACAGAAAAGGCAGCTCAACAAGTTATGGAAACATTACTCTTCATGAAATCTTTTTCTCCAAGAAAATTTTTCTGATTGTCTGAGACATTAGAGATATCACTTTACTTTTCAATTAACGATTGCATAGAACCAACTATGCATAACACTAATTACTTAGCAACATTTATACTTACCATAATCTTTTAGTTATTTGGGGTTTTTCTGCTTAAATATTGAAATAAATTCTAAATTCCTCTAGGAGAAACATATATATTTTTATTTTGCATAGCTCCTATTGAAATAGGAACTAAATAAATGTTTATTGAAATAGATGTTTAATAAATGTTTATTGAGATAAACAATTCAATGGTTCAGTTACTTCTAAATTTCCTATAGGATATCATGAAATTTGGGAATCAATGCAAGTAAAAGAAATCATAAAGGCTGCATCATCACATAATAAGCATTTTTTCTTTTAAATAACTGCATTTAATTTGGTTAATAGTGAACCAAAATTACTTTAGCTTTGTCATAAGAGAAAGATTATCACTAGTGTAAAAATATGTTACTAAGAAATTGACTACCAAAAAGAGTTGTTGCCATGACTTTCATGAAGATTATGTGTTGGTCAGAGGATGGCAAGTGGTATTATATTGTATTCTTTATTTCAGTTTTTAATATGAAAGAATATTGAAGAGTTCAATTTAAACATTACTACTGGCCATTTACAAATGGTGCTGAAAAAATTGGACATCCATAGCTGAATGAAGGACAGAGGACCCTATCTCACACCTTATCCAAAAATTAACTCAAAGTGGATAAGAAACCTAAAAATAAAAGCAAGAAACAAAAAATTTCTAGAAGAGATTATTGGAAAATATCTTCAAGACCTGATGGTGGATTCCTAAAGGAGATAAAAGAAGGACTGAGGGGACTGCTGATGTTTAACATATGTAGAAGTTTTAATTAGCTTTACTGTAAAAGTGTGGAAATGTATAGAGTGGATGGTAACACACAGTGAGTAAAAGCTATTTTACAAATGGGGATGTGACTGTAAATGGCAGTCTAGTTATGTAAACGCCAAATGACCAAATGCTTGAGAATAATCTAGGAACTAGATAGCACAGTAAACCAAGAGGTGGGTGAGAATTATGGTTGATGGTACAGATGCAAGAATGTCCTTTGTTAGCTAGAACAAATGTATATCACTACTGCAGGGTGTTGGGAATGTGGAGAAGCATGGGAAAAATACAGCTGGAATGACCTATGGACTGTGGTTAGTAGTAATAATATAATATTCTTGCATCTATTCGAAAGATGTACTGTGATGATACTGAGGCAGTATGGAAAATGTGAGCCAAATGTACACTATGTACACTATGGACATGGCAATAATCAGATGATATTATTTTATCTGTAGCAAATGACACACCACATTGTTATGTTGTTTGGGAATTCTGTACAGGTGCATGATTGTTTTATAAGTTTACAACTTCTTTCATAAAAAAATATATTTAAAAAATAATAATAGGGTGGGTTGGGGGAAAAACACACCAACTGTAAGATAAGAACTATGATTAGGAGTAAGATTTTGACAGTGTTCTTTCATAGTTTGTAACAAACATCTCATGACAATGCAAGGTGTTGGTAGAGGGTTGATATATGGGATCCCCGTATGATGTTATGCATGTTTGCTTTGTAAGTTCACAACTTTTACTATACACTTGTTTATGTATGTTCATATATAAATGATATAAAAATAATAATAATCAGATTGGTTAGGGAAAAATACTTTGTTCAGTAGTAATATTTTGACAATGCTCTTTAATCATTAGTTAAAAAGGTTTAAAAACAATGCAAGTTATTGGTGGTAGGGTGAGATGTTATATATGTCTGTTTGATGTTATATATGTTTGTTTTGTAAGTTCACAACTATTATACATTTATTGTTTATATATGTTTATCTAAGATTGATATATTTCAATAAATTTAAATTTTTTTTTTAAATTTCATACTTAAGGGTGTGGGGATATAGGAGGGGAAGGCATTGCATGATGGCTTATTAATTAGTAGAATTAAATTATTATAGCTATTATAAAATAAGAATGTTTATTTTAGATGCCATTCCATAGTTAATTGATCTAGGTTAGGAAATTATTATTAAGTAATAACCTAAGTAATAGTACTTTGAGAATTCATAAGACCATTTAGTAATTATAATTTTGTGTGTAATTATATATCGCTAAAGAGAACATTCTTTCTTTTCTTTAAGGACTTCAAACTTTTTTCTAAAATTTTGTTTATAGTATTGGTTGGCATATGTATTAGTCAGCCAAAAGGGGTGCTGATGCAAAGTACCATAAATCTGTTGGCTTTTATAAAGGGTATTTATGAAGGCCCTAAAGAATCCAATTCAAGGTACCATAAAAGGTACTTTTTTACCTAAAGTCTGTTGCCACATGTTGACACAAGATGGTGGATAATATCTGTGAGGGTTCAGCTTTCCTTCTTCCTCTTAAGGTTCTATGGTCCCAACTTCTTCCAATCTCAGTTGTAGGCTGGCACAGGGCTCATTTCTCTTCCCAGGGCTTGTTTCTTTCCAGGCTCTGTTGCACTGTTCTCTTCACAAGTCAGCTATAAACTATCAGATTCATCTCTCTTCCCAGGGCTGCAGTATCCTCTTCTGACTTCTCTGTGCCTATGTGAGAGTCAGTTTTATCAGGTAACCAAGGGGGCTGGGACTCAACACTGAGTTGCACTGTAATGATGTGGTTGAACCAAAGCCTAATCTTAACATAATTTAATCAAATGTCTCAGCTGAATCTAATACAAAGGGTTATCATGCCCAGAGGAACAGACCAGTTCACAAACATAATCAATATCTCTTTTTGGAATTCATAAATAACATCAAACTGCCACAGCATAATAAATACTTTCTTAGACATTCTCAAAGGAAAATTCAGGCCTATCTCTGTTGCAAGTACATTCTACATGCCCAGATAGGAGAATTAAAAATAAAGCAGGTTTTTCTATATCACATAATAAAGAGTGCTGAACTGTGAGTCAAGGGAACTCTGTTACTAATAAGTGCTGTGATCTTTTGAAATTCTTAAACTCATAAATTTTCTAAGTATGAAAGTATAAAACATAGGGCTCATATTACAATTAAAATAGCAAAAGAAGTTCTTTCCAGATCTCAAATCCTAGAATTCTAAATCAACGTCACTCAGCGATTGTGCTAACCTAGGAGAAGCAAGATCTATCCTCTTCAGTGAGGATTTCTGGTGGAATTAGATGTAGACTTAGAAGGCAAGAGATTCACTACTGCCCAAAAGGGAAGAAAGAACCTGATGAAATAACTGTTCATCAGGAGGATGAATGGAAAGAAAATGCATTCTCATTTTTGGAGACTGTGTTACCTGGGAATATAATTATAAAGCATGTCTAATAGGATTGGAGTAAATTACTATATCATTTGAAAACAGGAAAAAAAAATGATACTTGGTTTCCCAGCTGTAAGCCTAATCTCCAAAGACAAGTAAAGCAAGTTCACGTGAAAGGTCCTATATGTTGTTATATGTGAACAGTGCAGAATTCTTTACCTTGAACTTCAGAGAAAGTCATACTATTTCAGAATCAATAGAGATGCCTTAGTATAAATATATAATTTTTGTAATTAAAATATTTTATTAAAATCAAGAAAATGCTTCAGCCTTTCAATGTATATGAAAGCAGTGTCACAGTATCACTTGAGCACTCTTCATGTGGATATATGGGTAGAGAATGGAATGAGGACAAAATGCCATCTATTTCTCATGCAACATATCAAGATCAGCACTATCTGGTTTAGCATGTCTGAAGTCTCCTTGTTAAACCTATCTTTAAACAATTTGGAGATAAAGAATGAAAAAATGCTACCTCACCATTTCTTGGACATTGAATCATGTCCCACACAAAAGGTATGTTCAGGTCTCAATCCCTGAGCTGTGGATGTGAATAGGACCTTTGAAGAGGTTGTGAGTTAAGGTATGCCCAAACTGAATGATGGTGGGCCTTAATCCAATATGGCTGAAGTCCTTTTAAGCAAAGGCAATTGGACACAAAAAGAGAAGCTACAAGAAACTAGAAGCTGGAAGACAAAGGAGACGATACCGCCATTGGATTGGGAAAAAAAGCCAAAGAACCTCAAGGATCACCAGCCCCAGAACACCACAGTCTTTTGGGAGAAAGCATTGATTGCCGATGCCTCAGTTTGATTGCTGATGCCTCATTTTGGTACTTATCAAAACCATGAGCTATTAAATCCTCATTGCTCAAACCAACCCATTCAATGGTATTTGTTTTATGGTTGAAAAACTAATACACCATTTGAAGAGAAAATGCTTCAGAATGACCCATTTTTCCCTTAATAGTTAATTATTAAATCAAACCAATCCTAGAAGAAATTTATAAATCCTACAGTAAAAGCACACCTGGTAGTTACTTACATCATTGTCAACAAACCTTCAATAGTAGTATTTAGAAGAAATTATTCTTTCCCACCGGGTTATGAGAAAAAGCTTGTGGTTGCAGAATTTTTGAAACTGAATTAATATTTTATTTAGATTTTATATTTTCATGGATTTTTAAAATCTAAATAGTTCTAGAAGACAAGAAATTTTCTTTAGAGCTTTAAGTCTTTCCATGGAAATACTCTCTGTACACACGCACATGTATAGATACACACATTTATGTATACATGTATACCCTAAACATATATGTATACATATATTACATACAGAATTAAATGTTCATTTTTTAAGGAAAAAAAAATGAGATCTTTTATCTATTTCCTCATCCTAGCTACATAAGAGACAAACATCTGTGTATCTAATCACTTTCTCCCCTTTTATATCAAGTCCTGCCAATTACCAGCAGCATGGTGGCACTGGGGAATGCAGTTTTGCATAGAGTCACCTTCCTATGGCAAGATGTGTAATGTTAACAGGTATAATCTCTGTAGTCAAGGCTGCCTTAATTAAAATTCCAGCTGTATCACTTTTCAGTATAAAATGTGGGCAACTATTTACTCTTTTTGAGCATCAGTATTCTCATTTGTAAAATATCAGTCATAAGAGTATGGACCTTCCATGTCTTTCTGAGGATTAAATGAGATAATCCACAGAAAGTGCTTACATTGCATCTGGAATGTGGTGGCTCCCAATACTTTTTTGGGGTTGCTCTCACTTTCGAAAAGAGGGCTTGCAAGCTATTGAAAAATCAGAGGAACCGATAATAGAAAAGAGTTAACTAGTGATAAAGGGTTAAGATTTTACCCAGGGAAATTAGGGGTCAAATAAATTTAAGATGGTTTGGAAGAAAAGCATTACAGTACATCTCAATCTTACCACACCAATGGTTAGAAAATTTCCTTACTTGTAAATTGCATCAGATAATTTTAAGACCATGAGCTCACTAATCTCATATTATTTTAAAAGGGAAGAAAGACATTGATAAACATAAAAATGGGGATCTCCCATTCAGTTCAACCTGCATCTTCTTAGTCTCGCTCTCACCCATTCTTTATTTCCCTATTTCCTTTCCTATGGTGGAAATTCTGTTTGATCACTATCCATCACTCCCCACTGAATCATTTTGGTTTGGCATTCACAACCCTGTACAATCTGCCCTCCAGTATTTTACAAGACATGGTCCACGTATTTTCATAACATGCTGCAATCCAGCCAGAATTGTTGGCAGTCCTCCCAAAAAAACTTCTTCCTTACCCCACTATGGGACTTTCCATATCTCTTTCCTTTCCCTGTCAAAGCACCTTAACTTACTCTTCCGGGTTCACCCATCGTCAACTTTCTCTTGAAGTATTCCTTGCTCATGCTCAGAAGTGGTCTTTCTGCCTTATCAACTCTTGCCCAACTTATTGTTTATGCAGTAGCTTCCAGAATTTTAAGTGGAATCACAGTAAGAATAATTTTGCATTGCCACATATTTCATAATACTCAAACACATACACAGACACAAACACACACCCCTAAACAAAAGCTTCATGAAACTATTGTTACCCTTACTAGCAATAACACTCAAAAATTTTTTCTTCTCTTTCATTTAGCCAAAGCTCTAAATGCAAATCCACTACATAGACACTACTACCCTTTCATTGTATCACAACCCATAATTTGAAAAACAGGAGTCTATTTGACCTGTACAGAATACCTTATATTACATATTATGGTGTTATTTTCCCTACCAGACTGAAAGCTACTCAAGGGCTATACTATGTGAGAAATCATAACCTCTTACTGTATCTAATCATGCTGTTCATATTATATAAAGAGTTGTCCAATACGTATTTGTGAAAGAAAAAGAAAAGGAAGGAAAGGAGGTCAAGTGGAGGGAAAATCTTTCTGGAGAGGTTGATCATACTCAGAAATCATGATTTTTACCATTTAGGGAGTCAACAGTTAGGAATGAATCAAGCTATTTATAATCAAAAGGTGATATTCTTTGAATAACTTCTTCAACCCCAATTTAAATGTAGAAATTATTATTTCTTCATGGACCCTAGGAATAAAATAAATAACAGAACAAAATTATTATACTAACAGAGAAAAGATATCATACATGCAGTGTTTCTGTTCCCTGCTGAATATTAGGAGGAAGAAGTTAGACCAATCATGTGAATTTACCTCAAGAAGTGAAAAGAGCTTTTGACTTGACTTCAGTAAAGCCCGTGAAAATGCAGTTCTGTCATTTGTGTATGAGCTGAACACATCTGTATGTGCTGAATACACCAAGCAATTTCTGTGTGCTGTGTCTGTAAACAAAGTCAGTGCTGAGCACCCGCACTTCCAAGTACCTCAAGGCTATAAAATGAAAGAAAAAATATACTCTTAACTCACAGCATCTGAGCTAATGCTTTTAACTGACTTGCAAGATTACTGCATATAATTTTTTTTATGATTCTAAAAGGAAAATTTTAGATGTAATTAAACTTGAGAAGGCATACCATTTGACAGTTACTGTAAATGCACACACAGCTTGACTGGGATTTGAATTTAGGCCTTGTGATTCAAAGTCTATCCCCTTAACTATTGTGCTTCAATATTTGTGGATTCCATATTTGCAAATTCATCTACTTCCTAAAATTTGTTTTGTAAGCCATAATACTCAAGGCACTTTTGCAGTCTTTCACCAACAACAGAGCCAAAAATTTTGAGTCATCCGGCATGCACATTCCTAGTTTTTTTAAAAAAGAAACATGTAATGTGCATCATATTAATATATTGCCTTCATTTATGTGTCTTTCAATTTTCCAAACACTGTTATAATTTAGAGAAATAAATAGCTTTTGCAGGTTTTCGGCATCTTCACCACCAGAAATACAAGCAGGTGGCAATTGTTGAATTTCCTTAAAATTCATCACCTTTCTTTGAAACTTATCTTTATATGATAAATATATATATACACACACACACACATATGTATACATACGTATATTGCTTTATATCAAGAAGAGAGATCCTGACACTTCTTCTTTACTTAATACATTAATAAATTTAATCTGCCATGAAAATATCCAGTTGACAGCACCTTTATTTCATCTGACATGGTTAATTTAATTGATTTAAAATTTTTGTTAAATTTCAATTTACACATTTATTTCTCTTTGTACTTGTCAATTATTACATGGTTTCAAAATCACAGAGTGTTCCTACCGGCCATCTTGAAAATCCGTGCCATTGGTGAGATGCAGGTGGAGTTAGTGAATGAACGTTGAGTCCAAGGACAAATTCACTGTAAGATTAAAAATCTCCAAATCAGGGCCACACACTTGGCCCAGTGGTTAGGGCATCCATCTACCGCATGGGAGGTCCACGGTTCAAACCCCGGGCCTCCTTGACCCGTGTAGAGCTGGCCCATGCGCAGTGCTGATGCTTAGAGCTGATGCGCGCAAGGAGTGCCCTGCCACGCAGGGTGTCCCCTGCGTAGGGGAGTCCCACACACAAGGAATGCGCCCCATAAGGAGAGCCGCCCAGCACGAAAGAAAGTGCAGCCTGCCCAGGAATGGTGTCCCACACATGGAGAGCTGACACAACAAGAGGACGCAACAAAAAGAAAGACAGATTCCCATGCCACTGACAACAACAGAAGCGGACAAAGAAGACGCAGCAAATAGACACAGAGAACAGACAACCAGGGTGGGGGAGGGAGGAAGGGGAGAGAAATAAATAAATAAATAAATCTCTAAAAAAAAACAAAAACAGAAAAAACTCCAAATCCATGCCCTACTGACTGGGTTAGCATCAGTATATACACACACATATGCACATATATTAAACAAAGTAGAGTACATTGTTTAAATGGCCGTAGCTGACCAAAATAAACTTTAAGTGTAATGCAGTCTTGACTTTCAACTAGTCTATTGCTTGGAAAGATTAATGTAAATTTTAAAGCAACTACTTTAACACAATTTACTTTTTCAGATGCTCAAAACTCATCTACTACTGTAATACCACCAACAAAAGTTTCTGCAACAAAAATTGTATCAACACCAAGCGCAATGCAGTCAGCAAATCCTGTTACACAGTCAATTGCTGAAACATCTCCTAAAGGTAGGATTAGCTCTTAGTCAAATTTAACAAATGAAATTAGTAGCACCTACATAACTGAATCACAGGAAAATAATTTGAAATCTCACATCTTATTGTTATAAAGTTCTGTGCCATTTTACTATTTTGAAATTAATATGTTAGTTTGAGTTGAATATAGAATTCTAAGATCTTCATTAATCATGTTCCTTTGAACTTCTTCCTATTTGAGAATGATCCTATTGTAAAGGTTACATATAAAACATTTTTTTTTATTTTTAGAGACTGAAAAATTACATTTCCTAGGCTATAAAAATATCTTTCTAAATTTTCCAATTCTCCACTTAAGCAACACAGCCAATAAGTTGAAATTTTATTAATAGCAAATTCATTTTGTTGGTTATATTCTGCTGATAATAGAATTTGTGAATTTCAGTAGCAATATCATCATTATTGTCACTGGACTGAGTGGCAATAACTTTATCATGTTTTATGGTTCTGTGTGTTAAATGGGATTACCTTTACCAGGTATGAAAATTAAAATGAGCTGTTAAGACCATTGAATTTGAAACCCAGGAGGTTATCAATCCAATGCCTACTGTGTTGTCCATCCTCAACATATATAAAATGAGGCATTTCATGCAGACCCATGCAGACTCATGCTTATTTGATTATTTATAAGAAGAATGGATTTAGTAGCTCATTTTTCTCAACATTCTTCTTTTCTCAATTGTCTTTATATTTCCTGTTAAGATTGAATTGAAGATGAATTACTTGAGATATCTTTGCACATGACTTTTTGGTTTCTCCTTTTCATAGAACTTTGACAATTCTATGGTAAAGTTGACACTTTGCTTATAATATATCCTCACAAGAAGTGAAATGTTTACAAATTAGATGTTTTCTTGAAAGACTCTAGGCAAAGTGGAAATAAACATAAATATCTAAAGTTATTTTGGATAATATTATGAATTCTAGTTCACTAAGCAATTTTATAGAGATTAGAATTATGATGTTCTGATTTAAAATTTTATAAACATTTTTGACTCAAAACGATATAACACGCTTAAAGATCTCTGTTTCAGCTTACTAAAAGCTCCTGGAAACAATACATGAGAAATGGCTTGGCTTTCATAATAGGCATTTATTAGATTAAAAGCTTACAATTCTGAAGCTGTGAAACTGTCCAAATCAAGGCATCATCAAGAGATGCTGTCCAGCCAAGTTGCATCTGTGGGCAAACCTTTGTTGGCTTATTCTTTTAAAATCTAGCCATATATGGGGTTAGAACCCTAATAGACAGTGAGGATAGAAGAGTAAGCTGTAAAAAAAAAAAGTCTTCACCACCAGCTTGGAAGTTGTATCAAGATTCTCCAGAGAAATAGAATCAAGACAGAGATGATTGGGATAGAGATTAGGGTAAAGGTAAATACATAGCTTTATTTTACTGAATTGGTTCACATGATTGTGGGGATTGTGGGGACTAGCAAGTCTGAAATTTGTAGAGCATAGCATGTTGAAAATTCAGCAGGAGGTGATATTGCAGTCTTGGGGTAGAATTTCTTCTCTGGGAAATCTGTTTTCACTCTAAGGACCTTCAACCAGTTGATGAGGCCCAACCACATTAGTGAGTATAATCTCCTTTACTTAAAGTTAACTGATGGAGGATGTTAACCACATCTACAAATACCTTCACAGCAACATCTAAACTATGGTTTAACCAAATTACTGGGCACCAGAACCTTGCCAAGTTGACACACAAAATTAACTATTGCTGAAGCTAATTTTGTCCTCATCAATCTTCCAGAGATCTAATCTTCTTCTTGTGTTTCCTCAGTATCATCTGATACACAATTCCAATCAGCCTACACTTTAAAACTTCTCTCTGGAATTGGGTTTTATAGCATTGTATAAGTTCTTCAGAGCCTAAAAGTTCCTCTCCCAAATACAGTACACATACAAAAAGGAACCAAGATTTTATATGTGTCACATAGTAAATATGGGACTTCTACACTAATCACAAAGGGTCATTCTAAAAGTGTTTTAAGAAAGACTACTGATTATAACAGCCAATAGGAATTAAGCTGATAAATTGTATTTACTATGAGTATTAGTCAGCTAAAGGGGTGCTGATACCAAATACTAGAAGCCTGTTGGCTTTTATAAAGGATATTTATTTGGGGTAAGAGCTTATAGATACCAGGTCATAAACCATTGGTTACTTCCCTCACCAAAGTCTATTTCCATGAGTTGGAGCAAGATGGCCACCAATGTCTGCAAGGGTTCAGCTTTCTGGGTTCCTCTTGTCCCAGGTTTTGCTTCTCTCCAGACTCAGGTCCTCTGTTTTCTCCACAAGGTCAGCTATAGACTATGAGGTTCTGTAGGCTTTGCCTCTTTCTACAAAGTCAACTGTAGACTATCAGATGAACAGCTCTGTCTCTCTCCCCAGGGTTTCTGCCTTGTCTAAAGAGCTGTCTCTAATCCTCTATGCTCTTCTCCTCACTCAGGTCCTCTCTTCCTGGGGCTTGCTTCTCTTTCCTCTGTGTGCTTACTTCCTGGGGCTCCAGCTTAAGACGTCAGCATCAAACTCCAACATCAAAACTCCAACATCAGAAACCCCTAACTCTGTCCATGTCTTTTATCTGTGAGTCCCCACCCACCAGGGAGTGGGGACCAGGGAGTGGGGACTCAACACCCTAATGACATGGCCCAATCAAAGCCCTAATCATAACTTTATCATGCCCAGGTACAGATCAGATTACAAACATATTCCAATATCTATTTTGGAATTCATAACCCTACCAAACTGCTACACTATGTAAGGCAGACATTTGTCACTTTGTTGATCTCTATGACCTGTGTGAGTGCTACTTTATTTGAAACAGCATTAACTAAATACTTATCATAAGCAAAGAATTATTCTTTGTACTACTCGGATTGAAAAGATGACTAAAACATAAAATATTCTTCATAGGAGCTTAGGAGAGGCCCTATTACAGAATAGAAGCTCAATGAATGCTTCATGAATAAACAAATTAGGTCATTTCAGGAATTTTCAAATCCCTTTAGTATATATGTATATTTGCAAGTTTCATTGTCATAATTCAAAAAAATGCATTTTTTTTACTGAGTCATAGGTATATTACTTCTATACCCTCCTGACTGAGTTCTTTTCCCCTCAGAGGAAATAAAATGATTTGAAATCATTATAGAGTTATACAGTCATTTTTTTCTTGTTTAAAGACAACTAGTTAAAAATTTGTAGCAAAAATTTACCTTTTGGATATATCATACAAAAATATATGTATTTTTCTATATTGAGTCACCTAACCATTAAATACTTATAATGCCCTCTTTGGACAAAAGGAGCTGGAAGATGGAAAGTTTGAAGATTGAAAAAGCCTTACCTAGGACTCCTATTCAACTCCAGATTTGACTTACTTTTTCATTTTTATTTTTAGGAGGCACTGGGGATTAAACCCAGGACCTCATACATGGGAAGCAGACACTCAACCAACTAAGCTACACTGCTCCCCATGATTTACTTTTATTTATTGATTGATAGATGTGATGAGATTGTGATTAGTAATGTCATCTATCTTATCAAACTAGGAACAACCAAAAGTGAATCCATAAAAACATCTTTGCTGCCAACAATTTCTTCATTAAATACAACAGTTAAAGATGAAGGTGAGTAAAAATCCATTTTGCCATCTCATTTTGAGATATAGTTCATGTAGTATAATATTCATACTTTTAAAGTATATAAAACAATGGTTTTTAGTATATTTACAACATTGTGCAAACACCACCATTGTCCAATTCTAAAACATTTTCATTGCCTTAAAAAGAAACCCTATATGCATTAGCACTCACTCCATTCATCACTTTCTCCAGCAACTGGCAACCAATTAATCTACTTTCTGTCTCTATAGATTTGTCTATTCTGGATATTTCATATAAACAGAATCATACACTATATGGCCTTTTATGCCTGGTTTCTTTCAGTTATCATAACGTTTTTGAGGTCATCCATGTTGTAGCAGTACATGCATACTTGTGTCAGTATTCCATTCCTGTTTATGGCTGTTTGATATTCCATTGTATTGATATATCACATATTATTTATCCATTCATCTGTTAATGGACATTTATGTTGTTTCCACTTTGTGTACAAGTATTTGCATAAGCCTATATTTTCATTGCTCTTGGTAAGTCAAATGGTAACTCTATGTTGAACTTTTCGAAGAACTGCTAAATTATTTTCCAAAACAGCTCTACTGTTTCACATTTCTACCATCAATGTATGAGTGTTCTAGTTTCTCCACATCCATACTAACACTTGTTATTCTGTTTTATTATTATTATTATTATAGCCCTTCTAGTGGGCATGAAGTGGTATCTCATTTTGGTTTTGATTTGCAGTTTGCTAATTACTAACATCTTTATATGTGCTGATTTTCCATTCTTTATCTTCTTTGGAGTAATATCTATTCAAATCCTTTGCTCATATTTAAAATGGGTTGTCTTTTTTGTTTTTGAGTTGTGAAAGATTCTTTATTCTTATATATTCTAGACACTAGATGCTCATAAGACACATGATTTTGCAAATATTTTTCCCATGCTGTGGATTGTCTTTTAAATTTCTTGATGATATCCTTTGAAACAGAAATTTTGATAAGTCCAATTTACATATTTTTTCTTTTATCATTCTTGCTGTAAGTATCATATCTAAAGAAACATAGTCCAATCAAAAGTCATGAAGATTTACAATTTTGTTTTCTTCTGAAAGTTTTATAGTTTTAGCTCTTACATTCAGGTTTTTAAATTTTTTGTATGCTATGAGGTATGTGTCCCAAATTCATTCTTTTGCATGTTGTCCCAGCACAATTTGTTGAAAACACCATTCTTTCCTTTTTGAATAGTTTTGGCACCCTTGTAGAAAATCATTTGACCCTAGACTCATGAATTTATTTCTGGACTTTCAATTCTGTTCATTGAATGATATGCCTATTTCATGCCAGTACCACACAATCTTGAATTCAGTGGCTTTGCAGTAGGTTTTGAATTAAGGAAGTATGAGTTCTCCAACTCTTTTCTTCTTTGCAAGATTGTTATAACTATTTTGGTTCTCTTGTATTTTCACATGAATTTTAAGATCAGTTTGTCAATTTCTGTAAAAAGTGAACTGGATTTTGACAGGGATTTTTGGACTCTGTCAGTCAATTTAAAGAGCTTTGCCATCTTAGTAATGTTAAGCCTTCCAATCTATGTACACAGATGTCTTTCCACTTATTTAAGTTTTCTTTACTTTATTTCAGTGATGTTTTGTAGTTTTCAGTTAAGACTGGCACTTCTTTTGTTAAATATATTCACTAATATTTTTGTGTGTGTGGAAAATATTCCTTTTAAATAGAAACATTTTCTTAATTGTTTTTAATTGTCCATTGAAACTGTATAGAAATAGAATTGATTTTCAAGTATTGATATTATTTCCTGCAACCTTGCTGAACTCATTCATTGGTTTTAATTATTTTCTTTTCAATTTTTTGTTGATCCCTTAGGATTTTCTGTATAGAGGATCATATTATATGAAAATAGATCATTTTTATTTTCTTTCCAATCTGGATGCTTTATATTCAATTTTCTTTCTTAACTTATCTGGCTAGTACATCAAGTACAAATTTGAATAGAAGTGGCAAGAGTGGACACCCGTATCTTGTTCCTGATAATGGAAAAACATTTTCATTTAATTGCCAATTAGTATGATGTTAGCTATGGGTTTTTCATAGATGCTCTTTATCAGATTAAAGAATCCCTTCTATTCTTAGTTTTTAGTTTTCCTTTAATCATGAATGATTGTTGGATTTTGTAAAATGCTCTTGAGCCATCAAATGAAAGGATCAGGATTTTGGATTTTTCTTCTTTCATTCTATTTATGTGGTGTATTACAATTATTGATTTCTATTTTATGACCCAATCTTGCATTCCTGGGATAAATCCTACTTGTTCAAGGTATATAATCATTTTTTATATATTGTTATATTTGATTTGCTATTATTTTATTAAGAATTTTGTATCTATATTCATAAAGGATATTAGTTTGCAGTTTTCTTTTCTTGTGTTGTATTTAACTAGTTTTGTATTTGTGTAACTCTGGTCTCATAGAATGAGTTGGGAAGTGGTCCCTCTTTTTCTTTATTTTGTTTTGATGAGTTTGTGAAGAATTGGTGTTAATTCCTCAAGTCTCTTAAAATTTAATAATAAAGACATACAGTATTGAGCTTTTCTTTGTGAAATTGTTTTGATTACTAACTGAATATCTTTATTGGTTAGTAAGTCTATTCAGATTTTCTATATCTTTTTAAGTCAGTTTTGGTAGTTTGTGTCTCTCCAGGAATTTTTCCATTTCTTCTAGTTTATCTAATATATTTGCATAGAGTTGTTCATAGTATTCCACTATATCCTTCTTATTTCTATAAGGTCATTAGTAACATCTCTTTTATAATTCATGATTTTAGTAATTTGAGCCCTCTTTCATTTTTTTTCCTGGTATTTTAAGTAAAAATTTGTCAATTTTATTGATGTTTTAAAAGAACTAATAATTGGTGTTGTCAATTTTCTGTATTGTTTTTTTTCTTTCATTTATTCCATTCTATATTTTTATTTTCCCTTCCTCATGCTTTTTTGTACTTTCCTTTTCTTGCTTATAAAGACAGCATATTAAGTTATTGATTTGAGATGTTCTATTTAAATGAAGGTGTTTACAACTATAAATTTCCCTCTAAGCACTGCTTTTACTGAATGCTGTATGTTTTGGTAGGTTGTATGTTCTTTTTAATTCATTTCAAGTTATTATCTAATTTCCTTATTTGAGTTCTTGCTTGATTCATTGTTATTTAGGAGGTTATCATAATATTTGCAGGAATTTGTGAATATCTTGACACCATATTTTAAAAATTGTTATTTCCTACCTTTGTGTATGTAGTATCTAGCAGAAGTTACTTGGATTGAGCATCTATAGTTTAAATAAAATTGAAAGAAAAAGAATACTAAAAAAAAAATTACTTTAGGTTGCTCAAGCAAATACCATGAAATGGGTCAAGTTAAACAAGGGAATTTATTCACTCACAATTTAAGGCTGTGAAAAAGCCCAGATCAAAGCATCACTAAAGGGATGCTTTCTTCCCAAAGACTAGCACTCTGGGCTGGCTGCTGGTGATCCTTGATACTCAGCTTACCACGTGGCAAAGCATGTAGTGGCATCTCCTGGTCTCTCCCTTCTCTTCTGGGTTCCATTTATTTTCAGCTTCTGGCTGCTCCCTCTGTGGGTGGCTTCCTCTCTTTATATGAATTTACTCTGCTTGTAAAGGTCTCCAGTAATAGGATTAAGACACCTCCTGAATGGTCTGGGCCACACCTTAACTGAAGAAACTTCCTGAAAAAAGCTTACTTACAGTGGCTTCACACTCACAGAAATAAATTAAATTTAAGAACATGTTTTTCTGGGGATTATACAGCTTCAAACTACCACATTTCACCCTGTGGATCCCAAAAAGTCATAGCAAAATGCATCCAATCCAACACCCCTAAAGCCTTAAGTCCTTTCAGAAACAATGCTTAGTATAAAGTCTCATCAAAATCCATTACACATGTGGTCTGTCCTGGAGTATAATTCCCCTCTATCTATGAACCTGTGAAACCTAGAGAACAGGTTATCTGCTTCCAATATACAATGAAGGGATAAGACTAAACATTTTCATTCCAGAAGAAGAAACTGGTAGGTAAACAAGGGTCCTGAACAATTCTGAAACCCATCAGGGCAAGCTCCATTAGATTTCAAGATCTGAGAGTCATCTTTAGAATGATGATTTGTCCGCCAGGCCTTATGGAGCAGTGGCCACACACTTTCAAAGTGCTTGTATAGCAGCCATGCTCTCCTCAAACACTAGGGTGAAGGTTCCTCCACACCTCCTTAAAGGTGATGGCCAAGTTTTCTGTAACCCCTGAGGTTCTGACCCCACCCACTGTGAGCACTGGGGTGAGGCTAGACTCTCCACAGTCCCTGCAGTATAGGTCCCTCCGTCTCTGAGCATTGGGATGGCAGCACTCTTCATGAACAACAGGAAGCACTGGAGCAGACTCAACTTTTCCACACAAATAGGTAGGCCTGCTCTCTACTGAGGAGATAGCTCCTGTCCAGACCTCAGCATCCATGGTTCTGTCATTGAAGGGATTCTGCTTTCAGTTTTTCTCTTTTTTATCCCTTTTGGTCCAGTCTGGCAGTGGTTCCATTCATAATATTATGCAAAAGCCAATCAGCCTTGCATAGGCTATAGTTCACAGGGATCCAAAACATCAGATAATAGATCCTTCTATAGCCCTTTCTTGCTTAGCTTCATTTCCAATCCTAACTTCTACTGAAATGACTGACAGGTTCCATGTTCCAATAAACCCTCACATGGGGCTTTATTCTCTGGGGACGCACTTTCTAGAAGTTCAGAAATTGGCAAACCATCAATTTCAGGTTTCTTTATATCTAGGAGTTCATTCATCAGCTTATCCATTTCATCTAGCATTATATAAAAGCTTCAAGGAAAAACCAGGCTGTACTTTCCACTCTTTAGCTTCAAAACTCTCCTCAGTTAATATCCAAGTTCATTGTTTTCAAGTTCTGTCTTTCATTGATATCAGAACTCAATTTTGCTGAGTTCTCTGCCATTTGAAAACAAGGATAGCCTTACCTCTAGTTTCCAATAACACAGTAACCATTTTCTTTTAAGGCCTCATTGAAAGTACAATTAGAACCCATATTTCTATGAACAATCCCTCCAGATCAATCTATGCCTTTTATATCAAGCACCTCACAATTCTTCCAGCCTCATAGTTGTTTCCACATTTTTGATATTTGCAATAGCAACACCCTACTCTCCTGTTACCAAATCTGTTTCAGTTTCCTACACTGCTCAAGCAAACAACATTAAATGGATCAGGTTAACTAATGAGAATTTATTCACTCATAGTTTGAGGCTGTGAAAAGTTCAAATCAAGGCAATGCTTTCTTTCTGAGGAATATGGCATTCTGGGACTGGCTGCTGGTGATCCTTGGTCCTTATCTTGTCACAGGACAATGCACATCATGGTTCTCCTGGACTCTTCTCTTCTTGGTTCCATTAATATTCAGCTTCTGGCTGCTCCTTCTATGGCTTTCTCTCTGAGTGTGTCTGAATTTCTTTCTGCTTATAAAGGTCTCCAGTAATAGGACCTCCTGATTGGGCTGGGCCCATTAACTGAAGGAACTTTATGAAAATGTCCTACTTAAAATGGATAGATTCAATTTAAGAACATGCTTTTCTGGGGTACATACAGCTTCAAACCACCATAAAAATTAAAAAACAAGAAACTGTATGAAGTTTATTCTAAAATCTATAAAGCCCTTGGCTCATCAGTTAGAGCATAATAATCATGACTTGCAAGTGATTTGGAATTTTTTTCAGAGTACTATTTCTAGAAGAGTGAATTTGGCTCTGATTTTAAGGCATATATTACCATTATTTTAAAGATTATTTAAAATTATTATTTAAAGATCATTATTTAAAGATGTAAAACTTTTTGAAAGAGGTTAAAGAACTTAACACAAAAAGCATGTGATTCCCAATAATAATTTAGGGTCTGAAACCTTATACTTTACTTCAAATCCTTTCTTCCCATTTAGCTAATTAATAACTATTTTAAATGATTCAATAGTATTATTTTAATCTCAATTATTATACCTGGCTAATACATAGTATCTGTGTTATTAACACATTTAGGCCTTTTTTTCCTGCCTGCACAAAATGGATACTGAATTCTATAATTTTTTTAATTCTCTTTTCTGTTTCTTACAAAAGTTCTTGTTCCTTCACTGGTTTTAGGCAATCTCTTTGGTGGCATTGTCAGCCCGCTGGGCTGGTTCTCTCTTTACAGTAGCTCCTTTTATCTAAAATCGGGAACACACATCCAGACACTGTGCACACACATGCATGCACTCACACACAGAAAAAGCTTGATAGAATTGTGTCTAGAAAAGAGCAAAGAAATTCAGGTCAAAGCCCATGTGCTTAAGCAGAGACAGAAACAGCATGAACTTCATGACAGATCGTGTGACTTCTGCTGCTCTGACACTCTCAATATTACTTTTAGAGAGGACAAGCAAGGTAACCATAATAGGAATCTCACTAAAAAGTAAGGCAATTGCTACTTAATATTTTCTTTTAATCAGAAGGAACTTTTAAACATAAAATCTTATGACTATGTTCAAAATGCCAATATTTCAAACAACTAGGAGTGGAACTTCTCTCATTGAAATAGAGTGATAATGGGGCGTTTGGAAGGGTGGATTTTTTATCATTTTTCTCTTCTTGTTACCAAAGGTAGTCCCTAAAGCCTCTCCATTTAATCCTTCAGGCTTCAATAGGACAGTTAAAAACTACTGAAGTAAGGTATTATTAGGTTTATTTAAGTTCCATACAAAGTAAAATTTAAAAAACTAAAGTGCCCTCTACAACCAGAAAACAAACAAAACAGCTTTTTCATACACCACTTGCCCTAGAATTAATTCCATTGGTGATTGATATGAACTATAATTTTCAGAAGGGGAAGCTGGAATGTTCCAGAAGTTTTTAAGGTCTCCATAAGCATTGTTACCAATTATTAATGGGTAAATAAGGTCTCTCCTGGGTAAATAGGGTCAATAGCTATGAGAAAATAAAGGCCAAGTCCTTGCCAAGGTATTCTCTGACTCTAAGAAAGATTACTAACATAGAAAGAGTTTAAGGAACATAAAATTCAACATCTACTTGTTAATGATATCCCTAATTCCCTTAAGAAACTAATGTTGGTTAACAGGGCTAGATAATGGATAAATCTGGAGACACCTGTCTCCAAGATACCCCGTTAGCCAAGGCCTAAACTGCAGGGAGTCCTTGGTCATCTGCTCTGACTCACTTTTCCTGGGCTTAAATCTAGGTATGATTTAGACTTACAAGGCTAGGGCATTGCTAGATACGCAATCCCAATGGGTTTGTGCCTGCTTCAACCAACCTTCTAAATGATGTAGAAAAGAGGAAAACTTCATAACTCACATAGAAATAAAACCCTCTCCTTTCTTGTCTCTTACTAAAAGTTCTATTCTTACTTCCACCAGCTGTACTCCACCACTACAATTTTGTTCTCTTCAAAATCTGTGGGTCTCTCTTATAGCCTGCTACCATTATCTGAGTTCCTTTTCCCTGAGAGTAGAGTACTTGAAGAGGTGATGTCTTGAGCTCTCCATACAGATTTACATGCTTAGCTTCTACTCCACTTTTTTTTTAAGTTGGGTGTAGCAGCTAAGCCTATTTACTATCTGGAAAGTTGCTTTTCACCTGAAGAAGAGAGATTAGAATAATCTGAGATAAAGCCTGCAAGAAATGTCTTTCCAGTTTTTGCCAATGCTTTGGTGCATCTTCCTTAGAGCATTACTATGGACATTAAGCCCCTCACAATCTTGTGATGAGTGACTTTTTAATATTACCCTGGAAGTCACTGAGATGAATCAGAACATTATTTTGTTTAAATTTATTCTGGACTATACGCTTTGTCATAGAGATAGAATTTCTATGAAACACTAGCCCATAAAATGATCCCTCAAAATGTAGGTCCTTGAGTAAGTACTTTTAAAAAATTACACTGTTAAAATGCTCTTGATGTTTTACAATGTTTAATATATTATAGTAAATGTGAAATCCTAGCTTAAAGAAATCTATTTAACTTTTCAAAATCTATGTAACTGTAAATCAATTTGACTGTAGAAACATATTTTTCCACAGAAAAACAAATAACACACCATAGAACTGGCATTCTACAGCATATATTATGGAAATTCTTTGTCAAAAAGTCACCCACCACCTTATTCTGTTTCTCAAGACAAAGTGACCAGGCCAGATACTTTTGCTATGTACATAAGATAAAATAATACTGTAATTCAAATAATATGATTCCAAAGAATAGAGCTACTTAATCCTCCTACCTGAAAATTTAACTCCATAAACCCTCCCTTTCAAGTCAATCTGTTGTAACCAAACATTAATTCTTCACTTAATTAATACCCTTATTTATGGTTTCATTCAATAAATTAATTGCCTAAACTGAACAAAATGAACTCCCATTAATAATTCCAAGATAATTATAAAACAGTCCCTGTTCCCTTATTCTGCTCAGTCTTAGCCAATGGTTCTCAATTAAGTGTAAGTTTGGAGTCAGGATCAATTCTCTGCATCACAATCTGGTATTGGCATGACTCCCTCAAGCAGCACATGTGTTAAATTTCCCTTATTCCAATTCAAATATGGATAGATGTTCCTTATGTTTTCATGCATCCAACCTTAAACAAAATTTTAAGATTTAAAAAGACGTTTCGAAAACACAAGTCCTAAAATTAAAGCCAGTATTATACTGATGTTCCAAATCTCTTGTAAGTTAAAATAAGCAAAATAATGTTTGCCAAACCCAATACAAATATCATTGTTTCAACTTCAAGTGCAATTCTCACCTCAAAACCAAAGTAGATGGATATTATTATTTGAGGGAAAATGGTGGTCAGATAGAAAAAATGAGAGAGAAAAAGAATTTAAATTTAAAGAATAGCTTCAAGATTGGTTTCCTTTTCTGAGGTGCCAATCAATCCTTGCAAGACTCCAAAAATTCATGTGTGAACCCAATGTGCCACTGGGAAAATTTCCAAGCAAAACATTAATACAAGTCTATGATCCCCATATCTTAATAAATGGCAGTCACCCATGCATAGGGCCTTCTATCCTGATACTAGCATTTGAAACTCTTCTGTATACTAATAAAATCTGAAAATGTCTTAAAATTGTGGCAGCATTATTCTCCATATATTTCACTCTATAACATTTGAATCAATCATGTATATTTTTAAATATTTTGATTTATCTCTTAAATATTCAAGATTCCCTCCTTTGCCTACTTAAAGCTGCAAAATTAGCTATCTGCCCTAAATTTGGGTAAGGGTTCTATTTCTCCTCTTTTTTTTATGAAGGATAAGGATGTTCCACAACAATATTAGGCAACTTTCTTATAAAATCTTTAGCACTGTATTCTCGGCTATTCCATTATCCTTTTCTTCACCTTGTATGTGTACAATCTGGCAGTGCCCCATTTTTTCCTTAGCTGTATATTCCCTTTTTTACCACCAAGACTGCTTGGTCTCCTTTCTTTCTACTGAGGAATTCTTTAGGCCATAAGGATGGCTTTGTGATGGTTTCTAAATTTAGCTCAGTTGGAGAAACCTTCTCCAAAGATTTTTAAAGTGGTACTCCTGTTATGATGTTTCCTAAGCACATGTACTTGGGATTCCAGTGAGAAGAAAACCTTTATCTCCATGTCTTCCTCCTTCCTCAAATGTTGAGTTTCTGTTCCTTGGACAAACTTCTCTCCTTCCGTGCTATCATGAACATTAATTTCTGCTTTCACACTACACTAAGACCTTTCTCTACTTCAAGTTGTTCCCTGTACCTCTCACCTTAATACTTCAGTATAACTCAGAAGTTTATGCCCATTCGCATTCTTTCTTTCTCATTTCTATGGTATGCACTGTAGTCTATATCTGAATTTATTTCACTTTTGTTTGCATACCAATTCCTGAAGGCATTTTACCTGAAGACATACTTATCATATGGTCTATGAGGTCTTCTTGAAAACTATCAGTTTCTCAAGCTTGAATCTTTCAACTACCCTAAAGATTTACATTACATAGTAGATGTTTATTGCCTTAGAGTAAAAACTGCTAGGCACTTCTGGAAGGCACCAGCAATTTAGGCTTCCAGCTTAGTCTGCAATAGAATCTACCAAACTACTTTCACTCCAGGACACTTCTAACACCAAGTATGCACTAAATAGTATGTATCTCTTTTTTTACTAATACAAATTCCGCATAGTAGATATTGAAAACACTGAAGGCAATCAATGCTTTTCATCATTTTTATAATATTTGTGCAAGGATTTTTTCAAGTCCTTTTACTTCATGTTTATTTTTTTAATATTTATCCTTTCTTTATTGTTATTTTTTCCAAAAAAATATTAACTAAATTTAATTGAAAGTTTATTCTATTTATTTCCTGTTATCCTTCCTCCTCTGGATATCCCATCAACCTGAAATTTCTCTCTTAGACTGTCTGCGAACTAAGGTGCCATTTAGAACCACTGATACTTCCTTAGAAGTCCCTTTCCAAGATAGCTGAATGCTTAACTTTTGCATTAGAAAGGCTTGGATTAAGGTCCTGGCTCTCTCCCATTATAATTATGTGACTGTGGGGAGATTATTTAATATCTCTTGAGTCATATATAAATTAACAATCATAATAATTAGTTAACTCATAGTATTACTGTGATGGTCAAATGAGGATAACCTCTAGGGGGCATATTGGAGAGTCTCATATTATCCCGTTTTCTTTAGTGGAACTAACTGGTCAGCAAAATGCACACATCAAAATGCTGGATTACTAAAACTTGATCAGAACTATTTCATCAAGTAAATTTCGAACTGTAAATGGATGTTAATATTTATATTAATCAGACTGTCTAGTGATTGGCTACACCTCTGATGAATGCTTTTTTGTTCACATAATTAGAATTCACAACCAATGGTGCCACAAAGAGTGATATCATCATGACAAATGCAACAGTGACAAATAGTCTGCTTACAAATGCTGTTTCAACATTACAAAGTTTCCAGAACAAGAGTAAGTATGAGAATTTGTGTTGATGCATTTTGGATAGATCTAACCTCAGAATGTTTTTCAGTCCACAGCTGCCAAGGAAACATATCCCACCTATATTCTCTCCTAATGTCTGCCAAATGGGACAAAAAATTGGCAACCTTGCTTTGTACAGTGATAATCTATTCCTCCATAGCCACAAATAATCAGAATACTATGAGTGCCAAGGAAGGTCAATGCATGCTGGACAGCAATATGATATCACCTGGCACAATAAGGTGAGCTGGGCCAACAAATTAGACATCTTCAATGCAATGGGCAAATTCTTAGAAAGAAACGAATTGCTAAAGCTGACTCAAAAAACTAGAAAGTCTGAATAGACGTATAATAAATAAAGAGATCAACTTAAAAATTTTAAATGTTCCCATGGAATAAATTCCAAGCCATGATGAGTTCAATGGCAAATTCTATAAAATATTTTGAAAGAAATGATACCAATTCCTTCCAAATTCTTTCAGAAAGTAGAGGAGGAGGACACTGCATAGGGAATTATCTGTGTTATCTTGATACCACAGCCAGAAAATGATGTCACAAGAAAAGAGAACTACAGACCAATATGTATCATGAACATAGATGCAGATGTCCTTAGCAAAATAGTAGCAAACAAAATTCAGTAACATATAAAATGGATTATAAAACATGAGCAAGTGGTATTTATCCTAGGAATGAAAGGTTGGTTTAAAACATGAAAATCAAGTAATGTAATACATCATATCAGTATAATCAGTAGATGCAGGAAAAAAACATTTTTCTAACTCTAATGCACATTCATGATAAAAACTCTTAATGAACTCAATGGAATATAAAGGAATTTCCTCAACCTGATAAAGGCAGATTAACATCATAATAATAAAAGACTGGATACTTTGAATGCTTCCACTTGAGATGTGGAACACAGCAACGATGTATACCCTTGACACTTTTATTCAACCTTATAACCAGGGAAAGAGAGAGGGAGGAGGAAGGAAGGAAGGAAGGAAGGAAGGAAGGAAAGAAGGGGGAAGGGAAGGGCATTCAGATTTGAAAGTAAGAAATAAAATTGCTTTATTATCATATTATATAATCATATATATGGAAAAAACAAAGAATTCACACTAAAACTACTAGAATTAATAAATTCTAACTTAGATTATTAGATACAAGATTAATATAAAAAATCAATGATATTTCTATTTATAAGCAATGGAAACCCAAAATAAAATAAAAGAAATAATTCAATTCACAATAATATTAAAGCATAAAATATTTAGGAATAAATTTAGTAAGAGAAGTACAAGATTTGTACCCTGAACTATGAAACATATATATGTGAGATTAAAGATCTAAATAAATGAAAAGATATTACTTGTTCTTGGATTGGAAGACTCAATATTGTTAAGATGGTAACAATTCTCCCTAAATTGATCAAAAATTAGTTGATAGAGTCAATACAACCTCCATCAAAACCCCAGCAAGATTTTTTTGAAAAATTTGATCCTAAAATATATATGAAAATGTAAACACAATATATATATAGAAATGCCAAAACACTTTTGAAAAAGAAGAACAAAGTTGGAGGACTTATATAACCTAATTTCAAAGCTTCTCTAAAGTTATAATAATCAATACAAGGTGGTATTAATATAATGAGTGTTCATAGTAGTAATATTCATAATAGCCAACACAAGAACAATCCAAACGTTATCAACTAGTAAGCAAAATGTGGACTATTCATACAATGGAGTACTATTCAGCAATTTAAAGAAACTAAATACTGATACCTGCTATAACTGGATGAACCCAAAAACATTATGCTCAGAGAAAGAAACCATACACAAAACACAATATAGTCTATGTCTGCATTTATATGAAATATACAGAAAAGACATTTTATTGGGACAAAAAATAGATTAGTGGTTACCTGAAACTGGTGATGGGAACAGGAAATGACTCCAAAAGGGCTTGATGGAACTTTTGTGTTTAAACAAATGTTCTAAAATGGGATTGTAGTGACCGTTGCGTAACTTTATAATTTACTAAAAATCATTGAGGTGTAGACTTAAGATGGTGAATTTAGTGATGTGTAAATAACGCTTTCATAAAATTTTGTTTTTCAAAGAAAAGGGAAAAAAGTATTGAGCTCTGCCAATCAAATTTCTTGGTAATCTGAATTAGAAGACACAAACAAAAAATGAATAGTCGTGGACACTGAAGCTGCAAGGTTTTTTAGCAGAGCGAGTCAGAGAGGTCTGTGATGACTCAAGTATGTACCTACAGCAGAGGGAAACATATTATGAGTAAACAGAGTTAGTAGAGAAGAGTGGAGAATAATTGGGGAGATAAAAAGAGTCCATGAACAAGAATTAAATTGTTTTTGAGAGACATAGAGCAGTCAGACCTGGAGTTCCTCTGTTTTCTGACAGCTTTCCAACCCCAGTCCACATATGTCCTGACAACAAGCACATGTCACATTCTTGCCTAAATGATATGAAGCAATCTGTATTTGTAACCAATATATCTTGACTTGAAAAGCTAGTAATAGCTTCATCAGAGACCATTCACTATAAATAATAAATGCATTTATGGCATACCCATAATCCTTAATAGAAAAGCAGCTATAGATGAATCATAGTCTCCAAGTTTCTTCTTGGGAGACCTCTCAGTGAAAGGGGGATGGCAAGTGGAAACTTTGAAAGTCGAATACCTCGTCTTGTCTAGAAATAAAGAGGGTCCAGTTTTCTCCTGTTTTTATTGTAATCATCTTAAGCACAACATGAAGAAGATTGTCTAGAAGGAATCTAATTTCATGCCATAATTGTAAATTAATAACTCTATTTAATGAGACAGTCAACCCATAGAGGAATATGAAGAGTAGGGTCATCTGTCCTTCATATGGAGAACATTCCCTTGTGGCAGTTTTTTGGCTTCTGATAAGTAGGACCTATTTTGTGTGCAAGCTACGTCTGAAAGTAAATTTAGTCAACCAAAACTTCATCCACCTCATAATATGATTGTCTCTAACACAAATAAAAATAAAACTTAATATAAATCTGTAAAATATGAAGCAGCTTCTTGAAGATTAAACTCAAATAATTATTACTCTGCACTAAATACCCACCAATAGCTGATGAGGAAATATCATACAAAAAGCATGATTTATTAAAATTAACATGTAAACAGAAGTGTGTCAATCCAGGTCACTTAAAACTTAATTTTACTTTGACTCATATAGGGTAATGTCCTCTGCATCTCAATTCTGAAGACTAATTAATTTATTTAGCCTTTAAACACAGTTTGAAATGGTTGTTCTTCCCAGTACTTAAAAAAAAATTTACAACACAAAAAACCATTTCTTGAAAAATGAAATACCCTGAAAAGATAATGAAATAAGAGTATTTACTGCTGCCTTTTGCATTTGTTGTTTGATAACTTCTATACTAAGCCCTTTAGATATTTTTTATGAAACTCTACAGACAGCCATTCCTCCCATATCTCTCATTTTCCTCAAGTTACTTACTACCCAACATGGGCTCCACTTGATATAATGAGTTTACACACATTCCCTTTTCCAAGGGATGAAAGTAGGGTCTCTCTCAAATTACTGATTAGCAGAGTGCCACTCCTTCATACTTCCACCCTCACACACATACATACTCAAAATTAGAAGGGCTAACAGAAAGAGAGAGAAAGAGTGAGAGAGAGAGAACTCAACAATCTACTGGTAGGGGAAGACAGAAGTGAAGGTTCATTTTCCTTTTAAACATATTGGCAAATCTTAGTGAATATCAGATAAAGGAATTATGCTAAGTCATTTCAAGATTAGAGCAAGTTCTGGTTTGACTTGGAGTAAAAGCTCAGTTAAAGTTTGTTGCTTTACTCCCTAGAAAGGTGGAATGTAGATCAAAAAAATAAGAAACATGTCCTTAAACTATATTGATTTTTCTTTCTCATTAATCCTTTCCTACTCTCTTAGAGCTGTGTGTATTATTCCTGTCTTATTATTTTATCCTGCCTGTAGAAGACCAATTCCTAGAATCTTAGAGTTTTTAAGTTAGAAAGAAGTCATTATCAAATTGATTCTCTCACTTTATGATTATAGAAATTTGGTCCATTTCAATTAATTAATATATTGTTTTAGTTTGCCATAACTCCTCTGACATATACCAATGTGTGGTATTTGTCAGAGGTTTAAAAATAGGAATTTATTGTCTCACAGTTTAAAAGGATAGAAGTCAAAAATCAAAGGATCAGTGTTCTGATGATGGCAATCATCTCTCACATGGTATACTGTCCCTTGGAATCCCCCTGTGTTTTTTCTGATTTCTGGCTGCTATTCAACTGACTGTGTCTGAATTTATTCTGCCTTATAAGGACTCAAGTCTAGGAATTAAGACCCACACTGATTCAATCTGGCTTCGTTTAAATAGTATCTTCTGAAATTCTTTTTACAAATGAGTCTACCCATTAACTAATAATATCTTCAAAGGTCTTATTTATTAATGGGTTCACACCCAAAGGAATACAGATTAAGACTTTAACATGTCTTTATGGGGGACATGATTCAATCCCCAAAATTAATTTCTTCATTAAATCTCTTTTTGAGAGCTAATTATGTGACTAGTATTATTGTAGACTCTAGGAAATAGGTGTATATTAGGGAGTGCTATCAGGAATTTATATTCTAGTGGATTAGACAGATAATAAGTAAGTTAAAAATTCATAGTTCACTATTGGGTCACAAACCATGTTACAAAGAAAGTTAAAACAAACTAAGGAAATAGCAAGTGAGGGTGGGGATGTCATTTTTCCTAGGGTGCTCAGGAAGCACTCTTTGAATTGGAGACATTTGGGGAGAAAATTAAATAAAGTGAAGGAGTAAAAAATGGCTCTCCAGGGAAGAGAATTCAAAGCTGAGGAAATACAAAGTGTACAGACCCTGATATGCAGGTGGGCTTAGGTTATCTGAGTAACAGACAGGAGGCCCCTGTGGCTGATGTGCAAGAAGGGAAGGAGAGAATAGGTAGTAGATGCAGTGGGAAACAGAGGCAGTACATACAGGACTGAGTACGCCATGATAAAGAATTTTATTATAAAGAAGTACAAAGTGTGATGGATGGTTGAAGGCAGAAGATTATATTGTCTGATTTACATTTTAAAATATTGATTGAGCTGCTCTATGGAGAATAAAATGTTGGGAGTGTGATGTGGATTTCTGTCAAAAGTAAAATCAGAGAATTCAGTTGGCAGTCTGTGGAAATGCCTCCTGAATTGTTCATGGATGGGTCTCAGGTAATCTGTGAGCCCCCTAAAATTGTGTACAAATTTATGCATATAAGCATAGATGCATTTTTCAGAGAGAGAGGGTCTGTGATGTTCATTGTCCTAAACAAAGTTAAGGACAACTTCTCCAGAGAAGATGGGTTTTTACACATTTGGGAAGACCTAGGGTCCTGCTTCCAGGAAATTACATCAAAGACACCAATCTCATTACCTACTTATAGCTCCATTTTATCATAATCTTAGCTTGAGAATCACCCATGGAACCTTGTTTACTAATTACAGCTGACTTAAATCTCATTGTGTCCTTAGCTGTGTAAATGTTTTCCAGAGATGACATTTTTCTGCTTGCAGACTATCTGTTCCTAGGAATACAATGGAAATTCTAGAGCTAAAAACAAAGAAGTGGAATTTAAGAATTCAGTGGGTAAGTTTAGCAGCCATTTAGAGAGGAGAAAGAGAACCAAGAGAAAATAGATCTTAGACTGGATATAGTAAGCTGGAAAATAGATCATAGACTGAGTCATAAAGCAAGCTTCAATAAAATTTAAAGCCTTAAATCAAACAAAGCCTGTTCCTTGATTATGGGGGATGCAATATGGAAATTAAAAGATAATTACAATATATGCATATGCTTATAATTTTTAAAATAAACTTATGAATAGTCTATGGATAAAAGAATTAATCACAAATGCAATTAAAAAACAGAGCTGAATGTTATGAAAATATGATATATCAAAACTTGCGCAATATATTTCAAGTCAGTCAGAGTGAAATTTATAGTTCTAAAATGCATAGATTAAAAAGGAAAAAGGGAAGTAAATGTAGCTAAAGTGATTGAACACCTGCTTCCCATGTACAGGGTCCCAGGTTCAATCCCCAGTACCTCCTAAAAACAAACAAATGAAAAAACCAACTCTCACCATGGAACAGATATAGTTCAGTGGTTGAGAATCTGCTTCCCATGTACAAGGTCTTGGGTCCAATCCCTGGCACTGCCTTTTGAAAAAAGGAAAAAGAAGGATTAAAATTTAATTATCTGGACAACCATCTTGAGATGACAAGAAAAGAAAAAAAAAAATCAGTTAAGCCCAAAGAAAGCAGACTGAAGAAAATAAGAGAGAAGAGCATAAATCAATGAATTAGAGAGTAAACTTAATAGATCAACAAAATGAAACATTTGTTTTTTTGTAACTTGAAGACATAGCAATAGCACCTATTAAAAATGAAACAAAAGAGAGGTTGAAGAAAAAAAGAACAAAATATTGATAAGCTGTGGAACAATATTAAGAAGATTAATATACATACCATGGAAGCTCCTGAAGAGGCAAGAAGGATGGACAGAAAAATAATAAGAAATAATTTCCAATTATGATAAAAAGAAAGCTATAAACACATAGATTCAATGAACTCAAGGAACACCAAGCCAAAGAAACAGGAAGAAAATCACATCAAGGCACATCATAATCAAATCACGGAAAGCCAGTGATAAAGGAAAATCTTTAAAAAGAAACTGTTAAAGAATGACACATTAAATAGAGAGGAATAAAGATAAAAATGACAGCAGATTCTTATCACGAACAATTTAAGCTGGAAGACAATGAAGCAACATCCTTGGTACTGAAAATGGAAAAAATTTCACACTAGAATTCTATAAATATTTTTAGACATACAAAAACTGAGAAAATTCATTATCAGTTGAGTAAATGTTAAAGAAGACATTCAGAAAATATGATGCCAGATGGAAAATTAAAACTAAATAAAGGAATGAGGCCACTGGAAATGGTAAACATATGCATATATAAAAAATATGTTTATCTCAAATCTCTTCAAAAGATAACTGATTATTTAAAGCAAAACTAACAAAACTATTGAAGGTTCAAAATATATGTAGAATAAAATATATAACAACAATAGCACAAAGGTTAGGAGGGGAGAAAAGCAAACATACTGTTGTAAATTTCTTACCCTGTATGATAAATGGTAGGATAGTTTTTGTAAATTTGATAAGTTAAAGATGTTTATTGGAGACTCTAGAGCACCAACAAGAAACAAAATCTTGAAGTGTAATAATTACGATGGCAATAATGGAGATAAAATAGAATCTTAAAAAAGTACTCAGTTAATCCAAAAGAAAGCAATAAAAGAGGAAAAAGAGTTGAAAGAAAAGATGGGAAAAATATGAAAAGCAAGTATCAAGATGGTATGTTAAAACCCAATATATCAATAATCACCTGAAAGAAATAAAATGGTTTAAATATTAGGTGATATATCAATAATCACCTAAAATAAATAAAATGGTTTAAATAAAATTTAAAAATACCTATAAAGGCAGAGGTTTTCAGAATGAATAAAAAGCATGATCCAACTATATTCAGTATTTAAGAAACTCACTTTAAATATGAATTGTTTAAAATTAAAGGATAGGAAAATATATACCCTGAAGACACCAGTCAAATGAAAGTTGAAGGGGATATATTAATGGCAGACAAAGAAAGTTTCAGAGGAAGCAATTTTATCAGGGATAATGAGTCATTTTAACCCTGATTTTTTGAACCACAGTGCAAGATGCTGAAGTGTTTAAAAAGTATTTTATAGGAGGAGTCTAAATTTTGACATCTTTAGTGACAGGTATCTGTTTTTCTCACTCTAAGCTTATTCTTCAGAAAAAGAAAAAATACATATACATAACTAAAGAGACGAGTGGCTTTTATGTTTAGATTATTTAGAAATCTGTGTGCCCCAATGATACGTATTAGCTTTATATCCGTACTAATCAGAGAAGATATGCAACAGATCCATGTTAAAGAAGCAAAGGTTATCTATCATTTATCATCTAATGATACCACAAAACCTCTAAATTACTTTCTATTATAACTGTCTAAATTTAAATGATTGTCTCTCAAGCAAAGACTTTGTGTTGTGAAATAAACTCCAAAAGTCTTGAAATTTTAAGTGTTCTATTTTTAAATCCAAAGTGTACTGGAAACAAGTGGATATTTTAGAGTTCTTATTGTTTACTAAAATTAAGGAAACATAAGTTCCTGACTTCAAGGAACTTACAAATCAGCTCAGTAATGCAAAATATTTATAAGGAGACAATATTAATTGTTGCAAAAATACCAAAAGGTCTTTGAGAATGGAAATCAAAAAATACACGAGTATGCTGACATTTAAAAATTACTATAAATGAATCTGTGTTCTAAAATAATTTTTTAAAAGTGAACAGTGAGAACAAATGTGCTCTATTACGCAAATGAAAAACATCTACTCTGCTTTAAATAACTAGTTGGTATAACAAACATGATGTAATAAAGACTTTATAAAGTCTAAGTAAATAAAAAAAAATTTTTTTCAGTCATACCAAGTCACCCATATTCAGGAAAACAGAAATCACCAGAGTGCTTTAAAGAAAAAACAAAACTGTTCACTATGGCCCTGATTTTAGTACTTATGTATTAAGTGTGTCTGAGCACATTTTTCTTACATTAAATGAAGGCGTGGCTCTTTCACCTTTCATCATTCATGAAGCTCTTGAAATAACCACCATTCTTTATAACCCAATTTCTTGGCCTAAGTAAACTATTTTGTAACTCCTTTAACTCTAGAGTGAAGGGAAGTTCACATGCTAACTGGGATGTGATGGGCCAGATCCTGCGTTAAAACTTGCCAAACCAAGAGTCCATCATCAATGCATTTATCATTTTCTTTTTTTGTTGTTGTTGTTTATCATTATTCTTTTTTTTTTTTACTTTTTTGTCTTTATTTTTTTAATGCTGCATTCAAAAAATATGAGGTCCCCATATACCCCCCATCCCCTTCACCCCACTTCTCCCCCCATAACAACAAACTCCTTCATCATCATGAGACATTCATTGCACTTTATCATTTTCTATATGCAGAACTACCTTGTTAGGCTCTGAGAGGTGATTCAAAGGAAATAGCAAGCACAGCAGTCCCTGACCTCCATAATCTAAGCTGTGGAGAAAGCTGTGTGAAACTGGATTGTAAAACCAAGAAACCTTCTCCTTTTCCTCAGTAACCTATATCTACTAATGGCTTGTAAATGTGAAATTATCTTTTACTGCTCTCTTTTCACTCCCTATGCACATATAAAGAGAGAGAGGAGAGAAGAGAAAAAGAAAGAGGAAGAGTCTGTGAAGAAGAAGAAAAATAGATGCTTTTCTTTTTGATAATTTAAATCTTTTAGGTTTTTATAACCAGATTTGGAAGCAGGTGTCACTCATGCAGGAGGAGATTGCTCTTTCTGAATTCTGACTTGGCTGTGGAAAGAATGTGTAATAAGATTATAGATAGAAAACAAATTAACATGGGCAGAATGTCAATTAATAACTCTACTAAGGCAAATTCTTGGATAGCAATACCTCTGACGGCTGTGCCAAGCAGACCTCCTGCTATTATGGCATATACAGTATTATAGATTTTAAAGAGAATATCTGTCTTTTGTTAAGGAGAAAATAGAATTTATAAATAATCAGTAGATGGTCAAATAAGCATTAATAATATATATATTTATAATAAATAAGGTATCTTATCTATTCTTTTTTATATAATTTATCCTAATTTAATATAGAGTTTATTTTTATATAAATAACATTGACAATTATACAATAGCCAAGGAGACATTTTATATATCCTATGTACTGATCACAAAATGGTCTACACCCAAGTTTTTGCTCTTTAAGGCACAACACACTCCTTCAAGTAAAAATTGGGCAATCCAATTGTTCTAAGAGGAAATCAGCTTATTAGCTTATTAGCTCTGAATAATGACTCTGGAATCTATGCTTATGACCATAGGTAAACTACTTACCTTCTCCTCCTTTGTAAAGTAGTCATAATAAGATTTTGCTCCCTCACAGGATTTTTACGAAGCATAAAGGAAACAATCTATGGATAGCTTACAACAGGGCTTGGCAAGAAAACACTTAATAAGATTTAACTATTATTTTTAAATAATAATCCTTAAAAAGTCAGGCAGAGTTAGCATTTCTGATACCAGCTTCACTTATAAAGAAACAAGTTGATCACATTTAAATTAAAAAGATGAAGCTCAAACCGAGTTTTTCTTATCCGATAGTTCATAAACTCTTCATAGTACCATGCTCATTCTTGTTGAACCAATCTACACAGGGCATGTAAGAAATAGGAAAGCTTCGTAGGTTATATCATTGGCTCTATGTGTAGGAATTTAATAAATGTAAGATGAGAGGTTTGCTGGCTAATTGGCTGAACATGAATCTGTAATTTTGAGCAGGGTGTACTCTTGCTATTTCTCACCCTGACAAATTTTTTCTTGACTGTGTGGTTTTTTTTTTCATCTTGCTCCCCTCATCTGTACAACCCTTATTTCTTCCTCCCAATACCTATTCAAATTATCCATATCTTTCAAGGGCTTCTACAAAATTTACCTCAGTATTTCCCAAACTTCCTAAGTATTGCCAGATAGATGTACTAACTGTACCGTTACTTATTTAGTAGTTTTCTTTTAATTGGTCTACTTTTCTTCTTACTTTTGTTTTGAAAGGAAACTACCATAAATGAAAAGCCAGTTTCACTTAGTAACTATAAAAACCAATATGATGTAAACAAAATAAGATTAAATTTTAACTAGATTTCCTTGTTTGTCAGAGGCTCTGGGCTTGAGGCTGGCTTATTCTTATTTAAAGATATATCAATATAAGTGTTTGATAGGTATTAACAACATATTTACATCAAATTGACAATTTGAAATTTTCCCATTGAAATAACCAGATAAAATGAAAGAAAACTGGATAGGGAATAACCTTCTCATTGTTTCATTCTTATTTAATATCACTTTCCAGTACCACCTTATACAATCTCTTATATAATGCTATGTGCCTCACAATTTGGAAAACATTAATTTATCTGATTGCCCCAGCCTCAATATTTCTCTTAGAAATTACTATTGACCATTTGTCTATGCTGCTTATTTGGGACTTAATCATAACTTTTCTTGTATGTTATTTATTCATTCATTACATATAGTCTGGACCTCTTAGGAGACTTAACAAGGATTTTTGAATTGTTACAGGTTATGTTTGAAGATTCAGGTAGGTTTAAGGCATAGGATTTTTTTTTCTTTTATGTTTTATGCCTCCCAAAGTTATTATGCATTTTTGAAGACTGAAAAAGAAACATGAAAATAAAGAATAATCAGAAGATTCTGTCTGATAGGAACTTAAATTTTATTCATTCTCATATCAAATCTGATTTAATACTTAATAACAGGAGGAAAGAGGATTTTTGTTTTCTTTGTATTCTAAGCCTTTAGAAGCTGATAAATATTTCAACTGAATCTTCTAAATACAGCACTATGCAATGCTTAAAAGTATTTTAATTTGTTATCAATAGTAGGGATTAATTACATATGTTTTCCCTTTGGGTCAATTTAGTGGAAGGAAAATTCTCTTTTAGTGAAAAGAGGTGGCTTTTAGAACCAACAGACTTGTATTATAATCTTGGCTCCACTTGAGAAAATAATTTTACGTCTCTGAGCTAATATTTGCAGATCTGCAATACGGGGAAAAGAATAGTTCCCTCGTAGACATCAGCAAATAATATATAGTACTAATTGTTGGAGTTGCATTATCCAGCCAGCAATTTTATAATAAAGTATTCATTTTCCTTTCAACATTAAATTCAGGTAGGTAGAATTCATCTCTTTTTTTCTATCATCATTCATTCACCCCATATGTTTTTATTGGGGTCCTATTGCCGTGTCTTATTTGTAGGTACTGGAATCACAGCTCTGAGTAAGAAAAGAAATCTCTGTCCTCATTGAGTTATATTCCAGCAGACAGTAAACAAATTTAAAAGAAAGAAATGTTCCATAGTTAAAAAACAAAAACAAAAAACAGTGCTGTTGAACAGTGGGGCAATGGGTTAGTGTGAAAGGTCATGGAGAGACAACCTTAGGTGAGGTGGTTGGGGAAGGCTTGTCTCAGTGATGACATCTGAGCAGAGTTGTGAAAAGTAGGAGGAAGCCAGCATGGACCTGAAAGAAGAGCACTGAGGTCGTGGGAACAGCAAGCCGAGAAGCTGTTGGCAGGATGAACACTGTGCATTTGATGTGGCAAAGAAGTAGAGAACAGGGAGCAGAATTATAGGAGCAAATAACAGGTCTAGTGCTGTAAGACTTTCCAGCCATGGTAAGATTGGAATAAGGAGACCAAGGAGCAGTCAAGTTTAAATTAATAAAGATAATTCTAGGTAGCTATTATAGATAGTGGGGGGAGAGATAGGAGTGCCAGATGGCTTGTAGACAATTAGGTGGTGAGGCATACTCGGATTTGTAATATATTTTGAAGGTAGAACTGATGGGGGTGAGAAGAAGGGGAGATTCAAGAAAGAACATGTATTTTTAAGTTTGCGCAACTAGAAGATAATGGTACCATTAATTGATCCAAGAAGGTTGGGAAGAAGCAGGTTTGAGGATGCCACTCAAGAGTTCTTTTTCAGACATATTAAATTTGAGATGCCTCATAGAAAGTCAAGTGGAGAGAGATACAAAGGATGCATGTGTATCTTGTTAAAATGTCATTACTGCTCTTCCACCTGTTCCAAAATCATTTTCTGGTTTTTTCATGTGGCAAATTTCATTCATGGTGCATATATTCAAAGTTGTTAAAGTAGTCTTTGTTTATAATTCTCTCAAGTGATTTTCCTTTCCAAAAATCTCTTAAAACTATATTTACCTTAAAGGAATGTTCTAGGTTTCCAAAATATCTGTCTGATACTTCCTGCAGTTTCTTCAGTTTAGGAGATGCAACATGTAGTAGTAGGAATATGACGCATAGCAGCCCCATTTACACTGTTAAGCACCTGTCAGAGAATTTGTTGCCCTCCTTATTATCTAGGGGTATTCAAGATGCGAGGCTGTGCCCAGTGCACTAAAAGAGGATTTGGCAAACTGCAGCCTTTGGACCAAATCCAGCCTAACGCCTGTTTTTTTTTATATATATAAAATTTTATTGGAACACAGTCACACCCACTCGTTTAGTTATTATCCATGGCTACTGTCACACCACAGTGAAAGATTTGAGTAGTTGTACAGAGACCTGTGACCCCAAAGTCTACAATGTTAACTCTTTGTCTCTTTAAGAAACGAGTTTGCCAATCCCCATTCTAAAGTTTCTTCTAGTCATGAAGTCTCATGATTTCATAATCTGAGGAAAATTGAACCAGATCTATATCCATATGCCACCTGAATTAAAGAGCATTTAATGTTAATTTAATGGTAATGATTTATTTTTTTTCTTTCTTTTCTCTAAAGCTGAGAATCCAAGTTCAATAAAAACAACAGAAAGACCAGGTACGTAAATTAATTTTCTTTTCTCTGGGTATATCCGTGGGTTAAAACAAAGCATAAATGAGGCAAAGTATACCAGTCAGTTTGAGGGCAGGGTGCAATAGTACAGGGTTAAAAAAACAACATTATATGACTACAAAAATCTTTGGGACATCTTGGAAAAAATTGCAGACCATCAGAAGAGCCAAGGACCTGCCCATTTTAGTACTCTGTGTCTAAAGTGAATGTCCAAGGCCCTGGTGAATTAGAAAGACTGTGGGATTTGTCTTCTGCACAGAACCCCACTGCTCTTGGCCTATTTCTGCAATCAGGATCCCCTCTCCCCACATGTATAGCATGCCTGAGAGCTGTCTTCTCTGTACTTTCTAATAAACCCTGGTCTTGGCATCTACAAAGATAATATGATAAACTTCAATTAACAAACTAAAATGTCATCAGTTCAAGAAGAGGTCATGTTTTACCATCCCTTAGCTCTAAACTGGATGAATCTTAGAAGATGGAACAATAAGAATTGAAAAAGAGCATTGGTCAGGGGAAAATGTTAACATTGACTCTTCCTGTTGTTTTGAAATGATAAATTTTAATCTTCCTACATCCTACCTGGCACTTGTATATATGACAACTCTCAGATTCTCGATTCTGCTCACCTAGGTAAAATAAGAAAAGTGGGAAATAAACCAGGAGGCTCATGTAACTTGAAGGAAAATGATAAAAATTATGAATGATTCTAGCACCATTTTCCCAGCCTATGTCCTAAGTAACCATCTTATCTACCATCCACCTGTGTGTTCAAGAAGTTCAGAAATGAAATTATTATGCTTTTAAGTTTTAATTAAGTTTTTCTGCTACATAGTATGTCTCCAGCAACAGAAACATTATTTAACTTCATTAATCCCTGGCTTTATTTTACCTCACTACTGTATTCTTTTATTCATACTTCCATCTGCATAGTCTAGAAATGAGCAAGCACTCAGAAAACAAAATAAAACAGGGCATCTAGGAGGAGGCTGCAGAATTGCATTGGTTGATGATTCACATTGTGTGAAGAGAAGTCCTTCCCCTCTGCTTCGTGGATGGGTTATCAAGGAGAAATAAAGATGAAAAAGATTTGAGCAGCTGCCAAAATTGTCAGCTCCTTGTAACTCTTTTGCTTAAAATACTCATATTTACAAAACGCCACCTATAAAAATAAAAATAATTGATTTTTCAAAGGAATGTAAAGCTCATTTAGAATATTTTAATTTTCAGTTATGTAAACTAGCTCTCCTAAAACAAATAATAGGCCAAATCTTTTTGAATCATGATTAGAAAGAAAAGGCATTCCACAAACCAAAATAAAGGTCAATCTCATTTCTCTATAATAAAAATTCAGAAATATTCTGTAGCTGCATAATAAATCCAAAATCACTCCAAAAAACCCACAAATTAGCAACATTATTAACAGATTTGTTTCAGTTTGCCAAAGGGCTGCTAGTGCAAATTACCAGAAATTTGTTGGCTTTTATAGTGGGGATTTATTTGGGGGTAAAAGCTTATAGTTCCAAGGCCATGAAATGTCCAGATCAAGGCAGCAGAGATACTTTCTCACCAAAGTCAACTGCTGTTGATCCTGGCCTTGTTGCCACTTGGTGAAACTAGATGACTGCTGATCTCTACCAAGGTCTCAGCCTTTCCCTCAGGACTCATCATCTCCTCCTGTGCTTCTTTGTGTTCTTTTCTGCGTCTTCTTTGTCCGTTTCTGTTGTCGTCAGCGACACAGGAATCTGTGTTTCTTTTTGTTGTGTCATCGTGTTGTGTCAGCTCTCCATGTGGGTGGCACCATTCCTAGACAGGCTGCACTTTCTTTCGCACTGGGTGGCTCTCCTCACTGGGCGCACTCCTTGCGCGTGAGGCTCCCCTATGTAGGGACACCCCCGCATGGCACGGCACTCCTTGCGCACATCAACACTGCGCATGGGCCAGCTCCACACGGGTCAAGGAGGCCGGGTTTGAACGGTGGACCTCCCATGTGGTAGACGGACACCCTAACCACTGGGCCAAGTCCGCCCTGCGCTTCTCTGTGGACGCAACCTCTTTGAGCCTCCAGGGACTTCTATTTTCCTGCAGTCCTCTCTCTCACATTGCAGAATCAAATATGCTGGTTCCCTTTTCCTCTGTGTCTGTCCTTTTATCTGGTAAGTCCTCAAATTCAATATGATCGCTTCCTAAATATAGAGTGGTTTATCAACCAACTACCATGGGCCAGGGCATTCAATAAGTATTCTTTATGGACCCATTATGTGTAACGCTAGTTAAGAGCCATGACCGATGCATGGAGCCTGCCATTAAGGTTACCAAGGGAGATTAGACATCATTATAAATGGCGGCAATAACTCATGTAGTTATGCAGGTGTAAAGTGTCAGAAGAAAGAGAGATTTCTGTTTTTCCCTTTTGCTGGGATAGAGGAAAGCAGTTTAAGAAAGGGTTCATGATAGATTTTCCTGCCTACCCGTTTTTCTAACTCTGTGTTCAGATATGATAAGGAAATGGAAGCACCCACTAAAAAGTAATAAAGGGCTCTTTATTCCCTTGGGAAATATGCAGACATTATGTGGCCATTAGGACAATTTTAAGCAATAATGGAAATCACTTTCTTTAGCCTTATCATCTTTCCAAACACAGGCAGAACTAATAACTTGTTCTGAAAAGGAGTCTTTTGGTTTTTTTGATAAGGTCCATCAGCCCTGAGGAAAAGTCAACCAAATGTGCTTGGATATAATGGGAAATGAATAAACTATTTGCCGGAAATTTTCTGGGAAATACATCACTCCCATAACAATCAGCACAACTTGTGAAAGATTTCATGGCACTCACCTTCTTTGCTTCCTAAACTGTTTCAGAACTTCAGTTGCACTGTAGACATTAAATTTGTTGAAAAGCAGAAGCCAGAGCAGACTTTACAAGTCCCACCAAACCTGACTACTGTCCTTTGGAAAGAAGGCTGCCCTGTACTGTCTGAGCAGATTCATGGTGCTTCAGGCCCTACGGAATACCCGGGGATTTGGTTGCTCACCTCTAGGAAGTCATAAAATGAAACATGAATTGTTCTATCTGAGGTAGTTGCTTATTTGAATTTTTAACTTTGAATTCAAGAACTTCACATTTATTGTTCAGTTAGGATGTGCTCAAGCTGGAAATATACATATATCAAAGCAAAATCTAGAAAATTTTTAACATGGTATTTTGTGATGCTTAAATATTAGGTGAGAATAAAGGAATTCACCTATGGAATGAGAAATATATCAATGTATGTGTGGTGGAGTTCTGACATAAATTTCCAGTTCTTTTCCAATTAGATAATAGTACAAATTCCAGGCATGGCAAAAAAAGTTTCAAGACCAGTTTAGGGATCTACTGAGTTTCTGAGAAGTACAATGATACACATTTTTGTACCATTCTGGTCTACACTGAACTGTCATAAAACTCAGTCTTCAGCTCATGCCCTGCCCAGCCTTTACTTTAGAACCAAAACAATTTGAATGGTATTGCTAAGGCAGTGTGTGCCTTCAATAAGCTTTGCAAAGTGCTTCCTTTATTATATTAGGTTAAGAAAAATTCTTTCTTGATTAGGGCCTAAAGTGAAAATAGATTATATTTCATGTGACAAAAATAAGAGGTGCATTCTTATAACTCATTCCTACTGAAATTCAGCAACTTAGGCACTATGGAGTCATGGTTAACATCCTAAACTTTAGAGATTGCATTCCAATCCTTGCTCTGTGCCTAGTTACTATGTGGCATTTTTTTGTTCCACAGACCCCTTTACCAATCAGGTGAAAATCATGGAACCCTTATTAAGTCCACACTGTACTGTGTATTTAATAAATATATCACACCTACACCAATATGTCCCCACAAGAAAAATATTTTTTTTTCTCTAACTTCAGGCTCACAGACCCATTCTTAAGAATCCCTGAGCTGTTAGAACAATGCCTGGCACTTAGTGACCCATAAGGGTTTGACAATAAAATCCTTTTCAATATTTCCCTGTCCATATTTTGAATTATTTGCATTTACATTCTTAGGTGGCATACAACACAGAGCTACTTATATATTGAAAAGTTTCATAGTAAGTTCTGGTCACATTACTCAATCTGAATTTGAAATGAGACGATGTACTTACGTTGGGAGTGGTAAGAACATTCTAAAATGTTGAGAAAAAATTTTACTGAGTGCCTTAATAATGGTGCCATAACCAAGCAAGATAAACGAAGCTCATTTAAAATCTGTTGGTTACATGGCGTAATGAGAGGAAATGGAATTTTGAGTCATTGTTGGTTTACATCTGAGCTCTTCCACTTACTGTTGAGCATGTTATCTATCTCTCTGAGTCTTGATATCCTCTAGTCTTTAAAAAACAGAATTAAAATGTTTTCTTTAAGATTAAAGTGAATTAGCACAGTGCCTTATTCCTTCTTTGTATATTGTACATAAACTTCTGGACAGTAATAGTTTTTAAAAACTATTCAAATCACAACAGAAGAATGTATCCTCCTTCATCAATGTATATTCCCACAAAGTTACCTAAAATAGGTGAATCTCCACTCATAGTTATTATTGGAGTTTGAGAATGTTATTACCTCAAATTAATCCCATTGATGGCCAAAGCAAAGTTAAGGAAATTTGAGATAAAACATTCCTTGCATTACTAGACATGTAGCTCCTGGTCAGAAAGATAAGGTACATGGGAGAATAAATTAAATTTCATCACGGGAAAACAAAAAAATATTCCTTTTGATAGTATGCCCATTAAATAACCAAGGAGTACCACTGTGCATAAAAGGACAGAGTACATATGACAAAACCACCTTGACAAGAATCTAAAACCTTAAGGCCTGAAGAAACTTCGGGTATAATTTAGCATATTCCTTTCCCAAATACAGTATTATACCAACTATACTCACAGCATTTACTTCCTGAACCACTCATGCAGCACTTATATAAAAGACTGTCATCTTCTCTAATAATAAAAGCCAACAGTAGCATGTTTTCATTTCCATGACTATCAGAATGTCAGAGTAAGTTCTTATGGCCAACTCAACCAACCGATTAATACTTGGTATTAACTCCTAGAAGGGGCCTCTTTCTTCTTTTTTTAAAAAATTAATTTATTGAAGTATATCACTCCTACATAAACATATATAAATAGTAAGTATACAATAATAGTTGTGAACTTACAAAACAAACATATATAACATAATACAGGACTCTCATAACTCCCCCCTAACACCAATAACTTGCATTGTTGTTAAACCTTTTTAACTAATGATTAAAGAGCATTGTTAAAATATTACTACTAACCAAAGTATATTGCCCCCAACCAACCCTGTTATTATTATCTTTATATCATTTATATATGAACATACATAAACAATTAAGTGTATAGTAAAAGTTGTGAACTTACAAATCAAACATGCATAACAACATACAGGGGTCCCATACATCAACCCTCCACCAACAACTTGCATTGTCATAAGACATTTGTTACAAATTATGAAATAATATTGTCAAAATCTTACTACTAATCATAGTCCTTATCTTACATTTGGTGTGTTTTTCCCCCAACCCACCCTACCATTATTTTTTAAATATATTTTTTATGACAGAAGTTGTAAACTTACAAAACAATCATGCACATGTGCAGAACTCCCAAACAATACCTCTCTATCAACTTACCACACTTCAGTGGAACATTTGCTACAGGTAAGATAATATCATCTGATTGTTACAGTGCCCATAATTCACATATGTCTCATATTTTCCATACAGCCTCATTATTAACACATTACATCTTTCACATAGATGCAAGAATATTATTTCATTACTACTAACCACAGTCCATTGGTCACTCCAGCTGTGTTTTTCCCATGCTTCTCCACAATTTCAACACCCTGCAGTAGTGATGTACATTTGCTCTAGCTCACAAAGGACACTCTTGCATTTGTACCATCAACCACAATTCTCATACACCTCTTGGTTTACTGTGCTATTCAGTTCCTAGATTATTCTCTAGCATTCTATCATTTGGCATTTATATACCTTTTCAGTCACATCCCCATTTATAAACTAGCTGCTACTCACTATTTGTTACCATCCACTCTACACATTTCCACACTTTTACAGTAAAGCTAATCAAAACTTCCACATATATTAAATAGTAGTCTCAGTCCTCCTCTTATCTCCTTTAAGAATCCACCACCTACCACCAGGTCTTGAAGATATTTTCCTACAATTTCTTCTAGAAGTTTTATGGTTCTTCCTGTTATTTTTAGGTTTTTGATCCATTGTGAGTTAATTTTTGGATAAGGTGTGAGATAGGGGTCCTCTTTCCTTCTTTCAGCTATGGATGTCCAATTCTTTCAGCACCATTTGTTGAATGCGTTGTTCTGCCCGAGCTGTGTGGGTTGGACAGGCTAGTCAAAAATCATTTGAACATACATGTGAGGGTCTGTTTCTGAACCATAAATTTGGTTCCATTGTTCTATGTGTCTGACTTTAGGCCAGTATCATGCTGTTTTTATCAGTATAACTAGGTAATAAGATTTAAAGTTTGGAGATAAGGGTTCGCTTTTCCTTTTTATGATGTTTTTGGCTATTCAGGACCCCTTACACTTCCAAATAAATTTGATAATCATATTTTCAATTTTTCTTTAATGTTGGTGAATTTTTATTGGGATTGCCTTGAATTTGTACATCAGTTTAAGTAGAATTGACATCATGATATTTAGTCTTCCAATCCATGAGCATGGAATATTCTTCCAGTTATTTAGGCTTTTTTAAAAAATTTCTTTTAAAATTGAGTTGCAGTTTTCTGAATGCAAGTGCTTTACACCATTGGTGAAATTTATTTCTGACTATTTGAGTTTTATTTGTCATATTTTATTTTCACCACTTTTGACACTTTTAGTTACTTTTATTGATAAAATCTTCATTTCTAGAATCTCTTCCAGGCCTCTCTCTCCCGTCTTTTCTTTAAAGATTCTAGCATGCCCTTTAGTAGTTCTTGAAAATCTGGTCTCTTGCTTAGAAATTTTCTCAGTTTCTGTTTATCTGTGAATATTCTAATCTTGTCCTCATTTTTGAAAGACAGTCTTGCTGGATTTAAGATTCTTGGGTGGAAGTTTTTCTCTTGTAGTATTTTAAATATATCAGACCACTCTCTCCTTGCCTCCATGGTTTCTGGTGAGAAATCAGCATTTAATCTTATTGAGTATCCCTTATAAGTTATGCATTGCTTTTCTCTTGCTGTTCTCAGAATTCTCTCTTTATCTTTGGCATTTGACATTCTGATGAGTATGTGTCTCAGAGTTGGTCTATTTGGATTTTTTCAGATCAGAGTACATTGTTTCTTGGATATGGATATCTATGTCCTTCTGTAGGGTTCTGAAATTTTCTACCATTATTTCTTCAAATATTCTTTCTGCCACCTTTCCCTTCTCCTTCTGGGACACCCATGGCATGTATGTTTGCATGCCTTTTGCTGTCAATTTAGTTCCCTGAGACCTTGTTCAATTTTTTTCCATTCTTTTCTTAAACTCTTCTTTTGTATGTTCATTTTCAGAGGCCTTTTCTTCAAGGTCACCAGTCCTTTCTTCAGCCTCCTCAAATCTGCTATTATATGGTTCCAGTGTTTTTTTTAAATTTCATTGATTGTACCTTTCATTCCCATAATACCTGCTATTTTTCTATGAATGCTTTCAAATTCTTCCTTGTGCTCATCCAGTGTCTTCTTAATAACCTTAATCTCTTTAGCCATTTCATTGAATTTATTAAGATTTGTTTGAACATCTATGATTAGTTGTCTCAACTCATTTATGTCATCTGTAGGCTTTTCTTTAACTGGCCATAGCCCAGTTAAAGGAACAAGATTGTAATTTTTTGTTGGTGTCTTGACATCTGGCTTACTAGATTATTTATTATGGGTAGAGTTTTTCTCTTTAGTTTAGGGCTTCCTGCCTTTCCTCCCTTGCTGGTTGTGCAGCATTTAGTTGGTGCTGTAAGCTGTGGAGACTCAAGCTTCCCTAATTTTGCCAGGGACTAATTAAGCTTCTTTCAACTTTCTCCTTTACCAGGGCTAGGGACAGAGTCACAGCTGTGTAGAATAATCCAAGTCATGCAGGCCTAGACAGTAGTTTCCCAGAGAGACTGATAAAGCTTCGTGCCCTTTTTCCCCTACCTGGGGCAGGAATGGAGCTGCAGATGTGGGCAGCAATATATGTAGTGCAGGTCTAAGATGACCGCAGTTGCCCCAGTAAACTTCCAATTTTCTGCCTGTGCCAGGCAAAAGTACCTGCAGTTACCTGGATAGGCTGGTGCAGGGCCTGCCAGCCTCCTCCATGCCAGAGGTGGGGCTGAAGCCTAGGTTAGGGCTGCAGGCCATTCTTGGTGAAAGAAACCAGTTCCTGTGGTCACTGTGATTTTCAGTTGGCCTGGCTTCCCCTCAGGCTGGGAGCAGAGTTAAAAGTGTAGCAATAGCCTCTGTCCAACTTGGGCTGATTCACACCCCAGCTGTTCCCAGAGTTATATCTTAGCCATCCTAGTTTATCAATCAGTAGCCAAAATCAGCAACCAACCATCTTCTCCTCCCCTGTTTTTGGGAAATGGAGCTTCAAATTCCAGACACAGAATAGCTCTTGGGATGTCTAGCTGCCAGAGTTAGACAATCACTGGCCTCTGTGGCTTGGCTGGTAATTTCCTGGATAGGCTGCTGCAGGTCCCCACAGCTTCCTCCCCGCTGGAGGTGGGACTGGGGCCTAGGCTGGAGCTGCAATCTGATCTGGGTGGAAAGAAGCCAGTCCCCACCAGCACTGGGATTTTCAGTCTGTCCCACTTTGCCTCGTGCCAGGCACAGAGTTAAGACGGCAGTTCCCAGCCTCTTTCTGACTTGGACATGCTCAAACTTAGGCTGTTCTTAGAATTATACTTTAGCCTGCTGAATTCACTCATCAGTAGCTGAAATTGGTGCCCAACTGTCTCCTCCACCCCCATTTTTGGGAAGTGGAGCTTTCAATTCCAGCCATGGAACAGCTCCTGAGGCAGCTTGTGCCTCCATGGCGTGGAACGCTCTACTTAGAAATGTTCTCTGCAGATGGGCAGTCTCCTCCCTCCATTCCTTCAAGTATGTTGCAGGATGCTCTTCTGGCCTCCTGGAGCCCCCAAACAGGTGCTTCAGCTAGCTCCAGATAGCTCTGGGTGTTTACTAACTGTCCTATAGCAGAAGCTGACTCTAGGAGCTCCTTACTCTACTACCATTTCACTGATTTTTTTCTTTTTGTTTTGTTCTGATTTCCTATTTCTATTTTATTAACCTTATGACATATGTCATTGTTTAAATCCTTAAATCATTTTTAAGAGCCATCTTATAAGTAAAATTCAATTGAAAACAATATATATATATTTTTTTATTATGACCCTGACATATTGCTTTGCTTTGTTTTTTTACCTCGTTTTACATCTTTCAACTTGGGTTATGCTTCTTACCTGCCCTAAAAGAATGTAAGTTCTTAAATGCAACATTGGATCCAGAGTAGGTCTGTCTGCTTCTGTTGTAATTGTTAAATAAAATGAAAAAAAATCACAATACAAATAATTTTTTAAATATATACCTGTCCTTATAGTAAGATAAACAATTATCTTATAGATTCACTTTGCCTTTACTAGCAGCTACTACGGCTGCCAAAAAAGTTTGTTTACTATTCAACCAAAATTTATAGGCCCTATTTCCAGACACTATTCTAGCAGTTAGGAAACATCAGTGAGCAAAATAGGTAAAGATCCTTTGCCTCAAGAATGTTAATGTTTTGGTAGAGGAGACAAACTCTAACCAATAAACATAAAACATAAGGAAATTATACAGTAAATTAGGTGATAAGTGTTAGTCAAAAAAACATAGAACAGGGTAAGAGGGAGGCATATGAATGCTGGAGATATGGGGATAAATTTGCAGTATAGAATAAAGTGGTCAAAGTAGACCTCCCTGAAAATATTTAAATGAAGTTGATGAAACTGAGTCACCCAATATCTCGGAATAGAGCATTCTAGCAGAATTAGAACTCAGGCAAGGGCTGTAATTTGGGCCATGCTTGCTGAGTTCAAGAAATAGCACCGAGTAAGTGGACAGGGTAGAGTCAAAGAATTTACCAGGTGGATTACTCAGGTTTTTGTGAGCTATTACAAAGATTTAGCCTTTTTTTTTCTGAGTGTGATGGAGAATCAATGGGGATTTTGAACAGAAGAGTGATGTGATCTTATTACTGTTTTAAAATTATCACCCCGAGAGCCCAGCAGAGACCATCAGTTGAAGCAAAGGTTCTTTTTGCAAGCTATTGAGAAGAGAGATGATGGGAGTTTGGACCAGGGTATTGAAAGTGTATGTAGCACGAACTGTGCAAATTCTAGATTTTATCTGGATACAGAGCTAATATATATTCCTTATGGTTTAGAAAAAGATTAGTCAAAATTGATTTGAGATCTTTGGTCTGAGCAGATAGAGTGAATGGTTATTATCAGTGAGAAGAGGAAGGCTGCAGGTAAAAAATAAATGTTACCATTTGGACATGTTGAGTTTTAAATATTTATTATTGCTGAGCAGGTGGAGGGAGTTATTAATCTAGAAATTAGGAAAGAAGTATGGCATAGAAGTATAATTTTGGGAATCATTTGCATTGATGTCAGAGTTATACCTTGAAGTTGGATGAAATCACCAAAGAAATGAGTGTAAGTAGAAACAAGGCTCAAGGACTGAGCCCTGGAGCACTCCAAGATTAAGAGATAAGAGAGAAGAAGAGAAATCAAATGGGAGACTGTGAAGAATAAGCCATGAACTAGGAGAAAAACCAATAGAGGATGCCTTAGTGGAAGCTGTTTAAAGAAAATGTGTTAAGGATGAGGGAATAATTTATTGTGTGAAAGGCTGACAAATTCTTAAAATGGGACACTAACTCATCAAATTACAATTAAAGAACCATTCAAATTATTTATAAATAATAGAAAAGAATGAATGGCCATTCAATTCATTTGAGTTTAGTCCTTCAGGCACATATTAAATGCTTATATAGCAAAAAGAATAGTAAGCAAAATAAAGGAAACAAAAATAAAGTAGTTTTATTTTCTTCCTCCCACTAGAATGTTTTATTCTCTACTGCTTCCTACCCATATTGCCTATTATTATCTCTGTATCTCATAGAACTTCCTCTCAATTCATTCTTTCTAATTTTCAAATTTTAAATTAATAACATGATGAATTCAGCTTACATCTGTGCAGTATGTGTGTTTATATGTTAATACTTGGTTAGCATGAAATATCTCAAGGAATTTTTACCATACTTTCAAAACCCAATTTGGATATATAATCTGACGTATGAGCTAACAGAACAATTGAAATTGATAATGTTCTAGAAATTCTGAATAAAGAATTACCATAATTATAGGCATTATGTTTTCATTTCAACAGATACTTTCTTAGAGAGCGCTACCTAGTATACTTGTGCAATCCAAGAGACTAATCTAATAGTGAGACTTTAGTCGGTACTGGAATGGAGGAGAGGATGTTTGGAGACATTGAAGCAGGCATGGGGGAACTTAGTACTGTAGTTGAAATCATACTGTGTAGGTAGACAAAGGTTTTACTAATGACTTCAGAGGGATAAACTCCTGTGTGCTTGTTCACAGTAAAGAGGGGTAACGTATATAATAGAAAGGACCCCAGAAAAGCTGTCAGGAGATCAGGGTACTAGTTATATCTTACACACTAAATAACTATGAGAGCTTGACAAAGTCTTTTAAACCTTTCTGGGCCTCAGTTTTGTCACATATAAAATAAAAAGTTTGAAAAAGTCAGGATTGGCAAATGCATATCATGATGCTGCCACTCAACTCCTTCTGTGCCCAGAACGGCCTCTGAAAACAGATCATGTCTCATTTTCTCAGTTATGGCTTCATAATCCTTCAGAGCACAGCATACAACTCATTTCCAATTGAGTATGGTTGGCACTCAAAATAAAAATTATTCACCATTCCAACCAAAGTTTAGAGAGCTTCAAGCAACATGAGACGATGACTATGTTTGTAATTCTTCAGTTTGATAAACTATTTTCTCCCAGAACACAAAAGATATTGACTAATAATTCTTAAATTCTAATGCCTAGTACAAGATCTGACTTACAGTATATCCTCAACAAATATTACTAGAATAAAAAAATGAACAAATAAGTAAATAGCTAACTTTGAGAGCTTGCTTTGTGTTGAGCATTTTGCATATGTTCTCTTTTAAACTTTGCAATGATTTTTGAGATACATTCTTTTTTCAGTCCCATTTTACTGATGAGTAAGGCAAAACTTATAAAGGTCAATAAATACATATATAAAAATATGCACACATACAAACTTATATATGCACACAGATATAAGTGATAGATATATACATATAAGTAAATATATATGCATTTATATGCATATATATATACAAACATACAAAGTAACCTGCAGATATGTGACTCAGACTTGATTCTGTTTGAAAGCATGGCCATACTCTCAACCAGAGGTGCCACCAAACCCTGGTAGAGAAGGGCTAGAGTCCCAAACTGCCATCCTCATTAGCCAAAAGACAAAAATTACAGTTACATATAATACTCAAGATTATTTGGTTGCAACAACAGAACCCAACTTTGTTTAACCTAAGCCAAGTATATATATGCTTTTTAATTAAAAGTACACTGGGAAACTCACAGTCTAAACAAGGATCCAAGCCAGTAGATTAATAGACAGTCCTTTCAGAGTTCCATTCTGGAATAACTCAGCTTCAACAATTTTCTCTCCTTGAATTACTCCACTCAAATTCCCAGAAGAGAACTTTGGTCCTAGAATATCCCTTAGGAACTTAAGGTGGAGTAAGAAGGAGCATCTCATATAACCACACGAAGTAGGAAAGAAATGGTTCCCCACAGCAAGACTTAGGTCCTTTCACTCAAAGAAGGGAGAGGTAAGAAACAACCAGATGTCTCTTGTAAGAAATGGTGCCCTACTCTTCTGATTCCAGTTTAAAATTTTTAAGGCTCCATTTTTGCCTCCAGTATAAGTGATCTTTCAAACAGATGTCAGTGGCAACTGTTTTTGACTGAATACTCAGAGAAGCAGAGTTCAAGATGCAGTTAAAAAAAAATAAAGACAAAAAAACAAACAAAAAATAAAGGTATTAGAGATTCATTGCAAAAAAAAAAAAAAAAAAGATGCAGTTGAAGGTACAAGGATTTTATTAGGGAAAATGCCTGTGAAAGAAAATGAAGAGAGCAGCTGGAGAGGCGGGAAAAGCTGTCAGACTGCAATGAACTCTGGCATGGAGAGGGGACCGGGAAGGAATGTTGGGTGGAAGCATCCTAGACTGCCATGCAATCTAAGGAAAGCTCAAGAAGACCATCAGAGAGTCTCCCAATCAAATTCTATCCTCTGAAGAGTCTGTGTTTTCCAGGAACAGGCTTACCTTAATATCCCTGCTGGCTCAGTCATCGACTGGGAACAGACAGTGGGGAGACCTGGCACAGGACAAACAACAGTGAATTTCATAGTGCAGCTGAGACCTTGGTCAATTCTGCTGCCCGTAGAGAGAGTCATTTAGGCTTGTTCTCACGGCCATCGCAGGTGCCCTGGAGCATTTCCATCAATAAGGGCTGCTGTCGTTCAATCTCCCAAAGAATTATCAAAGAATTGGTTTCTAGCAACAGCCGGAGATATAATCAATGGGATAAATTTAGATGCATATAATTACAGTAGGGTTAATCCTTAGGGTCTCTGCCTCAAACATCTTGTTCCAAGTTCTCAGAAGTTTGAAAACTGAATTTAAATCAGACACAGCATATTCGCAATTCAATAGTCATTACAATCACCAAAAGCCAGGATTCAAGAACATCATCAAATGCTGTCCGTGCCGTGTCAGGGCACAATTTATTACAGGGTCTTCGGCTTCTGAGCAGAGCAAAGAAGCATCTGAAGACAGAAATGACTGAAAAGACTATATATTTTTGCACTTAGAATATTTTTTTAATTAGATAGATTGTCTTTGATTGGAAGGTTCAACTCTTGGGAACCTAAGCATCATCATCATCATAGGTAATGCTCTTAGTATCAAGCACACTTATAGGCATTTTAAATTTATTAAGTCATTTAATTTTCACACCATTATGATGTAGAACTATTATAATCCCCGTTTGTAGATGTGGAAACTCAGGCACAAAAAGGTTAGATGACTTACCTAAGATCTACAGCCAGTAAGTGCTAGATTCAAATGTGAACACATGCATTCTGGCTTTGGAATCATACTCTCAAATACTCCACTATACAGCTCTTATACCTTCTCTGCCATTGCTATTTTGGAAGTAACTTAGGATAACCAAATCCTCACAAAACTCACAGAGATCAGCTCCGAACACCTCATGGATCCCTAAACCTTACCCAAAGAAAGAAAAATATCAACCTCACAATTTATGAATTCTGCCAATATAATACTTTTGACAATATGATCATGCCAAAGGATGAGGTTTCTTTTTTAAATCAGATTATTCTACTGATTACCTATAGACCATTAGTAATAACAGTTGGCCATTAGATAATCAACATATTTTAAGTAGGAAAGCTCAGAACTTTATCTGAATCAAATAGTTATACCAGTCTTGAGGCTGACACTTAGCCTGTCCATGAGGTGGTAATAAGGTAGGCTGTGGAATCTTGAAAGTTAACCCTTAAGATTAACTTTCTCCAGGAGGATTAATTGAGATTCATCCTCAGGTGGATTAATACTGTGGATTATTGAACCAGTCATCTTACTCTCTGGCAACACAACCAAGAGAGCATCATCCTAACTAAAGCACTTGACTCTGGAAAAACAACCAAGGTTTAAGCTCTTCCCTACTTTTTCATTTAATATTCCTTTTTCTTCCTGATTATGCACTAGCTGACATTTTCCTTTATTCCTCCCATAGAGCTATTGGATGGCAGGAACCGTACAGCCTGTAAACATTTTTCTTACCCCACTGATGTCAAAAATACATGAGCATGCCGTGTGTGCCAGCCTGTGGGTAGCAAAGAAGGAAAGAGCCAAGGCAATGTCAATTTATTTGGCCAATTATATATGGCCTTAATATTTCTAAGGCAGCTATAATCATCAGAGATGTCTCTTAATTCAGCCAAGCAGTCAGCTATATTTCAGTGCACATGCAGTGTAGCTAGAGCTCCATGTAGGGTATGGTGAGAATTATGGTCTCTGAACTCCAGGAACTTGCAAGTCAGTGGAGAGACAAGGCAATCTGGTAGGATAAAAATAGAGCACGTAATACCAAAAAGAAATAAATAAAATTAAATGTGTATTTTTAATTTTCTAAACAAAAAATACATTTTATCCCAACTTCACAGGAATAACTACTACAAACATATAAAAACATTTAGTTACTTATATTGCCTTTCAACTTATTGAGATATGAGGGTTTTGATTAATATAATTTTATTTATACTTTTGTTTCAGTTCTGATTGAAGATAGCAAATATTGAATAAGCAAAAATTAAAAAGCTTAAAATAAATTTATAATTAACATTTTCCCTGGAAGAAAAGAGCATGGACCATGGTAGAAATACAGCCAAACATCAGTTACTCTAAATAAAGCACCCTAATTTAAATAACTGCTGAGATTTAGTGATAAAAACAAAGGAATCTTCTTTGCTTTTCCCCCAACCTCCTAACCAAAGTCTCATTTTCAAATTTTTCTCTTCAACCATTAAAAAACACTATACAATCTGAAGTATAATGGAAAAAAACCATCACAAAATGTGTAATATCTGAAATTTGAATAATGCTTTTGCGTAGACTAGGCTATTTATATCCCACAAGAAACTTGTGCAGTAGATTATAGCCTATGATAACATACTTACTTGCGTTTTCTTGGCCAGTTCTTGATGATACAATACTTAACCCAAAGTTTTGTGATTCTAAATTTAATAATTTTTCCAGGAGGAAGAGATGACCTTATGGTTTAGTGTTAGCATTATCATTCATCCTATTGTTCAATGATAGACAGCTCCCACAGATCTTCAGAAAAACAAACTGTTTGAATCTGCAAAGAAATTCAGTATGAAGAGTTAATAACATAGTCTGACTCTGAATTTGTGCTTTTCCTACAGTTACTATACAGTCAGATGCCTCAACTTCTAAAACCAGTATGTCAATGTTACCCTCGATATCAATGTCAGAAAGCACCTTGCAGTCTCAAGGTATGACTTCCTTGTCAAAGAGTGGAAACTTGCTTTACTCAACTCCTCCTCACCAAGAAAACAGCCAAACTTGATTTTAAAGAAACAGCTTTTTCAGGATGAGATCGAATTTTTTTCACTTGAAACATCATAACCATAAATTACAGAGGCTTACTTAAATGGGGGGAGATGGCATGTAAGGAGTGTCACATATTAACCAAATGTAATTTACTTTTCCTTTCTTAAAATAATAGGCACTGAGAATGGAAAAAACACAAGCTCTTCTTCAACCAACCCCTCTTATTCCAGTGAGTAACAGACCTATCTTCAATTCTGGCAATAAATATGCAGAATATTTTAATGTGCCTATAAGGGAACGGATTAAAGCATGGATAGCCTTTTTTCAGTGTTACTGGACCTACAATCCAATTACAAAACTTTCCTAACAGTAAGAGAATTTCCTGCAAATGAAGCCAATCTTAATGAGCATCCCTTTGGGGTTTTTTTCTTACTTTAGTGCTAAGCAATTACTACCAAGGGCCAAAGGTGAATTGATGAACTAGTCTCAGATAAATCAAAATACATGGAATAGATCCACATATAAATGAATTGTTCACTTTTGAAAATAGCCTTTTTTAAAATGTCTATCTTAGCTAGTACAACTATGTCACATAACATGTATATGTATGCTAAAGTTGACTATAGAATATTTTATAATTTCCCTAGAAATTACAAATAAGGTGAATATATATGACATGGGTATCTTAAAAGATGATCTTAGGTTTAGGTAAAGAAATTCCATTAAATACGTCAGCACAGAAATTATTGACCTGCTTATTCATGACATCTTCATTTGGGGAGGCAGTAATGATAGTAATCCCATGACATTTAATTCAGTAGGTCTCACACAAGGTCTATCATAAACCTAGCAAAGCTTACTTAAAAAAATATTTCAGTGTGACAGGGGTATAAAACACACTAAAATGAATTGGATAACTATTCTAACCCCCCTGATAAACAAATGAAGAGCACATAAGCAAGCAGAATGCCTAAGTAGTGACAATAACTTCTACCATAACTCTGTTATCTCTGCTTATACCCCTATGACAGCCTTTTTGCCTGGACATCACAGTCTTTTTATTATGGCAAATGACTGTTAGAAAAGAAGGCAGTTGCTAAAAAAAGCAAAAATCATCTTTTTCATAAAAGAAGGAAAAATTCTCCCTAAGTTAATGGAGCAATAACCACTCCCCCAAGCACACAGGCACGCATAAATACACATGTGCACACACGCACAGGCACACACCCACGTACACACATATGAACATCTCTCTTGAGCTATGCTGTCCATTTTTAAAAATCAAGTCCATTATGATATCCACTTATGTTAGTGTATGCCTTTTCTAGTTTAAAGATAGTATTATGGAAATATATTTGTAAGGTTTTTGGAAAACCAGCATTTTAATTAGAGCAGTCTTGGTATGAGCTATATAATTTTTTTCAGCAACTTTATTATAAAGCACTAATGAAAAAATCTATGACTTTAGCTCTAACCATGGGTCTAAAGAACATCTTCTGCCTTTCTAATCCTTCACCTCTTCACGACTCTGGTCTCCAGAGAGGGGAAGGAACTGTCTCCCTTAGGCTTGGAATTTTGTTTCAGAAAGGCTACAAGACTGACATCAAGTGGATACATCAGAAATGACAACAAGAGCAAAACCCATGAATCAGATAAATCTACTTTGCCAAAAATAAAATATTTTAATAGAATAATGTTTAAAAGAAAATGTAGGCATATATGATTTTGCTCTATTGGTGAACTATCTATTGTGAAATTCAATAGTTGTTCTAATTGACAATGCGTCTAACTTTTTTTAGGTATTATATTGCCTGTGGTTATTGCATTGATTGCAATAACACTCTCAGTATTTGTTCTGGTGGGTTTGTATCGAATGTGCTGGAAGATAGACCCAGGTAAGTAACAGTGTTTTGTTTTGTTTTGTTTTTTCTTCCCTAAAAGGAGAATGTGTTCCCAGTCTAAACTTGAATTTAAACATTTAATGGGAAAGAGGATTTATAAAGAAATAAAATGAGATACCATATTCCTTGATCACAGAAATGGAGGGAAATGGGAAATGCTGGTGAATGTAAAGGATGAGGATTAACTTTTATTGATAGATATTATCAAATACAGGCAAGCCTCGCTCTAACGAAATAGCCCCAGTTTTGCAGATGGTTGGGAATATCATAGTAAAGAGAATGTAAAATGACATGCCTCTTCTGTAGTGAAGATTTATTCCATTTCCATGTAACAAGAGAATAAAGGGAGGTCTTGCTAAAGATTTTGCTTAGGGGCCCTTAATCTCAAGAAAAATCAACTATGACTTACTTACGTCCTTGAAACCATAGCTGCCTTCCAATGAAAGGGTCTTCCATGATTATGAGTTCAGCTAAGCAAACCAGTTCTTAGGATTGAACACTGTTCCTATTTTTAGTAGGATTTTTGTTTAGCAATCCTCTATTAACCTTTTTAATCTCTCTAATAGCATTTAAAACGTGTTCTTTCTTTGAAAGCGACACTGTTCTCTTCTAGATCTAAAAATCTTGTGCTGTTTCTTCCTTTCGCAATTTCATCTTCCTTCCCTTGTCCCTTATATTTACACTTCCCATAATTGTAATCATTTTTGGATTCTTTTATAAATAAACGTTTTATTTTAGAAAAGATTTAGATTTCAGAAAAGTTGCAACGATGGACAATGAGTTTTCATATACCCTGCACCCACTTACCTCTATTAATAACATTTTATGATAGCGTGGTAGATTTGTCCCAATTAATGAACCAATATTGACACATTTTTACAAACTAACATATCTACTTTATTCCGTCTTTTTTTCTGTTCCAGGATCACTTCACTCTGTACTCCAACTGAATTTTCCTTCAGTTCCCATGGTTCATTTCTCCCCTACATTATCTTAACTCCAATCCAGACCTATGTCCTGAACCAAATCAAAATACTAAACTGCCTCTGCACACCTCTATTGGGAATACCAACAGGATGTTCCAATTTTTAAAATATAACATCAAATTCATTGTATCCCCCTTCAAAATTTGCCTTTTCTCCCACCTTCTTGTTTCATTCAGTGTCTTCACACACGGTTGACTAAATTAATCTTCATGGTTATTCTCTATTTCCTCCCTTTCTTCTCTGTCTACATATAATAACAAATGTTTTGGTCATTTTTTCTCTGAAATATCTCTCAATTCTGTCTCCTTCTATTTATATCCATTGTACTAACTATTGCCTGGACTATTATAATACCTAAATGGCTTCTCTGTTCTCAGTCTCCTTCTATATACTTAATTCACAAATGATTTCCCATTCTACCACAGGATTTCTCTTCCGTTGTCCTATTTATGTACAACCTTTGAGAGGGTAGCATCCATACTCTTTATTAAGTCATGGAAGCTTCCACTGACCATTTCTTTTTCAACCTCTGCCATTGTTCAACTTAAACTTATGTTCTAGTCACACTTGGAACACTTGTTGTACCCTGGGTGTCCACTGTAGTGTCATACATCCATTCCTTCATCCATGATATTCCTTTTAAGGAATGTTCAGACTAGCTCTTAGTTTGTATAACACACCCAATCTCCATTTGCCCCACTAAGAACCAACTCAAACACTGATCTACTTATTGTTTTATGACACACCACATCTTCAAGAATGGATTTGCTCGTTCTTTCATGGTCAATTCTACAGAATTTTCTGATATCATTCATCATATGATATTATAGTTACTTCTCAATCCTTCTAAGCCATAAACCATAAATTGCTCACGTCATAATGTATCTAATACATAACTGATCCTTAATATATGCTCATTGAATTAGTTTTTTTTTTCAATTTACAACAAAACAATACCCTCCCTTTCAACATTTGGATTCTACATAGTTCACCAGCAAAATCCTACCTAAGTATCATAAGCTGTTAAAAAGCAAAGAGCAATTTGTTATATAATATATGTGTTTACCCCATGGACATTGTGCCTCCAGGATACTAACAGATACTGTTCCTCAGGTAAATATTTGACTGAAAGGCACATGGACAGTTTGGGACATGAGCATGACAGTGGTAGGGAAAGTTATGAGGCAAAAGCAGCTCAATTCATTTTAGCTCGTGGTGGAAAATAAGAAGAAAAAAATCAATGACTTTTCCTTTGGCAGTAAGTAAATAAACTTCTTAACAACACCTGAAATATGTTTCCTTAAACAGTCTCCAGAAAGGAAATAGCATTTTTATAAATCAGTTTAATTTCTCTCACTTTTTAATTCACCAATCCTGTCTTCTAAGGGAAATCAACCATCCTAGTTAAAGCTCATGAGTGTTGAGTATATGAAATAGGTAAAAATTATCACCCTAAATCCATTTGTAAAAATACCCCGTATTGAAAAGCTGCTTTGCACTTGATTATTATTTGAAAAGTTGACAATTTTCTATTAAAGAGGACTGTATGTATGAAACGGATTCTTCAGAAAATGTTTACAATTCATATGACTATGGAAAATTATTAAGAACTCATATGGTACTTTAAAACCAAGTTTGGCAATTGTACAATTAGCCAAATCATATGATTACTGTTAATTTTGTTTTACAAACAGAATCTGCAGCCTTACCATTAATTCATTACCATTAAATTAGCATCATTAAACACCTGCAGTTAATCACTCTCCGTGTATGTGAGTGAGATTCCATTAAGCTGAGAAACCCACTCTGCTCTCTGGAAGACAATATGATATCAGAAAGTTTGGAGTGATACTAAGCTTATCTGAATAATGTTAACAGTCTGAGCTTTAACCCTAATAAGAAACCATAGATAAAGAAAGTAGTTTGTTGGCATGCATCTATCTGCTACTGAACCCATCATTATGGCTCTGTAAGAAAAAATATTAAAAGAAGCATGCACAGAAATATCAACTTATTTTGAAACACAGAATGAGCGTCATGGATAACATAAAAAAAGACTGTTAGAGGAATCATAAAAATTGCTGTTAAAACTTTGCTGATGATCGAGAAGAGCAAGATAGGCTTAGATGGTGAGCAGCTATGGGGTCATGGATAAAAGCATATGATGGCATATCTTAGTCAAGGTGACAGAAATAAAAGCAGAAAAAATATAAGTGGAAGTCAAGACCTGTGTAAAACAAGGATGGTCAAGGCCAGTAAAATCACATTTAAAGGGCATATAATAATAACAAGGACTGAATTAAAAAGGAAAGAAATCCAAGAGATGGGAGCTGAGTAGCAATGGAATAAAACCTGTGCAAAATCATGAATGGAACAAGAGGGACCTCAAGCAATCACATTAATCATTGCTTGCAAAACTGCCCCTTCATTAATTGAGATGCACAGGTATATTGGCCTGGCTTAAGGAGAGGGAAAAAATAATTTTTTAAAAGAAGAAAAAAAATTAGAGGTCTTACACTCTTTCATGTCAATCTGGAGCAATCCAGACAGTATGGTATTTGCATAAAGGATGATATTTAGGTCAATGGAAAGAAAGAAGGAGGAAATGGACCCACACACATACATCAATTGATTTTGACAAAGGTGGTGAAGAAATACAATGGGAAAAGGATAGATTTATCAAAAATAGTGAAAATCTTTTTTGGCCTTCAGTTAAGGAAAGACTTCTTAAGTACGACGTTAAGTGTATGAACCACAAAAGGAAAAAATTGATAAATGGATCGCCATCAAAATTAAAAATTTTGTCCTTCAAAGGACAATGTTTAGAAAATGCAGTGGCAAGCCACAGACTGGGAAAAACTATTTGTAAAACATGCTTGATGAATTACTGTATTGAAAATACAGAATGAATTCTTAGAACACATTAAGAAGACAAAACTAATGGGCAAATAATTTGAAGAGACATTTTTCAAAAAAAGACATACAAATGGCCAAAAAGCACATGAAAAAATGTTTTACATAATCACCTGGTAATGAAAATTAAAGCTACAATGAGATACTATTGCAACATCCCCCAGAATAACTAAAATAGAAAAGACTAGCAACACCAAGTAGTGGTGAGGATGGGGAAAATTGAAAATAGAATTATCTTATATTGTTAGTGGAAATACAAAATAGTATAGTACAGCCATTTTGGAAAACAATTTGGTAGTTTCTTATAAAATAAGAATGGCAGAAAGCACATCAGTGGTTACAAAAGTCCAAGGTTAGGGTAGAGAGGGGATTGGCTGCAAAAGGGGATGAGGACATAAAAATGTTTGGATATTTTCATAGTGGTTAAAATTAAAAACAACAACTGAGGGAGTGTTTAGTTCCTAGCCAGGGGAGCTCTATCACAGTCCCTAAAGGAACAGCAACAATCCCCCAAGTGCAACGGCAAAGACCAAAAAAGAAGGAAGGTCCAACAATGAGCCCTTGATACTAATGACTATGCTTGTGAGCCTGTGCACCTGGAATAAGAACAAAGTCTAGAGCTGCAGGGTGCCCAAGAGTTACCTCCTGAGAGCCTCCATGTTGCTCAAATGTGGCCAGTCTTGAAGCCAAACTCAGCATGTAAATATGTTGCCTTCCCCGCAGTGTGGGACATGACTCATGGGGATGAGCCTCCCTGGTGCCGAGGGATTACTACCAAGTACCAGCTGATGATGTAACTAGAAAATGACCTTGAATAAAAGGGTCAACTCGGACCAGCAGAATATCTCAGTCTACATATAATACCAGGAGTTAAAAATGCTTTTTGACCTGAAGGAAAGGGGGAAATGGAAAGGACAAATGAGTTTATATGGCTATGAGTCTCTAAAAAGAGCCAGGAGGTTATCAGAGGGGTTGCCCTTATGCACACGTGAGCAGAGTCCCAGAGACAGATAAAGTCCAGGTATTGGTTCTGCTGAGGGCTACAGAGACCCACAGTTTCTATGGTCATGGCAGAAGGAGTTCAGTGCCATCTCAGTTGGCTCTACTTTGGAGTTTGTGTTTCTGTGCGATGGAGCTGGACTTAGATGTGATCTTTGTCCGCAAGTCTCTTTACTTTTACTGGAACTGTAGTTGGTGCTGGGATTTAATGTATACCCAGGGGACCTGAAACTCTGGACTGACTATGTGATAGCCAGCCCCTGAGCCTCAACAGACTTGCAACTCCTACACTCTGGTTTATTGGACTTACCCCACTCATCTAACATGGAGGTGAAGAAGGTCTACCACCACACCAGGGAGCCAAGACTGCTTGCAACTAAAAGCAGGAGAATTGCATCCAGCATCCATCTGGAATCTAAGCTCCCTCTTGATATAGATGTGGAGTGGACACAACCAATCCAAGGTCCACAGGATGGAGGAATAGAGTATGGATTAGAGTGGACTTACTGATGTTCTATTCATGAACTATTGTGATTAGTAATCAAAGAAAATGTGGCATTGGTATGGAGAAAGTGGCCATGGTGGCTGCTGGGGGTAGGGAATAGGAGGAAGAGATGAGATGTGGGGGCATTTTCAGGACTTGGGGTTGTCCTGGGTGGTGCTGCAGGGACAATTACTAGACATCGTATGTCCTCCCATGGCCCCCTGGGTGGAACGTGGGAGAGTGTGGGCCTTAATGTGGACCATTGACCATGAGGTGCAGCAGTGCTCAGAGATGTAGTCACCAAATGCAATGAATGGCTCATGATGATGGAGGAGATTGTTATTGGGGGAGGAGTTGGGTGAGGGGGGTAGAGGGTATATGGGGACCTCATATTTTTTTAATGTAATATTAAAAAAATAAAGACAAAAAAAAGAAAAAAAAGGAAAAAAAGAAAAAAGAGGGAAGCAGACTTGGCCCAGTGAAGAGGGCATCCATCTACCACATGGGAGATCCGCGGTTCAAACCCTGGGCCTCCCTGACCCATGTGGAGCTGGCCCATGCGCAATGCTGATGCACGCAAGGAGTGCCATACCAAATAAACAAACAAACAAATAAATAAATAAATAAAAATACCCAATTGACTACACTAATGAAAGAAGTTGTTGATATGGGAGGAGTGGGGAGTGTGAGGAAGTGAGGCATATGGAAACCTCCAAATTTTTTAATGTAATATTTTGTATGATTTATCAATTTTTTTAAAAGATAATAATAAAAAATATACAATTGAAAAAGAAAGTGGGATGAGGAAATTTTGGGGTAAAGGACATGTCGTATTTTATTACGGTGGCAATTATACATGCATGTACGCTTTCAAACCCATCAAATCAAACAATCAAAATGGAGGGGGGTATTTTATTTTATATGAATTATACTTGATAAGTTTATAATTTATAAGCAGAATGGCAGTATTGTATTGAGAAAGATTTACTAAGTTAATTTATTTTTATTTAGCATATCAACAATTCAGAGCATAAAATCCACACAAGTGAGAGAAAAAAAATACCTTACTTGTATGATTTAGCAAGGAGGATAAAATTGGAATAAAGGAAGAGAAGATGTAAAGACCCAACTTATATTTCTTTTTTTTGCCTTTTTCCTTCCCCACTTTTCCTTAGTGAGAAAGAGAAAAAAAAGAAACAAAATAATAAGTTGGTCAACCACATTTTCCTAATTTTCACTCCCTGGAAAGCAGGAGTTATCTTTAAAATGAGGACAGGGGTCTAGGTTCCTGCTCTACTGTTTAGGTTTCTAGGATGAAGCTGTCTTCCAGGATAGCCCACCCCAAACAGAGGAGGTGTCATGTCAACTTGTCAATGCAGAATGACCTGGCAGAGAAAGACCCTGGTGTTTCATAGATGAGACCAGATGGGAAATTTTTATATCAGTTGATCTAGCAAATCATGGACATTGGCCTGGGGCAAATGGGAGCCACACCCAGCAAAAGCATCATCCTGGAGGTACTAATAGTTCTGACAAAACCAAAGACACCAAAGACATTTGTGTATCACAAATTAGAGACACTGCAGACTTCGGCAGTGCAAGCAGCATTCAGGTGGACAAGAGACTATATTCTAGAGGCCATAAGAGACCAAGAACATTTTGCTCCAGGACCTAATTCTTCTGAAGACTACCAGCATGAAGTCAGAAGTTGCACCCCTCTCTCCTACACCCCGAAACTAACTTGGGGAGAGAAGCAGGAAGGGAGAGGCTAGCTTAGATAATGAGCTTTATTTACTTAAAAGAGACTGAACACCTACAAAGCTGTAAAACTAAGGACTGAGCTAAGCTTTAAACTGGATGGATTTTCATTTCTTTTCCTTGTAAAAAAGTAGAGGAGTTCTTTGTCAAAGATACAATAAGTCATAGACAAAATAAATAAATTACATATTTTTCAAGTCACACTACAATGTTAGTTAGATTATTTGATAGCTCTGTGCTTTTTTAATTTTTTCATTTTTCTCTATTTTTCTTTTTGTATCTCAGATTCAATCCTTTGCTGTCTACCACTACTTTGACCAACAATAATGAATGGACGCTTTAAAGCTCAAAAATGTTAACAAGGCAATAAACTAAAAAGATCATCCTGTATAAGAATCCAGTATATATTGAACATTGCTGTGCATAAATGTATATATACAGAACATCATTGAAAAGTTTAACTTAATTTTATTATATTAAATATTTCCCATGTGAAATATAGTCAAGTTTGATTTGGCCAAGCATCTAACAGAATTACAACAACAATAATAGCTAACATTTCTTAAGTACTTACTATGTTCCAGGTACTTTCTATCACTTAACCCTCACAACCCATGCAGTTATTACTCCCATTTATATATACTTCAGAAAATGAGACTTGGGAAGCGGACTTGGTCCAAAGGATAGGGCGTCCACCTACCACACGGGAGGTCCACGGTTCAAACCCCAGGCCTCCTTGATCTGTGTGGAGCTGGCCCATGAGCAGTGCTGATGCATGCAAGGAGTGCCGTGCCACGCAAGGGTGTCCCCCACATAGGGAAGCCCCACGTGCAAGGAGTGTGCCCCATAAGGAGAGCCACCCAGCATGAAAGAAAGTGTAGCCTGCCCAAGAATGGTGCCGCACACACGGAGAGCTGACACAACAAGATAACGCAACAAAAAGAAACACAGATTCCCGATGCCACTGATAAGGATGGAAGTGGTCATAGAAAAACACACAGCGAATGGACACAGAGAGCAGACAACTGGGGGGGTGGGGGGGGATAAAAATAAATAAATCTTTAAAGAAAAAGAAAATTAGGCTTAATGAAATTAAATAATTACTCAAAATCAAGACCTAATTCTTTGCACTTATTTGTACTTCTTTAATTAGTATGATGGCAAATGTGCTTGTGGTCCTGAACAGTGCTGAGATAAGTTAAAGTAATCCTTTCTGATATATGTTGAAAAGTCTTTCAACAGATATGTGGTCACAGATTAATGCAAGATTTGACCACTTATATCCACTCCAAGGAGCCATGTTCTTGTGCTGAGTGGATCATTCTGAGTTCTCATTCCAAACCTAAGTTGTTCTTTACCAGACACTTGTTACACAACCTGGCAAAGCATGGGAATGATTAGCTGCTATTTGTAGCCTCAGTGATATTTTGTGGGATACTTTGTAGAAGCTGAATCAGTAGACTTAAAAACGTAATTAGAAACAATATCTACATTGCAGCTTGCCTCAAACATAGTGATTTGCATCCCAAGAAAGAGCAATGTATAAAGTAGAAAATTTAATTATGTGGTATAAAAAGGTAACTTGATACTTTCAGGTGAATTTTTTTTTTCAGAGATACTGAAATAAACTGAAACATTTTCTGGTGTCTGTAAGATATGTGAGAATGGACAGTGGTTTCAGACTGTGATTTGAAATTATAAAATCAAAATTAATCAGGAACTAAGTTCAGAAGTTGACCTACTGAGAACTACCCTATGAATGTCAGGGCAAATGTTAACCATCCCGAGGAAATGGCCCATGGGAAACAAAAAATTATACACTGACTTTAGAAACATCAGCACACAACTTTTGCACCAAACAATGTCTCTGCACAGAATCTGGCACGGCTCTTGAGTGTTTTGTAACCACGCTCCTTCCAACTCTAATTACTACTCTCTTCTAGGCACACCGGAAAATGGAAATGACCAGTAAGTAAAGCCTCAATCATTATTTTATAGGAACCCTGACTCTATTTACATAGAGGTAATTATTGATCCTCTACTTATCCTTGCTTTATTTTTTAAAGAAATTTGTGTAAAAGCACTATATATAGGATTTGGCTAACTAGTTGTCAGTTTTCTCTGTTCAGCAGAGAAAGTCTAACAATGAAAAGAGAAAAGTGCTCCAAAGCTTGGATAAAGTGGTAAAATGGGAACTCAAAAGACAAAATTTAAAAAGAGAGAATAATGATCATAGAAAAAAGAATACCTGGAGTTTTAAAGTGTTTTTCCCAGTGAAATCTTCAGCACATTTATCCCAATTAGGAAAAAATCACTGCCTGTACTTTGAGACTTCTTTGAGTGGCTTTGCCTTAACTAAAGATAGTTATCCTGCTTTGAATTTGTTAAAATAAACAAAGCAATAGTTGGCAATCCACAAAATCATTACAATCAAGGGGCTGCTAGCAAGTTTTAATTTCAGAAAAGCAAATTCTGTGACTTAATTTTTTTGTTGACCTCCATTTGCAGCCTATCTTTACATAGGTGTATTTATATGTTCATCAGGTTGTGAACTTTAAAATAACAATCCTAGACCTCCTACCCATCTGAATTAGAATGGACCCCTTGAGATGACCAAGGAAAGGATCTAGAATTTGAAACTGTTTAGAATATGAGAGAAGAAATGTGGGGACTTCTAGTTTAAATAGGCAGGTAGTTCAGACACTGTAATACAGGATTCCAGGTCTCCTTGAGAAGGAACAGCCCCAGAATATGGCCTCACTCAAAAAGTTTGGAAAACACTTCTATCTTCCTCTTCATAATTCAGAGCTATAGACTCCTGCAACATGGACTTTGCAACACCTGCTTCACATGACCCATACTCTTTAATTGAACTGATGATCACTGCTATAGCCGAGTGATAGAGATTTATTGATTTGATTCCAGAAGAAGTAGAAAGTGCTATAAAAGTATGTGTGTGTGAAGAGATGCATGTTTCGCCATAGACATTCTACTTAACATCTGTGTGTGCATTCTGTTTATATCATGCTTACTTTCTTTCACAGACATACACTGTTAATTAATGTGGTGCTAACATAATGTTTCCTGTTCCAAATAGACCTCAGTCCGACAAAGAGAGTGTGAAGCTTCTTACTGTTAAAACAATATCTCATGAGTCTGGTAAGTTCCCATTTAGTTGATTAGAAGGAAAATGGTTATTTCAAAATTTAACTATGCCCTCGGTTTTTGTTCATGTGAAACATAACTAAAAAGCATACTCCAAAAAAAATACACGTCTCCTATGAAGGAATGAGGAGCCCTAGAAACCCCATTTTTTATAAAATTGTTTGACTATCTGGCTTTTAGATTGGTTTTTATAGACACATAGATGTGTTGTAAATAGTGGGTAGTGACCAGAGGATTTCTAGTCTGCACTGATGGCAGAAAGATCATTAAATGTGCTTAAGGCTTTTTATTGTTATTGTTTTGTTTCAGTTTTGGTAACCAAGATAGATATACCAGGTAAAAATATAAATCATATTTTATGTCAGATCATATAATTATAATTAAACTTTCCCAAAAAGGATAAAATACAATTTTGCATTGATAAAATGAGCATATCTTTTCATATTTTTAGGTAAATTAATTTTGTTTGAAATGTAAAAATATTTCAGAATATAGATATGAGTTATAGTAGTTCTATATGTATCAAGAACAATGAATCAGATGCTAGACACTTAAAAGCATAAAATAGAAAAAAGATCTTGATAAAAGTAGACCAGGTGTTTAAAACATAGTTATCACAAAATAGCAATTACTGGTTTACAAAAAAATTCATGTGCCTCTAATTTTTAAATTAACTTACATTAATATACTTACGATATTCAGCCCCCAAATTTTATATGTACAATATCCTAGAATACGTGTGCTATGCAAAGTGAGAGCTATAAAATGGTAACCTGCATTATAAATATGTCTACTAACAAAAAAAGACTTTTGAGAAACAAAAAACTAAAAATATTGGTCCAGATCAAGAACAAGTCATCACAGGCAGAATGGTTGCAATTTCAGGTAGGAAATTCAAACTATCTCAAAGTACAATAAGCTAACAGAGAACTTGAAGAGGAGAGGCATCCAAAGCCTTCACAGACCAGCCAAAAGCCCTCCCACGAGCCATTTCCTTTTAAAAGAGACCTTCTTCATTTCATTCCCTCTCCCACACTTTGATATACACATTTCCTTTATTCTCTCAGAAGTCATGATCTGGATGGGCAAAAGAGCAAAATTCACTCATAGAGTAGTTAGAAACTATTCACAGTTTCTTCCAGTTATTCACAGTCCTTGACTGAGAAGCCAAGCCTATTCCACCGGGTTGGGAAAACGGGCCTGAAATTGCCTAAATGTGTCTCTGAGTGCCACGACCCATTGACCAAGGCAACTCTCAAAATCTGTCTGTGGCTTAAAAGCAGGCATCACAATAATTTTGTGCAATCCCCCTACTCCCTTGCGAATTTAACCGAACTCCTGGAAGTTTCCTGGGCTGCAAGCAGTGGCTTGGCTACTAACCAGCACTTGGATGAAACTTCTGTGTAAGAGCCCCTGGCTCTCCTTGCGTGCAGGAGTCAGAATCACCTAATCTTTCGACCATGCTGGGAGAATGATAACTGACACCAGAGCCAGGCTTCCATGAGGGACAAAACCCCAGAAGAACCTCAGATTTCTTGGTTGCAAATTGAGTATCTGATCCTTTTTGGGGGTCCAAGGGCAAATATTTGTGGGCTTATATCTCCCATTCTTGTTATAATAGCAGTAATAAGTAGAATGCATGGTGGGATAGTAAAGAAGACCCCTCTCCATGCTTCCTTTTACTTCATAAGTACCTGTTCAAGTCATTGGTCTTAGGAGGAAACATTATCATAGAAATGGTAATATATATTCTTTGGTACTTTTATTTCTGCCAATGCCAATTTGGGAATCACACTGCTTTTAACAAAATAAACCCTAAAATTTCAAACCAGCAGATCCACCATATGTGGTGATATGGCAAGACTGAAATTGGTGATTTAGAATAGATTTCCATAGCCCAGAATTAACAATCAAAGCATAATTATCTTCAACTGTTCTTTATACTACTGCACTTTTTTATCAAAAGTCTATCTAAGCAGATTCGATGGCTCCTGAAAAGCAAATTTCTTTTACTGCTCTTCAAAGTGTGGTCATATACATTTTCTTTATAAGCCCATGATCAATATTCTCAATTAAAATTCCATTATTATTAAATTTCTTTTTTCAACCTATGTATCTCTTGCCCATGGGTAACATCTTTCCTAAAAAACACCCAGAATAAATCCTGAAATGATTAGGCTGTTTGATAGGAGTTCAAATTCTGTGGTCTTCTATATATGATTTTTAAGAAATTTTAAAAGTACAGAAAAAATTTTGATAGACCAAATAAACATCTGACTACCCACCAGTCAGAACTGATGATTATTGCATTTTTTCTTATTTGCTTCCAGACCTAAGAAAGGCAATAGAAATAGTAAACCAATGTGTATAAGTGGATAACTAAAGGAAATTTGAGCTTCAGAGGCCATAAAATTTGGGGGATGGTACAGTCCCTCAATTTCTAAACTCTGTGCTTACATTTCAAAATAAACTGCAATTTTATAGGTCAATAAACAATGTTTCCAAGGAAACAGACCTCTGCAGAAACCCCTCTTCTGGGAAAATGCCAGTGGATGCCAAATTTTCTGGGTTTATAGAGTAGCCTCAATGAGCCATGGTTGTCTTTTGTTATTTTCTTTGGATAAGAGAGTGCCAACTCACAGCCTCCTTCTCTGATTAGCTTACAGTGTTCACCCATCCACTCACGACTTCCTTTAAATATGTTCTCTTTCACGTAGAGTTTGTCTGCTGAAACTAGCCCATGAAAGTTTAAAATTTGTTTCTATCAGTTCGGAAATTTCTTTCATGTAAAAAGGATAAAGCCTACTAGGGCATAGCAGGAATACGCTCTCAGGAAAACAAAAATGGGCATCAAATGTGGTCAAGCAAGGAGTTCTTCACGAGAGGATATGAGATTTCACTGGGCTCTAGAAAGAACTCTTATCAAGTTAAAATATCACTGTGATTGGCTACAAAATATACACCTGATATGATGGATTTTGAACATGATTCCGACTTACATTACATCTCGGAAAGCTAATATAAACTATCTCATTTTTAATATATAAGACTGTAAGAATTAAGATGAACACTGATTAAATTAGAAAATACATGACTTCGCAGAAGAAAGAAAACACTATATCATAGAACTTAGCTTTAGGGCATTACATAGATTTATCATTTGAAGCTAGAAAAAAGCAGATCTGAATTCATTATAGTATTCCTCTTCTTATAAACCTCTGATAAGTTCTATTACCAAAGAGAAAGCTCAAACTGTTTAGCTTATCTGCAAGCCATTCCATGATGTGGCAGCCTTCTCTGTCTTTGTTTTTGAACCACTTAATAACATACATTCCCCAGACTTCATTTGTCTCTTGCATCCCTTTACTCTCTTTCTGACTGAACTCGGGATCTTTGAGAAAGGAGACTATTTCTTGATCTCCCTTGTCGCTTCCACCTCCCCTTCCCAGCCATTACGGAAATTTTACTTATTCTTTTTTTTTTTTTTTTTTTTTATTGACTTTGTAATAATATTACATTAAAAATATATATGTGAGGTCCCATTCAACCCCACCCCCCCACCCCCCCTCTACCCCCCCCCAACAACACTCGTTCCCATCATCATGACATATCCATTGGATTTGGTAAGTACATCTTTGGGCACCTCTGCACCTCATATACATTGGTTCACATCATGGCCCATACTCTCCTCTATTCCATCATGTAGGCCCTGTGAGGATTTACAATGTCCGGTGATTACCTCTGAAGCACCATCCAGGGCAGCTCCATGTCCCGAAGACGCCTCCACCTCTCATCTCTTCCTGCCTTTCCCCATACCCTTTGTCCATTATGTCCACTTTTCCCAATCCAATGCCACCTCTTCTATGTGGACACTGGATTGGTTGTGTCCATTGCACCTTTATGTCAAGAGGAGGCTCAGATTCCACCTGGATGCTGGATGCAATCCTCCCATTTTCAGTTGTAATCACTCTAGGCTCCATGGTGTGGTGGTTGTCCTTCTTCACCTCCATCTTAGCTGAGTGTGGTAAGTCCAATAAATCAGATTATAGGTGCTGGAGTCTGTTGAGGCTCAGGATCTGGCTATCACATTGTCAGTCCAGAGATTCAAATCCCCTAAATATATCTTAAACCCCAACATTAACTGCACCTCCAGCACATTAGCATGAAAGTCTTATGAAGGGAGATCCCATCTGAGTCCAGATTCATCACACATAAACACCATTTCCAAAGAGGGGCCATCTGCCCTGGTAGTTAACCCCATCGGCCATGACCATAACTCCCATGGGTCTCTTTAGCCCTCAAAGGAACCAATATCTGGGGGTTGTATCTGCTTTATCTGTCTCTCTGACTCTGCTCAGTTGTGCATGAGGGCAAACCTTCTGCCAGCCTCCAGACTCTTTTTTAGAAACTCGTAGCCATATAAACTCATTTCTCCTTTCCATTTCCCCCTTACTTTAGGTCAAACAGCATTTTAAAGTCATGGTATTTTATGTAGACATGGATATTCTGCTGATCCGCATTGAACCTTCCGTATAAGGTCATTTTCCAGTTGCATCATCAGTTGGTAGTTGATAGTGGTCCCTCGTTGCCAGGGAGGCTCATCCCCGGGTGTCATGTCCCACGCTGGGGGGAAGGCATTGCATTTACATGCTGAGTTTGGCTTCGAGACTGGCCACATTTGAGTAACATGAAGGCTGACAGAAGGAAATTCCCAGGCACAAAGTTGCTCTAGGCCTTGTTATTATTTTGGGTTTATCAGCTCACAAGCATAGTCATTAGTATCAGGGGCTCACTGTTGAACCCTCACTCCCTCCCGGTCCCCACCACTGTACCTGGGAGACTGTCGCTGCTCCCCTAGGGACCACGACAGACTGAGTGAACATCCCTGTTAGAGTCTTCTGCAGGGAATCGGCTGGGCGGCGTTGGAGACTCTTTGGGACCGGATTGTTTCGGGATTTTTGCTGGTCCGGAGGTTTACTTATTCTTAATATGGTATTGGATAATACTAATTATCCATAACAATATTACTCATTAATTATCATACATTAAATGCATATGCACCTGTTTTTGCTTAGTTACGTTTTATAAATAAAAGTTCATGAGCAAAAAAGTAAAGATGAACAAAAGATTCATAGAAGATTTATAAAAGTAATAGTTTCAGCTTCTGTCATCTCAGTTCTTCCATATTGGGTCATTATCTGCACTGCAACTAGGGCTTTCCTTACTATTTCACCTGTAAATGACCATTCCCCTCCCTTCTTAATTTATTGTTAATTTGGCAAATTAATGCATATTATTGCCCTGTAGCATCTCTCTTCATGAACTTAAACTGCCATTTTAGTATCTGACCCCATTATGCATAATAGAGAATAGAATGAAAAAGAGACAGAAATTAACTTAAAATTACCCATGAACCACAGCCTTGAGACACTCACTATTGGCATTTGGTATATTTCTTTCCAATTGTTTTTTTACTTTAAGTATGAGTGTGTTTTGTTTGCTTTTCCTATACATATTGTTAGTGAGAGCAAATTGTTATTAAATCTTTCTCATGTTCTCATATTTTCTATTTCAAGTTTATGGAACTTGATGGGAGTTATTAAAAAATTGTAATGATTTTCACATAATTTGCTTTACGTGACTTCTGGCAAACTGTAAAGTTTCGATAAATGATTATTTTATTTATTTCTCACTTCTGTACTTCATACACACAGGTTCCAGACAGGTGTTATGCTCTTCACAAAATAGCGATCAAAGGGTTGGGGGTACAGGGGTTGTTGTGCTGTGCCTGGCATTTCTCAGAGCACAGGACTGAAGAGTGCCTGAAGAGGAGCCCAGGGCTAGCTCTCCCCAGTGGCTTCTGACATATTATTGCCATGACAGTGCAGTAACAAGTGACATCCAGAGACCCCAGAAGACAGATTTCCTATGCTGGCAAATAAAGGCTGAAGCAAAGTGATGGCATTTATTTCCAAAGCTGGAGACTCTGACCCTGATTGCTTTTTAAAAGTGTGACTGAAGTTGATACTTGATTCTACCTGAAAGACATAGGTGACATGAAATTTGTTGGTCATGAATCCAGGGACATGTTAAAAAATACCAGGGATCTCTCAGATTTCCACCATTCTGGTTATATTTATCTTAATTTTGAGTTATGTCCCCTGTATTATTCCATATGTAACCAAAATGTTCATGTTGGCTTATAAATTTCATTTTTTAAAAACCCTCACTGAATTATTTAAACAGAAGGACCCTAAAATGTCTTCTTGATAAAATGGCACTTCACACATATAATATAGGTTTGCTTAGGAAGAGCCAGCTCATGTAACAAGAAAAAGTCAATAGCTCATTCCCCAGTGAGTCTCTCTACCATTTCCCAATGCACACACCCACTCCCAGCCAGTCAGTTGGCACCGCTCCATTAGGGTGAAAATGGATGATGGCTGAAAAAGCTCACCAATCTTGGCAAACAATTTCCAGGCAATACTAAGAGGAAAATTGTGCCTCTAATGACATTTTTGCAGGGAAACTGGACTTTTCTTGAAAAAAAAAAAAAACCAAGAAACTTTATTTTCATTCTTGTTTACTCTCTGAATTTATAGTTCAAACTATGTGTTCTCTTTTCAGGTGAGCACTTGGCACAAGGGAAAGCTAAGAACTGACAGCTTGATGAATCCTCTCCACACCTGGGCAATAAACATGTAAGTTTCTTAATTTGATTCACTGAGATATTCATTAATATCTGCTCTGTTACCTGCTGCAGCTTCGACTATTTTTAAAGAACTTTGTAAACTGAAAAGGAAATGTCATTGTCTCTTTGTATAAAACAAACTGTGAGAAGTATTGCCAGAAAAATTAATCTCTTGGGGTTGTAGAAGGGATTCTTCTAGTGGCTCTCCCTACCTGAAGAATGACACAATTCACTTTCTTCCTTTTTTTTTTTTTACATAAGTGCTGTCTGCTTTTACCTGGGTCAGAATATACATTAATCACAGTTGCACAGGACTCTGTTGATAAGAAGACTCACTCAACACAAAATGGCAATGCTTGCAAATTTGCAATTAGTTTCAGGAAAAGGATAAAATATAGCATCAGCATTAAAGAAAGGATATGCATCACAGCTAAAGCTATCTCAGAGCAAGGAGTCCAAGGAATCCAGGTAGGAGCTCTAATTGTCCTCTCTCTGAAAGGACTGTCTCAAACCAGGAACCACTGACGTGCTCAAAACATCTCAAACAATGAGACCAAATTGCATTGTCAACCAGGGCTTCTTGTTGGTCATGTAGACATCTTCTTGCTCTATGACCAGTCCCAATAGCATATCCCTTTGGAAGTCTCAAAGAAACCAAATACAAATCATCAATCTCACTGTTAACCAGTAATCAACGGAAACTTCTCAAAACTTATGGTTGCATGGAACATTATTATTCAGGGTATCCCATGCCTTGACTTGGGGTCAGTGCCGTGTAGGTACATTTCTTATTTAAGTAAAACAGATCAGGCCAATTCCAGGCCTGCTGGTATCAACCCTCCCAGGGCCTTATGGGACTGCTTTTTGCTTTGCTAGAGTTTGGGTAGGGAGATTTTCTTCTGACTTTGTCACAAATAAGAAGTATTCATTGAATTCCCTGATAATTAGTGTTTGATGCTTTATAGAAGCTTGAGGAGAATCTACTCTTTGGCAACAGCCAATAAAAAAGGAAAATATAAATATTTATATGCCTAGAATTGGCTTGGCCATAATGCATAAAACATCCAGGGTAAGGAATCACATTATGTGTCCACTACCCATGTCTACTTCCCAGCTACTAACGTGCTGTTACAGACAACCAGCAACTGCTTATCGAATAAATAATGGCTGCCATTCTTCTCTGGTCAGTAGCAAGAAACAAAGACAGAGGAGTGCCATTGACATCAGTATCTCTCTTTAGTTAGCAATTAGGCATGGATTAGAATGAAAGGAACCTGGGAGTTTGCCCATCCTGTTGCACGGGACAATTGCCAGTGCAAAATTTGTGAGAATAAGTTCATAGAAATGTAGTACAGCCCTAGCTAGTATATGGAAAGTTTCCTTCCACACAAACTATGATTTCTTTAGAATTCTTTGACTAGTGATGGGATGCTTCCTAGTTTATTAAAATGCTCAAATCTTAGTGGCCAATTGTCTACTTGGAGAGAAACAATCCCATTCAGTTTAAAAGAAAAAAATCAAAGAGGTTACGTTAATGCATGTCTTAGTAGGATCTCACTGACTGCCACAGTAAATAGTGCCTTAAGCGCGGGGGGGTCCTGAGGGCTTTAGAGGTATCTGGACACTATAGCCAGGTCAGACAACCCCAGGAAATCAGCACCCTGTTGGTGGGCCTTATCTTGGAATATATGATAACCCATTTCCCCCAGCATATTAACATCAGGGTTAGACTCATTTATAATTTTCCTACACATGGTTCTTCTGCTCCTTTTATTTGAACGTATAATTAGCATTATACTGATTAAATATATGTCCCAGAGACTTAAATTTTCTGGCTGTTCCTATTCTGGTCGAACCCTGAATCATGGCAGAGAGGCAGCCAACACCTTCTCTCCAGTTCATTGGATTCACCAGAACAACTAACAAAAGGATGATCATGGACAATGCCCATCCCAAAAAACAGAGAGTATCTACAACTGCAAGCAAGGTAGTTCCATCCATCTGCCCCATGGGATCTAAGCTCCCTCTCAGTCAGAAGCAGAGTGGGCATCACCATCCCTAAGTCCTCAAGATAGAGGAATGAACAGCCATAAGGGTGGAATGCAACTATGGATTAAAGTAAACTCATTATTCTTCTAGTCATGGAAGAACTTGTAATACTGATATAAAGACAATGGTCACCAGAGGTTCTGAGCAGAGGGAGAAGGAAGAATAGGTATAACATGGGGCATTTGGGGGACATTGGAATTGTTCTGCATAATATTGCAATGGCAGATTAAAAGCTACTGTATAGGTTTATATATTTTGTCAAAACCTATCAAATTGTGCAGTGCAGAGAGTAGACCATAATGTGAACTATAGACCACAGTTAATAACAATGCTTCAGTATGTATTCATCAGTTGTAATGAATGTACCACACTAATGAAAGATGTTGTTAATGGGGGCAAGTGTGGGAGGAGGAGGGGGTAGCTGTATATGGGAATCCCCTAGATTTTTGATGTAACATTTATGTAATCTAAAACGTCTTTAAAAATAAAGAAATAAAAAATAAAAAGGGTGTATGGAAGTCAAGTAGTACTGACTCAAACAAGCTTTATAAAAGAAATTATTGTCTGGCTCTCATTTTTTTTCAATCTTGGTACTTTTTATAATATCTCTGAAACTGGTTAATTATCAATGTGGGGCTTGGATGGGAGATAAGTCAGTAATATCTAAATGTGGCAAAAGATGTATAAGGAACTAAATGCAAAGGAAGAAAGGAAGGGAAGGAGGGAGGAAGGAAAGGAGGGAGGGAAGGACAGAAGGAGAAAGGGGAAAAGGGAAAGATAGTAGAAGAAAAAATATATGTTTTTTAAAGCCACTGTTTAGATAAGAATTTTCAAAATATAAAATAATGTAAGAAAATTCAATGGAAAGGAGAGGAATTCTACACCACCAAAGGCTGGCATCATCCTGTGAGAGGGAACAGGTTTTGAAGTGCTGTGGGCCATCCAAGTGACTCTACTGCCTGGAATAATTGAGCCACTCACTAACATTCTTACGGCAAATGCTCTCCCCTAGCATCTTGACTTCTTCACTTTATTGGAATCTGAGCTGTTTTCTGTTTGTGTTTTTTTGCCCCTACCCCCGCCCCGCCCCAGGCTTAACCTTCAGCTTCTATGCTCCAGAGGTAGAAAGGGAGGATGCCCTGTGAAAGCAGTCCTGACTTCCAGTCCCACTCCCTCGTCTGCACCAGCCGCCTGACCCAAGAAAGTAATGTCTGGATGACATATGCTAATTTGATGGAATCAAAAAGAATACTGGATCTCTCCTGTCCTTAAGGATGTAAAAAAAACCACATTACTATATTTCATAGGAGCATTCCAAGGAGAGCAAATTTTAGGAGCATTTGTGAAGCAGTTAACCTGATAGTCCGTGCAGATGGGCATACTGATGGTCTGTCCTTTGGTTGAGTTTAAAGTTTCAAGAGCCTACATTTTTCTCTAAGGTGATTTTCCTACTTTCTTGGTGTTCTTATATTACCTATCTTTGTATTTATTATTTTCCACTATGTTAATGCAGGGAAAATTTTCAAGTGTACTATTAAATCTTAGGTAGAAATCATGCTGTGTCATTTTGTATGGATGGATATTTTATTCATATTTTCAGGTGATATTTCATATTTTCATAATTAATCATGCACAACATACTAAAACTACCATAGTATGACTGTGAAAATGGCAATATTATTTTGTGCCCATAATTGTGAATATTTCTTAGATCAAGAATTAGATGATAAGATCCCAGAACTCCCTAATAAAAAGCCTTGATAATAAGTTAGAAAGGGACACAGGATTCATATATCAGACCCAATTATTGGGGAGTCAATTTACCATTTCTTTGGTCTTTCTATTTGTAATTCACAGAATGTGACAAGGATGTAGGGCATTTACTGCATTTATCTCTACCATATTCATTATGGGATAATAGGAGCAAGAGTTTTCATTAATCCACGAGGTTGATACTATCTCTGCGCCTTTTTCTTTCAGAAATATAATCAGTTTTTCAAGCAATCACTGTTAAACCTTCTGTTTGTAAAAAAAACAGTACTTCATAAATACATAATAGTAATATTATTTTTCAATGTATCACTTTGCTAAAAATACATATGTTTATAGTTGCTACTCCATCAGGAGCAAAAGCTTCTATCAAATGCTGACTGATCAACCTTGACCACTTCCTTGATACATTGGGTCAAAATGTCTGGTTGGCTAAGCTCTGTGGAAAACTTGAGAACTAATAAACATGCCAGTCGCAGTTCTTTAACTCTTATCATTACCTAAGTTGATTTTAATGCTAAATTATTTCAGTAATGTAAGGCTGTATAGTAGAAATGGAATGATGTGCTTAAAATTGCCTTTTAAATTTTCTTTTGTTGCAATGCATCTGAAAACATCCAGTTTTAGTGGCTATATAAATAATCATCTTGATTCCTGACATCTAGACTATTTCTAATCAAGTATATCAAGTAAGCCTATCTGTATTTCTGATTTGTATTTCATTAAGTTTCTTTGAGAAAGATGGAGAATAGGAAAACAAACAAACAAACAGAAAAAGCAAGACGGGAGAAAAGGGTCAAGGATCACCACACCATACATTTTCTAACTTCAGGGCTACTTTTTCCAAATTTACCTCTAACCTAGAAGCCTTTAAATGACTGAGACTGTTGCTAGAATAGGCCACACATTGGACATTTGTCTTCAAAAGAAAAAATATTCAAGTGCCCCTAGAATGCTTTTCAGTAGAAGCCTTTTTACATAGAATTTACTGTAAAGAAACAAACTCTTCTGCAATTTAAATGACTACAAGTGATAAGTTTTTCTGGCTTCTAGAAAAATCATTTTCTCTGTCTTTCATAAGCATTGTTAGAAGAGAGTTTTAAAAATCAGGAAGAGGGAAAACTCTTTAATGGCCATGAGGAAAAGAAATTCATTCAAGAATTGTACTTAAAGAATATGTTTTAAACTAACAAATCTTTTATATGTTAAAGTGATAAGAGGACTGAGGAATTTGAAGAGATATTCATGGCATTTTGTGGCATCAATCTTAAAGATAATGTCTGCATTTTTATAAATCAACTTAAACTGCTGAAATATGGTCTTTTGTTTTCAAGCCAAAATTGTTGTTAATCACATATTTTAATTATCTGGTTTAGAAGATATATATTTTTTATGCCTGACTTATTACAAGCTTTTTATTTTCACATAGAGTTCAAATGTCTTTGCAGCAAAGGAAAGGCTGTACCTAGTTCAAAGACAAGAATTTCTATGTACTTGTACTGCATGGCAATATGAATACAATTTAAGTCTCTCAAGAGTCAAAGCATATACAAGAGCTAATTAGCCAGCATTCTTGTCATCTGAGAATAAGTGTATTCTGTTGACTGACAAACTGACTGTGATCACCTAGCATAGAAAGATTTCTAAATTCTTCTTGCTAAGCTGAAATTGTTCATAAATATGGCTAACAAATCTGGGTTTTATTTCTTGTCTCTTTTTCATATTTAAGTTTGTGAGGTTCAATTTAGGACATAGTTGAACCTTCAATATTGAATATACTAGCCTTGGCCTGATTGTTCTCCATGGACCCTACTTGTGGTTATTTAAGATTTTATGTGGCTCTAAAAAAAACTAGGCATATCCTTAGGAAGTTGGGTTTTGAGTGACTGTATTCTCAGTATTATAGAGGTGTTAATTATTGCCTATTATTGAAAGTATGTCATTGTGATTAATTAAAAATTAGATACCATGTATTGAGAATTTGTGTTAGATTATCCACTGATCTTCCTTTTCAAATACCACCACAAACAAAAACAGAACTTTTCATGCTCCATTAAATGAACATACTTTGTCCTTGCTCCCAAAGAGTTTGTCCTATGACCAGAATATACCTGCTTTCTGTTCTGGATACTTTCCTAAAGGGAAAGTACAGTTTTCATAAACAATACAAAAAGACCCAACCGTCTAACACTATTACTTTCCTGAACTTGAAGTTAGAAGTTCTATCAAAGTGCTCATGGACAATATCACAAGTTAGGAAACACCATGCATCCAACACTCACTGTGTGCCAGTCCCCTACACTGAAAACTTCAGTCATCATCTAGTTAACCATCACAATAATGGTAAGAGATAATTTCTAGCATCGTCATCATCAACATCACTATAAGCATCTCCATTTTAACTACGTGGAAACTGAGACTCAAATTCGAGTAACTTGCCCACGATTATACATCTAGTAAGCAGCAAAAATTTGTATTCCACCCGATGCCTAAATCCATATTCTTAATCACTCTACTACTTAGTCTCTCTAAATTTCTGTCTGCATGTATATGAAAAGGAGTAATGGTATTTTGCTTCTAGCCATGATTTAAAAATAGGAACAGACTTACCATCCCACCAAAAATAGCAACAACAGCAAAATGGAACAAGATATTTCAAATTGTTTTAGATATTGTTCAAGAGACCCAGCTGGACTGTGACCCCTAAGAAAAGAGGGGAAAAAGTGTGTCCTGTGATTTCCCTGGCTTTGGTACATTCCAGTCAACTACAGAGGAGAAACCCCAAGCAGAATCCAGCAGTCACACTGAGTTGAAGGTCATAGATTGGAGCAGGAGACTAAGGTGGATGGAATTTGTGGAACAGGGTACCAGAGAGGAGGAAGTTACACAGAGAATTATCTCAAAACAGTTGAATAGCATTCCCCTGGAATCTGTTGATAATGGAATACGAAGCTGTGCACACTCAGGGTGAAACTCCATGAGGCCAGGCAAAGAATGACTAGGTTGCTATAAGCTGAAAATCCTTAGATCTCACACTGGGCAGCACAACATTGAAAGTCTGATAATCTATGTTGGAAAAGCCTTATTGATCAACTGAGATGTTAATTAATGACCCCTAAAGGATCACCCCTTAGTAGCAGTGCTAAAATACCCTAGAATAAAGACTACTATTGATAAGTTTGAACAAAATTTAAAAGCAAGCCTTGAAGAAACAAGCTGATGTGCATAATATTTAGCTGCCTGCCAAAACAAAGTCTATCTTTTAAAGACGAGATGCTGCATAGCAACAACTCAACAACATATAATTCAAAATATTCATCTTCTAATATAAAATTAATACTTGACCACAAAGAAGTAAATTATGGTTTATAACCATGAGAATAATTTGTCAATTAAAAACAGAAATGACAAAGTTGATGTACACATCACGATTCATTGTATGAGGTCAGATTTACTCTGAAAAACAGAAACAAAACAGGCAAAGACATTATAAGAAAGAATAAAAGAAAAAAACTACAGCGCAATATTCCTCATGAGCAATAGACACCAAAATCATTATTTTAAATATTAGAAAATCAAATCTAGCAATATAAAAATTATAATCGATATTTATTCCAAGAATTCAATGTTGTCTGACACTGAAAAATCAGTCATTGTAATTCAACATATTAACAGAACAAAGAAGAGAAACGATGTACTTATCTCAATAGATGTAGAAGAAGAAGTTGGCAAAATTCATCACCTATTCATGCTAAAAACTGAGAGCAAACTAGGTCCAAAAGGGAACTTCTCAATCTGATAAAGGACATTTATGAAAAACCTAAAGTTAACACGCATAAATGGTGAAAAACTAAATGTTTTCCAATAGCTGGGGAATTTGTATAATCCTCTATTCTACCACTAGTTTAGAGCCTTCTAAGTTTCTAAACATCATGATTAATAAAAATGGTCTTTTAGCAAGGCTGACATTTGGCTGATAATATATCTACAGCATATTGAAATGTCTCAGTACTATTGATTATCAGCTGCAGTCCTGAGACCACTCCCTCCACTCCTCCCCAACACAGACCTCTCGATCCTTTCCCTGGGACCATCAGGCTCTCCAGGATCCAACACCCAAAAGGTTCATGTCTGGCCAAAGTGAGGACATTTGTTTTGGTAAATCAATACTCCACACCATGCTTAATACCAGATATTTTGAATATCACTGGTGTGTAAGGATGTTTTTTGATAATGAAGAGGAAAGCAGTAAGGGTGAGTAATTCCAGAGAACTTTTTTAATTATGCAATTTGACTGATTTCTAGAACATGTCTATTTTATTGGCCAAATGTGAGCCTGGGTTTAAGAACACTTTAGACCTCAATTTAAGGATACTTAATACAAGAAAATGTTTACAATGCTATAAAGAATAAAACCCTGCCTGTGCATACAAATTTAGGGTCAGATTTTGATTGGCCTCCATTATCGGGTGTTTATGATATCCATGCATTTTGTTGCTCAAGAATCTAAACTGAGTTGGGGATGGGAGTGGGTGGGTGGGTTATAATAAAGAACAGAGGTTTGGTGTGCTGGAAATACTTTAATAGAGGGCTTCTCCTACAGATGTTGCAGTAAAATATGATAATGCTATGTGCATTTAAATTGCAAATGTAAGCAACATGCAAGATTTACAGCATTTTGCTTACAACCAAAGCTAAAACAAATGAGAGCACTTAAAACAAAAACTGTCAGTCACTGTATTGTTCTTTCCATTGCAATACCATTTAATTATCTCAAACAGTTTCATTGATTTGATAGATTGGAGAGGCACAGACAAGGTCTTCTCTGGCTTTGCACAAAAGCCCACTTATCTGTTGAATCCAGTGTCACTGTTTGTAGTGTGTGTGCTACAAGAAGCAGGTTTTAATTAATGCCTCCATTATACAAGAATTATGGTTCAGAAATGTGTTGAACTTCACTTTGGCATCTTAGAAAGAAGTTCTCAGCTCCGCACTGTTATCTCAATATGGCTCATGCTCTAGGATTAGAAAGAATTTTTATTTCAAAAGAAGAACTCTAAAGTTCTGAGAACTGAGCTGTTCACTCTGTGAAGATTCAGAATATGAAGTATGGAACTGAAGTCGAATAATCTGGATATAGTAGTGTGGGAAGCTTTCAAAGTTGAAGATTGAAGAAAGGTGTGTGGGAAGGGAACAGATATGGAAATAGACTGTTAATAATAAATGCTAATCTTTATTATCCTCATCATAACATCATTATTATAAGTTTTATTATCTCCTACTGGTCCAAAGAATTGTGTGTGGCACAGGGGGGTAAAAAAGGCATTTTAAGTGATAATTCCTTTCAAGAGCTTTTTGGCTATGATAGAAGATAAGGCATACAGCTGAAGGGGAGAATTTTACTCTTCTGCTAGTATGAACAGATGAGGCAAAGTGATCAAATGGCAAATGAAAGTCATGCGATGTTGCTTATATGCCAAGCTGCTTCCAGTGGGTACAGTACAGAGTTGGGAAACAATGTAGTGTACTGCATGGTAGAATAGAGGATGAGCTCTGAGTCAAACTTGAGCTAAAGTCTAGGTTCCAGCACTGACCTTCTCCATCCTAAAATGGTAATCATAAGGTATTGTGAAGAATAAGTAAAATAATACATACAAACCATTTAGCATGATGCCCAGCATGTAAACCAGGCACAAAAATAACTTCAAAACAAGCAAAAATGAAATGTAGCAGAACTAGGGTAGGCAAGTAATTGGGTATGGAAAGGTGGAGACGTAAGTAGAAGCCATATTCTGAAAAAGTTTGGTCTCTTTTTCTATAGGAATTGGATAAACTCTAGATTTCAGCCAAGTAGTGTCTTAAAGAAGCAAGAAACATAGGCAGAAGACACAACAAGGGGAATTTTTTTTCTTTTTGAGATACTGGGGGCAGGAATTAAACCCAGGGACTTTGTATGTAAGAAGCCAGCTTTCAACCACTGAGCTGCAATGGCTTTGCTGAGTTGGTTTTATCATTTGTTTAGCTTGTTGCTTGTTTTTGTTTTTTCAGGAGGCACTAGGAACTGAACCCAGGACCTCCCATGTGGGAAGCAGGTTCTCACCTGTTTGAGCCACATCTGCTCCCAAAGGCTTTTTTTTACCCTTTTTCTTTTAATGCAGACAGGAAGGAAAACACACAAAAATAATTCCAAAAGAATATATTTGACATTGATGCTGAGAATAGCCTCTTTCAATTATCCAAGTTTAATGACAGTATTATATTTCCTCCTCTTGAGTCTATTTCAGGGGATGGCTTTTGGCCAAATATCAGAGAAGACTGCCTTCTGCTTGCTGAACCCAGTTCATTAATAAGGTATTTTGCTAAGGATTCACAAAACCGGTCAAGTGAGTCTCTTCTTTAATTGTTTCAAAGATCTGAGATTTTCTTTAACTTACACCACTCTACCTAAATGGGTGCATTAAAAGATTGTTTCTTCCAGTGTCAAGGACCAGAGATCATTGCATCTGTCCCTTGAAATGAACTATCCATTTCTTTTATGCCAAGATGATTGACAGTAATAATATCCAGTTATTTCCTGTGCCTTTCTATTATGGGAATCAGTAGGCAGTCTTCCTCTTTTCTCTAAAAGATGGATTACAAAGTTTAACATAGGCAAAAATTTTCATGAAAAGGTGGGCAATGATGACAATAGTGCTTCTTATGTTGTAATTGTCATTTTGTACACAAATTATCTGTCAGAATAGAATAACCTAAGGTTCACAATACCACACCTAGATGACCATACCTAGGTATGGTTTTCCAAGCCTACAAGAAGGATGCCTTGATGGAAATGCCCAGAGAACTTTTGTGGAACAGTGAATCTCACTATGGGGTGTCGCAGTGAATACTTTTAATATAATATTAATAACGCAATATATGTTTATGGGTTATCAATTTTGAAACATCCTATAGACAGAAATTAAGGTTGAACCAGAATGCTGTAAGTTTTGAAGCCATAAAATAATGGTATATTTAAAAGAGGTAACGTGATAGAGGGAAGGAAGAGGTGAAAGGTATGATCATGTCACATAGGGAGGAACCATGAGGTACTGCCTAATGAAAAAGAGAAGTATAAGCTTAATTATATTATTACAGGTAAAAAGATAAGCAAGAAGAGCCATTAAACAGTGATATAGGCCATATAACTTGGGAGGCAAGAGGAAAGAAAGTGTGAAGCAGTGTTAATAAGCTATTAATACATTCATTTTCATTCCTAGCACAGGCTCATTAGACACTGCCAAAGGTTGCTACAAAGAAATACATAATCTAATTATTTAAAATTGCAGAGATAAGTCTCAGAACTGAAAATAGAAACAGTTATGGTAGTTATCTCTGACTGAGATTCAGGGGCAGACAGAACAAGTGATTTTATCTTGGCTTAGGCTCAGCAAGACCTCTACTAAACAAATACATTTAGTACTAAATAAATACATGCTATATATGTGTTATGTGTGTGTGTGTATAAATATAAAATATGCATATGACCTCGCTGTCCATATATTGACAAATAAAAAATAAAAACCCTTTATATATGTAATAAGACTTTAGAAAAAATTACTGAACATTCTGACAATTATGATTCCATTTGATTATCACAACATCCTTGAGGGATGGATTGGGCTCCTATTACTAATAATCTTCTTCTTATAGATATGAAAACTCATTATTACTCCCAGAAAGATCATTTATCAGGGGAGAAAGTACAGATAGTTTATAAGTGGCAGAGCAAGGACTCTTACCCAAATCTTTTGATGTCTAGTTAAAAATGTTGACTGTCCCTGACTTGAATTATCTGCTAACTTCCCATCTTCTCCTGGAATGCAACTGTGACTGATGGATTACAAGAATCTTCGTCATGTTACTAAGAAGTCATTCAATCACCAAACTTTCAAGAGCAGATTCTCCTATCAACATTTTAACTTCTCAGGGGGGAAAAAAAGCAGAATTTAATAGGCATATATTTGCGGACTTAGAATGTTCTGGACTAGTAGAATTATTAAGGCTCAAATACCCACAGATACCTAGGCAAATTATATCCCTAGCTTCTTTATTTAGCACCTAGAAATAATTTCTGGAGGAACAAAAATGGGATAAAATACCATGCTATTCATAAGTTCCAGTCTGTTGGTATATGTGTGTGGGAGGAGCGTGGGGGTGACAGGTTGCTATTAAAATAGTTCCATTTAATTTTTCCTTTTGGAGTAATGAAAATGTTCTAAAATTGACTGACCTGATGACAGCACAATTCTGTGATGAAAATGAGAGCTACTGAGTATACACTTTGAATGGACTGTACAAAGCATGGGACTGTGTAACACAGGGAATCCAATGGTCGATGATGGACTGTGGTTAGGAGGACAAATATAAGAACATTTTCTCATGAACAATAACAAATATATAATACTAAGATAGGGTGCTAATAATTGGGTGGGTTGGGAGAAAAATACACTAAATATAAGATAGGGGCTGTTGTTAGTAGTAATATTTTGACAATGCTCTTTCATAGTTTGTAACAAATGATTTGCAACAATGCAAGATGGTGGTGGTGGGGTGATATAGGGGAGCCTTGAATGATGTTACATATGCTTGCTTTGTAAATTCACAAATTTTACTATACACGTATTGTTTATGTATGTTAACAATGAATTTTTCAGAAATTCATTTAGCATCATAATCTTCAAATGCTGCTTGCTTGGAAACACTTTTCCCTTAAATTCCTTGCTTAATGTTAGGTTTTCAACTTTACAATATGCTTTAAAGTTATACTTTCCTTCAGCACATCACTCCCCTGACATCAGCTCAGAGTCCTTGCAAATCTGTAATGATGTTTCTCCAACAACGTCACTGGCAGTTCATTTTGTTCTGTTCTCTGAGCATTCTTTGTTTACGCTTTAATTCTGTCTGTACTTTTCCTCCCTTGGATTGGAGCCAGTGCTTTAAACCATGACTCCATGGGATACCAGACAAACGCTGGGTGATTGAAGCAGTAACACAGCTCTAACTCTAGCTCGAGGGTGCTTATGATCACACACACACATTCAAAACACACTCATCTCTTCCTATTAGTACATAATAATTCTCTCAACTCTTTCCTTTTCAACTTGTACATGCAATTTTAAATCCATTTTCACAAAGTGAGCTTTTTCCCAAGTATACAACCCTTATCTACAAAGACTTCTCACCAGCCTACACTTGCGTATCTTTCCCAGTCACTATCACTCTGGCTTATGGGTAGTCACCCTTCTAAATTTAGTGACATCCATGCATTCTGGGTAAAAACTATTCCCAGGGATCCATTGTTTCCAAAGCCCTTTCAGTTGTCATCCACCTCCTTTTTTGTAATCACAATAAACTATAAGCAATTTCCTGTCTATTCTGGACTCTAGGTGTTTGTTTTCTCTGGAAATATTCTTCCTCTTACTTTTCCATCCTCCATAACACTTAGCCTTCACGGGTTTCTCTAAAGGTTCATGGCATAATTCAACTGTCCTTTGTTCTTCTGTGTCTCATTACACATTTTACATAACTTTATTATATCTCACAATACATGGTGGTTATTTTTTAGTGCATAGTTGCCCCCAACCACCCCACAATCCCCATGGAACTGGAGAGAATTCTATCATGGCATAGTGCCAGCCATCTTGTAGGCTTTGCAGAATGAATGATTAATCTCAATACCACTTCCTGCATATCAAATTTCTCCAAATCAAATCATTAACATTTGTTACAGTTAGAGACATTACTAAGTGGGAAGAAAATAAAATTGGCACTAATTTTTCATGAAATCAACCTTGAAAGGGAATAATAGCAGAAGTCTCTTTTTCCTAGCTAGTTGTTCTTTTTTTTTTAATTTTTTAATTGACTTTGTAATAATATTACATTAAAAATATATATATGAGGTCCCATTCAACCCCACCCCCCACCCCACCTCTTCCCCCCCCCCCCCCCCCCCCCCCAGCAACACTCGTTCCCATCATCATGACACATCCATTGCATTTGGTAAGTACATCTTTGGGCACCTCTGCACCTCATGGTCAATGGTCCACATCATGGCCCATACTCTCCTCCATTCCATCCAGTGGGCCCTGTGTGGATTTACAATGTCCGGTGATTGCCCCTGAAGCACCATCCAGGGCAGCTCCATGTCCCAAAGACGCCTTCACCTCTCATCTCTTCCTGCCTTTCCCCATACCCATCAGCCACCATGTCCACTTTTCCCAATCCAATGCCACCTCTTCTATGTGGATATTGGATTGGTTGTGTCCATTGCACCTCTATGTCAAGAGGAGGCTCAGATTCCACATGGATGCTGGATGCAATCCTCCCACTTTCAGTTGTAATCACTCTAGGCTCCATGGTGTGGTGGTTGTCCTTCTTCAACTCCATCTTAGCTGAGTGTGTTAAGTCCAATAAATCAGATTATAGGTGCTGGAGTGTTCTTGATACAGGTTTTCCTAATGATTCAGTAATAAAACAGTGGTTATATTTATTCATTTATTAAAAAATTTATTGAGTACCTATGATGTTCCAGATACAGTAAATACGTCAGAAGTGAAATGAAAAATCAGACATAATTATTCCCCACGTGGAGGTCAGGAAAAAACATGAAAACTCATACAATTGCCTAAAACTAAAAATGAGTCCACACATGCTTCACTTCTGAAAAGAAAGCAAACCTGTTGCTCTGCAAAGGAAAAGCAATGGAAAGGAGCATATCTTTTTTTCCTCATGGTTTGTTCTACTCAGGGAGACGATATGAGTCAACCAAGACACTGAGCATGGATCCTGCTGCTGCATGGGTCCTACTTTTGAGGCACCATGCTTTTCTTTCCCCAGGATATCTGCCCCGTCTATCATACCTAGATTCATATACCATCTGCAACACACAAAATACAACTGGCCAAAAGTAGGACCAGGTCTTAAGTACATGCAAAAAGAGGAGCTTAAGAGTAGAATATTCTGAGTATTATTCTTTTGCATCCCTTGCACAGATTCAAATTCTTACAGAAGGAACTTGGGATGAGGCTTAGTTCTAGAATGAGAGCTCAAGAAGGGGGCAGGGATGTTACATGATTGAACATCAATAGGACTGTGTTAGATCAATGCTTGCCAAATTCAAGAAACTGAAATAGAAACTGTGCAACAATTTTCTCTTTAACTATGCATACAAGAAGACTGAACCAACAGAACAAACACTAAAGCAGATGGCCAGGGAGATCAAAGGCAATCCATATACTCTCTTTGTTTATAAATCCCAGGCGACATCGATATATTTCTTTCAAGAAGAGTAAACACCAACTAGTTAAATACAGCCTATCGAGAGGAGCTGCAGGGCAGGAGACTTAGAGCATGATGATGAAGCCTGGGAAAGGGCGTAGGTCTAAACTGATTTACTGCAAGGGTCAAAAGATAAATCTAGAAAAGGACAAGATCTCTAGGGCACAAAGAGACCCATATGAAGAACACAAGAAAAGAAGAAACAGCATGAAAATAAAATTATTTAAATTTTTAAAAATTTCTATAAAGCATATGCGAGTGCACGTGTTTTAGATTCCAAGAGAACCAAATAAAATAGTAGAATTAAAATTCTCTTTGGAACCAGTAAAAACAGGGAAGAAACATGTGGGGGATCACAAACAAAATAAGGAATGAGAAAAGGTCTATGAAAGATAAATGTTTAATTAGTAGAGAAAAATCTATATAGCTACATACTAATACCTTTGAATTTTTTGATGAATTAGCTGATTTTATGGGGATGCATAAATAACCCAGATTTACTGACAAAGAAATAAGAAACTGAAAATACCAAAAATGGCATTTTCTTCCCTTCTGTATAACTTCCTCTTGCATAACCAGCTGGGACTAAGAGAGTATGAATTCAAAGTGAGCCAAGTAGGTATTTGAGTCTTGAAACTGGACCCTGTTCTCCAGCCTGGCAAACCAGAATTCTCAAATGGAATTTACACCAGGCCATGCTCACAAGAAAGTGTTGCAGTCTTGCCATAGGGGCATATCTTTCTTGAGGACCTTGGGGAGAAAAGGGACTATGGTTTGACGAAGGATTTAGTTACTCCTAGAACTTCTTGAAAAATACCATCTAGTAGCCCAATCCTGTTGTAAGCTATTAGCAATATTCAAGGACACTCCACTTTCTTCATGCGTAATTCTCTTTCTGAAACCCCTCTTCTCTTCCCTCTTTAAGATGCTTTCAAATAATGTGATATATATATATACACACACACACATAGGCATAGGTTTAGGCTCTCCAGGCACTTAGATTGTGAACTTTTACTGGAGACTCTATTCAGTTGACTCTGCTTTATACTTATCCTTTTGACTGTAAACAGGTTGCTTCTTATCTCTATATATATCAAATTTCCTCTTCTATAAAATAAAGGAATTTGTCCAGATAAAATTTATAATGTACTCAAGTCTGAACAAAATCAGGACCCTAAATTGTGTGTAAATTCAGGCATATGTTCAGTGGAAACGGTATTGGATCATCTTTTTATGAAATATGTCATAATTAATGCTCTTGATGGCACAGAGAATAATATTTTGTGAAAAAGAAACAGTATCAAAACTAAGTGTTAAAAAAATTCAGAAAGATTGTACTCTGAATCTGAAGATGTTTTAGGAATGCACTAAACAATTTCTTTCACTTTTATCCTTTTTATATATGTACAAGAGTGATAGCTGATAAAAGTGTATGTCCTAATAAGACTAAAAGAAATCTTATAATAAATATAGAATTTAAAAATTAAGTGATTAAAAAGTACTATGTCATAGTTTAATTTGTAGTGATTTTCTTTCTTAGCATTACATGCATTAATGACGCAGCTTACAATCAATGAATCTTAAATTAAATTAAACATGGTATATAATGAGCTGCTATTATGTGCCAGGCACTATGGTAAGAAATGAGAATAGGAAGTGAACAAGGCTCCTGCCTTCAAGACATTTACATTATCTTAGCTCATGTAGCTAGTAAAAATATATAGTAAGAAAAATAATTACAGGGCAAATTAGGACTATAAAAGGGGAAAATATAGGATGCTTTTGGAGCATGTCTCAGAGGGGTCTACCTTCACCTGGTAGATCATGGAAGCTCTCCTTGAATAACGATGCCTAAGCTAGGAACAGAGGATGAGGAAGAGCTCAGAGGAGAGGAAAAAGGCTCCCTTACAAAGAATAGTATTTGTTTGAGAGTGAGAATAAGCATGGCTAACTGGTAGAATTGAGAAAAGCCCAGCTGGAGTGATGAAGAGAAAAGGGGTGGGGCAAGAGACAAAACTGGATATATATGCAGGGCATGGATCATGGCATAGGTGCCATTTTTTCCCCAGGGTTAAGATTGTAGGTTGATGTACTCATAGCGGGGGCTCAAGGGCAGTTGTCTCCATCACTTGCAATTTTGCTTGGAGCTTGTTGGAATTTCCCAGGGGTCTCTTCTAGTAAAGTTTCTAGGATGTTTCACAAGTTCCCCTCACACACAAAGGTGCTCTGTGTTGCATGAATTCTGCCTTAATTTTGCAGTTTTAAAAGCCTACAGTTCACTTATTTTTCAATTCTAACACTTAAGCAAAGTCCTAATATTGTATATATTGGTCTACTCAAGTCTAGTGTCTTTACAATTTTTTATTATTCTTAAAATATCTGATGCCTGGAAAAAATTTATTTCTTTGAGAAGAAAAGTCCTTAAATATAGAATTGAAATTATATTTCAGCCAACTCAATTCAACTTTTTTTTTTAAGATTTATTTTATTTATTTATTTCTCTCCCCTCCCCCACCCACCCCGGTTGTCTGTTTTCTGTGTCTATTTGCTGCGTCTTCTTTCTTTGTCTGCTTCTGTTGTCGTCAGTGGAATGGGAATCTGTTTCTTTTTGTTGTGTCATCTTGTTGTGTCAGCTCTCCTGTGTGTGGTGCCATTCCTGGGCAGGCTGCACTTTCTTTCGTGCTGAGCGGCTCTCCCTATAGGGCTCACTCCTTGCATGCGGGGCTCCCCTATGCGGGGGACACCCCTGCGTGGGGCGGCACTCCTTGCGCGCATCAGCACTGCGCATGGGCCAGCTCCACACTGGTCAAGGAGGCCCGGGGTTTGAACCGCGGACCTCCCATGTGGTAGACAGACGCCCTAATCACTGGGCCAAGTCTGCCGCCTCAATTCAACTTTAAATAACATGAGGATTCTCCTAAAACTTTAAAACATCATACACATTATTCATATTAGCCATTAATACATGTCTATATTTCAGTGTTGATCTATTTGCATAGATTTCAGCTCCACATAAACTACAAAGCAAAACAACCATAATACCCAACAAAAAACAAGCTTTTAATGAGTCCCAGACACTATTAATACCTTTACACTCAGTCTTATTGTGTCTTGTAAGCATTTCTAAGGTAGGTGCTATTATTATCTCCATCTTGTAGATAAACAAAATGAAACTTAAAGAGATTAGATAAATGATAAAGTCAGCTCATTTATTCAACTTCCTAGAAACAAAGTGGTATATTCATTTGTTTTACAAACAGGAATGTAGTTCTTATGACATGCCTGGTTCTTCTTCAGACACTGCTCACTTAATCCTCTTAACAAGAGCTTGGAGTCTTCACAGAGAGGCGAAATAATGCTCTGCACAAAGGACAAAACCAGGATTCAAACCCAGGCTACCTGGCTCCAGATTCTTTGCGCAGAACCACCATATCCAATTCTTAAGAGGCCATAAGACTAGCCCAAAGTTTCAATCCTACAAATTATTAGCTTTAGAACCTTAGAAGAATCATTTATTCAGAATTAAACTCTGAACCAAAATTTTCTAATCTGTAAAATGGCAACTTCCTAGGATGTTATGAAAATCAATTGAGATGATACATATTAGTTATTCTTTCAGGAAACATTGTGCTCATTCTTAGCCCACCACATCAGAATTTTGACTATTAACACTAGTGATTTGTATTAGTGATATTTGGTTGTCATTAATATGATGACTAAACCTCACAATTATGGGTGCTTCATTAAAAGTGTTGCAGACTATCACCCTTTTTAAGAACCTCCGAGTAAATGAAGCTGTGTCACCTTATATTAATTTTGTGAGCTTGGCACTTGCTCTGCCTCAGTCCTCAACAAGAACAGAGGGAGGACAGGACTAAGGGATCAGGATGAGGTGCTGAGAGACAAGGGGTGGCTTAGAAATCCGTTCTGAATCACAGATCGAAGCTCGGTATTTTAGAGGTAAACCAAGGTTTATGTGGCTGCTATCCTGCATTATTGTCCAATGTCGAGGTCATTCTCTTCCATTCTGTCCTGGAATTGGAACAAGTGCTGAAGACAGAGGCAGTCCGAAGAGCCCCAGTGCCCAGTGCTTGAGAATGTGCAATCCAGTGTAATATCCAAGCAAGGATAAATGAAGCAACAGGAAGTATATGAAACACTAATTACTAAACCCATGTTCACCACCAATTAAGTGTAATCAAGAAAGTGAAACCTGCCCATTTTACCTGCAGCTGCAGAGAGTACTTTGCCACTTGATTGAATTACCTCCTACCTGGGTTTTTTCAGAGCCATAAGAACCTATAGGCTCTGCTTCCTTTATCTAAACCCCTGTGCCTCTGGGAAAACTTCAGAGTATTTTTCTAGCTAAAGTCAAAACCCCAGTTGGCTACATGCAACATTTTTTTCCCTCATCAGTTACAACTCCAAAAAGATTTAACCCCAAAAAATGTGAGTTGCCATGGTGACTCCTTTTGCAGTTGCTGGAAGCTTTTGTAAGATGCAACCATCTTCTTGTTATATTTCAGTTTTTACAATTCAAGCAACAAAAAAAAAAAAAATGAAGCTTCATCTGTTACAATGGAAAGTGAGGTGCTTAGCAATTTGTGAGCAAAATGAAAGAAAGCTGGGAGTGGGCACTGTGGAACACTCACGAGATCCCCCGGGGAAGGGAACTGTGGAGGCTGACTGCGTGGTGAGGCATTTCTAAAACAGCAGATGCCGATGCAGAACTAGTGTCCTCCTGTTCATTTTAGCATAAACGATCTATTCTGTGTCAAGGAGCCTAAATAAATGATTGAATATGTCAACCAAAGGAAATCTCCAACATGAATTTGAAGGACCAGGGGCCGACAAACTACAACCTGTCACCTATAGTTTAAATAAAATTTTATTTGAATACAGTCATGCCCATTCATTTACGTATTATCTTTGGCTGCTTTCAGACAATAGCAGACTTGAGTGGTTACAATAGAGACAATATTGCCAGCAAAACCTAAAACATTGATTATCTTGCCCTGTACAGAAACAGGCTGTGACCTAGAAACAAGTTAAGATAGAGGTGTTGTGGGAGAGAGAAGATGATCAAGCATAGTCAGTAATCCCATGTGAATATCTGCCTTCTTACCCCTTGGTCTTCCCTAGTGCAACATTTATACTCAGATGCAGAGCACTAAATCATGGGAGAAAGTCCATTTCTTTCGTGTTAGCTCAGGTCCTCCAAGGAGAAGATGCCAAGACAGTGTTAGACAAGCAAGAGATTTTTTAGAGAAAAACACCTGTGAGGGACAAAGAGGGGGAAGTTGGGGCAGGCAGGGAAAGCCTGCAGTGGTTAAGCAGGCTTGATCCCATCGAAAGGAGAAGGAAAGGAAGATTGATAGGAAGAGTCTCGCACTGCAACAAAGTTCTATAATGTCACAGGCCAGACAAAGGGCAGTCTTGCACCTCTCAGTAAAGGGTCTGTGCCATCACAGCGGTAGATTCAGAATCTAGCAGATCTGAATGGTGTTTTTCATGGCTTCCACCCCCACCTCGTCCTGCTATTTCAAATGTATCATATTTCCAACCTGCCCACAATTGTTGAGAGGCCAATGTGTATATAGAGAACTGCACTAGCAGTGATGATGGGGGAGAAAATATACAAAGGAAAAAAAAAATCACAAAGAAGTTCAGAGCAGGAGGAGTAAAACTTTGAAATTGCTGCAGGGGGACAATGATCTCTGACTTCCCTATCACTCTTTGTTAGACCTGTGGCTGTGAGTTGGACTCTTAGAATAGGTGTAAACCTGGAAAAGGCCCTTCCTGGCTTTGCTATGACCCTCTGAATAGAGAGACCACAGAATGAAGGATCTCTATTACATCAGTCCCCAAGTCACTGCTTACTGTGATTAGGGGCACCAAAGGTCACTGCTCCTCATGGCTAAAGGTAACCCTCTGGTCATCCTCTCCCCTCTGCTATGTAGAGGACACATAGACAAGATAAAAAGTTATGTGCCTGAAATTTAAGACAGCAATTACTATTCCTGATTTACAGTGGAAACAGGTTGTGATAAAGAAAGGATTTCAAAAAAGCAGAATCCATGTAGTGTTATCTCACAATGCAAATGCTCAGCACTCTTTATGCATTTTCTCTTTACCTCTGCCCAATGTCCTTTCATTAAAATTTGGTTGAGGGGTCTCAATGGCCACCAACTGAGCAGTATAAAAGAAAGAAAGAAGAAGGGAAGGAGGGAGGGAGGAAGGAAGGAAGGTAGGAAGGAGGGAGGGAGAGAAGGAGGGAGGGAAGGAAGGATGGAAGGAAGGAAGGAAGAAGGGAAGGAAGGAAGGAAGGAAGGAGGGAAGGAAGGAAGGAAGGAGGGAAGGAAGGAGGGAAGGAAGGAGGAAAGGAAGGAGGGAAGGAAGGAGGGAAGGAAGGAAGGAAGGAAGGAAGGAGGGAAGGAAGGAAGGAAGGAAGGAAGGAAGGAAGGAAGGAAGGAAAAGAAAAAGAAAGAAATAGAAAGAGAAAAAACCAATCAGTATTGTCCCAAGAATGCCAAAATATTGGCAAATAAATTTTGGGGTTGAAATTAAAAATGTGTTTTTGCTCCTGCTCAAGCTACTAAAAAGGATGGTCTGGAATTTCAAGAATATATTGGCTATTTTTTTTAAAGGCAGATCAGGCATACTGGAGTCTCAAAATTAAATGACATCCTCACCCAAAGGAGTATCAACAGGTAGACTCTTTTCACTGATTTCTAACTGACACCTTGGAGGTGTCAAAGAACCAGATATATATTCATTTTGAACCTAGGCCACCCTTCTCATGCCTGTGTTCCTCTCTGTCATTTTTAAAGACTCTATTACTTTCTGTCATTCTCTCCTTCAATTTTAATTGGAATTAGGAAATAGAGAACGGGACAAATAGCTCTCTGCTCCCCTGCGATTAAAAGTCAGTAACTTCCAAGGACTCCTTCCTCTGCCTTAGCAACAACTTCCTTAGGGGGGTTTGTGGGTAGAAATTGTCACCAATATTATAATGGAAAAAGAGAGAGACCCAATGTCCATACTTTAATTTATAATACAGAAGAGCAGCAAGAATTGTATTAGTGGGTGTCATATTTGCAGATACATATTTTAAAGACAAGAATCTGCACCTTATTTAAAACCCAGAACTTGCTGAAGTTGAGCCTTTCACAATCTCATTACCCTTACAACTGACACAGGGAAAAAAGTATATGGAATCCACACTTACTAAGGTAAACAGAAGCTTGAATAATTTTTAAAAATCATAATTAAAGTTAATAATTGGTTACAGCAACTGGTATATAAAGCTCTATCCTTAAGTAGATTTATTGTTCTTTCTTCAGTCTCATCTATTTTAGAACAATTTAAATAGCTGTGTGCATGTGAGGGTGTGTGTATACTCATACATATTACTGTTTTAGTTTGCTAAAAGCTGCCAAAAGAAATATACCAGAAATTGTTGACTTTTACAATGGGGGTTTATTAACTTATAAGTTTACAGTTCTGAGGCCATGAAAATGTCCAAATCAAGGCTTCATCAGGGGATGCTTTTCTCCCCAAACACTGGCTGCAGGCAATCCTGAACTTCTCTGTCACATGGCAAGGCACATGGTGGCGTCTGCTGGTCTCCTTTCTCTTCCTACTTTCTTTACTTCAGCTTCTGGCTTTCTCTCAGTTTCTGTGGGTCTCTTCATGTCTCTCTTTGTATTTATCCCTATTATAAAGGACTTCAGTAAGAGGATTAAGACCCACCCAGGGTGACTCCCTGTTGAAGGAACTTAATCAAAAAAAGTCCTCACCTATAACGGGTTTACAGCCATAGGAATGGATTAGCCCTAAGGACATGATTTCCAGGGTCCATAAAAACCTCTAACTACCAGTTACTATCAGTGAGGAACTGATCAGTTAAAGAAAAATCAAACAATATCTCATCTATGTTCAGACCCATCTCATTTTAGGTCATGGTTTCCAAACTTTTAGCTACCAAAAGTACTTTTAATTATTTTTCTACTATGAATCTGATGTTTTGAAATTATCCATCTATCAAATGAGTGGACTTAATTAGAATTTTATTTTTCTATTTCTATTCATCAAGTGTAAGTTGAAAAAGTGTCACAGGTCATTCAGATACAACCTTCACCTCACTTCCCTAGTTGAAAATGACTGTTGAAAATTCTATAGCTCCTGAATTTAAAGGGAGTTTAGTTATGAAGATTAAAACTCTATGTATAGCTGGATAACTGGAGAGATTCTCACAATCTTAGATATTTTCATTAGTTTCTCTATAATTTTGGACAGCAAAGAAATATCTGTAGCCACTTTTTTACCTCAATCTCTCTGAGGTGAATACAGTGTTACTCCACAATTGCTAAAGTCAGAGTTTGGTGGGCAGCATATCTATTCCAATATGAGCACTCAAATACTATGCATCACTGCCAAGAATACAGGAAAAGGGACTTGAAGAGACTGTGGCCAAATTTCACCACAGATTTCTCTGCATTCTCCTTTCATTTCAGTTCCTCTGGGTGGCCTTTTGTTTTGAAGTAAGCCACTTTGGATTTCAGATGCTAATATAAAGTAGCATGAAGCTACATACTAACTATAGGAGGCAAAGCTTGTTGTTCCCTTCACTGGAGTTGTGTAACATGCCTCACATACTCCCAAAGTTAGCATTCCAAATGAAACTGTAAACCTGAAACCCACCAATCCATTTTGGAAATGGTAGTCTTGGACATGCTTGAAGCTGATTCTGTTGAACTTTGATAATCTGCCAGTATCTTCATCATATTTTCCAGGGAGTTTATTATTAGCTGTGTTCAAAGTATATGGACACCTTGAATATATTAGAGTAATCCCCATAGCTTTACCTTTCAAAAGATTTTGAGTTAGTGCTTTGAGTAATTTTATTTTCCAGTGCAAATCCAGCACTGCCAAGGATACAAAATTGGAAGCATTCCCAAACCAAGCCAATTAACTTTTCCCTTTTTTTAAAAGGAGCTTTAGATAATGTAAATGTTAGATTGAAAGTGTGGGGGATTCCCATATACCCCACCAACCAATTTATTTTTTATGCATTATCTTCCTTAGTAGAGTTCTGACAAACTAAGAATTATACAAATTTTTAACCACTTATCTCATGGAATAAATTTTAGGTAGTCAATAATTTGTACTTACCAGGATAAGAAGCAGAATATAAGAGGAAATAAACTGAAGACACAAAAAGAAGTTAGCATAAGCAAAGTGATTTCCAAATAGCAAATATATTATTCTCATGTACTTAAGTTTGTATCCCTATAGCAAAAAGACTTTTGTTGAAATAGCCTTTATCCACTGGATTTTCTTTGCATTGGAATATCCTTCATAATTACACTGAAATGTATTAGAAAAAATATACTCAGAACAAAATACATAATATAAGGCCTTTAGAACTCACAAATCCTGAATCCCCAAATTCACACATAAGGAAATTGAGATACTGAATGTTTAAATGGCATGTTTCAGGTCTCCCAATAATGGACCAAGGTCCCTTGGGTTTAGTTTCTTTCCCATTGTGGTATATAACTACAAATGACGATCCTGAATGCATGCATCTGTTCTTTTATCAAAAAGTGTGAAAGTGGAACTAGGAATAGCCCATGCGACTGTGGAGGACACTGAGGGACATAGATAGCAATGAGATAGCGAGAAGGGCTGTTTGCTGTATGTGTTGTGGTTATATTGCTATGTGATATGTCAAACTCTTACATGCTAGACAAAATGTCTTGAAGATAAAGTTCAGTAAAACAAAACATTAGATAATATTGGGTCCTCAATACTACTTTTTGTATTAAATTGAATTGAATACAGTATTTTTTTATTTCTAAATGTAGGGATATGGATATAGATTAGATGTAGGCATTCCAAGGCAAAAATTATGAGAAAAAGACATTAAAGGGAAATGTGTTGCTATTTCTAGAGACAGTGATGGATCATGCATAAGAGAAAGTTAACTGCCTATCACAAGTGCCAGAGTATATAGATGAGATTGGGAAGTGGTTTACTAGTCACCAATTATATTATCCCAACTTCCCTTGTAGGTAGATTGGAACACATATCTAAATCTCATTGGATTGCTACATCAGTGAGAAATAACTTCTCTTGTGATAAACTGATTTTTTTTTTTTTTTGGTGTTTTTAATTGTTGCAGCAGCCATTTTGAAACTAAAATATACCACCAGAGGTCACTGTCCATACCAATTCATTTTATGAAATTCCATGTACAAACATTGTACTCTCCTGGATACATTAAATTGATAACGTTAGCACTCTGTCACTCAGGAACTGCAATACTGCTTTTGAAGTACTATATTATGCAACAGGATTTGCTACTTTTGGCTGAATTCATCATCAATGTGACTCTGCTAACTTTTCTGCTGGTGGTAGATCTTTAAAGTGTGTGTTTAAATCCTTAGAAAAACATCATTAATTTTCTCTTCAATCAAGCACAAGGTAGATATCCTTCACTTTCCTCCCTTCATCAATCTTTCATTCTTCTTCTGCCACCTACTCCTACTCTACATCCTTAAAGAGATTTCTTTTCTAACCAAAAAACTTAATTTTAACAGCAGTTTTTATAATGATCAAATCATTTTTCCATATCTGATGACAACTGAAGGAGTCGATATTAGCTTGGATTTTATTTATGATTATGTTGCACTCTCCATTGTATTTAAATCAGGAAATTCAGACCTGTCACTAATATTACCTATTTGAAAATATTGCTATAGTGTTGATTCTTTAAGTGACAATAAGTTGGCTACCTTTGGAAACTGGAGTAAATCTCATGTTATAAAGATGTACAAATCAAATTTCCTTTGTACATATTCAGCACAACGTTAGATTTATGCCTTTAATAAAGCACAGCAGTGATCTGACTGCATAGCTAAAACCTGACAATGTGCAATAGAATTTTCCCTATGGGTGCCATTTGCCTGCAAGCCATAGACTAGAAGGCTGCATGGTCCCAAGAGAGTAAAAACACGTTCCAGAATCCTACTGAGTAAGTCAACAGAGAAAGGGACTTCTAATAAGGAGCTGGTAGTTAGAATCTCTGTAATCACTTAGTGAATCATTTCTATCTGCAAACATTTGTTGTTGGTTAAGTGCTATCACACTTTAAGAAATGACAATTTAGCATTTATGAAAACTGATTCCTCTTAAATTCTTGAATTCTATCTGGCAAAGTGTTACTACCTAACCCTTCTAATAAATGAACTGTTCTTAGTATCTCCAGTTATAGTCCTATTAGGAGGACCTAAACCCCAAATTTTAGATTATAAGATCCCTTGTCGCCCTAACCAAAGCTGGCTCTCCCAGCACAATCTTTCTTAATGCCTTAGATCCTCACCATCACTTCACTCTACATATATACCTTCTATCCTTCAACCATGTAAGCTGGTGGTATCCATTTTGTATATTCTTATATACTCTTACTTAAATTCTCAGGTTGAATATCATTTCATCCAGAAATTTTTCTCTCACAGATTTGATTCCCTAGGAAGCAGACTCTGACATAGAGATTACTTTGCAAGGATTTTTAGAGAATACTCTCAAAGTTATCATCTGTGGAAAAGAAAGGAAGAAAAAAAGTATGGGCAGAAGTCTAGCTATGATTAAATTGCAACAGAATTTGCTACACCAATAATGAGTAATCTGAGGAGGAGATTAAGAAAAAAATTCCTCCATTTACAAAAGCAATTAAAATCATCAAATATTTAGGAATAAACTAAAGGGGTTGTACACAGAAAACTACACACAGCATTTTTAAAGATAATCAAAGAAGACCTAAATAAATGGAAGAATATTCCTTGGTCATGAACTGGAAGACTACACATCATTAACATATCTGTCCTACCTAAACTAATTTACAGATTTAATGTGATTCCAATAAAAATTACAACAGTAATTTTTACTGAATTGGAAAAGCTAATTACGAAATTTATTTGTAAGGGAAAGGGGCTTTGATTAGCTAAAAGCATATTGAAAAAGAAAAATGAAATTGGAGAAATCATGCTACCTGACCTTAAAGCATACCACAAAGCTACAGTGACCAAAACTGCATGGTATTAGCATAAGGGTAGACATATTGTCAAATAGAACCAAATTGGGAGTTCTGATATAGATCCTTGCATATATGGTCAACTGAATACCTTGGAAAATATGATAGCCTATCCCTCCACTGTATCAGAGTTGGACTCATTTATAATTTTCCTACACATGGTTCTTCTGCCCCTTTTATTTGAACCTATATTTAGCACTATACTCATTAAATGTGTATCCCACAGATTTAAATCTTCAGGGTGTTCATATGCTGGTTGAGCCCTGAGTCTCAGCAGAGTTGCAGCCAACACCTTCTCTCCAGTTCATCACCTCACCTAGGACAACTAATAAAATGATGAGGAAGGACAATTCCCATCCCCCAAATGAGACAGTATCTACAACTGCAAGCAAAACAGTTCCATCCATCTGCCCCATGGGATCAAAAACCCCTCTCAACTGGAAGCAAAGAGAACATCATCATCCCCAAATCCTCAAGGTTGAGGAATGAATAAGCATTGTTCATTCTTAAAGTTGACTTATTATTCTAGTAATGGAAGAACTTGTTTCATTGATATAAGACAGTGGTCACCAAGGTTCTGAGGGGAGGCAGAGGAAAGAATTGGTGTAACATGGGATATTTTGGGGACATTGGAATTGTTCTGCATGATACTGCAGTGACAGATACAGACCATTATACATCTTGTCACAACCTATAAAATTGTGTGGCACAAAATGTAAATTATAATGTAGACTGTAGACCGTGGTTAGTAGCAATGTTTCAATATGTGTTCATCTATTTTAACAAACATATCACACTAATGAGAGATGTTGTTAATGGGGAAAAGTGGAGGAATGGGAGGGGTTGGGTTATATGGGAATCCCCCTTATTTTTGATGTTACATTTATGTAATTTAAAGCTTCTTTAAAAATAAAAAAAATAAAAAATAATGGAAAAATATCTTCAATGTGATGAGGAAAAAATATTTCCAACTTAGAATTCTATACAGGGGGAAATATTCTTCCAGAATAAAATGAAACAAAGACATTTTCAAATGAATAAAAATGAAGATAGTGTGTCACTAGATAACCTTTTAAAAGCAACTTGTAGAAAATGTATTTTAGGCCGAAGGAAAGATGATCCTAATTAGAAATTCAGATTTTAAGAACAAAATGAAGAGCAAAGAAAAGGCTAAATATGTAGATATATCCAAATTAACATAATTAAAAATTAGTAATATCTCCTCGGGTAAAAGAATTACAAGTGAACATAACACCAAAATATCACTTAAATTTGGAGGGAGTAAATAAAGTTCAAATACTCTGAGGTCATTTTACTGTCTAGGAGGAGGATAAAGCTGCTAAAGAACATTAGACTTTGGTAAATTAAAGGTCTGTGATGTAATTTCCAAGATTATGATAAAACAGTATGGAAACAAGAGTGTATAATTACAAAATAATAGAAGAAATGGATGAATAGAAATAATGCATTAAAATAAAGGCAAAGAAAAAGAAGAAAATAGGCATTCAACAAGTCAGACAAATAAAGTGCTCAATATAAGATGATATGATTTATTTCTCTATCACAATAATTACTTTAAATAGAAATAGACAAATTTTTAAAATATAAAATTAAAACAACTGCATTCTGCTCACAAAATGTGGAGGAAAAAACATTAAACTAGGGAAAGATGGAATGTAAAGTATTAAAAATGGTATATCAAACCAAAAGGGGAGAAGGTGGTCACTCATAATGATAATTCAATTCACTAGCAAAAAATAATGATGACAATTCCAGATGCACCAAATAGTATGGACTCAAATTTTATAAAAGAAAAATTAAAATAACTTCCAGTAAAAGTTAGCAAACCCAAAATGGAAGTGGAAGTTTCCAGTCACCATTTTCAGTAATTAATAATACAATCAACCAATAAGTAAATAAATTTTGAAATTTTGAAAAATGGAATTAAACAAATTGATCTCATGTAGATATATAGAACACCACATGTAATTACTGAAAGCACATTATTTTTAAGCACATGTGGTATATTTACAAAAATTGATCATATATTTGACCATAAAAACTCTCAAATAATACCAAAAGACAGATATGTTCCCTGACAACACAATACATTGCCAAAAATTATTTATAACAATGTAAATACAGAAAAGACAATATGTTTAAAATCAAGAAATTCAATTAATTAATACTTGAGTAAAAAAAAGAACAAACTTAAAAATTGTGAGCCTCATAAACCTGAAAATATTTCATAAAAAATTGTAGGAAAGTTAAAACACTTCTTGGAAAAAAATGTATAATCTTAAGTAAATGAGCTAGGAATCCATCACAAGAAGTTAGAGAAAAAATAAATAAAAAGATGAAAATACACAATAGGAAGGATCAATAAAGGGACAAGGGGATGATGTGACTATTAAAATTAAAACAGGCAGATGAAGAGGGAAAGAGAAAGCATGAAGACAACCAATTTAATGAGAAATCAGGCATCACCACAAATACAACAGGAACAATTTTAAAAATGTGTATGCTATCTTTTATATTTTTAAAAAATGCAAATCTTCTATGAATAGAAAAGGCAATGTCAATAGATAAATTATTTTAATCCATAGCAAACACTTATATAATGACTACCATGAACCGTATTTGCTGACCCAAGTGCTTTCTATTTATTTATTTATTTATTTTTAATAATGAAACATCTTTATGATTTTTATTTACTTTATCCAAATGCAGTTCTGAGGATAGTAGTTTGTCATTTTCGAAAAATTCCTAACATTTGACAATCAGAATGTACCAGAATCAGAAAATTGTGACTGTACATACAAGATAACAGATCTTACAGTGATGAGGGGAGTAGTTGGAGCATATGGGATTCTCCTAGATATTTTATGTAACATGTATGTAATCTAAAGCTTCTTTAAAAATAAAAAAAAGAAAATAAATAAAATAATGTACCAGAATATGAAGATTTAGTATAGGACATCTTTGACTTTATCACAGCCAGGTCAGGAATACCCAATGATCTCCAACAGATTTTTACGTACATTCATAATCACTCCATCTTCTAAGAATCTATAATTATTTTTTGGCAAAAAAGGAAAACATTGAAGATTTCCTCAGCTATTTATTTTTAAGGAAGCTTTGGATTACAGAAGTGTTACATCAAAAACATAGGGGATCCCCATATGCCTCCCCCTCCCTCACTTTTCCCCATTAACAACATCTTTCATTAGTGTGGTACATTTGTTAAAATTGATAAACACATCTTGAAACATTGCTATTACCTAGGGGCCATATTTTACATTACAGTTTACACTCTGCCCTGCAGAATTTTATAGGTTATGACAAAATGTATAATGACTTGTATTCATCATTTCAATGTCACACAGGATAATTCCAATGTCCTAAAAATTCCAATGTCCTATTCTTCCCTCTCTCTACCTCAGAACCTCTGGTGGCCAGTGCCTTTATATCAATGATAAAAGCTCTTCCATTGCAAGAATAATAGTAAGTTTATAGTAGAATGATAATAAGTCTGCTTTAGTCCATTGCTTATTCCCCAATCTTGAGGGTTTGGGGATGGTGAGGCCCACTCTGTTTCTAATTGAGAGGGGGCTTAGATCTAAAGGGGGCAGATGGATGGAACTATCTTGCTTGCAGTTGCAGATACTCTCTGTTCTTAGGATCGGCATTGTTCATCATCCTCTCCTTGTTTATTGTCCTGGATGAGTCCAACAAACTGGAGAGTAGGTATGTCAACTCTGCTGAGATTTAGGGTTCAACTGACACTTGAATGGGTCAAAGATTTAAGTCTTTGGGACATATATTTAACAAGTATAGAGATAATTGTAAGTTCAAATAAAAGAGGCAGAAGAGTCCTGTGTAGGGAAACTATAAATGAGTCTAACTCTGTTACACGGGAAAGCATAAACTCTAAAGTAAGGTGCATTATCAGGGTGCCAAATTCCTGAGCTTGTCTGCCCTACTTATAATATCTATATGTCTCTAGAGTCCTCAAGAGCCCCACTGTTTGAGGCACTGTTTGCTTTGGCAGTCAATGAGATTCTGCTGAGATATGCATAAGCATAACCTCTGGAATGACTTCTATACTCTCTATGAAAACTCTTATCCATAAAAACTTATTTGTATTTAACATTTCCCCCTTTTGGTCAAGTTCCTTCTCCGGATGCATTGCAAGTTGGCACTTGGTAATAACCCTTTGGTGCCAGGTAGGCGCATCCCTAGGAGTCATGCCCCAAACCAGAGATAAGGTAGTGTGTTTATATGCTGAGCCTTCTTTGAAGATAAAATGAAAAAAATAAGACACTGAGGGAATATACAGAAGGAATTGTTACTGTACATACAAGACAATAGATCTTACAGTGATGAAAGATAGAATGTCTAAAAAATTTTTGTATTATTTCAAATTTTTAAAAGTTTTTTGTATTTTGTTTGTTATTTTTAAAACTATTATTATTATTTGATTTTCTCATTAGATTTATTTGGTTATTTTGTTGACTTCAATTTGGAGAGGTAGTGCATCACAGAAGGGTGACCATTGTGGCAAGGGAGGATCATTGGTGCAGGGTGTTTGTGATGGGGGGATGTGTGGGTAAGGGTGCATCTGGGACATGCCTCCAAGTCATATGATACATTCAAGTGTTCATAGGGCATTGTCTCAGTGGGTGTAGACTCAAACAATAGCCAAAAAATATTGAATGCCCATCCTGGGAAGTTCTGCTACATTCTCTAACAGGCGGAAGAATTCTCAGAATACATGTGCAATGTCTAGTAAAGGAAGACATACCATTATGTCAGGCCCTTCATATTGAAGATTGTACTTATGAACATTTACTTAGGAAATTGAAACTTAGCCTAGTATTATATATTGACTAAGAATTACCCCCTGAAAACCTCCTTTTTACTCAACTGTGATTCAAATGTCTTTTACTCCACATTAATTCATTTAGGCTCACAAACAACCTATGAATTGGTTGCTAAAATTATTCCCATTTAATAAAGAGTAAACTGAGGCACAGGAGAGGTTAATAATTTACTCAAGCTCACCCAAGTGGTAAGAGATGGAGCCAGGTTTGAGCACAGACAGTATAGCTCCCAGTCTGTGCACTTATTAATTACAATATAGACGTAATGTAAAAACATCATGGAAAGTTAAGAAAATAAAGAGAAAAGCCACCCGTAGTCCGTACTTTCTAATAAAACTTTTTGCATATTGTATAGTCTCTTCCTGTCTTTTCTATATTCATGATTTTGCACTGTGATTATTGTAGTAGATATATATTGCACCTGGATTCTATCAATTATGATATTATGACTATCTTTCCTTGTTGCCGCATGATCATTATAATTTAGCTTACAGAATAATTTATTTAATTGCTTTATTGTTAGACGTGAGGCCAATTCCAATATTTTATATTATACATATAAGCATACCCCCAGCATGAACACAGGTTTAACAATCTTTCTTGTTATTTTCTTAGAAAAGCAATTTCGAAGCAGAAGTAGAATTAAAAGTGACTTTTAAAATTCTTTATTTTTCTTTCAAACACATAAAAGTTTTCTTACATTTTCTAAACTTTATATGTTATTAGATCACTAGTCTTTAAAACCACCAATAAACTAAACCCCACTCTTAATCCTCCCTCACAGTATATCCCTATCAATTACCTACAACCCTACATGGGGAGACAGACTAGAAGCACCAATCTGTGACCTCTGAAAAACCACCAGTCTTCCCTTTTTGAAACTAACAACAATATCCTTAAGTGTCTTCCTTTGACAGATGGGTTTTTTACAGAAGCATCTGATTTCTGCCATCCTAACAGAGGTCTTTTGTTTTGCCAAAGGAAGATTGAAACTAGTGATTTTAATTGTTTCAAGAACATTCTATGGAGAAGCTTCCTTGCCACAGCTGGATCAAGCAAAGCCACAGTGTACTCTACACATTTTAATTGTTTGCTCTGCCCTAAAGCTAAAGAGCTGAAGCTCTAGGCATTTAAACTACTTTTTTTTTTTTTTAATGTGCTGAGTTATTGAACCAACATAAACTCTTTCACATAATAAACAATTTGCTTGCTCTGGCTCTGGCATTTTGTGAAAGGACAGAGAAGACAAATTTAGAACTGGAAAGGAACATAAAAAATATTCATCTTGTCCCTCTCCTTATTTTACAGATGAGGATAGTGAGATCTAGAAAGTTTCAAATGCCTTTCTTAGACATACACAGAGAATTAATGGCAAAATAAGGCTAGAAATGAGTCTTCTCTGACTCTTCTGTATCTAAGGAGATCTGAGAACGTGTACCAAGGAAGTTCAGAAAGGCTTAAAACTGGAAGGAATCATAGGAATTAGATTCTATTAAGATATACTATACTGAAAAAAAATTTAGGAAAGGTGAGAGGGGAGGTCAGTGTGGTGGTTAGAGCTGCTTATACCCTAGAAAAACATGTTCTTAAATTTAATCTATTCCTGTGGATGTGACCCCATTTTAAGTAGGATCTTTTGATAAGGCTACTTCAGTTAAGATATATTCCACCTCAATCAGGATAGGTTTTAATCCTACTGGAGTCCTTTATAAGCAGAACCAAATTCAGACAGAGGGGTGAAAAGCCAAGTGAAGCAAGAAACTGAAGGTCAGCTGAACTCAGAGGAGAAGGGAGGGGCCAGGGAAAGCTGCCTTGTGCTTTGCCATGTGACAGAGGAGCCCAGGAGCAAGGGTTGCTGGCAACCATCTCTAGAACACCAGTCTTCAGGAAGACAGTATAGCCTTGATGATGCCTGGATTTGGACTTCTCCCTGGCCTCAAAACCATGAGCTAATAAATTCCCTTCTTTAAACCAACCCATTGCATGGTATTTGTTTTAGCAGCCAAGAAAGTGAAATCATCAGTTAATAAACTTAATGATACATCTTGGTCATCATATGACCAAGATCATAGGACATGATATTAATTTAGGTCACAAGATTTATTGTCAGTATCACACTGTGTCTAGAGGCTGGTAATTGGGCTTTCTCAGGTGTTTAAGATAGAACCTATAATTAAATTATTTTAAGAATTTTGTTTTCAAAGGAATAATTTATTAATATATGCGAAGGTTATGATCGACTTATTAATCACTAAAAACTGGAAGCTATTACCAAAGATAGAGACCTACTTTTGAACGTTTAGAGGGGCTATGCCATCATTAATACACAGTGCTACTGAGTGTAGTGCATGGAACAATAATATCAGCTTGTTAAAAATACAAAATCCCTGCTGGACCTAGACCTATCTGCAAGCAGAGCCCAAGAATTTGTGTTTTAACAAGCTCTCCAGTGATTACCATACATGCTGAAGTTTAGGAAGTATTTTCTAATAGAAAAGTTCTCAGTATTTGTTGCACATCAGGATCACATGGGGAACTTTTAAAAATACTGATGCCCGAGTTCCAGCCCCAGATTCATATTTAATTAGTTTGGAGTATGGCCTGGACTTATCATGGTTGAGAATCATACACTAATAATTCATTTGGGGAAACGGACTTGGGCCAGGGGTTAGGGTGTCTGTCTACCACAAACCCCGGGCCTCCTTGACCCGTGTGGAGCTGGCCCATGCGCAGTCCTGATGCGTGCAAGGAGTGCTGAGCCACACAGGGGTGCCCCCTGCATAGGGGAACCCCACGCGCAAGGAGTGCGCCCTGTGAGGAGAGCCACCCAGCGCGAAAGAAATTTCAGCCTGCCCAGGAATGGTGCCGCACACACGGAGAGTTGACACAGCAAGATGACATAACAAAAAAAAAGAGACACAGAATCCCATGCCGCTGACAGAAGCAGACAACAGAAGCAGACAAAGAACACGCAGCAAATGGACACAAAGAACAGACAACCAGGGGGTGGGGTGGGGGGAAGGGGAGAGAAATAAATAAAAAATAAATCTTTAAAAAATAATAATAATAATTCATTTGGAACATTTGTGCTGGTTCACTTTTGTCAATTTATTGAATATAAAACTCAGTCTACCTAGCACCTGCAAGGTTTAGAACAGGAAGTAGCAAAGTAGGGAAAGAGGGAGATACAATACAACCTGCTAGTGTATAAGCATAAAAAACTGTAACTCCCATCTCTGTTTATTTAAATTTCAGCCTTTTAAAATTTGCTTGCCTATGTTTATGATCTATTTAACATAGCATGGTAATATATGTGTATAATTTATTGTTATTATTAAATATACATGGAGTGGGAAGCAGACTTGGCCCAGTGGTTAGGGCGTCCGTCTACCACATGGGAGGTTCACGGTTCAAACCCTGGGTCTCCTTGACCCACGTGCAGCTGGCCCACATGCAGTGCTGATGCGCGCAAGGAGTGCTGTGCCATGCAGGGGTGCCCCCACATAGGGGAGCCCTATGCTCAAGTAGTGTACCCCATAAGGAGAGCTGCCCAGTGCGAAAGAAAGTGCAGCCTGCCCAGGAACGGCACTGCACATACGGGGAGCTGACACAACAAGATGATGCAACAAAAAGCAACAGATTCCCATGCCGCTGACAACAGCAGAAGCAGACAAAAAAAGAAGAGGAACACACAGTAAATGGACACAGAGAACAGCCAACTGGGGGGGGGAGGGGGAAGGGGAGAGAAATAAATAAAATAAATCTTAAAAATAAATAAATAAATATACATGGGGTATATACTCAATTTTTTAAATGATCATACTTCATGATGTAGAACAATGGTTTTTAAAATAGAGTGTGCATGAAAATCACCTAGGAAGCTTGCTAAAAATTATAGAACTTTCCTGGAAATTCCCTGCTGGAGGTAAGTTCAGTAGCTCGAGTAGGGGCCTAAATGAATCTATGTAAATGCTCCTCAAGTACTTGTGTTAGTTTGCCAGGCTGCTATGACATGTACCACACAATGGGTTGACTTAAACAATAAGCATTTATCAGCTCATGGTTTCATAGGCTAGAAGTCCAAAATTAAGGCATTGACAAGGCACTATTTTCTCTCCGTTTCTGTCGCATTCTAGCTTGCTGCAATCCTTGGGTTCCTTGGCCTACATCTCTGTCTCCCATCACATGGGAATCTTTCTCTCTCCTTATGTCATTCTTCCAATTTCCGCTGACTTCCAGCTTCTTCCTATGCAGCCTTTTCTGATATTTGCCATCCAGCTTCTTCTCTTTATTAGGCTTCTGGTACTGTGGATGTTTTTTAAAAAGATGGAACAAACCCAAATATGTAAAAATCCACTAAGGAACATATGAAACAAAAACTGATTGGACTGAAAGGACAAATAGACAAATCTATCCTTATTGTTGGAGGTTTCAACACTTCTATCCATAAAATTATCAACAGAAAAGTATTAAGATTAGGTAAGACCAGATCAATACTGCCAACTATCGAGACCTAATTTACTTTTTATAACTGTGTAATAAAGAATCTTCCATTGCCTGAAAAGAAGTCTATCTAACTTTTGTTCAAGTCAATAATAATAGTAATAATAATACCTAAGAAGTAACCTCTAAACCATTGGAATTTCCAAGTGAGAAGAGTGTCTTTATTGTTCTTGGTGGACCCCTTGGAACACACTAAATGATTTTATGCTTATGGATAACTCAGGGTGGGGCAGGCCATGACAGGAGCCCAACACTATGATTTAACATAGGGCATTGTGTCACAAAGTATCAGTCAACCTATAGACTGAGTTCAACCAAATGGGCATTAAATCAAGTAAATATGCCTGCATAATGAAACCTCAATATAAACTTTGGTGAGTTTCTTGGCTTAGCAATATCCTATGCTCATTGTTACATATAGATATGAGCAGTGTCACACATCCTAAGGAAAACAGAAACTTCATATTTGGAGCCCTCCCAGAAATCTGCCCTATGTGTCTCTTTCTTCATCTGGTTCTAATTTTTATTCTTGGCCTATAATCGGATATAATAGAGTATAGAAGTTTCCAATGAGTTTTTTGAGTCTTTTTAGCAATATGCAGTTGATATTAGAAGTAAGGGTTAGCTTGTTGGAATGTTCACTCTGTGTAGTTGAAACCTAACTCCTTGCAATTAGAGTCATAAGTCTTGGGCAGACAAGGCAGTATGGAGAACTGTGTCCTTCACTTTCCAGCTTGGCTAACTATAGGTAAAAACATTACACTTCAAAACAACAGAAAATATATTCTCTTCAAATATACATGGGACGTTCATCAGAATAGATCATACACTAGATCAAACCCAAGTCTCAATGAGTTTAAAAGAATTTAAATTACACAAATCATAATATAATTAAACAAGAAATAATTAACATAGACGTATCTGGAAAGTAACCAAATATTACCAAATTTAATTACATACTTCTATATAAGCCATTGGTCAAAAAGAAATCAAGAGAGATAGTAAAAAATATTTGAACTGAATGGAAATGAATGCAACATATCAAAATCTGTGAAAAAAAATATTGCATTAAATGCTTATATTAGAAAAGGAGAAAGACCCAAATTCAAAAACATAAGAAGTTCACTTTAAGAATTTCTTTTTGAAAAACTTCAATATTGATTGCCGTGATGAATGCACAATTCAGTGATTATACCAAAATCCACTTAATATTCTCTTTGAATGGATTGTATAGTATATGAATATATCTCAATAAAATTTCTAAAACTAAAAAAGAATCTCAAAAATGAACAAGTTATGAAAAATAGAAAGGAAGAATTATTAAAGATCAGAAAACACAAAAACAATAAGGCAAATAAATGAGAATATCAACCAAATCTTTTTCTAAAGGTCAATAAAGTTGGCAAAGCCATAGCTAGTCATATCAAGAAAAAATAAAAAGAGGTAAGACACAAGTTAGAAATATCTAGAATGAAAGAGGAGACATCACTATAGAACACATAGAAAATTAAAAGGTAATAAGGGAGTATTACACAACTATAAGCCAATAAATTTGACAACTTAGGTGAAATGAATAAATATTCTGAAAGACACCAAATACCAAATCTCATTTAAGAAGATGTAAATTATTTGAATAGCCCTGTATCTATTGAAGAAAATAACTTTTTATTTTCAAATCTTCCCACAAAGAAAACCAGGCTCCAGTGGCTTCACTGGAGAATTCTAACAAGATTTAGAGAATAAATAATATCAATTCTATACAAAATACTCCAGAAAAATAGAGAAAAAACTTCACAAAACATTTCACTTGGTCAACCTTATCCAATACCAAATAGACAGACATGATGTGATGGTTTGAATTTTGTAATCCCAGAAAAGATTATGTTCTTGAAATAATCCATTCCTGTGGGTATGGAGCCCTTTGAGTGAACTAAATTGAGTTAAGGGATCTTTGATTAGATCACTTGATTAGATTGCTTTTGGACTTTTTATTGAACTTTAGGGCTTTTGATTAGATCATCTGATTAGATCACTTTAGGATATTTGATTGGACTATCTCAGTAAGGCATGACCCAGGTTGGGTCTAAGCTCGGTCCCTGGGTCTTACACAAACTGAGAACAAGCAAAAGAGTCACAGACGTAGGGAACTCAGCCATTCTGACCTTGCCATGTGAGAGAAAAGACTCCAGATTTGCCTACTAAGAAGCCCCAAGAGGCCCAGGAGAGATGCCTGATCACCCAGAGCTGAGCTCCAGGAGAAAGTAGAAAGAGACTGGCAGATTCTCCATCTTGCCTTATCTTGCCATGTGGGAGGACTCAAGTATCGCTTAGCAGTCAACCTTTGGTCAGAGAGCATCTCTGATTATACCTTATTTGGACATTTTTGCAGCCTCAGAACTCTAAACTTTTACCCCAAATAAATTCTCTTTATAAAAACCAACCCATTTCTGGTATTTTTACATCAATAGTTTCAACAAACTAAGAGAAATGGCAAGAAAATAAACCTACAAATTAATATCCTTTATAAATACAGATGCATAAATCCATAACAAAATTTTAGCAAATCAACTTTATGGATAATATAACAAAGTTTGGTTTAGTCCAAGAATGCAAGGTTATTTTAATATTCAAAACCAATTAGTATTATTCACCATATTATTATCAAACTAAAAGATTAAAAAACATATCATAATCTCAATAGATGCAGAAAAAACACTTTAAATTTCCATATCCATTTATGGTAAAAACTCAAGCAAACTAGGAATAGAAGGGAATTTCCTCATTCTGGTAAATAGCATTTATGTAAAATCTACTTCTATATCACATTTAATAGTAAAATAATGAGTGCTTCTCCCTAATACTGACAACAAGGCAAGGCCGTCCACATTCACCATTCCTATTAAGCATTTTTCTGGAGGTTCTAACCAGAGCATTATATCAAGCAAGAGAAATAAAAGGAATACAGATTGGAAAGGAAGAGAATTCTGTTTATGAAAAAAATCCTAAGTGATCTATGGAAGAACTTCAAAATTCAATGTCCAAGTTAACAAGATTGCAGGATACATCATCAATACACAAGAGTTCATTGTACTTTCTTAGTCTTAAGGGATTTGGGATGAAGACTGCTCTAAATGCTTCAGACTTCGAGGGGACTTAGATTTGATGGGGCAGATGGAGGAACTGTTTTGCTTCCAGTTGTAGATATTCCTCATTTTTTGAAATGAGACTAGAACGAACAAGTGGGAGTGTAACCACAGATCAAAGTAGATTTATTTTTACTAAAGTTATCTTGTGTTAATGGAAAAAATTGTAACATTGATATGAAGATAGTGGTTGCCAGGGGTTCTGAGGGGAAGGGAAAGGACAAATGGGTGGAACACAGGGCACATTTGGTGCTATGAGATTCTTCTGTATGGTATTGCAATGATGGACACATGATATTACACATCTGTCAAGGCCTATGGACTATGTGGCACAAAGTGTAAACCATAATTAAACTATAGACTTTGCTTAGTAGCAATGTTTCGATATTGGTTCATCAATTGTAAAAAATATACCACAAAAATCTGTTAATTATAGGGTAAACAATGTGTGTGGTGTGGAGGAGTTATATAGGAATTCCCTAAACTTTCAGTGTAATTTTTCCATAATTGTAAATCTGAAACTTCTCTAAAAATAAAGTTTATTATTACAAAATAAGTTAATTGTACTTTATGTTCTAATAATGGACAAAAGGAAATTATAATTTTAAAGTATATCATTTGCAATAGCATCAAAAAAATGAAATATTTAATGATACAGTTAACAAAATACATGTACAATCTATTCTCTGAAAAAGTACAGAACATTACTGACAGAAATTTGAAAAGACCAAAATAATAGGGAGATAAATCATGTTCATGGATAAAAAGTCTCTATTTTTTTTTATTTAATTTTTTTTTTTTTTTACAGATACTTATTATACAAATGTCACGCAAAAATATAGGGGATTCCCATATGGCCTGTTCCCTACACCTCCCACATTTTTCCACATTAACATCCTTCATTAGTGAGGTTCATTCATTGCAGTTGATAAACACATTTTGGAACAGTGTCAAGAAGTGTGGATTAAAGTTTACATTGCCGTTTACTATATTAATTTGCCTCCAAATTTACCTGTTGATTCATTGCTGCCTTTATCTAAACTCCAACAGAACTTAGGAGAAATTGCCAACCTGATTCTAGAATTTGTATGGAAATGCAAAAGACCAAGAGTAGGTAAAACAATTTTAAAAAGAAGAATAAAGTTGGAGGACTTAGCACTGCCTGTTTAAAAAACTTACTGTAAATCTACCATAGTCAAGACAGTCTGATATTGGCCCAAACATAAACATATAGATCAATGTAACATAATAAAGAGTCAAGAAATAGATACACAGATATACAGGAAATTGATTTGCAATGTAGAATACTTTAGGTATTGCATTGGGGAGAAATAGTATTCCTACAAATGATGTTGAAACAACTGGATTGCCATATGCCAAAAATGAAAAATGAACTCTTTATCTCATGTCATACTCAAATATTAACTCAAAATGCATCATCTGTATAAACATAATGGATAAATAGTAAAATTTCCAGAAGAAAATATAATTAAAAATATCTTTGTGATCTCGACGTAGTAAAAGATTTCTTAGGATATAAAAAGTATAAAATATTTTAAATGATAATTAATATCTTTAATTAAATATTTTTACTCTCCAAGAAACACTATTAAGATGAAAAGACAAGTCACAAACTAGAGGAAAACATTGGGAAAATCTATATCTAATAATGAGCTTGTATCCTGAATATACAAAGAATACTTAAAAATCAAAATTAAAAAGACATATAACCAAATGTTTAAAAGAGCAAAATATTTGGACACTTCATAAAAGAAGCACATTATACAGTGCTTAACATCATTAGTTATCAGGGGAATGCAAATGAAAATCATATCACTATATACCCAATACAATAAAGAGACAGATAAAACCAAGTATAGGCAATGATGTACAGCAACTGAAACCCTCATAAATTGTTGGAGGGAATGAAAAATGGTAAAGCTACTTTGGAAAACAGTTCAGCGATTTCATATAAAATTAAACAGACACCATATAACCCAGTATTTCCACTCCTAGGTATTTACCTCTCCAAAATAAAAGCATATACCCATACAAAGATTGTAATGAATATTCATATCAGCTTTATTCCAATAGTCAAACAGTGGAAACAGTTCAAATCTATCAACAACTGAACAGAAAAGCAAATTACGGTATATCCATCAATACATTTCTACTTTGTAATAGACCAAAATGAATTGTTGGTAATCTGACTCAATATGCTAATTAAAGAAGGGAGATTATAAAACTCTATTTATATGAAATTCAAGGAAAAGCAATACTATAGTGACAGAAAGTACATCATTTGGTTACCAGGGGTAGGGCTGAAGAAGAGCTGGGCTGTAAAGCAGCACGGAGGAACTTTCTGAGGTAATGGAAATGTTTATATTTTAATTTTGTAGGTGGTTGCACAGGAGTAAACGTTTGTCACAACTTAATAAATTGTACACATAAAATGGGTGAATTTTATCACATGTAAATATAGAAATTGTATGTCAGTACAGCTTTTAAAAATAAAGCTTAAAAATAATAGTAGACACAAGACACTGACCTTGCCATTCAATGAGGTCCTTCTCTCTGGCCATAGAAACTGTTTTGTGTCTCAGTCTGAGACAGTCAATGGAATATTGTAGCTCTCTTTCTTGCTAGTTATTTAACCTTAGGCTGTAAGTCTGGAGCTACTTGTAGCCATCCTACTATCATGAGGGGAAGGAAGCCAGCTTGAGAAGGAAGCCACGTTCCGTGTTTTCACATTTATTCCTTACAACCATTCAATGAGATAGATATTATCCCCCCATTTTTCATATAAGAAAATCGAGTGACTAAATCATTTTCCAAGAGTTACACAACAAGCAAATGGCAAAGAAGTGGCCCATATCACACCAAACTTCATGCCCATTACTGTTATTCAAGGGAAAAACGAATACAACAAAGACCTATAATTTTAGATTTTCCATCTTCTGTTGTTAAACATGACATTGTAGCAATCAGGATAATTCCTATATTATGAACATATCTACTCAAGAAGGAAAATTTGAAATTAAATGGCACTTATTTTAAAAGCATAGTATACATTTATATACATTGTTGTTGGTTACTGTTTATTCATGCATATTTATAAGGGTTTAAAAAATAAATTACATCAATAAGAATCAGATTGAGAAAATAATTGCTATAGGAGTAAAAACCAAAGCAGGAAAATAAAATCTTTTTTTTTAATCAAAAATCTCATATGCATACTCACACAGGCACAATCATTTGAGATACTCAATATGGACTGTGACATGAAAAAATTGGATAAACAGAGCCTCATTAGGCATGTTCAGAGAAAAAGACCACAGAATGTTATATTAAACAGGAACACCTGACTGTTAGTTTACTGCTATATTCTGAGCAGTTTAATGTGAATGTCAGTGTTATGCAAAGGAAATGCTTTAAGTTTAGCTCTACAGTGGCAATTATGCAAATACAATACTTCTTACCCTAGCCTAGCCTGGTATGCAAAATTAGATATGCCCAAGCATGTTTTAAAAGTTCTATAAATCATTCTACAATAAATGTAAACTCAGTATAACTGATAAGAGGAAAATTTGCAGATAATTTATGATTGGGGCAGAGAAACAAAAATTTCCAAATGTAGAAATACATTTTCTTCAAATGAATGTGGAAATTGAAAATAATTGCAACAAGCAAAAGATACTGCTAGCTTAGAAGAATAAAAAATACATGTTTGTAGGTACATGTGGCTGTCTCTTACCTATAGAAACCAATCCATTATGTCCCCAAAGCAAAGGGCTTTTGTTCTTTCACATTTTGTATATTAGGATAATCTATTAGGAATTCCTTATTTCACATCTAAAAGAAGATGCACTTGCTAAAGTCATTGATCTTTGAGGTACTCAATTTATTAAGAATAAATTATCACATCTTACACCTACTCAAATGGTAAGAAAATCTCCCATTCCTTGAGCATTTAGTGTATTCTAGGAATTGTTCTAAGTGCTGTATTCACTCATTTAATTTTCACAAGAACCCTATGAAGTAAATCGTGTCATTATTCTCATTTATGTATGAGAAAACTGAGACCCAGAGAGGTTAAGTAAGTTGTCCAAGGTCACACAGCTGGCAAATGCTAGAGTTATTACCACTGTGCTAATTCTATAAGTGGTTGTGTGTGTGTGTGTGTTGTGGATATGCATTCTAAGTTTCTGGAAGTTTCTAGATTCTATATTTTGAGTAATGATATATTCTGTGGAGGAGTTTATCTCAGTTTGAATGCTTTCCATTACCATATCACCCACTCAGAATAAAGGTAATAGACATAAGATAATATAGTTTGTATCAGATGACTCCTCAAGCTTTATACATGTGACACTGATCTTCTGGACTCCATTGACTGGACCAAAGAAGGATACCTGATTCTTAGGCTAACCAGCAGTCTATGAAATGTTTGGATGCGAAAATGTTCACAAAGGACATCTAGCCAAGCTTCCTCTCTCGATTTCTATACCACGTCTCCACCTCTATGGTTGTCTCTCTGTCTCTCTCCTCACAATCCTCCCTCGAGAGGTCTAAATTTTTTCAAAAGAGATTTGAGCCTCACGGTGTTAACCAGTCCTTAATGCCAAGTGAAGGAGAGCAATACAAACAGAGATGGAGTATCTGAGACCCCATAGTGTAGGATATTCACTGGCACCGGATTTTGAAAGTTTGACAAGCCACCAAGTCAGCAGAGTTACCTTACCTTCCTTACCGTGCTCTAAGTGGCCAGGAGACCTGGGTCCTCACTGAATTTTCTGCACTCTACACATTCTCTTACAATGAACACCTACGACTTTTGGTGCCCTGTGCATACCACTGTTCTTTGTAACCTGGAAATACCTATTCTTGAAACAAAGAAAAATCCTTACTAATTAAAAGAAAAATGTTTGAATTGTAGAAAGCCATTCTTAATTTTTTAAAAGAAAATAACTTTAGTAAGGCATGGCTGCTTTGCACAGCTATGTTCTTTCTTTTGTTTTGATACACATTTCAAGATTTCTGTTTTACTTAACCATGAAAATCAGTAAGGAGTAGTTACCGCTATAAGGCAACTGAGAAGAAAATGGATTAAGACACTTTGTTCTGAATTGGAATTGTCAGAAAGTAACTGGAAATCCAAAATCAATACATCCACAATCACTAGCCACCATACAGTTCTCATGATTAAAAAATAATCAAGACAAGCATTTCCTTACATTCCATTCTAAGTTCCAACTTTCAAAATATTTCAATAAGTCGAATATCAAGTGAGGAACAATCTAGAGGCATCCAGTAGAGAAAGAGAACACATAATTTGCTGCAACCATTTTTTAATTAGCATGCTGAAGAGTTTTTAAAAATGTGCCTCTCTCTCGTCTACTAATGGAATAACAATAATAACCACTTCTGCTCCAGTAGCTTTAACTATTGGTGAAATGAAGGAAGGTACAGAACTTAAGCTACAATGACTTTCAGATATACAATGAAAATACTGAGCTACAGAAATAAATTTGAGCCCTCCTATGTTAAAGAACAGAAATTTCAAACTGCAGCCTGATTTCCAAATCTCCACAAAGCTGACCTCAGTCTGCTCTGGTACAAACTGTCAGTCATGTCAACCTTCTATATTTACCAGAAGCTACAATCTTTTGGTCACAAACAGGGGGAAAAAACAGATCATGAAAAAGCCACAACCCCCTTTCCAAACTACTCTAAAGAGTAACATGCTCAGTTTGTTCAAACAATTTAAAGTGAGGTGGGGAAAAGGGGGGATAAACAGCAATATAAATTTCAACTGACTGTAAGTATAATATGCCATGCTGATTTTAACATATCCTTTTCAATTAAGAAACAAGTAATAATACCAGAGACCAAAGTACCAGCTACTTTATACATATAGTTAAATTTCTACAGCACTCCCATGAAGTAATAATTGCTTTCTACATTTTACGTATGAAATTCAGTTATTTGACCAAAATCATAAAGCTAATGTGTGTCAGAGTTGGTATTCAAAACCAATCCTGTCTGACAACAAAACCATGTTTTACTATTATCTTGCACTACCTCTCATTGTAGGTGCTAAATAAACAGTACTAAATAAGAAGTTAACAAACATCTGTTAAGTAAAATATGCCAAAATCTCCAGTCACAAAATATTACATGTTCTGTGAAAGGTGGAATGTAAATTTCTATAGGACTTTGATGTTTGCAAACAAGAATTTAGGAGGCGGATAAAGTCTGTCTGCTATTCCTTAGCACACCTTATTCTGTCTTCAACACAAATCAATTCCTTTATCTCTTTGTCTTACTTTCGCTCCAGGAAACTGTTTATTCTCTTGTCTAGACCCTACGCACCCCTTTCCTGGACGGCATAACCTCCTTCCACCAGTATCCTAACATCATGGCCAAAGTTCTTTTCCATGCCTGCCAATTTCATGACATACTCTAATACGAAGTCCCAGAGTTTTCCTAAGACTATTAATTACAGAAATGTGGACTTTTCCTTTCAGGAACTCATTCCACCCTACCTGCCTTTTTCTTCTACTGCTATAATCTAGCTGCATTGTGTATTATGGAGGGTCCTAAATGGGTCCTAGACAAGCTGGCTCCTTTACCTTCCTCTTCACCCCCAAGATTCGTGCAAATTGCTCCAAGTTGTATTTGCAGGATGAGTTGTCAAAAAAGAAATACAAGATTGGCCAAGTGCGTGCTTGCCTTTTATGAAGTCCTTTGAACAGAAATGCTTTACAGTTAGCCCCTGGAGATCCCTGTTCACAATATTATTGAATTTTGGCAATCAGATTATGGATGAAAGGCCATTTCAGATGGATTTGCTAAACTGGATTTTATTCCGAAGTTGACAAGTGGCACAGTATTCTAGCAAAAGGAGCATTCCCATAAAAAATGTAGACTTTGGTTTGTCCCATTCCCTCCATTATCAGCATTCTTCCTTGTTTTCAAATCTATACTTCAAAGAGTAAGAGCTCCAGTTGTGGAATGGGAGGTGGAAGACCTGTGTGCCAGGAAATATTCTTTTCAACCCACAGCCAGCCCTCAGATTTGTCAACTTATTTTACAAAGCTGCCAGTGTGATAACCAGGAAAGCCAGCTCAGCTACACCCAACAATTTACCATTGGAATCACATCACATTGTGTGTAAGGACTCTTGCAGTATCTCTCATGCTCTTTTTTTTTTTTTTCTGGGACTGCAATCTGTGAAGGTACTGAAAGCCAAAAGTGCTGGTGTCCATATTTGTTGCTTTCTGGTAGGGACTTGTTTAAAAAGGAAAGCAGCATAAAATACAGCCAAGAGAAGGAGAGCCCTGCCAACATCATGTGAGATCTTGGATTCAACCATGCCTGCAAATAGAACCATCGTTGGACTTTCTAGTGAGGCAAGCCAATAAATTCCTATGTGCTTTTTCAGTTTAAGCAAGGTTAGTTGGAATAATTTTGTCCCTTGCAGTTTAAAGAGCTCTAAATAATGAAATGTGTAGTTGAGAGGAAAGATGGCTATGTGAGGTGTATTTCTCAATAGGAAGCAGATGGCACTCTCAAATTGGATAATCTTAAGAAGAATTTTTATTTATTTACAAAGATGTAGACAAGTCGGATAGGGACCACAGGGGGTAGAGCACTAACTCAGGATCAAGAACAGTGGTGCTGTAATCACCCTTACATATGAAAGGGCAAGAGGAGGCAGTTACCAGAACACAAATGGAGAGATTCATATAGAAAATTTGACTTGAAAGAAATGCCAGTGTTGAGGTAAGGGACAGAGCAAACTTTAAAGTGAATTCACAGGAAAAGAGCAAGGGGAATAAACACACTGACATCATTCTCTTTCCTGGTTCTTATCTCTTGCCTGGACTCCCTATGGACTGAAGACACATGTGATATAATCCACATGGATCAATCTCCCAGAGCAGATCAAGACTTAAGAGAGTTGTTCGATAGGTTCAAATGGAGGATATTCAGCACATCCCACATGCTTTGTCCCTCTTGTCCTTTGACAAACACATGTTCTCATCTCCGTAGACTTATGAAGTGCCACCAGCTTTCATATTATCATGGAGAGATATCAAATTTATCACATTGTCATCCATCTTTCATGGTCACCACTGAGTGTAATTGAGGTAGAGTGTCTGTCCTTCTTCAGCTAGTCCCAACAAAGCATGGATATCTATCCATAAATTTGGCCCATGCTTTTCCTCCACAATTAAATTGGTTATTGTGAACTCCCCATGAGGTCATGTGTAAGAATGAGGAAGAGTTGTCAAAGAAGTAGAAGCAGGTACAAAAGACATCAGAGCCACCTGCTCCTGTAGTTTATGAGTATGTTTGGGCCTGGAAGTCTACATATTATTTCAATTTTTAGTTTTGGTTTATACTTATTTATGACCAAGTCTAAATTCTGTGGATCAGATAAGGCCTTGAATGAAATCGACAGTTCTAATTGCATAGTCTTTTTACATCTCATGGGCACATGTTCAGTGTCTACCAGGGTTCAGTAGCAAATGAACAGTTTTCAACTAGAAAATAATCGTCAGTAAAGGAGGATGCATTAGTCAGCCAAACGGGAGCTGATACAAAACACCAGAAATTGATTGGTTTTTATAAAGGGATTTATTTGGGATAGGAGCTTACAGATACCAGTCCATAAAGCATAAGTTTCTTCCCTCACCAAAGTCTATTTTCCCATGTCAGAGCAAGATGGCTGCCGACGTCTGTGAGGGTTCAGGCTTCCTGGGTTCTTCCCTTGCTTCTCTCTGGGCTTAGGGTTCCTCTCTTCCTGGGGCTTGCTTCTTTTTCCTCTGTGAGTTTACTTCCTGGGGCTCCAGCTTAAGGCTTCAGCATCAAAATCCAACATCAAAAACCCTCAACTTTCTCCTTTGCCATGCCTTTTATCTATGAGTCCCCACCCACCAAAGAGTGGGTACTCAACGCCCTAATAACGTGGCCCAATCAAAGCCCTAATTATAATTTAATCACACCCAGGTACAGACCAGATTACAAATATAATCCAATGTCTATTTTTGGAATTCATAATCATATCAGAGGACATGGCCTTATTCCATACCTAGTGGATGTTATTCTTGTTGGTTTTCCAGAGGCTCAAAGAGCATCTGTTAGCTCTTTATTCCATTATTAAGCATTTTGAGTTATGAGGTTCTGGGAGCAAAATAACCCGCACTGGAACACAGACCTGCTATTGTGCCCAATCTTCACAAAAGTCCCAATCAAAACTTGTAGATTCCAGTAAATAGATGAGAGTATCATACCCAAATATATGTATTACTGAAAAATCCTAACAGTTCCCATAAGCTCCTTTTACTAAGGGGTAGATGGTACAAGGTGTATCAACTTATTTGTTCCCTTCAGAAAGAACATCACTTTATGACCACTGTACTCCTGGAGGTAGTGGTATTTGAGACCCTGAAATTTTAGGTTTTTTTTTTTTCTTACCCCTAGCATACATATATTTTATTAAGATGAGTAGAGAGTTTGCTATTTTCTGCTAACAGACCCAACTAACATACTTTCCTCATAATGTAATGGATGAAAAAGATAGTCTGTGAAATAAGATGATCAAGATCCATCCAGTGGATATTATGACATAGAATGGGAGAACTGCCATAGTCTTGGGGCCAGAAAATAATGGTATATGTAACCCTCACCTTGCAAATGCAAACTGCTTCTGATTTTCCTTACAGATTGAAATGTAATGGAACCACAGCTGCAAATGTAATCATCACATGATTAAGTTTTCTATAATCTATTGTTATTCTCCATGATATATTTGCAGCATCCAATCAGGCATGTTAAATAATATATGGTAAGCATAACCACTACTTCATTTCTCAAATTTTCAATAATGACACTAATCTCTCAATAATCCCAGGAATATGACATTGATATTGGCTCCTCATCTTGTTGGGTGGGGAGGGGGATTGAACGTAGTTCCAGAAATTTCCACTTGACCTTTTCTAACTTAACATTCTACACTTCGTAGGTTAGGGAAACAATGTGGGAATTTTGCCTCTAATTAAGTATATTAATTTCTCTAAACATTCTGGATAAAGAATTAATTATAGTTTTATCCCCATTCCTCCTAGAGCTACTATTAGATTGAAGGCAAGATTCTATCATCTAGTATTTATAAGCTCCTCCTCATTGGAACACAGAGTTATTTTGGGTCTCTAGAGATTAACTTCTGTTCATAGACAATGTCTAGTAATCCCCAGAAAGTCTAGGCATTTACCTTTCCTCAGTGCATAGTCACTATGGTAAAAGCTTCAAATCTTCGGGTAAGTCTTAGAGATAGATTTACAGGATTGCAAATCTGATAGATATAGATCCACATTACATTCTCTTTCCTCAAGGGGACCTGGACTCCCCTCCAATCAAGAGATTCCTGGTACGTGAGCCAACTTAGATCTAGAAACTGGATCTAAATTGAATAAATGGCATGAAGTACTTCAAAGACTTGGGTTAACTTTCTGCACAGTGAACCTAAATTTTTCTACCTATATACGTCAAGCACTTTTTAAATTTTTTATTGTTTTGATTAAGGATTGGGCCTTTGGATCATCCCAGAGGCTATGATTAGGAAATGGCATTCTGCTTATAATGTATTAACTCCAATATTCCCATCTTCCTTAACCTTCAGCCTCTTTACTCTGTAATATGTCAGCAAAGTTCCACATATAAGTTCAGAATTCAATTAGCCAACCTAGGAGAGTATTAGTGCCACTTTCAAGTCTCGGAGATGATTTAATATATATTAAATCTATATTGCCAGATGAGTGGACTCATGTCAGTGATTTTGGCCTATCAATACTTGTATTTCCTTCCCTTCTCTAAAATCTTTAGAATTCACTCCTACTCATTCTGCACACATACCTGAAATACATATTGATCAAGTCTTTTGTCTTTTTCTATAGGCTCTTTCCTTATGGAGGCATTTCTTGGACTTCTCTAACTGGACTATGTTGGGACATAACTCATTTTAGTTCTGGAATGAATGAGAATCAGTGAGGGTGGTTCCTGAGGAAATAAGGCAGCTGCCTCAGGTTCAATCAGAGGAATGCTTTTATTCAGAGAATGAGCATTTTGGAGGAACAGGACAGGAAAGGACTGCCTCACCAGGCAAGAGAATTTGAAAAGTCAAAGTTTTCAGTCCTGTCAGTGTCTGCTAAAACTTCCCCAACCCCCACCTCAGGATGCAACTCCTTCCCTACTAGTTTTCTTAGATAAGAAATTTGGCAGACTTGCACATTTAATTGGCACTGCAATTCTACATCTCTTACAACCAAATCCTGTGCTTGTACCTCAGTCAAACATGTCCTGCAACCACAGGGGAAAAAGAATTCCTTCAAGTCTGTGATAGAGCACCTCTGGTATTCTATATGTTATATGTTTATATCTCTTAATTTATTTTTTTCCTGCATAAATTCTTGAAAGAAAGAAGAATCCAGGTTACTCAAGAATCTTTATTCTCTCTTTTTTTTGCCATAGTGACCTCCAAATTCTATACCCTCCACCAGCATATCATCCTTTATAATAACCAATGTTCATTTGGGTAATAGTAATGCTTCTCAAAGCCAAAGATTATCCTTCCCCCACTTCCTCCTGGAAGATGATTATCTTTGCAGGTTTATTTCCAGTGGCCACTTTCATTACCAATAAGTACTAATTATTGTATTACTTAGGGTCCCAAGAAAAAGATGGAACAGTCAAATTAGGATAATTCAAGGAAGGCTTAATTGCAAAGGATAACATGAGATATAGAGAGAAGCACATGTGATAGTGCATTAGTCTAAGGTTATTTGTTACCATCCATGGGTTCCAAGATGGCATTTATCAGAATATCAGTTATCAACTATCAAACTATCAGAGTCTAGAAGTAGAGAAACTAGTAAAGAGTCTACTTTGAGAGGGTCTGGTGAAAGAACATCCCAGGCAAAGGGCACAATAAGCACAGAGGCCCTGAGACTTGAGAAAGCATGGCATTTTGGAGGAAGAGCAAGAGGGCCAGTGCCTAAAGCACAGTGAATGAGAGAAAGACTAAAGAAATGAGGACAAAGTGTGAGGAAAATTGTAGATATTTTTGGATTTATATGTTATTTTAAGGGCTTTGGTTTTTGTGGTCCACATAATGGGAAGAGCCCAGAAGGTTGGAGGCATGAAGAAATCTGGTTTGCATTTTAAAAGGATCACAAAGAAATTGCTATGGCAACAACATACATGGAAACCAGTTGGAAGATTATTATAATAATTCAAATGAAAGAGACGGTGATGTGGACCAGCTTGGTAATTGTAGTGGTTGCACAAAATGGCCAAATACTATAAGTATGTTGAGAAGTAAATCTAATAGGATTTGCTAAGAGGCTGAATATGTGTTGTAAGATGGGATGAAAGAAAGACTAATCCCCGGATTTTGGACTAAGTAATTTAAGAATGAAGTTACCACTCACAGAGTTGGAGAAGACTGTGAAAAGATCAAGTTTGGAGGATGTTGAGGGGTGAATTTTGTCACCAAAAAGGATATGTATGTTGAAGTCCTAATACCCTGTTTCTTAAAAGGTGAGTACTTGGCCATAGGATGATTGCAGATAGAATTAGTTAAGAGGAGGCCACACAGGATTAGGGTGGACTCTAATTCAGTATGACTGGTTTCCTTATACGAAGAGTGAATGTGTACACATAGATGGACACAGGAAAGAAGACAGCCATGTGACAATGGAGGCAGAGTTGAGGTGCTGTAACTGCAAGCTGAAGAACACTAAGGATTACTGGCAAATCACCAGAAGCTAGGAACAGGGAAGGAAGGATTCTTCCCTACAAGTTTCAGAGGGAGCATGCTCAACAGCTTGATTTCAGTCTTCTAGACTCTAAAACTGTGAGACAATTGATTTCTTTTGTTTAAGGCACCTGGTTTGTGGTACCTGTCACAACAACCCCAGAAAACTAAGACAGTTGGCAAAATCAGGAATTCTATTTTGGTCACATTAGGCTTGAGGTACTTAATTTAGACATACAAGTAGAGGTGTAAAGTAGGTAGTTGGAGATAGAAGTCTGGAGTTCAGGGGAGAGGTCTGGGCAAAAGAGATAAATATGGAAGTGCCAGCACATAAATGGGATTTAAAGCCATGACAGTAGATGAGATCACCTTGGAAGTGAATATCAATAGAGAAGAGCACCATAAATTTGAAAAATGAACCAGTCTCTGAGCAAATTTCATCCTAAAGTGATTATTCTCAGGAGTGTTAAAATTGTGTAAGGTCCAGAGACTATTCTTCTTTGCAATGAAAATACGTAAAATCTTTATTTAATGTTACTAAGAAACATGGCCAAATTAATGAATAACATGGGGTTGAGAGAAAACACAGTCTTTTTAGATTTCTACCTCCTTTATTTCCTCAGATATCACACATTTAAAATAGGCCAGAAACTCTTTAATAAAGGCCTTGCCATGGCCTCCCACAAAGATGAATGAGGCAAAGCCAGTGCTTAGCTTCAGGCCCTTTGGAAGAAACACTTTAGCTGAGTCCAATTCAGCATAATTTTTCAAGATTTTCCTCAGCAAGCCTTTTGAGGCCATAAAGAGGAAAATTAACATGCATTCACCAGAAACCATAGATATACTAGGAATATGTCTCTTGTTAAAGTCCCCTCCTAAAGCAGCTAGTACCCAAGAATTTGTGTCCAATACCCAACATCAGTACCATTGATGGTATCCCCCTGAGGGGATCTGAACTGTAAACCTTTAAATCAATTCCACATTCTAATACGTATATTGGAAAATTGCTCTTGGTCAAATTGCTTCAACATTTTATGATTGCCTATACTCAAAATGGACCATGCCATTCCTGGTGTTTGCCCCAGGTTGGAAGATAACAAAGTGGATATTAAATAGTTGTCTAATGTCATGGAGCAAGTGAGAAATTGGCTGTCCTAATTCAGGCTCTGGATTTACTGCCTTGTTTATTTCACTTCAACAAAGAATAGCTTTAGCACCCCACACAGTCACCACCAAATGTCAGTTTTATTCACACTAATAAAACTGGGAGTATTTTTGAAGCCAGTTTTACTTTGAACCCTTGTTCCCAGTGGTCCTTCAGTTTTCAAATTTTGAAGTATTACTTTCTCAATTTTGAAAGATAATGGTGAAGGAGGGCAGAAATATAAACCTTGACTGAACCTAAAAAAATTTAAAGTACATCAAACAATATATAGCTATGAGATAGTTTACTAAAAGGGTTGTCAGGACATACCATATATTATTTTGTGGCCATTTAGAAATGATCTAGAAATAACCAAGTGTAGTTTGCTGACCTAGTTGGTGGCAGTTCACAAAGTGCAGAAGAGTTGGAACTAAGCAACTGAAGAACTCCTGGAGTTGTGATCTTACCTGTGTTCCTTACTTACAGCATAACTTTAAGCAAAACTCAGTTTCCTCATTTGTAGAGTAGGATGATAACACCTGTTTTGTCTACCTACAAGTGACTGCAAAGATCAGACAAGGTATTGCATGTTAGAGTAAAAGCAGTAAAAAGTAATAATAAAAATAATCATAAATCATGTTGAACAATACTTTGTGCTAAGTCCTGCCCTAAATCCTCACAGAAGCATCACAGTAAATGCAAGCATTGTTTTTTATTTACTAAGCTATTTCATATCTAATATATTAGAATTCTGGGAATGCATGTCTCTTGATGCTATTTCTTACTTGGATATTAACCCTGGATCATGACTGCCTTCGCCTACCATCTTGTCCCTGCCAAGGGATGAACCAATTCTAAAGAGGCCAGGCAATTTGTTGGAAGTGTCAAATCAACAAGCTAGCTGTGAGAATAACTGGGGAAGCTCCAGAATTCCACACAGGAATTTAGAATTAAAGACAACTATCTGGCTAAGGTAAAAGCACGTAGTACAGTATGCTGGCTAAAAAATTAATTTAGAAGCTCTAAGGTTTACTTAGCAATCACACTTGCATTCCTGTCTAGTTAATAATTCACATATAATATATATAATGTATACACAATATATACAATTAATATATAAATATGTATAATCCAAATTTTAAAAAGAGCTAAATTTTCTTTAAATGTTTTTATTCATGCTTTATGAAAGATGAGAAAAATGGCAAAAGTCCATGTCAAAGTATGTATTCCAGAGGATAAAACTGATAGCGATTTTGGGGGATTATAATGCATTTCTACCTATAGAAATGATTAGCATGATTACTGGGTTGGAATTTGTTGGCAGGTGGTGAGCAGATATATAAGCCTTCAGATTTCCCTTTCCTCTCTTTTCTTTCTCCTTTCTAATCTCTCTCTTCTCCTTTCTTTCATCTCCATTTCTCTCTTTATCTTTTTCTTTTCCCCTGTTCCCCTCTAACTCTAGACTGGCACCTTCCCGTATTAGAACACTTGTGCTTGAGAAGTTTATAATCCAATTTAGGAGACAATATAGGTATGTAGAAAGAAACTGGTAAATCAAGGGAAAAAGTCATAAGGACCAAAGTGGGGTCTTAAAAATTAAAAGGAATAAAGGTGAAGGAATTAATATGGGCTTAGGGTGGTCAGAGAAGTTTCACAAAGGTATAGAACTTGAAGTCAAATTTGAATGGGTATGATTTAATTCAAAAGAAAAGTCAGTGGAGAGCATTCCAGACAAGAAATAGTGTGAAAGAGGGTATAAATGTGGGAACATGTATGGCATTTGCAGAAAATGTTTTGCTTTGTAGTTTATATGTCTGTAACTACAAGATATGCTGGATACTCAACAGTTGGCCCATGAAGGGGCAGCATCATGCAATTATAAATGAATCCAGATCTTGTAGACAAACCACAGGGGTGTCCCTCACAGTTACCCCCACTTTTCCCAAAGGGCCTGGCATTTCAGCCATGATGTCTATGAAGGAATGGTGAAGCTGGGTCTTCTCTAGGCTGACACCATTCTTCGTAGTCCAATGTGGGGGATCAGGACATGGTTATGAGATTCATTGGGCCTTTGGTAGCCACTGGTCACTGAGTTAAAGTCATAGATCCAGGAATAAGTTTTCCAGGCTAATAAACATGAAACTTTCAGTCATCCAGGGGACATTTATTTAGGCATAAATAAATATAGAATATGCTACTTTATATAGAGTATTGGGCATACAATGATAAATGTTTTGGTTATTATCTTTAGGAAATTCATAAGCTAGCAATGATTAGGATGGGTGGAGCAAATGTAAAATCTTATTAGAAATGCACCTATCAAAAAGAAATTGCAATCCAGTGTACTATGAAAAAGGAAAGGAAAGAATTTACCTAAACTGGCCTGTGAACTGGGGAAGATCTGGGAAGTGTTCCTGAAGGAATTGACCCTTGACTTGGGTCTTCAAAGATGTTGAAGTTTTATTAGACAAGACACTTCAGGAAGAAGCATAATATGAGCAAAGTTCTAGAGATAAGAAAAAATCATTGAGAATGAATTTTGAGACAGGAAATTTAAGAAGATCATCAGGGCAATTCAGAGAGTTTTTTTGTGATATTGTTTTGCTAAGTTGCCAAGGCAAAAATACAAAAAATTTGTTGGCTTTTTTAGCACAGTTGGGTGGTGGCAACATTATCCCTAATCTCTGGCACACAGGCCCAAACCCTTCAGACGAGTGGCTTGGTGACCTAACTGTCCCTAATCTCCTGGGAATGTGTCCTACCCTCTTTGTAGCCAAACTCTTCCTGAACAACAGGGTGGAAGGTCCACCTTTTCAAGCCTGGGGATATACTCCCCACCTCTGCGACGGTTTGCTCGGTCGGTAGAGGAGGGGTCTGGCTGCGGACGAGGGGTCGGTCCAGCTCTGGACGAGGTCCCGCTTGGGACGAGGGGTCGGTCCCACTTGGGACGAGGGGTCGGTCCCGCTTGGGACGAGGGGTCAGTCTCACAGGGGTTGCGCGGTTCGGCTGACGGGGTCGCCCGGCGAAGCCGGCAACGAAGGGGTCACCCGGAGAAGCAGGCGACGAAGGGGTCGCCCGGAGAAGCAGGCGACGAACTGGGGACAAGGGAGGCCAGGCCCTTGTCGGGGGCTCTCAGGACTGGAGGGCGCACGGCAGAAGAACTACCGCGGAGACAAGGTAAACATGCAAGTCCACTTTATTGAGGGAGAGGCAACAGTTTTATAGGGGCTGGGGAAGGCTGATTGGTCGAAGCCACGCCCTGTTCTGATTGGTTGCAGGGCGAAAGGTCAGTGGGCGGTACTGGACGGGGGAGGGGTGGTGATTAGGGATTGGCTGTTGCTGTTGCTGGGGGAAGTGGCAGGGTTTAGTGATTGGTGGCTGCTGTTGCTGGGGTAGAGGGCAGACTTGAGTTTCCCGCCCACGCCTGGCTGTTGCTGCTGTGGGGGGAGGGAAAAGGGCAGACTGGATTTTTCCACCCACGCCTGGCTGTTGCTGCTGTCGGGGGAGGGGAAAAGGGCAGACTGGAATTTTCCGCCCTGTGCCTGCGCAGGGAGAAAGAAGAAGAAGGGTGCCGCCCCACAGGCATCGTGTGGCGCCATCCGGGAGGAGGGGCGGCCGCAGAAGCATGGCTGCCGAGAAGGGGAGACCCGAGGGCACTCTGCGCCCATGCCGAGCTTCCTTCAGGGGTGGCGGTGGGCCCGACCAACCACCCTATTATGGGGGCAGCGGAATTAGGCCTACTGCGGCCACTCCCCCGCCAGGCCAGCAAACCACACTTCAGCCCGAGGGGTGACCGCACACCTCTGTACAGATATGTGACCCTCCTTTGGCCCAGAAGATATCTTAAGTCTAGACCTCAGCTTTCATGGATTTCTGCCCTTGAAGTGGTTTCTTCTTTGATTTTCTCTTTTCTTAATCTTTCAGTTGAGACTGGCAGAGGTTTTGTTCTTACAGATTTCAGAAAAACCTTGTTGGTTTTGCATGATGCTCATAGGAGTCCAAGCCATCAGATAGCAAGACTTCCTAGATAACTGCATTTCCAACCCTGACTTGCAAGGTAATGGCTATCTAGTTCCAAGTTCATTTAAGTCTTCATGTGGGGCACTCTTCTCTGATGACTTGTTTTCCAGAAGGTCATAATTTCCCAAGCCATCAATTTCTGCTTTCTTTGTGCCCAGGAGTTCAGTTCATAGCTTATCTCTTTCCTCTCACATTTTACTATAAGCTGTAAGAAGAAGCCAGGCTGCATTTTAAACATTTAGTCTGGAAATCTTCTTAGCTAAATATACAAGCTCATCACTTTCAAATTCTGCCTTCCATCTAACATCAGTAGTCAATTCTGCCAAGTTCTCTGTCACCTAAAGCAAAGATCTCCTTTCTTCCAGTCATCACTTCTGTGTAAGTTCCCATCAGAATTACATTAGGGTCCATATTCCTACCACCAATCTCTTCAAAGAAATCCAGGCTTCCTTCAAGCAGCTCACAATTCCTCTGAAATCTACCCCTTACCCATTTATAAAGCCATTCCAACACTTTTGGTACTTGCAAGCAGTAGCACCTCACTCTCTTATTAATAAGTTCTGGTTTGGTTTGCTAAGGCTGATGATGCAAAAATATCAGATATGCATTAGCTTTTATAATGGGGATTTATTAGGGTAAAAGTTTACAGCTCCAAAGCTGTGAAAATGTCCAAATCAAGACATCATCAGAGATGCTTTCTCCACAAAGGTCAGTTGCTAGTCAGATCTTGGGCTCCTGCCATGTGACAAGACAAGATGTAAATTGTTGTAATAAAATATCTTGTGCTTAGTATTTCTGCCTTTCTAAAAGAATGTAAGCTCTAGAGGGAATAAATCAAGTTCTACACTACCAGCATTGTATTCTAGCTTCTAGCACAATATCTGACAAATAATAGGCTCCCAATGAACATTGGTTGGATTATATCCTCATGTCCTGCAATATCAACATATACTTGTTCAAGAATGACTAAATGAACAAAATACTTTATTTAAAATTTATCTTTCAAATTATATTATGCATCTTACCGATTTAACTAAATATAATAAGCCAACTCACAAAAGTTACCAGGGGATAGGGTGGAGACAGGGAATAGAAAGTTAAGACTTAAAATGTGAGGGTTCCTACTTGGAATATTGAAAATATTTAGGTATTGGATGGAGATGATGATAGGACAACATTGTGAACATAACTAACAGCACCAAAATATATACCTGAATGTGGAAAAAAAGGGAAATAACAGGTTGTATATATGGTAACAGAACAAAATTTTTTTTAAAAGATCCATGGAACTGTAATACTTAGTGAACCCTAAGTTAAACTATGGACTATAGTTATTGGTATAACTATAAAAACGTGGTTTCATCAATTGTAACAAATGTTCCACACAAATGCAAGGAGTTAATAGAGGGTAGTGTATTGGTCTGCCAAAGGGTTGCGAATACAAAGTACCAGAAATCTGTTATCTTTTATCATAAATAATCTAAAATTGTCACACTCCACCCTCTGAATCCTAAAAAGATATTACAGTATTCCAAAAAGAACCTTAAATCACCTCAGCAGCAATGCTAAGTACAAAATCACATCATAATCAGTTATGGAAATACAGTTTACCCTGGAGCAAAGTCCCCTCTGGCTGTAGACCTATGAAACTTACAAAACAAGTTACCTGCTTCCAAAATTCAAATGAGGCATAGACATAGGATAAGCAGTAACATTACCAAAGGAGAATTTGGGAGGAAAACATGTATCATATGTCCCCAACAGTTCCAAAAACCTGCAGGGCACACTTCATTAGATTTCAAATTCTGAGAGTCACTCTTGAGATGATAGTTTCTTCTTCTTGGGGCCTAATGGGAACCCACTCTTTCTGCAGGCTTTCCCAATGATCTTTTTCTTGGTTCCACCCTTATCAAGGCATTTGGGTGATGACCAAGCTCCAGACCTCACCTTCCAAGAACAACAGGGTGATGGCCCCAAATTCCATTGAAATGGGGTACAGTCTTGTGTTGCACCATTGAGGTGACAGCAACATTCTCCCTAACCTCTAGCATACAGACCCAACCTCCTCAGAACAGTGAGATGGGGACCTGCCTTCCTTACTCTATGGGGAGTAGGCCCACCCCTTTCAGAGATGTGGGATGGTGACCTCACTATCCCACCCCATGAGGAACAGGCTCACCCCCTTCAGAGAAGTGAGGTAGCAACCTAACTATCCCCAAACACAGGGGAATGTGCTCCACCTTCTCTGTAGACTGGGGTAGCCAAACTCTCCCTGAACAGCAGGCTGGAATATATACTCTCTTCATGTGCCAGGACAAACATACACCCTCTCTACACATGTGTGGGCCCCTCTCTTGGCCCAAGGAGATATTTTAATTTCAAACCTCAGCTTCTATGATTTTCCTCTTAAAGCCATTTTTCCTTCCATCTCTCCCCTTCATGTCCTTTTTAGTCCAGGCTGACAGTGGTTTTGTTCATACAGATCTCACAAAAAGCTTGTTGGTTTAGATGCAGGAAGCAGAGGTGCAAGCCATCAGACAGTAAGACTTTCCACAAGTCTTTCCTAGATAACTGCATTTTCAATCTTGACTTACAAGGTCCAAGTTTGGTTAATTCTTCAAATGGGGCACTATCATCTGGGGGTTTGATTTCCAGAAGTTTGTAATTTGCAGAATCAGTTTCTGGTTTCATTATGCCCAACAATTCAGTTCTCAGCTTATCTCTTCTCTCTCACATTTTGCTATAAGCTGCAAGGAGAAGCTAGGCCACATTCTCCAAGTTTACTTTGGAAAACTCTTCAGCTAAATGTTCAGGCTTGCCATTATCAAATTCTGCCTTCCATATAACATCAGGAATTAATCTTGCTAAATTCTCTGCAACTTTACAACATGAATTGCCTTTCCTCCAGTTTCCAATATAAGTTTCATCATTTCCTTCTAAGGCCTTATCAGAAATAACCTTAGGCTCCATATTCCTACCAACAGTCTCTTCAAAGCAGTCTAGGCCTTTTCCATCAAGCATCTCACAATTCCTCCAAAAAATATCCCTTAGTCATTTATAAAACTGTTCCAGAATTTTTGGTAATTGCATCAGACTGTGCCCAACTCTCCTGGTGCCAAATTATTATTAGGCTGCCAAAGGAGTACTGAAGCAAAGTACCAGAAATCTGTTGGTTTTTATACAGGGTTTTTATTTGGGGTAAATGTTTACAGTTATAAGACCCTAAAGAGTCCAACTCAAGGTTGCTTTCTTATCAAAGTCAGTTGCCATGATGGTTGCTGATCTCTGCAAGGGTTCAGCCTTCCCCCCTTGGTTCCCTCTCTCTGAACTGCAAGCTGGCATAAGGTTTGTCTCTCTGGGCTTAGTCTCTCTCCTGGCTTAGGGCTTGTTTCTTTCTGGATCTTCTATATCAGTCTTGACTCTATCTCCAAGGTCAGCTATAACCTGTCTGACAAATGGCACATCTTTCCCTGGGGCCTCAGAATTTTAAAAAATGACAGAACTCTCTCTTTCTGCATGTCTTCTTGAGCAAGTGTTCATTTATAGCAGCCCACTAAGTGGTATCTTACTGATGTAGCCTAATCAGAAGCCCTAAATTGATTTTATCAAATAAACTTAATCAGAGGTCCCTAATTGAATGTAGCACAATCAAAGGTTCTCTATTTGGGATTCATAATTAATCTCAAACCATGACAAATGTAGATAAGAATCCTGTATTTTATGCAAGATTGTTCTGTAAACCCACAACTTCTTTAATAATTTTTAAAAATTATATTATGTATTAGATCCTATTCTGAGCTCTGAAAATAACTGGAACATAGCAGGCACTGGTGCAAATTTACTCATTTGTCTTCTGCATTCAAGCTCAAAAAAGACAGAATTATCTTTAGCTTGTGGCACCTAACAGAGCTCCTGGAATGTGGTACCTTCCCTCTACCTCTCCTATCAACTATCCAAACTTTGTGGATTTCTGAAATTTTCAGACACTGTGAAGTATGGTAGAAATAACACAAGAATAAGAATCATGAGCCGTGTTTAAATTTCAACCTTTCACCATGAATCTAGATTTTTATGTAGATGTCCTAGATCTCATGTTTCCTCATCAGCTCAGAACACAATCTCTAAATTTTACTTCTCTCTGTAACTTCGTGAATTACCCCTAGTACATTAATCAGAATTTGTTTAGGTGCAAGGAACAGAAACTCAACCCTTACTATTTTAAACAATAATAATTGGGGTAGCTCACATATTTAAAATTGTAGAAACCCCAGCGTCCAAGCTCATTACTGCCAAGATTACTATTTCCTTCTCTCTGCCTTGAGGGGGATGAGGCAGAAAAGCAGAAAGAAGAGGGGTGTGTGTGGCTATGTGCATGTGAATTTTTCACATGGCATAGAGACTGTCTTTGTGTTTCAGGAAAAATACAACCTGCACAAGAAATTTGTCTCCCCAATTGTGGTACATTGATTTATGATCCTAATTTAGATATGTCTTTATCTTAATCCACATTCCTGTGATGTGAACCCATTTACATAGGATATTTTGAGGATGTTCTTTTTAATTAAGGTGTGGCTCAATTGTGTGAGGTTGGGTCTTAATTGGTATTGCTGGAGGCTTTATGAAGAACTAGGAAACCACAGAAGCTGGAAAAAAGAGGGTGTAACCATGTGACTTGACTTACAAGTGCAAGTCAAGGAACCCCAAGGATTGCTAGCAAGTCAGTACCAGAAACCACCAACTTTGAGAGGATGCAAGTTTTCTAGCCTTCAAAACCATGGCATAATAAATTCCTATTGTTTCAGCCAAACCAGTTTGTGGTATTTGTGATAACAGACTGGGAAAACTAAGATACCAGTTGTATTAGTCAACCAAAGAGATGCTTTGCCATTTATAAAGGGTATTTATTTGGGGTAGAAGCTTACAATTACCAGGCCATAAAGAGTAAATTATTTCCCTCACTGAAGTCTGTTGCCATGTGTTGGAACAAGATGGCTACCAGCCTCTTGTTCAGACTTCCTCTTCCTCTTAAGGCTCTGTGGTTCCAGCCTCTTCCATTCTCAGCTGTAGGTTAGAGAGCTCATCTCTCTCTCCAGGGCTCATTTTTCTCTGGCTCAGATGCTCTGCTCACTCCACAAGGTCAACTGTAAACTATCAGTTGAATGGCTCATCTCTCTTCCTGGGGTCTCTGCCATGTCTATGGAGCCATCTCTATTCCTCTGTGTTCTTCTCCTGTGTATTTACTTCCCAGGGCTCCAGCATCAACACTCCAAATCTCTCCTCTGTCCTGTCATTTTCTCTGTGAGTCAACATCTTACTGGCATGGCCCAATCAAAGCCCTAATCATAATTTAATCAAGTAATAGTGAAACCTCTGAAGTTAATACAGTCTAATACACCCAGAAGAACAGACCAGTTTACAAGCATAATCCAATATCTATTTTTGGAATTCATAAATAATATCAAACTGCTACACCAGTTTTGTCATTTTAACCAAAACATACATGTGCTAATCCTGACAAAAGTTTTTATTGGTCTTTTTTGGGTCATGAGTTTACCCATAGGAAGCATCAATGTAATGTAGGGTGTAAGGTACCAGGATTGCCAAAACTTGGGTCACATTTCCATTGCTATAGCAGGAAAGGAGTTGAAAATGGTAGGGGCATTTGGAGACCAGATACGCAAGTGGAAAATATGTCCAGAAGCACATGAAATTATGATTTCTCTAAGGAAAGGATGGTTGGCAGATAAAAATAAAATATATCAGCTGGGATTGTGATAAGATAGCAGAGGAGGAAGTTCCAGGACTCAGTCCTTGCACCTAAACTACTATTAAATAGGCAAGAAATAGTCAGAAATAACTATTTCTAAACTCCAGAAGCCAGAATAACACTGTACGGCATCCAAGGAAGTGCAAGAGGCAGAGGCTGGTAAATTATGGTAAAGAACAGTAAATTGCTGCTTCCGCCAATGGCAGCTATCTACACCCATTCTCATGGCAGGCCACCATGGGGTCCAGTGCCTAACTAGCTTGCTGGTGACAGAAAAGGATATAAAATCCTCTTCCCCAAGATCAGGGGTGGGCATAGCTGATCACTGATCATGGCTTTTGATTAGCAACTTTGGATCACTGGGGGCCCAGCTCTGAGGGTGGTCATTCTTTCAACCTGCCCCAGAAAAAGGCAGTGAGAACCATGGTTTCAACCTCCCTGGACAGGGGTAGCCACAATAGAGACTTAAAGAAACTGTACTTCCTCAGGCTGTCAAGGACAGTTATTTAAAGAGCTGCATTTGTTGGGCAGGCCAGGAAATCTCAGCTTTGGGGACCCAATGGAGAAGTTCTTGGTGCCTTTCCTGATTCTCTTCCCAGGACACTTTGGAGCTAGTCTGTGCCACCTTCATGGGTCCCTTACCTTGTTTTAGAGAAAGAACTAAATGATATAAAGAAAACAATGAGCAAACAATATGAGAGTCTTAGTAAAGTGATAGAAAAATTTTAAAGCCCAAAGAAAATAGCCCCTTCTCCAAAGGAGGTAGAAGAAGATCATGATGATGAAGAAATGTCAGATGATGAAGAAGACATCAGTGGAGAAGAGGTTGTCATCCCTCAGATAAAAGGCAAGCAGGCCACCACAGCTCCAGGAAAGAAGATAGTGGTTTCCCCAGCAAAAAAGGCTGCCATTGCCACACCTGCCAAGAAAGCCAGCTCTCGCCCCTAGCAAAAAACAGCTGCAGCTGTACTGGCCAAGAAGATGGCTACACTAGCCAAAGTAGTAGCAACATCTGGTAAGAAGGGAGCCATGCCTGGTAAGGCAGCAGTAGTGGTAACCTCTGGTAAGAAGGGAGCTATGGCCCCAGCCAAGAAGACAGCGAAAGGCAAGAATGCCAAGAAGGTTAACAGTGATGAGGAAGAGGATGAAGACAGCTAGGAAGAGGATGAGAATGAATTTGAGTCATTGATGAAAGCCACAGTTATTTCTTCTGTCTCAGAGGATAAGGACAATGATGAAGGAAATGATGATGAAGATGATGATGATGATGATGATGATGATTAAGATGACTCTGAAAAAGCTATGGAGACTACACCAATTAAAGGGAAAAAAGCTATTGCAAAAGTTCCTGTGAAGTCCAAGACCATGGTTGAGGATGAAGAGGAAGATGAAGATGAATATGAAAAGGAGGACAGTGAAGAAAATGATGATGAGGACAATGATGACAAGGAAGAGGAGGAGGAAGAAGAAGAGGAGGAAGAGCTTGTCAAAGAAGCACTTGGAAAACAAAAGAAGGAAATGTCCAAACAGAAAGCAGCTCCTGAAGCCAAGGAACAGAAAGTAGCAGAAACATTAGAAAATACAGCTTTCAGTCTCTTTGTTGGAAACCTGAACTTCAGCAAATCTGCTCCTGAATTAAAAATGGGCATCAGTGACCTTTTTGCTAAAAATGATCTTGCCATTGTGGACATCAGAATTGGTGTGTCTAGGAAATTTGGTTATGTGGATTTTGAATCCATTGAAGGCCTAGAAAAAGCCTTGGGGCTCACAGGTTCAAAAGTCTTTGGCATTAAAATTAAATTAGACAAACCAAAGAGAAACGACAATAAAAAGATCGAGATGCTGGAACACTTTTGGCCAAAAATCTGCCTTACAAAGTCAATTGGGATGAATTAAAAGAAATGTTTGAAGACATTGTAGAGATCAGACTAGTCAGCAAGAATGGGAAGAGTAAAGGGGTTGCTTATATTGAATTTAAGACAGAAATTGATGCAGAGAAAAACTTGGAAGAAAAGTAGGAAACAGGGATCAATGGGTGATCCATTTCTCTGTACTATACAGGAGAGAAAGAGCAAAACCAAAGCCAAGACTGTAGAGGTAGAAAGAATAGTACTTGGAGTGGAGAATCAAAAGCTATGGTTTTAAACAACCTCTCCTACAATGAAACAAAAGAAACTCTTCAGGAAGTATTTGAGAATGTGACTTCTATCAAGGTACCACAGAACCAAAATAGCAAAACTAAAAAGTATGCATTTATAGAATGCTTCATTTGAAGATACTAAAGAAGCTTTAAATTCCTGTAATAAAAGAAAAATTGAGGACAGAATAAGTAAGCTGGAGTTGCAAGGACCCAGGGGATCACCTAATGTGAGAAGCTAGCCATCCAAAACTCTGTCAAAGGTCTGTCAGAGGACATCACTGAAGAGAAATTGAAAAAGCCATTTGATGGCTCCTTTCATTCCAGGATAGTCACTGACCAGGAAACAGAGTCTTCCAAAGGATTTGGTTTTGTAGACTTCAACAGTAAGGAAGACACAAAAGCCACCAAAGAGACCATGGAAAATGGTGAAATTGATGGAAACAAAGTTGCCTTGAAATGGGCCAAGTTTAAGGATGAAAGTGACTTTGGTGATCATGGTCAAGACAGAGGAAGATTTGGAGGCTGAGGTGGTGGCAGAGAAGGCCGAGGTGGATTTGGTGGTGACAGAGGCTGAGGAGAATTTGGAGAGTGAGGAGGCTTCTGAGGAGGCAGTGGAGGAGGAGACCACAAGTCACAAGGAAAGAAGATGAAGTTTGAATAGTCTCTGTTGTCTTTGCCTGTCTGTACCTCTTCCATTTGAAGGAAAGGACTCTGGAGTTTTTACTCTGTTACCTAATCAAGGACACAGCCTTTTGAGGACATTTGAAGACAGTACACCATCTTATGGTCTACTTGGAAATCTGTATATAGATAACATTTCAAGGGAGATCCCCTGTTGGTTTTGACTGTATATTCATATAAACTTTTAAAAGAGAAGAGTGATAGAGTGAACCATTATCTGTAAGTTTTGACTTTATATTGAGTTTCATCCTATGTACAAAACCATTTTTCCTATAAATAGCTTTTTGCATTGAGAGGTGTAAAGAAAAGCAGAATGTTTTATCATGATTTTTGCTTCAGTGACTTTGTGACAAATTAAAATTCCTAAACACTTTTGCCAAAAAACAAAAAAGAGGGAGAGATTAAGGCACTTTCAGATCAACAAAACAGAGAGTTCATCACCACTATACCTTCCCTACAAATGATGAAGGGAGTTCTCAGCCTGAAAGAAAGGACCATACAGGGGTTCAAAATGGCATAAAGAATTCAAGACCTGTGCTAAAGGTACTAATTTGGGTAATTATCATTACCATTACTATTGTATCATATTTGTTAGTATTTACTTCACTCCTTATGTCTTAGAGGTGCTAAAATGGGATGAAGAGAAAGTAATGACAAATTGATATTTTTGGACATACAGTGTACAAAGATATAAATGGTAACAAGTACCAAAAAAAGGGAGGGAGAAGAAGGGTTTAGGAAAATTATATATGCATGCTATTGAAGTTAATTTGGTATCAAACCAAATATGATTTTTATATATTGAGGATGTTAAAGTTTAACCCCTTATGGTAATGATAAGGAAAACAGATGAAAAATATATCAAGATAGAAATATTGAGATATATTGAGAAAGCACTCAATATGATACTACACGAAAAATCAAATAAATATAAAAGTAAGCAATAGCAGAAGTGAGGGACAAAATCAGGGATTAATAGAAGATTCACAAAGTCTAAAGAGCAAAATAGCAAAAGAAAGTCCTGTGTTATCAGCAGTAAATTTGAATGTAAATGGATTAAATTCTCTGTCAAAAGGAAGAGATTGGCAGAATGGGTAAAAAAGCATAACCCAACTATATACTCTCTGCAACAGACTCATAACATCCAAATATACAAATAGGTTGAAAGTGAAAGAATGGAAAAATATATACAATGCAAGCAGGAAACAAAAGAGAGCAGGTGTAGCTATGCTCATATCAGATAAAATAGACTAAGTCAAAACAATTATGAGTTGCAAAGATGGTCATTATATACTGGTAAAGGGGGAAATTCAACAAGATGTAACAATTATAAATATATATGCACCTAACAGCGAGCTCCAAAATATATTAAACAAATACTGACAGATTTGAAGGGAGAAATTGATGGTTCTACATTAAAATCAGGATACTTTAATATACCTTTCTCAATAATGGATAGAACATCTAGTCAGAAGATCACTAAGGAAATACAAGACTTAAATGATATTCTAAACCAAGTAGACCTAACAACCATCCATAGAGCACTTCACCCAACAAATACAGAATACACATTCTTCTCAAGTGCACATGGATCATTCTCAAGGATAGATGATATAATAGGTCACAAAACAATTCTCAATAAATTCAAAATTATTGAAATCACACAACACATATACTCAAACCACAATAGAATGAAGCTATACATCAATAACAGAAGGAGAAATAGAAAATCCACAAATAAGTGGAATTTAATAACATACTCTTAAACAACCAATGAGTTAAAGAGTAAATCAGAAGGAAAATTATGAAATATATTGAGATGAATGAAAATGGAAATACTATATGCCAAAACCTATGGGATTCAGTGAAGGCAGGACTGAGAGGAAAACTTATAGCTGTAAATGCTTAGATTACAAAAGAAGAAAGACATCACATCAGAAAGCTCATTTAAAAACTGGATGAACTAGAAAAAGAAAAGCAAACTAAACCTAAAGTGAGCAGAAGGAAAGAAATAACAAAGATCAGAATGGAGATAAATAAAATAGAAAAAAAAATCACAAAATAAAAAATTCATTCATTTGTAAATTCATTTGAAAATATCAACAAAAATGGCAAAACTTTAAACCAACTGAGAAAAAAGGAGAGAGAATACAAATGATGAAAAATAAGAAATGAAGAAAGGGAAATTACTATAGACCTGCTGAAATAAAAAGGACTATAAGAGGATACTATGAACAACTGTATGCCAATAAATTAGATAACCTAAATGAAATGGAAAAATTCTTAGAAACACAAAAAACTACCTATATTGACTCAAAACAAAGCAAAAGATCTCAACAAACACAGTACTGGTAAAGAGATTGAATCAGTCATCAAAAAACTCCCCAAAAAGAAAAGCCTAGACTCAGTTGCTTCACAAAAGAATTCTACCAATCATTCCAAGAAGAATTAGTAACAATCCTGCTTAAACTCTTCCAAAATTCCCAAAAAAAAAAAAAAAAGAAGAAGAAGAGAAGGGAACACTACCTAACTCATTCTAGGAGGCCAACATCACCTTATTACCAAAGCCAGAGAAAGGTATTACAAGAAAAGAAAACTAAATACCAATTTCTCTTATGATTATACCTGAAAAATATTCAACAAAATACTTGCAAATCAAATTCAATAGCACATGTAAAGAATTACACATTATGGTCAAGTGGGTTTTATCCCAGACAAGCAAAGATGGCTCAACACAAGAAAATCAATTAATATAATACATTACATTAATACAATGAAGGAAAAAAGAACACATACTTATCTCAATTGATGCAGAAAAAGCATTTGACAAAATCCAGTGCACTTTCTTGAAAAAACACTTAGAACAATAGGAATAGAAAGAAATTTCCTCAACATGATAAAAGTTGTACATGAAATGCCCATAGCTTACGTTCTACTTAATGATAATGAAAAATGAAAATTTTCCCTCTAAAATCTGGAAAAAGACAAAAATGCCCACTCTCACCACAGTTACTGACCACTGTAGTGGATATTCTTGACAGAGTAATTAGGCAGGAAAAAGAGTTAAGAGATCTCCAAATGGGACAGGAAGATGTAAAACTTAATATCTACTATTTGAAGATGATATGATCCTACATACAAAAAAAATCCTGAAAAATCCACAACGAAGTTCCTAGAGCTAGTAAATGAATTCAGAAAATTTGCAAGACACAAGATCAACACCCAAAAATCAGTAGTATTTCTATACATTAAAAAATGAGCAATCAGAAGTAGAAATCAAGAAAAACATTCCATTCACAATGGCAACTAAAAGAATCAAATATCTAGAAATAGACCTAACCAAGGATATAAAGGACTTGTACATAGAAAACTACAAAACACTGATAATAAATTAAAGTAGACCTAAAGAAATAAAAGGATATTCCATATTCATTGATTGGAAGACTAAATATTGTTAGGATGTTAATCTTACCCAAGGCAATCTATAGATTACGTACAATCCTAAACATAATTCCAACTATCTTTTTTTCAGAAATGGAAAAGCCAATCATCAAATTTATATGGAAGGGTAAGATTCCCCAAATGGCTAAAGCCATCTGAAAAAGAAGAATGAAGCTGGAGAATTCACACTTCCCATCTTAAAACTTTATTATTGCAAAGCCACATTAATCAAAATAGCATGGTAATGGCAAAAGGACAGACCTATAGACCAATGGAATCAAGTTGAGAGCTCAGAAATCAACCCTCATATTTATGGGCAACCAATTTTTTTTTTTAATAAGGAGGCACAGGCCACACAATTGGGAAAGAAAAGTCTCTTCAACAAATTATGCTGTGAAAACTGGATCTCTATCTGAAAAAAAAAAAAGGAGGATCCCAAACTCATGCTAAATACAAAACTCAATTCATAATGGATCAAAGACCTAAATATATAATGTAGAACTATAAAACTCCTAGAAGGAAACGCAAGGAAGCATTTTCAGGACTTTGTGTTAGGAAATGATTTCTTAGACTTTACACTCAAAATATAAGAAACAAAAGAAAAATAGTAAAGTGGAAACCCAAAAAAAATTTTTAAAATTTCATTCCTTAAATGACTTTATCATGAAAGTAAATTGGCAAGTTAAACAATGGGAGAAAGTATTTGGAAACCACACATCTGTAAAAGGTTTAATATCCAGATTATATAAAGAAACACTTCAATTTAAAAACAAAAAGACAAACCAATTAAATAATAGGCAAAATGCTTGCATAGGTATCTCTCCAAAGAAGAGATACATATGACCAAAAAGGAAATGCAAATCAAAATCACAATGAGATACCATTCCATACCCATTAGAATGGCTACTACATTAAAAAAATGAAAAATCATAAGTGTCAGAGAAGATGTAGAGAAATAAGAACACTTATTCAGTGCTGGTGACAATGTAAAATGGTGCAGACACTGTGGAAGACAGTTTAATAGTTCTTCAGAAATCAAAGTATAGAAATACTATATAACCCACCAATTCCCCTTCTCAGCGTACACCCCTAAGAATTGAAAGAAGGGACTCAAAACATCTATTTGCAAACCAATGTTCATAACAGCATTATGCACAATTGCCAAAAGATGGAAGAAGCCTGTGATAGTTAGCCTAATCTGCCAACTTGTTCAGGTAGAGGTGTCCAATTGTTTGGCCAAGCAAGAACAGGGCTAATTATAATACATTTCATGGATTCTAATCATCAGTGAATTGATTGCACAGGTGGCTGGTTACATCTATTATCAACTAAGGAGATTGTTGTCAACAATGAGTGATGTTTCATCTAATCAACTGAAGGCCTTAAAAGGAGAAGCGATTTCAGCATTAAGAGAGAGAATTCCCATTTCTGTTTCAGACAGTGTCTCCTGGGAACTCACCAAGGACCTTCATTGGAGCCCCTGGTTTGCAGCCTGCCCTATGGAATTTGAGTTTGTGCATCCTAATGGTTGCATGAGACAAATTTATAAAATCTCATACTATTTACATATATCTCCTGTCAGTTCTGTTTCCCTAGAGAACACTGACTAATATAGCTTGGTACAAAGAGTGGGATGATTCTTCAGAAACAATCTTAAAAATGGGATTTCTGAATTGGCTCTGGGATTTTTGCAATTGCCTCTCTACTTTGATTAGAATTAAGGGAACTAATGACTCTCTTTCCAATAATAAAGAGGGCACTGACAGTACATGGTGTGAGTTGGCAATAGAGATATGAAAATTATTACCACTGGATACAACTAATTTCATGCTTCTAAGAGACAAGGATCTGGGTGAAAGTATTTTTAACACCTTAACAGAGTTTTATGGAGTTAAAAGGTACAGTGATATTGGCCGGCTGCTCCTAAATATGCTGGATACTGTTACAAAAGAAAGGGATGAGCTGATGGCTTCAAATTTGCAACTTAAGCACCACATCAATGATATGAAAGTTTCTATGAGGACTCTGAAAGAAAATCTTGTTTCATGCAACTGCAAACATGAAATCTCTGAAAACCAGGATCACAATCTCATTGTATGAGTAGCAGAGCTACAACAGAAACTAAAATCTCAACCTTGCATGATGTCTGCTCTGCTGTTAAAGTGAAGGCATTGATTGGAAAGGAATGGAAACCTGAGGATGGAGATGGAAACATGACTTGATGATGATATCAGGGGGGACACTGAAACCCTAAATTCTACTGAGACTTTTCCAGATAAACCTGTAATAGTTTCCCCTGTGATGGCCACTCAATGGCAAGCTTGCATCATCCAACCTCCAGCCTGCCTCAAGTAGTCTCAGACCTCTTCCCTGCCCTGAGGAAATCATCACCTAACCTCCACCCTGCCCTGACAAGCCTGCCATTCAACCCCCAGTGAGGAGATTAATCCTGTCTCACCAGATGAAACTGCAAATGCCGTGAAGAACTCTTCTAATTCTACTTACTTACCCCCACCACCTCTCTTCTCTTTTACACCTATAACTAAACTAAAGTTACAATTCCTCAAAGGTGAACTACAAATTGTTACCCATGAGGAAATACACTATCCTCTAAAAGAACTGCATGAGTTTTCCAATTTATAGAGACAGAAATCTGGGGATTATATGTGTGAATGTGTATTAAAGGTATGGGAAAATAGTTGAAGGAATATAAAGTTGGATCAGACTGAATTTATTGATATGGGCTCACTAAGCAGAATGGATTCAGTGTTGTAGCTTAAGGGGTTAGAAAGGGCTCTATCAGTTTGTTCTGGTGGCTGGCTGAAAATGGCCAACAATGCCTGAGTCTGAGATGCTCAATTTACCCTGGTATATGATCAATGAAGGGATCCAAAGGCTTAGAGAGATTGGAATGCTAGAATGGATTCACCATTTAAGACCTGTCCACCCATCCCAGAAATGTCCAGAGGACAGACCTTTTACCAGGACTGTAAGGAATAAATTTGTGAGACTACCTTCATCTTCTCTGAAGAGGTCTATGGTTACTCTTCAGTGTAGGTCAGATATTACCGTGGGAACTGTTGTAATGGGATTAGAATCCTTAAATATTATGGGAATGATCTGGATCCTGGCCTGGAAGAAGCCAAGTAGCAGCACTCAATCACCAAAGACAAAGTGGGTGTGGCTACCACAATGAAAGGCAGACTCAGAGCAGCAATCAAGAGTCTGAGACATAGAGTTATGGTATTGGCTGATCGATTATGGGGTACCTAGAAGTAAAATACATGAACACTCTACTGAATTCCTACTTTATCTGTATAAGCAGAGGGTTCTAAGTCAAGTGAACAAAATCCTAACTAGAATTACAGAAACAGAGAGTCACGGCCCCTTAATCAATTCCCAGATTTAAAACAGTTTCAGACCCAGAGCTCCATGAATGAGGAGAAGGCCAGGTTCTCTTGGGGAAGGATCCTATTACACTGAGAAAAAAATTTATACTGTTAATCTTCCTCCCAGCTTTCCCTAAATAGATTTACAGCCTTTTATCAGGGTAATTGTGATTTGGAGGAAAAGAAATGATCAGACATTTCAGGGATTATTAGACATTGGCTCAGAAGTGACATTAATTCCAGGAGACCCAAAATGTCACTGTGGTCCGCCAGTCAGAGTAAGGGCTTATGGAGGTCAAGTGATTAATGGAGTTTTAGTTCAGGTCTGTCTCACAGTTGGTCCAGTGTGTCCCCAGACCCATTCAGTGGTTATTTCCCCAGTTCTAGAATGCATAATTAGAATAGACATACTCAGTACCTAGAAGAATCCCTATACTGGATCCCTGATTTATGGAGTGAGGGCTCTTACGGTAGGAAAGGCCAAGTGGGAACCAGTAGAACTGCTCCTACCTAGCAAAGTAGTAAATCAAAAGCAATACCAAATTCCCAGAAGGATTGCAGAGAACAGTGCCACCATAAAGGACTTAAAGGATGCAGGGGTGATAATTCCAACCACATCCCTATTCAACTCTCCTATTTGGCCTGTGCAGAAAACAGATGGATCTTGGAGAATGACAGTGGATTATCATAAATTTAAGTAGGTGGGGACTCCAATTATAGCTGCTGTCCCATATGTGGTATCATTGTTTGAGCAAATCATACTCCCCCTGGCACCTGGTATGTAGATATTGATATGGCAAATATTTTTTCTCACTTGCCATTAGTAAGAACTACCAGAAACTCTTTGCTTCCAGCTAACAAGGCCAGCAATATACATTCCCTGTCCTACCTAAGGGGTATAGCAACTCTCTAGTCCTATGTCATGATATTATCTGCAGGGACATTGTCATCTCTCCCTCACACAAGACATCACACTGTTCCATTATATTTGTGGGGACCCCCTCAAGTCCTCAGAACATAGCTACTTCTGTGACCTAGGAATAAATGAAAGATTAACAACCCTTCCCAGAGGAGAGATAATACATAGATGATATCATAAACAATCATCTTCCCAAAGCAGTAAACACTCTTGATAAATGCCCTTCCTATGGGTGTAGAGAAAACATAACCAAACCCCATGTGTTCTGCACATAACCTTAACAGGAGCTCTGTTCTCATATCCTATGGAATGGCCTTGTTACCCTTTATATCACCCCTTATTTTTCCTGTCTTTTTGCAGAGCACTAACTTCATTAATTCTTTGACCAGCCTCTATCAAAGATTCTTTCCTATCTGTAAGACCCAATGAAGCTTAAGCTTGACTAAATGCCAAGGGTGTTCTTAGGTCTCTTGGCCAAACCAACTCATGCCTTTCAGGAATTGCATTGTAACAATTCTGATGACATCATGATGATTGAACCTAGCGAACAAGAAGCAACAATTATTCTAGACTTATTGGTAAGGTATTTGCATGAGAAATGATAGGAGATAAATCCAACAAAATTACAGGGGCCTTCCAGTTCAGCAAAATTTCTAGATGTCAAGTGGTGTAGGGCAGATCAATATATACCTTCTAAAGTGAAGGATAAACTGATGCATCTGACCCCCTCCTATGACCAAAAGAGAGGCACAATGTTTAATTGGCCTCTTCCAATTTTGGAAAAACACATTCTTTATTTGGGTATGCTACTATGGCCCAGTTACTGAGTGACCAAAAAAAGCTGCTAGTTTGAGTGGGGACCAGAAAAAGAGGAGGCTCTGCAATAGGTCCAGGCTGATATGCAAGCTACATTGCCACTTGGGCCATATGATTCTGTAGATCCAATGATACTGGATCAGAGACAAATACAAAAGACTTCTGGGGCCTCTAGCAAGCCTCTACAGGAGAATCACAATGCAGACCCTTAGGATTTTGTAGCAAAGCCCTACCATTATCTGCAGATAACTACTCTCCTTTGGAGAAAAAGCTTTTGGCTTGCTACTAGGCCTTGGTGGAGACTGAATGCTTAACCATGGGTCACCAAGTTTTCATAAGACCTGAGTTGCCTATCATGAGCTGAGTGTTGTGTGACCCCCCAAACCATAAAGTTGGGCATGCACAGCAGCACTTCTTCAAAAGTGGAAGTGGTACATATAAGATAGGGTTCGAGCAGGTCCTGAAGGCACAAATAAGTTGCATAAAGAAGTGGTCCAAATGTCTTTAGCCCTGAATCATGCCACATTTCTATCTCTTTCCTAGTCCACCGCTATGGTCTCTTGGGGAGTTCCTTACAATCACTTGACTGAGGCCTGGTTTACAGTTGGTTCTTCATGATTTGCAAGTACCACCTGAAAGTGTACAGGTGCAGCACTGCAGCCCCTTTCTGGGACATCCCTGAAGGATGAGCAAATCCTCCCAGTAGGCAGAACTTCTAGCAGAGCAGCTCATTGTTCATTTTGCTTGGAAGGAGAAATGACCAGAGGTGGGTTTGTACCCTGATTCAAGGGCTTTTGCCAACGGTTTAGGTGGATGGTCAGGGACTTGGAAAGAACCTGATTTGAAAATTGGTGACAAAGAGAGCTGGGGAAGAGGTATGTGGGTAGACTTTCTGAGTGGGCAAAAAAACATGAAAATACTTGTGTCCCACATGAATGCTCACCAGAGGATGACTTAAGCAGAGGGAGATTCTAATAATCAAGTGGATAAGGTGATCCAATCTATGGCTAGTACTCAGACTCTTTCCCCAGCCACTCCTGTCATTGCCCAATGGGATGATGAACAAAGTGGTCATGGTGGTAGGAATGGAGGTTATGCATGGACTCAGCAATGTGGACTTCCCCACATGCTGACTGACTTGGCTTCAGTCCCTGCTGAGTACCCAATCTGCCAGCAACAGAGACCCACACTCAGCCAGTGATATGGCCCCACAGTGGCAGGAGGATTACATTGAACTACTCCCATCAATGGCAGGGACAGCAATTTGTTCTAACAAGAATAGGCACATACTCCATATATGGGTTTGCCTTCCCTGCATGCAATGCTTCTGGCAAAACTACAATCTATGGACTTACTGACTGTCTTATCCACCATCATAGCATTCAAAACAGCATTGCTTTTGTTCAAGGAACCCACTTCACAGCAAATGACATGCGGGAATGTGCACATGCCCGTGGAATTTCACTTATCTTACCAAATTCTCCATCATCCTGAGGCAGTTGGATTCATAGAACAGTGGAATGACCTTTTGAAAAATCAATTATGGCACCAACTAGGTGGCAAGACTTTGCAGGGCTGTGGCAATGTTCTCCAGGGGGCTGTTTATGCTCTCTATCTATGTCAACTCTATAGTGCTGCTTCTCCCATAGCCAGAATTCACAGATTCAGGAATCAAGAGGTGGAAATGGAAGTGGTATCACTCACTATTATCCTTAGTGATCCACTAGGAAAATTTTTGCATCCTGTCCCTGCAACCTCAAGCTAGTCTACAGGTCTAAGTTCCAAAAGGAGGGGTGCTTACACCAGAGAATACAACAATGATTCCATTGAACTGGAAGTAAAGACTGCAACCTGGCCACTTTGAGCTCATTGTGCCACTGAATCAACAGGCAAAGAAGGGAATTACTGTACTCATTGGGGTGATTAATCCTGACAATCAAGGGGAAATAGGACTGCAACTACACAATGGGGATAAAGAAGAGTTTGCCTGAAATACAGGAGATTCCCTAGGGCATCTCTTAGTACTAGTAGGCCCTGTGATTCAAGTTAATAGAAAATTGGAGCAATCCAATCCAGGCAGGAATAATAATAGCCCAGAATTTTCTGGAATGGGAGTTTAGATCACCCTACCAGGGAAAGAATCACAGCCAGTTAAGTCCTTGCTGACATTAAAGAAACATGAGATGGAAGAAGGTAGTGATAAATACCAAGTTTAATTATGTGACTAGTTATAGAAATGAGGACTATAATGGTCATGAATATTTCTTCCTTGTTTCATTATGTTTGTATATGTATATAAAATGAGTATCTTTGCTTTCTTCCCTAACCTTTCCCCATATCATATGACATAAGTTTTATTAGTTTCATGACGTAGTATTCAAGGATGTCAAGTTTAAGAGTGAATATTACCTTATTCTGGAGGGATTTAGTGCATTTCCAGTTATACATAGGTCAGATGAATTTTGTGAGCCAGAAATATATATATATATGTGTGTATGTGTATATATATACACTACAAAAATATATGTATATATTATTGTTTTTATTAGAGAATAATTATGGTTTAAGGTGATGTGTATGACTGCCAAGTTGACAAGAGGTGGACCATAGTGATTAGGCTAATGTGTCAACTGGACCAGGTATTGGAGTCCAGTTGTTTCACCAAGCAAGTACTGGACTAATTGTAATACAAGGTCATGTCATGGACTTTAATCAACAGCAAGTTGATTGCATAGATGACTTATTACATCTACAATCAACTAAGGAGATTTTAGTCAGCATTAAATAACATCTCATCCAATCATTTGAAGGCATCAAATGAGGGGAAGTGATTTCAGCATTCAGAGAGAGAATTCACATCTCTCCTACATACAGCCAGCATATCCTGAGAACTCAAGGATCTTCATTGGAGCCCCTGGAATTTGGACTTGTGCCTCCCCACAGTTGCATAAGACAATTTTATAAAATCTCATACTATTTATAGGTGTGCTCCGTTGGTTCTCTTTCCCTAGAGAACCCTGACTAATACACAGCCCAAGTGTCCACCAACCATTGAATGGATAAATAAAATGTGGCATATATATATACTTTGGAATACTATTCAGCTGTAAAAAGGAATGAAACCCTGACACATGCAACAACATGGATGAACCCTGTAGACAATCATGTTGAGTAAAATAAGCCAGACTCAAAAGGATAGTGTATGATCTCACTCATTTGAAACAATTAGAATAAGCAAATGCACAGAATCAGAAACTAGAATAAAGGTTATCAAGGGATAGGTTGAGGAAATAGACTAGGAAGTTAGGCTTAAAATGTACAGTGTTTCTGTTTGGAATGATAGAAATGTTTTGATAATGGATGATGGTGATGGTAGCACAACATTTTGAATGCAATTAATAGCACTGGAATATATACCCAAATGTGATTAAAAGAGGAAATGTTGGATTGTAGATATATGGTAATAGAATATTTTTTAAATCCAAAGATCATTACACAAACAGTGAGACCTAAGTTAAACCATGGACTTCAGTTAATAGTACAATAATAAAAATGTGCTGTCATCAAACAACCAGCAAGATGGTGGCAGAGTAAGGAGCTCCTAGAATCAGGTACAGGGCTGTTAGTAAACACCCAGAGCTGTCTAGAGCTAGCTGAAACACCTGTTTGGGGCTTCCAGGAGGCCAGAAGAGCATCTTGCAACATCCTTTAAGGAATGGAAGGAGGAGACTGCCCATCTGCAAAGAAAACTCATAAGTAGAGTGATTCACACCATGGGGGCCTGTGCCCATCCTCCACTGGAAGCATAAGCTATCTCAGCAGCTGTTCCATGGTTGGAATTGAAAGCTACACTTCCCAAAAATGAGGGAGAAAAAGATGGTTGGGTACCAATTTCAATTACTCATGAGTAAATTCAGTGGGCTAAAGTGTATAATCCTGAGAACAGCTAAAGTTTGAACCTGTCCAAGTCAGAAAGAGGCTGGTTGCTGCCATCTTAACTCCAAACCTGGCAAGATGGGGAAGTGGGACAGACTGAAAATCACAGGGCTGTTAAGGACCGGCTTCTTTCTATCCAGATCATATTGCAGCTCTAGCCTAGGCCCCAGCCCCACCTCCAGCAGGAAGGAAACTAGGGGTACCTGTGACAGCCTCTCTGGGAAATTACCAGCCACGCTGTGGAGGCCAGTGATCATCCTACTCTGGCGGCATGAACCACCCAGGGAGCTATTCTGTGGCTGGAATTGGAAGCTCCATTTCCCAAAAACGGGGGAGGAGGAGATGGTTGGGTGCCAATTTCGGCTACTGATTGGTAGACTTGGCTGGCTAAAATATAATCCTGGGAACAGCTTGGGTGTGAATCTGCCCAAGCTGGAAGGAGGTCAGTGGCCACCATTTGACTCCACCCCCAGCCTGAGGGGAAGCCTGGCTGACCAAAAATCATGGTGTGGGTAGGAACTGATTTCTCTCACCCAGATCAGCCTGCAGCCCTAGCCTAGGCTTTAGCCCCGCCTCTGGCACGGAGAGAGGCTGGCAGGCCCTGCACCAGGCTATCCAGGTAACTGCAGGTACCTTTGACTGGCACAGACTGAAAATTGGAAGTCTACCGGGGTGACTGAGGTCATCTGTGACCTGCACTACATAGATTGCTGCCCACACCTGCAGCTCCATTCTTGCCCCAGGCAGGGGAGAAAGGGGAGCAAAGCTTTATCAGTCTCTCTGGGCAACTACAGTCTAGGCTTGCATGACTTGAATTATTCTACACAGCTGTGACTTTGTCCCTACCCTGGCAAAGGAGAAAGTTGAAAGAAGCTTTAAAAAGTCCCTGGCACAATGAGGGCAGCTTGAGTCCTCACAGCTTACAGCACCAACTAAATGCTTGGCTCCTACTGCACAACCAGCAAGGAAGAAAGGGCAGGAAGCCCTGAACTAAAGAGAAAAACCATACCAAAAATAAATAATCTAGTAAGCCAAATGACAAGACACCAACAGTTAAAGGAACAAGATAAGCCAGGTGATGACATAAAGCAGTTGAGACAACTAATCACAGATGTTCAAACAAATCTCCTTAATAAATTCAATGAGATGGCTAAAGAGATTAAGGATATTAAGAAGACACTGGATGAGCACAAAGAAGAATTTGAAAGCATACATAGAAAAATAGCAGGTATTATGGGAATGAAAGATACAATAAATGAAATTTTAAAAACATTGGAACCATATAATAGATTTGAGGAGGCAGAGGAAAGGATTGGTGAGCTTGAAGAAATGGCCTCTGAAAATGGAACATACAAAAGAACAGTTGAAGAATAGAATGGAAAAAATTGAACAAGGTCTCAGGGAACTAAATGACAGCAAAAGGTGAGCAAACATATGTGTCATGGGTGTCCCAGAAGAAGAAGGGAAAAAGGGGCAGAAGAAATATTTGAAGAAATAATGGTACAAAATTTCCCAACCCTATTGAAGGACATAGAAATCCATGTCCAAGAAGCACAACATACTCCCATCCGAAAAAAATGCTAATAGACCAACTCCGAGACACATACTCATCAGAATGCCAAATGCCAAAGACAAAGAGAGAATTCTGAGAACAGCAAGAGAAAAGCAATGCATAACATATAAGGGATACCCAATAAGATTAAATGCTCATTTCTCACCAGAAACCATGGAGGCAAGGGATAGTGGTCTGATATATTTAAGACAATTCAAGAGAAAAATCTTACAGCCAAGAATCTTATATCCAGCAAGACTGTCTTTCAAAAATGAGGGCAAAATTAGAATGTTCCCATAAACAGAAACTGAGAGAATTTCTAAGCAAGAGACAAGATTTTTAGGAAACACTAGAGCCTGAAAAGAAAAAGACAGGAGAGACCTGGAGGAGAGACTAGAAGTGAAGATTATATCAATAAAAGTAACTAAAAGTGTCAAAAGTGGTGAAAATAAAATAGGAGATAAAACTCAAAATAGTCAGGAATAAACTTCACCAATGATGTAAAGCACTGGTATTCAGAGAACTGCAACTCGATTTTAAAACAAATCAAAAAAGCCCTAAATAACTGGAAGAACATTCCATGCTCATGAATTGGAAGACTAAATATCATGAAGATGCCAATTCTACTCAAATTGATATATAGATTCAAGGCAATCCTGATAAAAAAATCCACCAGCATTAAAAAAAAACAAAATAGAAAACATGATCATCAAGTTTATTTGGAAGGGTAGGGGGTCCTGAATAGCCAGAAACATCATAAAAAGGAAATGTGAACCCTCATCTCCAAACTTCAAATCCTATAACCTAGTTATAGTGGTAAAAAGAGCATGGTACTGGCCTGAAGGCAGACACATAGAACAATGGAACCAAATTTATGGTTCAGAAATAGACCCTCACATGTATGGCCAAGTGGTTTTTGACTAGCCTGTCCAACCCACACATCTCTGGCAGAACAATCCATTCAACAAATGGTGCTGAAAGAATTGGGTATCCATAGCTGAAAGAAGGAAAGAGAACCCTTATCTCACACCTTATCTAAAAACTAACTCAAAATGGATCAAAAACCTAAAAATAACAGCAAGGACCATAAAACTTCTAGAAGAAATTGTAGGAAAATATCTTCAAGACCTGGTGGTAGATGGTATATTCTTAAAGGAGATAAGATGGACTACCGATGTTTAATGTATGTAGAAGTTTTAATTATTACTGTAAAAGTGTGGAAATGTATAGAGTGGATGGTAACACATAGTGAGTAACAGCTAGTTTATAAATGGGGATGTGACTGAAAATCGTAGTTTAGGTATGTAAATGCCAATTGACAGAATGCTAGAGAATAATCTAGGAACTGAATAGCACATTAAACCAAGAGGAGGATGAGAATTGTACAGATGCAAGAGTGTCCTTTGTGAGTGAGAGCAAATGTACATTATTACTGCAGGGTGTTGGAATTGTGGAGAAGCATGGGAAAAACACAGCTGGAGTGACCTATGGACTGTGGTTAGTAGTATTAATAGAATATTTTTGCATCTATGTGAAAGATGTACTGTGTTGATAATGAGGCAGTATGGAAAATGTGATCAAATGGACATGGTAACAATCAGATGATATTATATTATCTGTAGCAAATGTTCCACCACAGTGTAGTGTGTTGATGGAGGGGTATTGTTTGGGAATTCTGCACATGTACATGATTGTTTTATAAGTTTACAACCTCTGTCATAAAAAATATATTTAAAAATAATAGTAGAGTGGGTTGGGGGGAAAACAAATCAAATATAAGAACTATGATAGTCATAAGATTTTAACAATATTCTTTCATAATCTCTAACAAACATCTCATGACAATGCAAGGTGTTGGTGGAGGGTTGATGTATGGGACCCTTGTATGGTTTTATGCATGTTTGTTTTATAAGTTCACAACTTTTACTATACACTTAATTCTTTGTGTATGTTCAAATGTAAATGATATAAAGATAATAATAATGGGGTTGGTTGGGGGGAAATATTTTGGTTGGTAGTAATATTTTGACAATGCTCTTTAATTATTAGTTAGAAAGGTTTAACAACAATGCAAGTTATTGGTGATAGGGTGAGTTATGAGAGTCCTGTATGATGTTATATATTTGTTTTGTAAGTTCACAACTATTATTATAAACTTATTGTTTATGCATGTTTATGTATTAGTGATATACTTCAATAAATTAATTTTAAAAATATTTTTTTAAATGTGCTATCATGAATTGGAACACTGGTTCACAGCAATGCAAGGTGTTGTTGGTAGGGTAATGTATAGAAATCCTATATTTTAGGCATGATTGTTTTATAAATCCACAACTTCTCTAATAAAGGAAAAAATCTGAAAAATAGAAATTAAGAACGCTTAATTTTGGAAAGTAGTGATGTGGATGATGTGGGTGTTGCAAAGAAAGTACTCAAAATCAGTATCAGGAAAACATTGATTTCACCAATATGATCTCACCAAAATGAAATAATTAGTACATATAATTTTGTATAGTCAGAAACTAGAATGCAGGTTACCAGGAGCTAGGTTTGGGGAAGGGAATGAGGAGTTAAAGCTTAATTAGTACAGACTTTCTGTGACTTTCTGTTTCAAATGATGGAAAAATTTTGTCAAAGGATGGTGGTGATGGTTGCACAACATTGTGAATATAATGAATATTAACATCCCAGAATTGTATATTTTATTGTGGTTAAAATGGGAAATTTTAGGTTTGTGTATATGTCACCAGAATAAAAATGTAAAAGAAAACCCAGAGAACTGTACAACACAGTAAACTCTAATATAAACTATGATTATACAGTTAATAATATAATAATAATATTGTATCATCAATTTTAAAAAAGGTATCACACTAAAGTAAAGTGTCGATAGAGAAAACTGCATGTGTAAGTTGAGGTATAGGGGAGCTGTCTGCATTTTTCTTTTAAACCTACAACTTCTCTAATTTAAAAAATCAATAATATAGTAGAAGAGAGTGATTTCAGTTTTCCATATAATTTTAGTATTAAAATTTCATGTTAAGAAGTAAAAAATATTAATAACATATGCCCATTATCAGTACTTTATAATACTGTTTTATGCTTTTTATGCTAATAAAATTATACTGTGCAAAGTTTGTTCAGTTCCTTTTTTCATGAGTATATGGTTCAACTTCATATTGGAGACAAGAGTAGCTCTGGTTAAAATGTGTAAGGTGTCAGGTAGCTAGCAAAGGAGCATTGCTAACCATCTTAGTTATAAGATTAAAAGCAAACAGTTGTGCTCCCTAATACAGGTGTCATGATACAGATGATGACATAGAACAGTGGAGGGACATAGGCATTGAAATTGGGCTTCACCTCTTGTTATCTGGTAATCTTGAACAAGTTACTTAATGTCTCTGAGCTTGTTTCCGCATCTGTAAATGATGGTAATATCTGTCTCTCTGGATTGTTATGAAGTTATGAAGAGTCAATGGGAAAATATTTAACAAAGATCCTGTAGCATAGCTAATGCAAATATTAGCTATTTCCCCCCACACTTGTATACCCACCCACAGATGACTCTTCATTCCATGTGGAAAATTCAAGTAAGAGGGTTTAAAAGAAAAATTAAAAGAAAACTTGGATTAGACCCAAGCATTTTAAATAAACTATCCAGTGAAATTCATGATGTGGCCAAGTGGCCCTAAATATCTAAACAAAACTGTTCCAGAAATTGAAATATGGCCTGAGAACCAGAAGCATTTCAGGAGCTTCTGGGTAAAGGCATAGGATGAGGATAATAGGCGTGATATTAAAAAGATTGCTCAGCCTAAATATTACCTTTGCTGAGAAGCCTTTCTTGACAATTCTATCTAAAGAAGACCTCCTATTTTGCTCACTGTCCTGTGCCTGGAACCTAGAATAATGCCTAGCCCTTAACCAGCCTTAGGTAAATACATAATGAGAGGAAGTAAGAAAGGAAAAGGAGAGGGATAGAGGGATAGAAGGAGCAAGAAAGAGGGGAGAGAGGGAGGGATGCATGGAGTGAGGGAGGTAAGGAGAGTGAAAGAAAGAGAAGTATTTCCCAATTCAGAAAACCAGCAGAGAAGCAAAATGAAGTGCATAATGGTAACTTCAACTATATGCTAGAAGCATTTTAGGTATGAGGAAAGCCCTTGTTGATGTCATTTAAAAGAAAATACATTAAAGTAAATGATAGATAAATTGTAAAATTGTACTCAGTGGATTCTTATTTCAAGCCCAAATGAAAAAATAAATGGCACCCTGTGACATGGAGAACTGATACCATTCTTTTCTCTTAATAGAACATCATCAAAATACCATTTGCTTATTGCCTTCTATGTGCTAGATGGAATTTAGCTATAATTCTGTAAACTAATTATTATTGTCCCCATTTTATAGGAAGCCAAACCTGAAGCTCAAAGAGGTAAACTAAGGTTATCCAGCTCAGGAATGGCATGAGATTTAAACCTTAAACTGACTAATTTAAAGTCTAGACATCTTCTTTTATGAAGTGTAGAGATGCACTGCCTCTATGAAATATAGAGTACTTCTATCAAACATATAAATTACCTTATTAAAGTTTAAATATTAAGGGACAAAACTGTATAAGAACCTTATCAAGTTCCTATATATAATGTTATTGAAATGTTGCCTCTAAAATGAAATGCTTCTATTTTGAACCTATAGTTAGTAGTAGAGTTGCTAGGTCTATGTCCAAGAGACTTAAATCTTTGGACTGTCCATGTACTAGTTGGGCCCTGAATCTCAACAGATTTACAACACCTACTCTCTGGTTCATTGGACTCACCCAGGACAACTAACAAGGAGATGATGATTGGCAGCAACCATCCCAAGAAACAGAGAGAGTGTGTAACTACAAGAAAGATAGTCCCATACTATCTGCCCCATGGGCTTTAAGCTCCCTCTCAATTAGAGGTGGAGTGAGCATCACCATACCAGAATCCTCAGTATCTGGGAATGAATGATGGACAAGAGTAGACTGATTGCTTTTCTACTATAGACTTACTGTGATCCTAGCAATGGAAGAATTTTTTATCATTGATATGGTGGCAGAGGCCACTGGAGGTTCTGCAGGTAGGGAGAGGGAAAAATAGGTGTAATTTGGGGGCATTTTTGGACTTAGGAATTGTCCTGAATGACAATGCAATGACAGATACAGGCCATTGTATATCTTGTAATAACTTACAAATATGTGCATGCTTAGTGGCAATACTCCAATATGTGTTCATCAATTGTGGCAAATGTACCACACTAATGAAGGATACAGCTGATGTGGGAAAATGTGGGAGGACTAGGGAGTGGGGCATATGGGAAATCCCTATATTTTTATGTAACATTATGTAATCTAAGTTTCCTTTAAAAAAAATAAACAAGTCTATTTTTAAAAATAAAATGCTTTCATGTTAGTCCTGTTTTCCAATAGATTTCTATTATATCATTCAAAACACATTTCTATAGAAAATCTAGGCCTAAGGCATAATAGAAGCATTCTTACTCAAATAGAACTCTTTTTCAAAAATTGTGTTCCAGATAAAGTTAATGTATAATGATAAAATATTCATATAAGCCAAGTCATACAAGTCAAACATTGCACAGAAATCATATTTATGTCTGACAATAGTTTACTGGTCTAAAAAAGAAAACAAAGAGTGAAATTTCACTGCCTTTTAAGTCATTTTATGAAATCCCCTTACCAAGATGCTATGTGTGGCTCTAACTGGCTGATATGGGTCTGTTTCAAAGCACATATGGAAACAGTGACTTCTAGAAATAAACAAATTTAGCTGGTCTACAGTGGGAAGAAGACAGAAAAAATCCAGAGGCAGAATTTCAAAATAAGTTGAAAGAGGCCTAATGAGGAAATTGATTTCCAGAAACACACAGCCAAGAGCATCTGCAATGTAACTCCTTGGAGTCCTCAGGCCACATGCTAAGTTTGCTCTTTATGTTATAAATTCATAGAATCATTGCATTTTGATGCCCAATGGCTTCCACTCATTTTTTTTTTTATGCAGAATAGAAGCCTGGGAAGACTAAGTAACATATTCCATGTGGCACAGCTAGCTAGAAACAGCGCCACTGAGCCATTTCATTAGGTTAAAAATAAGATTTCCATTACAAACTAACAACAGCACAAAATAGCCTAAGCACAGTAGGTGATATTAACAAATTAGCAAACTACTATAAATTCTTCAATGATTTTCATTTTTATCAAACTGTTAATGGAAAATGTCATCTAATTTTAAAAAGAATTTTAGTTCTTTGGATAAAGATGCTGGTTGAATCTATAAACAAACAAATTTGCATTTAAAGCTAAGTGATCAATCTTATATTACCAAGATTCAACATTTTAGGATAATCAACTTTAAACCCAAATAAAAGTAAAGAGACTGTGGAGTCGATAATTCAGAACAACTAGGATATTAGTAGCAAAATAGTTCTTTAATAGAAGTGTGCCAATTGGCACAGAATATACAGGGACCTATTTGGACAAGAAAACAAGAAAGGATCAAAGTGACATGGAAAATAGAAGTGAATGAGATGAATCCATGGAGCATAATACATTTCCCTGCCTTGGCAGCTCTATGATACCAGCAGAGCACAGTTTTATCAATGGAAGTGTCCAGAAAGGGTTTAAAAAATAAAACACCTTACAACTATGCCAAGCTACATTTAAAAATTTTTTGTTAATCACCCTGGCAATCCTCTTGGGGATGCAAAGCTCTGAGAGTCAAGAAAAGCACAGAGCTGAGGTTTTTGCATCATGCCTCATTCTCTTGCTGTGTTTCATGCACAGACCAGGAGAAAATATACAACACAGGAATCACAAAGTGAGGCAATATGCTCTACACAATGTTCCTTCAATTAAAAGAAAAAAAAAAAAACCACTGGCAATGTCTTTTATTATTTTAATCCTTGGCAATTTCATGTTGGACTTCGACGTAAGACCATTTTCCGTTTTTGTTGCCAGCAACAGAACTTGGTCAACTGCCACTCTGAACCAGCTCCACTCTATCTTTCCTCACTATCTGTAAAGTGACCTATTTTTGCTGAGAGTGAAGAGTTCATGATCCTTCAGTACAGCAGCTTGGGGGAAGCTCTTTGCCAGACATGGGAAATGTCTGACCCTCAGGGAACCTCACAATGGATGGGTCAAGTGTTTTGTCCTTAGAGTATGTAGCAGAGTGTTGAATTAGGGAAAGGTCTTTTGGAAGGTCAGATTAAAAGAAGGAGAGCACAGCATCTGCTGATTAGTGCAACAGACTGAGAGAGACTACATACAGCCCAGACACAGGCTTCATCTCCTGGTGGGTAATTAGCGAGGCAGAGGAATGTGCCGGAAACACCATGGTACTACTCTCAGGACCCAGCAACACCACTTACTGGCCTTGTGAATGTGAGGGAGTGAGTGACTGACTGACTGAAACTCACTGTGCCTTAAATGAATAATCTTAATGTGGGAATTAACATTGGCACATTCAAGATTCCTGTTTGATAGGAAAATATCTCTGTAAAAGCCCTCTGTAAACTAAGATATTATATGAAGAGTTAGTTATTTAATGTTACCAAACAAAGCTGATTTGCTTTATCAGTACAGACACATGCACATACACTCACACAAACAAGATGCAGAGGGGACAGTTTCAATTAATTCATTATTTCAATGTATTTTGATTTTCTTAGGCCATGTAACAAAATTATTCTTATAATAATTTTGTTCTATCAGTCAGAAAAAAATGTTCTATCAGTCAGAAAAAAATGGGAAATGAGTGTGTCCTTGATGAGGTTCATTGGGAAATATTGTCACTGGGATTAAAGGGAAGCTGTCACTTCAACTCCTACACTCTGATTTATTGGACTTACCCCACTCAGCTAACATGGAGTTGAAGAATGTCAACCACCACACCATGGAGCCTAGAGTGCCTACAACTTAAAGCAGGAGGACTGCATCCAGTATCCATGTGGAATCTAAGCCTCCTCTTGACATAGATGTGCAATGGACCCAACCAGTCCAAGGTCCACAGAGAAAATGTGGCATTGGTGTAGGAAAAGTGGCCATGGTGGCTGATGCGTGCGGGGAATGGGAGGAAGAGATGAGATGTGGAGGTGTTTTTGGGACTTGGAGTTGTCCTGGGTGGTGCTTCAAGGACAATTACCGGACATTGTAGATCCTCCCAGCCCCCAATGGATGGAACGTGGGAGAGTATGGGCTATGATGTGGACCATTGACCATGAGGTGCAGCGATACCCAGAGATATACTTACCAAATGCAATGGATATGTCATGATGATGGGAGAGAGTGTTGCTGGGGGGGGAGTGGTGGGGTGGGGGCAGTGGGGTTGAATGGGACCTCATATTTTTTTAATGTAATATTTTAAAAAATGAATAAAAAATTAAAAAAAAAAAATAAAGGGAAGCTGTCGTGTATCCACTTGTCATATTCCAGTGATTAGTAACAAAGGTGGAAATAGAAAAGTGGAAGGCAATTCAGGGGGCTGGAGCCATCTCCTTAATGCTGCAGTATCCATTTGAAAAGGGAAAAATTATTTCAACTGCTTGGACTCCTTCCTATTGAATAACATATTTGATTAAGATTTTTAAGGAATCATTAAATATACAGAACTTAAAGCTATATTAAGTTCAGTCACAAGTCAGCAAAGAAAGGAAAACAGTATTGATGAAGATCTTTTATTCCATAGATACATCTGGACTGGCATGTAGCAAGAACCAAAACAACAATACAAAAAGAGAACACACTGATTAAATGATCTGTTTTTACTAAAACAAGGGATTGCTACATCTAGGTATATCCTGCCCCTGGGGGGAAAAATGGAGACAATATCATCACCTATCACTGAATTCCAAGTACCATAAAACTCAGAAAGGAAAAAAAAGTCATTAGTAGAATGAATAAAACAATATGGGACACAGAACAGAAGAATACATGTATCATACTACTTATATCTGCGATAAATATCCATACACAAACTGACCTCCCCCCACGTAAGTTTGATGTTCACAGTAAAGAAGAAAGCAAAAGCAATTTTTACGCAGATATATAGTAAATATTCATCAAATTTCAAAATGATGTATAGAAAATTAACCTTGTACCATAATCACAAGAAATTAGAGAATAGATAAAATATGGAAGCTATCTTTCCTGCTCCTCAAAGAACTATGGCAACCAAACCGAGTTAATACTAGCTATTTCAAAATGGCCCTTAGCAAAGTCATTCATGTGATGTCCTAACTGGAAAGATAAAAAAAGTAATTCTGATTAAGTCAATTCCTTGAAAAGGAGTTACTTGGTTAATAAACATGCCCCCTCAAAAAATTTATTCACAATGTGACAGTCACAACAGTAGACTTTTATGAAATACTGGAAATATCCAACATCCTTACTAAATGAATAGAAAAGACAGATTTTTTCCTTTTGTGAAACAGAGACCCCAAATTTGTGATGTCATAATTCTGATATCAGCAGGTTGTTTACTTCAATGTCAATCACTGTCTTGCAGGCTTTTTTTGTTTAATAAGCAGTGGCCGCTCCAAATATCTCCATTCTCTATCCCCAAACTGGGCCACAAGTTGTAAATTGTTTCATTCAAGCCCTTAAGACCCATTGCTACATTCTGAAACAACATGGCAACACAGAAGAAATTGTATCTTTGAGCTCCTAGAGACCTTAAAACATCATGGAACATTAAGAATAGCCAAGCTACTCAAAGGCCCACAGGATTTGAGGGCTTCAGAGGCAGACTTCTGAGGAACAGCTTGGTTTCCTCCAGTTCTTCACAACATGCTTATCTCTGCCATCTAGATTTTGTTTCCCTTGTTTCCTTTTACCTCCCTTCTACAAATATGGTAGCTTGGTCTCAGAGGAGTCAAATTTCATTTCTTTTCTAATCTTTTTCCCCCCTGTTAATACCCTTTCTTGCTTTGTTACTAAGTTAGCTAGGGTGAGTCTAGTTCTTTGGTTGTTTTCTTGTTTGTTTTCTCACACTGGGAATTGGATTTATTGATCCATTGGCCACTCAAAGAGCCATTCAAAAAAGCAAGAGTTCTATCGGTTTTCTATTTTCTTCTAATATAACTAGGAATTGCTTTTTCTTCCACTAAAAATTTAAGTGCAAAAATCCTTCCATCTTATTTATTGTTTGACCAGAATACTTTCTGCGCACTTAATTATGTTTGTTTTCACAATTGCTAATTACTGTGCTTGTCAAAATCAGATGCATACTGCTATGTTCTAGCTGAGGCGCACAACCCGTCACATGCACAGGCACATACACGCTATATGCCCAGCTTGTTTTTCCGCCCTTGTCTGACTTTCAGGAAATGCTACCAAACTTGCCCATAAATCCAACTTAAGTAACCTATGCCTAACCAAAGACAATGTGTTCATATAATTGCACATCTAGAAAGAGTTATGAACTCATTTATAGGACATTCTCAATCATAAACAACCCTATTCTGTTTCAGTGTTTGTTGTTGAAATGTACAACAGTAGCAGAAACAACACACAAAGCCTAAAGGAATGAGAAAATGTGGCTCATGTAAAGAGTAAACAGATTTTTCAAATATATTATTTCTCAAAGAAATAACCTGGAATGTGAGAAATGAATGGAAAGAAGCACAGTTATTAATGCATTTTCTTTTTCAAAATCCTGAAAACCAGCCATATGCTCTACATTATGAATACGCAGATGGTCTCAATGCAGTTATTTTTTTCTCTAATTAAAACCATCAGGGTAAAATAATGCAATAGTTTAGGAAGCTGATTCAACTGGGTCTCTTTCTTCCTTTTCCTAAAGCACACCAAAGTCTCTACATGTTTATATAATTTGGAGATCCTTGCTGTTAAATGAAAAAAAGAGATGAGCAAAGCAGCAGGTAGGGAAGCGTTAGTCTTGCATGCTTTGTGGTAAAATGTGCACTTTATGAAGAAAATATTTTTCACAGATGGATTTCCCTGAGATACTTTTGTGTTGAATCTACCTTTGGCATTTCTTAAGCCATAACTTCTCTGATTTCAATACTCTTTCAGTGTCTGTCCTTGATCCAACAATGATGCTGAAATCAAGTGTATCAAGTTAACCTGTCAGCCTGCCTGCTAGTGCCCTTAGAAAGAACAGTAAGCTGAGTATTTCAGCTGGGCCTGATGAGTTTCTCGTGTAGAGGCTGGACTTTCTATTATAAGATACCATATACTCCTCTTTGAAGAAGACTTGAAGGAATAATGAATAACAATTATTTGAACTATAATTCATACTATGCTTGTTCTTCATCTGCAAACAACTCTAACAAAATAATTTTATCCCAGACTTTTCTCTCTCACCTGTACAGTTTCCATACCTCTGGCCCTTTAGCCAACAAGAAGCCATTTAATTTTAAAGACCTTGTTAGGAAGGCAGATATAGAGGTGGGAAAATAAGCCTATGAATGTGGATTTTAGTTGAAATTCATATAGTTACCTTCCTTGTCATCATCTTTCTGATAAAAAAACCTTTTTCCATAGCAGATATATATGTTGGGAAATGTAGTATTAATCCTCGTAAGAGTAATTGTAAAAGCTCCTCTGAGCTTAGACACAACAGCTGACATCTGTACCTCAGAAGCCCCTTCACCAAGATTCTCTGTTTAATGATCTCAACCTCTTCTCTTTCTTCCCCACCCCTACAGGTGGGAGCTGCTTTCTACAGGTGGGACAGACTACAGAATTTAGAGCCCGCTGAAAAGATCAAAATATGGGTGTTTTGTTCAAACACTGTTTAGAGTTTTAAGGTGGTAAAACAGGGGACCTTCTAAGCACGGGGACCTGTGCAAGGCGGAGATCACAAAGCCAGGGAGTCAGCCCTGCCTGCAGGAACTAGTGCTGTGCTATGTTAATGTTACTTTATGGCATTTTCGGTTCTTTAATACCAAATCAATAATTTTTTACATGAAATTCTTACTCTCAAAATAACTGGTGGGGTTTTTGTCTCAAGACTCTGGCTAATGCGCTATTCTTTGGTGCCTCTTTGTGAAGGAGTGATGAATGGCTCAAGCTTTTCTTTGTACTTTCTCCAAAAAGAAAAGAAAACTCAGAATTTTATTTTTATGCATCATTGGTCACCTCAACCATGTTGCCAATTTCAACCTAGAAACCTTGAGATCAATGGTCAGAAGTCCATAGTTCAAATCTTCCTGACTCATTCATTTCATTCCATAGACTGTCTGGTTCATAGCAATACACCAGCAATGTTCTTAATGCTCAGAGTCCCTGAAACACACAATACCTGGTCTTGAGTTAGTACAGGCTCAAATCCCTAATACATAGATGGTATTTATTTCCCCAATAATTAATTTAACTAGAAAAAAAATGAATATATGGGAACCACTTAGAATTCTAAATTCCTAAAAGCCCTTGTCAAATTATATATCAAATCATGTGGGAGTAAGCATTACCTTCAGTAATCATTTCCCAGCTTGATAAAACATTGTATCAGCTCCCTCCTACCTCTTTTAGAAGAGCAAAATAGACAGGGAAAATAATTCCTTTGGGCAGCAGAGACTAACAGAAGGGCTATCAACTATTAACTTAAACTCTCTCAAGGGGAGAGCCCTTTAGTCGAGCATCTTCAACTGAAGACTGAAGAATGGAGCATCTTCAAGTCTCAGTTATTAAAAGTATAGCTTCTCAGTTATTAAAAAAAAAAACTTACTCTACTCAGTAATAAAGAAAAGCATCAAGCACTTATGCCACAGCTCTTGTTTGATGAGTGTACTATACTCCATCACTCAAAGGCTTTTCCAATAAGCATAAGTATTTGGTATTACCCTACAACTACCACTTTTTGAATAGTTTACCATGTCTCAGGTCCTGGACAGGTCCTGGACAATTTTAACACAAGTTTTCTCATTTAGCCTCAAAATAACTCCAAAATAGGTATTGTTATGTCCCCTTACGAAGGAAGTGAGGCTCAGCTTGGTTAAGGAACATGCTTATGGACACACATAATAAGAATTGTAGGTAACACAACAAATTATTTGCCTTGATTTCTTCTGCAAATAAAACCAAATTGCTCCTGTAACTGAGAGGGGTAGTCTGTGGACGTAATTGTCAATTGAAAGGAAGCTAGAACATAATCTAGGGACCATATAGAATATAGTGATTTCAGTAGTGGATGAAGATTGTGGTTAATATTATAAACGTGAGAATGTTTGTCTTTTACAAAATGTTAAGAATATGGTGATACCCGGGAAAACTGCAACTAATGTAACTTATGAACGATCATTAACAGTAATATTGTAATTTTTTGTAGCAAGGGTAAAAAAGATATTATGTAAATTCTAAGGGACAACAATAGGGAGGTATAAGGGTATATGGGATTTTCCTTTTGAAGTATCGAAAACATTTTAAAATTAACTGAGCTGATGACAGCACAACTCTGTGATGAAAACGAGATCCACTGAGTATACATTTTGAATGGATTATACATAGCATGGGATTGTATAACACAGGGAATCCAGTGGTGGAAGATGGACTACGGATAGCAGAACAAATAAGAAGAAGTTCTCTCATGAACTATGGCAAGTATATAATACTAATACAGGGTGTTAATAAGTAGGTGGGTTGGGGGAAAATATACCTAATGTAAGATATGGGGTATAGTTAGTAGTAATATTTTGACAATGCTCTTTCATAGTTTGTAACAAATGTTTCACAACAATGCAAGGTGTTGGTGGTGGGGTGATATGTGGAAGCCTTATATGATCATATGTATGTTCTGTAAGTTCACAACCTTTAGTATACACTGACTGTTTATGTGTGTTCATATATGAATGATATACTTCAGTAAAAATCTTTTTAATGAGAACAACAAAAACAAAAACAAATTGCCCCAGATATTTTTACATCATTTCCAAAGTCATTGTTATTAACTTATTCTTTGGGAGCAATTGTTACTTTTGTGAGATAAATTAACATAGTCGATCACTAAGGGACCCTTTTCTTCGATGTGGTATCATGCCTAGATAAGTAAAAAGAGACCACCTAGTACATAATTCTATTCAGTCAGCCACTAACTCTCCAATAGCTTCTTGAGTCAAATACACGGAAGGCAGAGTAGAGACATGATATGTTGACTTACATCTAAATGACACCACACATGTTAGATAAAACCTAGAAAACTTGGTTCATTCTGTAGATATTTTCATGCATCTGGCTGTCTGATATTATGTAGACAAGGTGTCTCAAAAATTGTGGGACTTTTTTGGTTTTTATTAAGGTGTTTGGAATTAGCCTCTACTTTTCCATACAACTACTTGCCAGACTCCTCAGCAATGCCATGACTTTCCTTGAATGTCATATCAAAGAAAGACCCATAATTTTGCTTCTGTAAACAATGATATTAAATATAAAGGCAAACTTACAATTTGCAGTTTTCATTTATGAACGATCACGGAAAACATAACTGCAAAGTTTTGATGAGGTCACTAAAGGAAGAAGCAGTTCATTCTGGAAGGCATAGAACAACTTTACCTCTACAGATTCCTAAATCTGCAAATATATTTCAAATCCAAAGTGGAAAAGCTATGTGCCCAATTAAGCACAAATGGGAGCTTTTCTCTTCTAAACACATAAACCTTAGAAATGTAAAGAGGGTAAAGGAAAAATCTTGCAGACTTACAAAACTTAGGGAAAATGTCCCTGAAGGTTAGTCTTATTATGCAAACTGATGCCAAGCAAAGGTGATGTTAAAACAGCTCAGTGCCTGCAGGAGGCCTTATTTCCCAAGGAGCTGTAAATAATATCAGTTTGCTGGAATTCAATATTAGGCTGAGTCAGCTAACACTTCTCCCCATCGTTCATGATTAATTAGATATATTTGCACTTCTTTCACATTTGCAAACCTCACAGTTTAGAATGGCTTTTGAAATATGCATCTCTGCTCATGCTTCAGTAATACACTAAAGTTACCTATGGTAAAGTCCTTACCATATTTTCTGAAAATTACTTTAATGTAATGATATTTCTAATCATTCCCACATATTTTCTATTGTCAGTTTTGAGCAGAACCATTAACTCTTTAAGAATACCCTTGGTATAAGAACTCTTTCATTGGCAGTAACACCTTCCCTGCAGAAATATCTGCTTGATGTGTATAAGCCTTTGTTGACTGATATTCATCTGCCACATAACTAATGCTCAAGAACTTACCAAAGAACCTATATGAGGGGAGAGGTCATGGCAGAAGGGAGATGAGAAGAGGGTTCTAGAATACTAACAACTTGTACTTATACAACATCTCTGTACCAAGGTGCTGTTGCAAGTACTTTAAATATTACCTCAGTTAATCTATACAGCACCCTTAGGAAGTGAGTACCATTTTTATCCCCATTTTATAGTCAGGGAAACAGAAGCAGAGGAGTATAGTGACTTGCCTTAGCTCACAGAGCTGAGAAGTACTAGAGCCATTATTCAAACCTAGGCAAACTATCCACAACATTCATGCTCTTAATTAGGTCACACTGCCTTTGTCAAAAAAAATCTTCTGAAAGATTTTTCCAGAAGGTCTAAAAACATAAGCGACTACCCTTCTACTGAAATTTATAATAAAATAGGAACTAAAATAAAAGACCTTTTAAACCTGCCCTCCCTGAGCTTACATTATTTAGATGACAGATGGTTGGATGGATGGCTACATGTAGATAGACACACAGGTGTAAATAAATAGAATTAAAATGAATATAGATATAATGTATACATTAAATAAAATTAATTGTTAAAACTTTTAGGAGAGCAGATTAGCTCAAATGGTTGAGTGCCTGCTTTTATGTATGAGATCCTGGATTCAATCCTTGGTACCTCCTAAATAACAAATAAACAAATAAAAATCTTCATAATTTCTAGGAAATTTAAGAAAAACAGCACATTTAAGAAATAAATCCTTAAAATTAGAAAATGAGGATGTTTCTTCTAATCATGAAATATGTCAATTGAGATACAATACTCAAAATTTTTGTAATAATTTAATAGAGAACTTCAGAGACATGCTGACTAAATTTTAAGTCCTATATCTTCAAAACTTCAGGCAAATAATATTTTCTCAAGTGTTTAATTCCCCAAATATTAAATAGCTCTAATTATCTATAAATATAAAAACTCCAAAGCCTCAATTTTTTTATAACAGTATTATAATTGGGGTCAACTCCCCTACTTATCTTGTGCCTTCACTGCCACATGTAATCACAACTTGGCTATTGAACAATTCCTCTACACCATGCACAATTCAATCAGACTAACAATATTGGGAGTTTCTGGTATGGACAGGCATTTTCCTTAATGCTACGAATATGACATGTTTTCAGCTCTCCCTATGGACTCACAATCAACAAGGAAGGAGATAGACATATACTGAATAACACTAATAACAGACAATCTGTGTTAAGGGCTAGTCTGGAGAAATAGCAGAATGATAAGAAGAGGTGAGAGGACATCTAAAAGGTCTTTTGGAGGAGTTGACAGGAGTGAGATGTAAGGACATTAATGAGAAGAAACATAGGAGAAGAGAATCCAGAGTAGACGAGTCAGCACCAGCAGGAGAAGGAAGAGATAAGTTCAGAAAGGTGAGAAGCAGGAGGTTCAGGTGGATGGGCTGTGGATTTGTTAGTAAGGCCAAAGAGACAACCTAGGGACAGTCTAAGGGGATTCATGTCCTTAATGTGGAAGCTAAATGTTTCCTAAATACTAGATAGAAAAGGCCAAGGCGTAAAAGCAGGTGGTCCCTTCTAACCATTCAATTCCTTTTTGAAAGAAGCAAGACCTAAACAAAAACAGTAATAATAATCACCATACAGTCTTTTTTTCACTGAGTCCACGTATTTGAATAGAAAAAAATATGATTCCTAAAATGTGGTACAATAGAACAGGTAAAGTAGAATCAAGTTCTAGCTGTGATGGCTTAAATTTTTCTTTACAATATGTTTCCATTTCCTGGTTGCTAAACAAATGCCATACAATGTGCTGGGTTTACTAATGATAATATATTGGTTCATGGCTAGGAGTTCAAAATCGAGGGTCAGCAAGGTAGTGGTTTCTCCTCAAAGACTGTGGTATTTTCTGTCACATGGCATTGCCTTTTCCTTTTTCTTATGGGTTCTGTTGACTGCTAGCACCTAGCTTCTCTTTGTGTGATTTTCATTCTGTTTATACAGAACTCCAGTAATCTGGATTAAAGCACAACTTGATGCAATTAGGCCACACCTTAACTGAAGTAACATATTCTAGACATTCTATTTACAATGGGCCCACAGTCCCAGGGGATTGGACCTGAACATGCCCTTTGAGGGAGGCGTGATTCAATCCCCAACACAATATGACTTTGGACCAATAACCTTCAGGCTCCTCAGGTCACATTTTCCTTAACAGCAACATGAGGCAGATGTATTTAAAAATGATCCTGCTGAGTCCTACCAGTTTTAAGGAAACACCTCAGGAGAAGTTAAGAGAGAAGAGCCCTCAACCTCACTCCCTCATGCAGAAAAGCTTTATTTTATATGTGGTCTTCCACATAAACTTTCACTAAAAGAAATATTCTAAGGTTAAATAACCCTTCAAAAACACCTAGCTTCACGGGAGGGAGTGAGGGTTCAACAGTGAGCCCCTGATGCTAATGACTGTGCTTGTGAGCTGATAAACCCGGAATGATAACAAGGCCTGGAGCAGCTTTGTGCCTGGGAATTTCCTTCTGTCAGCCTTCATGTTACTCAAATGTGGCCAGTCTCGAAGCCAAACTCAGCATGTAAATGCAGTGCCTTCCCCCCAGCGTGGGACATGACACCCGGGGATGAGCCTCCCTGGCAACGAGGGACCACTATCAACTACCAACTGATGATGCAACTGGAAAATGACCTTATACGGAAGGTTCAATGCGGATCAGCAGAATATCCATGTCTACATAAAATACCATGACTTTAAAATGCTGTTTGACCTAAAGTAAGGGGGAAATGGAAAGGAGAAATGAGTTTATATGGCTACGAGTTTCTAAAAAAGAGTCTGGAGGCTGGCAGAAGGTTTGCCCTCATGCACAACTGAGCAGAGTCAGAGAGACAGATAAAGCAGATACAACCCCCAGATATTGGTTCCTTTGAGGGCTAAAGAGACCCATGGGAGTTATGGTCATGGCCGATGGGGTTAACTACCAGGGCAGATGGCCCCTCTTTGGAAATGGTGTTCATGTGTGATGAATCTGGACTCAGATGGGATCTCCCTTCATAAGACTTTCATGCTAATGTGCTGGAGGTGCAGTTAATGATGGGGTTTAAGATATATTTAGGGGATTTGAATCTCTGGACTGACAATGTGATAGCCAGATCCTGAGCCTCAACAGACTCCAGCACCTACAATCTGATTTATTGGACTTACCACACTCAGCTAAGATGGAGGTGAAGAAGGACAACCACCACACCATGGAGCCTAGAGTGATTACAACTGAAAATGGGAGGATTGCATCCAGCATCCAGGTGGAATCTGAGCCTCCTCTTGACATAAAGGTGCAATGGACACAACCAATCCAGTGTCCACATAGAGGAGGTGGCATTGGATTGGGAAAAGTGGACATAATGGACAAAGGGTATGGGGAAAGGCAGGAAGAGATGAGAGGTGGAGGCGTCTTCGGGACATGGAGCTGCCCTGGATGGTGCTTCAGAGGTAATCACCGGACATTGTAAATCCTCACAGGGCCTACATGATGGAGTGGAGGAGAGTATGGGCCATGATGTGAACCAATGTATATGAGGTGCAGAGGTGCCCAAAGATGTACTTGCCAAATCCAGTGGATGTGTCATGATGATGGGAACGAGTGTTGTTGGGGGGGGGAGAGGGGGGGTGGGGGGGTGGGGTTGAATGGGACCTCACATATATATTTTTGGTGTAATATTATTACAAAGTCAATAAAAAAAAAAAAAAAAAAAAACACCTAGCTTCATTGCCCCTAAGCATTTGCACGCCATCAATCTGTCATAAATCTTTGTCCATACAACTTTAGGATACATTTCTCATCAATATCAAAACATTGTCACATATGGGTCTTTGAGCTTTTGGGAGTACATTTGATAAGAAGTGACATGGGTTCCAGTTTTGTTTCTTTGCCTCATGGGCTATGTAATATATTTTCTCTTAATTTTTGTGGGCATAATTGGTAGATAAAAACTCCATAAATACAGGGTATATTTAGTGATTCTGTTATTTTATAACATAAACCAAGTAGAACTTTATACAGAAGATGAATTTCCTGACTTAGTCATTGTCCCAGCAGTTCTAGATACCTTGGAAAATGCAGGAGAATATCTTGGTCACTTGGTGCCAGGCTTGCTAAACCACCTGTCTTGCTCCATTAACTCTCAGTGTTTCAGGGAGGGTGGCTCATAGCAAGCTGCCTGGTCAGTAAAATGACCAGCATAGGATGAGTGATCTGTAAACATTAACTGACAAGGGTGGATGATTTTGCTTGACTTCCTGAGGGTTTTAGTGACTTGGGCAAGGTCTAAAGGGGAGAGAAGAATCAGGCCATCATTAGGCCTGAAAAGAATGCTTGGGTTTCTAATTCCAGAGGATGGATTGGTTCCAGACAAGTATTTGAAGTGGAGCTATTGTCTTGTACAAGGATAAGCCATAGGCAGCTTTGAGAATATAAAGATGAATTTTGGAATTCTCCTCCTATATTTCTCTTAACTCCCCACAATCGTGCTTCCTCCACAGTCAGGGACATTTTGGCGTTTACTTGTTCTTCAAATCCTTTCCCAGCAACTGAGACAACCCACTTAGGCCGGCTTTTCTTTAGAAGTGCTGACTGTTCAATATCTTTGTTTATCTTCCTTTTCCTAGAGCTGCAACGGTTTGCTCGGTCGGTAGAGGTGGGGTCTGGCTGCGGACGAGGGGTCGGTCCAGCTCTGGACGAGGGGTCGGTCCCGCTTGGGACGAGGGGTCGGTCCCACTTGGGATGAGGGGTCGGTCCGGCAGCAGACGAGGGATCGGTCTCACAAGGGGTTGCGCGGTTCGGCTGACGGGGTCGCCCGGCAAAGCCGGCGACGAAGGGGTCGCCCGGAGAAGCCGGCGACGAAGGGGTCGCCCGGAGAAGCCGGCGACGAAGGGGTCGCCCGGAGAAGCCGGCGACGAAGGGGTCGCCCGGAGAAGCAGGCGACGAACTGGGGACAAGGGAGGCCAGGCCCTTGTCGGGGGCTCTCAGGACTGGAGGGCGCACGGCAGAAAAACTACCTCGGAGACAAGGTAAACACGCAAGTCCACTTTACTGAGGGAGAGGCAACAGTTTTATAGGGGCTGGGGAAGGCTGATTGGTCGAAGCCACGCCCTGTTCTGATTGGTTGCAGGGCGAAAGGTCAGTGGGCGGTACTGGACGGGGGAGGGGTGGTGATTAGGGATTGGCTGTTGCTGTTGCTGGGGGAAGGGGCAGGGTTTAGGGATTGGTGGCTGCTGTTGCTGGGGTGGAAGGCAGACTTGAGTTTCCCGCCCACGCCTGGCTGTTGTTGCTGTCGGGGGAAGGGAAAAGGGCAGACTGGATTTCTCCGCCCACGCCTGGCTGTTGCTGCTGTCGGGGGAGGGGAAAAGGGCAGACTGGAATTTTCCGCCCTGCGCCTGCGCAGGGAGAAAGAAGAAGAAGGGTGCCACCCCACAGGCATCGGGTGGCGCCATCCGGGAGGAGGGGCGGCCGCGGAAGCATGGCTGCCGAGAAGGGGAGACCCGAGGGCACTCTGCGCCCATGCCGAGCTTCCTTCAGGGGTGGCGGTGAGTCCGACCAACCACCCTATTATGGGGGCAGCGGCTTGGCCTGCCGCAGCTGCTCCCCCGCCAGGCCAGCAAACCACACTTCAGCCCGAGGGGTGACCGCATAGAGTGAACTCCACCTGGGTTAATTCATGCTCCCTCTAGGACTGTTCTCTGCTACCTTTCAAGTACAAAATATGGCAAGCTCATCTGTCTTCATTTTGTAAAGTGTTAGTGAAACTTGTAGCATATCCTTGAAGTGATTAACCTGCTAAGACATAGACATGTGAGAGGTTTCACCAACTGGTTGTATCCACCTTGAAGACCAGAATCTTAACTGTAATACTCAGAGGGTGCCTAATAAAATCTGGAATTAGAATTAGCCTAAAAAAGATTGACCCTAAATGAGAATTAGATCTGGATGTATTTTACTAAATGCCGACTTAGGCATAAATGCTTTCAACAAATTATATTATGAAGGATGTAGTACAGTGAGGGGCTCTAAAGTAAATTTCCAGGTCCTCATCACCAAGGACTTGATGAAAAACCTTTGTCAGATATGGGTAAGAGAGTGGTTATCTGGATTCATCTTTACATAGTGCATCACATCTTGGTGATCTATACAGCACAGTCTATTTCTATTCTAAGCCACTCTACTGTGGGTCGGGGTACATTCTTACATCCTTATGCTAGGACTAGCTCCTCTTTCTAAGCATAGGGCTGCAACTAAGTGAACAGGCCTAATATAAACTGTGCAAGGAAAAAAAATTAAATTCAAGTTCAGAAGTGTGTACTTATTAACTACACAACCTTGGTTATTTAATCACTCAGCCTCTGTTCTTTCATCTGTAAAATAGTAATGCAAGAATATCTAAGTCACAGGATTAGATTAAATTCATAACTACCTAAATAAAAATACATCATCTACAATGGACTAGAGGGGAGCTGGAATCGGCAGTGGTGTTTCTTCATTTCCACGCAATTACTTGAATCCTCCTAGGTGAGATATTAAGAAGATACTAGATGCTGGGGACACCAAGGGACGTTCAGAATAAAACAGAGCCTTGGCTTTCAAGGAGTCCAGAGCATGGAGGGAAGGTGACCCTGAAAACAAAGTAAGCAATGTGATGACTTCAACTGTAGAGGCAAGCAAGAGTTCCAGAGGTTGCAGGGACCAGGCAATTATTAACTCCATCTGGAGTTGGTGGGAGGTTTGTCAGGCAGGCATCCTGATCTCCTCAATGGTTCTAACCCAGACATTGGGCTTGTGGTCAGGAGTACTTCCAGGGGATCAGAGCTCTAAAGCTAATCAAGACTTTTGGCTCTGTTTGAGGTACACCTAAGCTGGCCCTATTAGTCTCAAACCTCAAAGAAACTCAAACCCCATGGTTATATTCCAACTTGTAAACCAACCCTAGGACTGCCTGTGCTTCTTGGAAGTCCTCTAAATTGGAGAGCTAGAGCCAGAATAAACCACTAGGTTTTCTTGGAAGGCCTATTGCCCTTGAAGCCACCTCTTATCTGCCTGGAGAAAGTTTATACTTCATTCAAGGCCCAGGCCAAATCTTCTCTCCCCCAGGAAGACTTTCAGTCCCCAGTCTGTTCATCTCTCCTACTCATCCACACCTGCTTCTGGTGCATTATTTTAATGTCACAAAACTCATCATAATTTTTCTTGTGCTAATTGTTTGTCGTACGTTTCTTATGTTAAGAATAAGAAATAAGCCACAATAGTAGGAAGGAATATATTCTGGTTCGTTATTTCGTTGTTGTTGTTGTTTTGGTTTTTGTTCTGTTTTGTTCTTAATGTTTTCCTCAGAGCAGATGCTCTATCCACAATGCCAGATTTATAGCTTGAAACAAAGGCTCTAAAAATGGATATGGCCTTAATGGAACACGTCTGGCAATTATGAAAAAGGAAGAACATGGTGGCATCTGATTGTTTTATTTAAGTAATCCAGGGAAGGATTTCTGAACAACTCTGGCATCATAACCCGCTTTTCTACAGAGTATTCACCTTATAAAGAGTCCTTTGGTTTAATTACCATTCTATTTGAAAAAGCAAATAACATTTAGGAAGATTTCAGCCATTCATTGCATGTACACAGTTGTTTTCAAAAATAAATAGGATGCTGAAGATAACACGTTAAGTGGTGGAATCAATGAAACATTGATTCTAACACTAATTTTGCCATTTATTAGTGGAATAACCTTGGAAACAATCTCCCTTAACCCTTTTACCCTCAGAATCTTTACGACAAAATAAGGATAGTAAAGCTTTCCATCAGGGGACTGAGGTAAGGATACTAATAAAGTGTGGGTGAAAGTACATGGCCAATAGCAGGAACCCAATATTTGGGCCTCTGTTTCCCTCCCCTCAACATCTTGCAGGTTTAACATTCATTAACTCATTACACAATAAATATTATTGTGCAATGATATCTATCTAATAATATATATTATATATATAATAATATACAAGAATAACTGCTTTATGCCAAACAACTAATTATGTACTAAAGGCACAGCAGTCAACCAGAAAGAATGGTTCATTTCTTCATGGAAATTAAAACCAGATAGGCAAGATGAATATTTAGCAAACAATGGCACAATTAAATGCTAATACACAATTAGATGCTATGAAAGAACTATAGGACAACAGAAGAGTGAAAACCAGAGAGCCTACTCCTGTCTTTTGAAAGGTTGGTCAAGGAGGGCTTCAGGAATGCATGTGGGAATAAGAAATTTTGGAACATGAGGCTTTCTAGGTAATGGCTTCCCAGCCAAAGAACTACTTAAGATCAAGAATCTAAGGGTGCCGCAGATATATTGAAAGGTGGGGACAAGGGTGGGCAGAAGAATAGATAAGGAAAGTCTTTAAAAATGAGAACATGGCTGTCAGGCATCATCCCCACACAGTCTCCTATTATTTCTCGATACTAGAAGAGGAAATCACTGAGGTGTGATGTTTCTGAAATGTTAATCAATACTATTTTTCACTAAAAAGTTCCCCATTGTCCCTTCTACATCAATCCTAGGAAGCCTGCACCTCTTGTTAGGGGAAGGATGTAGTTAACAGAAAGCAACAGATAGGAAAAACTTTCCCAAATTTTGCTTCTGAAGACTTAAAGTCTTTAGGTACAGAAAAGACTTGATACAGCGAAATGTTTGAGAGTAAGGGATTTAAGGAATGTTGGGTCCCCAACCCAGGAAGATCAAGAAGGTAGTGTTCCCACCTCTAGAGAAAACCTGGAAAAGAGAAAAGGAAAAACAAACAAATGCAAAACCCTGGCTGGGAGCTAGAAAAGAGAACTGGTGACAAAACAATGAGAATATAAATAATGGTAAGTGTGGAAGCAGCACTTGTTCTGCCACTGAAATGTGGCCAGAAGCAGAGGAACCTATGCCTCACTCCCTGTTAAAATCTCAAGGAGTATCAAGACCCTGGCCAAATGGTTGGTCCAGAAACATGTAGAAAGCCTCACTGCCCTGTTTGAAGTGGCCTAATGATTCTTATGCTCCCAGAGTCTGCACAGAAGTAGTAAACCACTGGAGCCAACAAGGTTTGACAGGGCAAAAGGAACATCAAGATGGCCAGTCATACAGGCAAATGACAAAGTCCCAAGGGGATAATAGATACCTTATCATTTGTACAGATAACCTTGAGAACTGATTAGGACCCTGAGGACCCCAAATTAACTGAGATAAATAACACCAATTTCATGGGAAGGGGGCCTAGAAATAAAAATCATTTGAGTTATATAAAAGTGTAAAGTTTTTTGTGTGCGCACTTTAGTTTACAGATCAACATTCACACCTCCTATCCCTGTCTTACTACCAGTTCTTGGATACTCCATTTACTTTTCCATCACCTGAGCAGTTCTTGTGATACCATTATTTCAACTTAAACTCTTATACTTGTGTTGAACACCAGCATGACTACAAAGATTTTTTTTAAGGGATATCAAATCATTATACGTTTTGCTCTTATTATTGTAAACCTATGGGTTCTGCTGTGAGGTGACCGCCATTTGATAGTCTACAAAGAAGATTAAAAGGACAGCAATTATGATCCTCCTTAGATGCAGAAACTGAGCTCAGGACCCAGAAACTAGAAATCTGTACATCCTGATGCTGATGGAGCTTTTAACAGTTCTGCCTGAAGCCACTCTTTGATGCGTGTCCAAATGCGAATTTGAATCACAAACACTAGCCACTCCAGGATCCTTTACTACCGGACTGAGAAAGGCACTTTTGTTTGATGGGGTCTCATCTAAGGTGCTTTTCAGCTTTTAAAAGAGATTACTCAAGCTTCAAAGCTAGTTGTTGCTTGGCAAAGAGTAACACAAATTCTCTGGGGAAGAGGAAAAGGATGAAAATACTGAGTCTTCCTGTTCCTTCTGGAGTTCCCTTTTAGGTCACTTTCACCAATTAACTCCCAAAGATCCTCACTGACAGCACTTTATAGAAGAAAATCTGAACCAAATGAGGCCCAGATGTGGCGTAAAGGCTTCCATGGTAAAGTAGGGAACAGATTAGAAGCTGGCACAATAAAATATGCTGTGAGAATTCAACTAGGGAATTTTAAGGAGGCTTGATTCCTGGGAATAAGTGCTGAGTCACTCCAGCTATTTCCTGTTGCCTCCATCCTTTTCTTTTTCATTTCTTTTCTTGTTTTTGTTTTTTTTCTTTTAATACCACATGGTGTGACCTTGGGCCCTGGCTTCATTTCTCTTTCTGCATGCTATATTAAGTGTGCTTGACCTTGAAGACAGAGCACGGGTTTAAGAGCTCGGCCTCTTTTTAAGGGTCTTTTTCTTCCAACTTTCCCCCATCTGAAAGGACACACTACTATTTTGTCTTTATAGAAAGGAGATGGAGAATGCCATGGAAGAACTTGGAAGGAAATGCAAATAAATAGAAAAATAAACTTCATAAATGGAAACATTTTTCTCAGTACATCCTAGGCAGGAGTATGAGTTACATGGAATAACAGATTTTTAATGGCCAGATGGAATGTTGGGCTCTATTTGCTTTTTAAAATGATTGGTTAACCCCATGGTAACTAGATATTTGATCAGCAGATTTTTGGTCAGCAGAGGAGAATCATGTTCTTCACATGTGAATTGGCCAGAACTTAATATTCATAGAAATGATTCTGTTCTCAGGGTACCTGAGAACAGACCAAAAGAATTTCCCTAAATAGCAAAGGGACCAGAAGATAATTGCAAGTACTTGCAGAACATCAGGGAGAAGGGAGGGTTAGAAAAATGAAACAATCACAACGCTTATTTCCTAACTTACACTAATATTCTGATCCTGCTGAGTATCATAGCAGGAACCTGCATGTTTGAATCTTAAAAGAAAGTAGGCCACATAGGTAACAATATTCATGTAATGAATAATTTTAATTGGTGCTATTGAATCCAGATATTGTCCATGTAGAATGCAGAATATGCTCTTGTCTCCAATAAAAAATCTATAGTGTGGTGATGCTCTGTTGCTTTCAGACAGTAGGTTCATTTGGATGTAAGAACTAAGAACTACGGAATCACTGATTCAAATGGCAAGGGCAAGGTGGATGGAAGAGGGCACTTAGAACCCCTATAGTTCCTTTCGGCCCATCATTCATCCCTCATTTCTCTCCACTTCTGGAAACAGATGATGCCACAATTCCTGCACATTCCATCCAATGCAATTGATTGAGGATTTGTTAAGCAAATACTGTGTGCCAGATAATATGACAAGCACTCTTTGAGAACATTCTTACTCATTACATATCATCTCTAGTGCTTGAGATGATATGTAATGAGTAAGAATGTTCTCAAAGAGCCCTTAGTCTTATAGAGGGAAAAGATGCTAATAATTCTAACTAACTATAAGGCAGAATAAGATGAGTAAAACAAAAGTTAGAAACAAATGCTTCTGTAGATATATAGCAGGGAAAGGTCAACTCCAGCTGGAGCAATCAGGAAAAACTTCATGGAAAAGGCTGAATTGAAATTAGGCTTTGGAAGATGCATATAATTTTGATATATAGGAAAAATACAGAGTATATACACCAAAAAAATGTGGTGGGAAACTATATACTTACCAGGCAGCTTTCATTACTAGACAATGAAAAACTATTGAGGCTTTTTAGAAAAGGTGTCAGGCTGTTTAATTTTAGTTTTAGAGAGATTCATCTAATATAAACATACAGAATGGATTGAAATAGGAATCTGGACATTGGGATGCTAGATTTCAAGTGATTGTAATGACCTATGAAGAGTTAATGTAGGGCTGAATTCTCAATCATAATGAAAATGGAAAAAGTGAAACAAATTTGAGATAGGTTACCAGACATCTGATATTAAAGAGAAATTGGTATTGGATGACAGAGTAAAGAAAAAGGAGTTATATGTTGGAGATGAACAGAGAATTTGAACAGGGAAGTGATGACAGAAGAAACAGGAGATAGAAAGTGTGGTAGATAGACTCTAAAGATGGTCCCAACAATCCCTCCCCTTCCTGTACAAGCATGTCACTTCTTATACCAAAAGCCGGTGCACATTTCACCTCCCCTTGCATATAGGCTAACCTTGAGACTTACTTTGACAAGTAGAATATGACAGAAATGAAATTCTGGAGTTATTAGCCCAGTTCTTAAAGGTTGTCCTTTTGGAACCCAGCTGTTATGTGGTAAAGAAGTCTAGACCAGGCTATTGAATGACTAGAATCCACATGCAGAGAAACCCTGAAGGATGAGAGGTCATCTTAATGGATCCATACCTACCTGGGCTCTCACCTGAGTGAAGACTCAGGTAGGGCCAGCAGAAGAGCAGCCTTCCTGATGCCCACTTAACCCAGAGAACTGTGTGAAAAAATCATTGTTTTAAGCCACTAAGTTTCAGAGCCATTTCTACATAGCATTAGATAACTGAGACATTAGGTAAGACCATAGAGAAATCTTCTAAGTAGGAGAGCTTTTTTCCCCCTTCAGAGACAAGAGCAAGACAGAGAGGTTAATTAAACACAAAATCTTGTCAAGTCTTAGAAATACTGCACAACTTAGTATAGTGCCTAGGACTTGGGAGGATCTGAATGAATCAACTGAATAAATGGACAATTGTCCTATTAATTTTGGGTTGAGTCTCAAAATACAAAAGAGATGTTTCAAGGACAGTTGTTATAGGTAAGATCATATCTGAAGGAAAGACAGGAATTTTGACACTCTTTGAACTAGGCTACCTGGGATTCATAAAGAAAGTTGTCTGTGATTACATGAGAAATACATAGAAATATGTATACTAGGTGTCAATATGGAGTAACTGTGTGATGTGAGTGGAAGAAAAGGAATAAGTAGAGAAAACATAAAAGCAAAATAGGAAAAGAAGGATGACACTAAAAATGTGTAACAGGATTATATATGCATATTTATATAAAATAGTGTTTTAGGTTGCTAAAAGCTGTTAGGAAGAGAAATGTGTTGACTGTTATAATGGGAATTTATTAGGTTAAAAGTTTATAGTTCTAGGCTTTGAAATGTCTTTATTAAGACATCCTCAAGATTCTGCCTCACCAAATATTGGCTGCAGGCAATTGTGGACATTTTTCATATGGAAAGGCACAAGGAGTTCTTTGTTTCTCTTCTTGGGTCTCCTTTTTTCAGTTTCTGGCTGCTTCCTCTGTGGTTCTTCTCTCTCAGGTTCCTCTCTGACCTCCTGGATTCCTTCTTTCCATCTCTGTAGCTTTCTCTCTGCATGTCTCTGCTTTCAGTCACCTGTTTATAAAGGACTTCAGCAAGAGGACCAAGACCCACCCTGGTCATGCTTCACTGATGTAATCCAATCAAAGTTCCTTCAACAGAATCTAATCCAAGCAAAGGGTCCCACATCCACAGGAATGGATTAGCTTCAAGAACATGATATTTTCTCAGATCCACAAGAAACATCAAACTGTCAAAAATAGTATATTAGTACTTTTCATATTTTAAATGACAAGGACCCAGCAGCCAGAATGAGTATATGAATGTTCTCTTCCAAATATGTCAGAAAATGAATAGAGATGTATTGTCACTGTGATGGAAAAGATCAAATATTCAAATTACAGACAGTGAGCCTGACTTCAAGATATAACTAATAAAAGAACAGGGAGGTGAAGATGGTCAGCCACCACACCAGGGAACCGAGAGTGCCTACAACTGCAAGCCGGAGAATCACATCCATCAGCCATGTGGGATCTAAGCCCCCTCTCGATTTAGAGGTGGAGTGGACATCACCATCCCAGGGTCCACAGGATGGAGAAATAAAATATGGATTAGAGTTGACTTACTGGTATTCTACTATAGAACTATTGTGACTTTAGCAATGGAAGAAATTGTAGCATTGATGTGGAGAAAGTAGCCATTGTAGTTGCTGAGGGCAGGGAGAGGGAAGAAAAGATGTGATGGGGGGGGGTGTATTTTGGGATTTGGAGTTGTTCTAAATGATATTGCAAAAAAAAAAAAACATAAAAAATAAAATAAATAAATAAATGATGTTGCAGGGACAAATGCTGGGCATTATATTTCCTGCCATACCCATTGAATGGATTGGGTGAGAGTGTAAAATACAATGTAAACTATCATCCATGCGGTTCAGCAGTGCTCCAAAATGTATTTACCAAACGCAATGAATGTGCTACAGTGATGAAAGAAGTTGATGTGGGAGGAGTGGGGGGTGGGGTATGGGGTATATGGGAGCCTCTTATATTTTTTAATGTAACAGTTTTTATGATCTATATATCTTTAAAAAAAAAAAAAGACAATTACAAAAATGTCCGAAAAAAAAAAAAAGATAGTTTGTAAGCTTATATAAGGGCTCACCAAGAGTCGACACAGTGCGACTTAGTAAAACTACACCAAACTGTCCTCATTTTCTCTTTGATCAAAATATTAGAAAATCTGTAAACTCAGCAGAATTTGGTAGGCATAGTGAATTTGGATCTTGGCAAAGCATTTGAAAAATCATTCCATGACAATTATGTGGGCACAATGAAGAAATACAACTTGGCTTAAACTTACATATCCTGAATATTAAATAGATCCTGTTATTATGTGAAAGACAATATGCAGTAATTTGGCTCAGAATTTATCCTGGGCCCTGACTGAATATTTTTTCAATGATCGAATTCATAGACAATAAAAAGCTGTGATTGTTTAGTAAAATGCTTAATTATTCAATCAAAATCTTGACAGTTTGGAATAATTGATCTAAACTAAAAAATCCTTAATAGAAATAAATAAAAAGATCATACATGTAAGATAAAATAATAAGAGTTGAGGAGATTGATAAAATAGGAGAGAAAAGAAAGAATTGCTGGAGTGACATCCTTTGATAGACAACAGTTGATGGGATCTACTGAAAAAGCAGAGAAATTTTCTGTAAATGAGGACACTTAGTTCATCTATGGAAGTTCATCTGTGGAAGGAAGACCATGAAAGGGCAGATGCTGATTGGTGTTCAGACGTAGTGATTGGAGTCTGAGGAAGTTCTCTTCTGATTTTTCTCAGGCATAACGTCAGTTCTGCTTCACTTCTAGACCATGATAGTATATTCTATCAACTCTAATGCTATTACAGGAATACACCTCACCTATCCAGCTAGTCCGAGGGCCTAACACCACCTGCAGACCCTTTGGCACAGCATCCTTGCCTGGTCTAGTCAAGCCACCACAAGAGGGACCCAGAACGTGTGTTCCCTAGAGAAGAGCAGACACGCATAGCGTTGTATTTGTAGGCTTGTTATTTTATGCAACTTTAAAGGGTAGAGTAAATGTGGATGCCAGACTGTGAAATGAAAAATTATACATGTTCAAATTCTAACTCTTTTTTTCTATCTGTGAAAACATAGGCTACCAAGTTAATGATTTCTTCTGTAGATAACAGAATGATACACTCTCCTCTTTTCCTTTCTGGACTCTAAAATGTGGAGATTTGAAAGCCTCCTCTAACCCCATAGGTGTCCACAGATACCTAGGTCCTGAGCACTGCTGAGGTGAGTGCTCATGAAGGGCTGCCTGAGGTCTCCAAGCACAGGCAATGAGAGGATCTCCTCCCAGAGTGGATCAACCAACCAGACCGAAGGAGTCCTCCAGAGGCCCTCTGGTCCGGCCCCTGCTCCTGACATTAATTGAATACCTCAGTATAGCCCAGTCCATGACTCCAGCTATTCCCCATATCCAAACCAATTCCTGAATGATTAGGCGGGGCACAATCATCTGATGATTGAATCTAGGGCCCCTTCATTTTCCTTTTCCTCATCTCCCTACCCTCTTTTTCCTTAGGCCCCTAAATTTCATTTTTAAGCATAAAAATAAGTCCATCACTTTACCATCACCCACAGAATGAGTTGTCTTTATCTTCAAAATTATCCTACTAGAGTAAAGAAGCAGCAATTATCTCTTAGAAAAGCGTGAGATTAAAGAATCAACCTCCTCACCAGGACCTACCCTGCTGCTTCTCCTTATCTCTCTTTATTGAGTCATGTAGCTAATTGAGGGTTTGTTCAGAAGACTTTTTAAGTGTGAATTATGATGGAAGAGTTTGAATCTAGAAAACTCCTCATGGTTGTCATCTGATTGTCCCTAATCATTCATTGGATTGCAACAATATTAATAATGAGCCACAGTTTTATTTCTGCTGAAGCCACATCAAAATGACATTCAGTTATCATTTGCATACAAATAGTGGAGAGGCAATATATCACTAAAATGACATAATTAAAAGGAGGCCTAAAGCCTTCTATGAAATACCTCTTTCACCTGCCTGGTCATTATATTGTTAATGATAATTATTTGGGTTGAAATTTTTATGAATCCAGAAGGCCACTATTAACAGGAACATGCACAACCCAATAAAGTCCATTAAGATTGCCACTAATATATTCTAGTGACTAGATGATCAAATTAGCAACCTGTCACTAAAGGCAAAGAACTGTCATATGAGGATGAGACAATGAACATTAAACTTTCAAAGAGATGAAAAAGAAAGGTCAGGACCATGAAGCAAATGTGAGATCTTCAGTAAGGAAGGAGTCTAAGGCACATGAGGGTACTTGGCTCCTGATAAAGAAGGCAAAGTGACTCTTGTGAATCTAGAAACTGGAAAGGTGAGGTGGTATAATTTAAGTCTATCATTCCAATTTAGGCACTATTCAAGTGGAGAGGATATTTGGCCAATGATGCTAAAATGGCTTAGACATAGAAAATCAAAGATTGGTATAAATTGCAAAATTTGCAAAGGATTGGCCTTATTTGATAATTTTTTAAATGTCTGGAGGAGGACTGTATTCAAAACTCTTCAAATTTAAGAGAAATCCTATAGTGGTTTAGAGCTATGTATCCCAGACAAAGATATTTTTAATCTTAATCTTAATCCATTCCTGTGAGTGTGAACCCATTGTACATAAGACCTTTTGATGAGGTTACCTCAGTTAAGGTGTGGCCGAACTGAATCAGAATGGTTCTTAGTCCTATTACTGAAGTTCTTTATAAGCAAAATGAAATTCAGACACACAGAGAAAAAGTCCAGGGAAGAAACCAGAAGTCAATGGAGCCCAGAGAGGCTAAGAAGCCCACCATAGGCATTGCCATATGACAGAGAAACTAAGGACCAAGGATTGTGGTGGCCAGGCTTTCTGGGAGAAAGCATCACCTTGATGGCATCTTGATTGTGGATTTCTCTTGATCTCAACACCATGAGGCAATAAATTTCCATCGTTTAAACCAAACTATTGCCTGGTAATTGTTTCAGCAGCCTAGAAATTAAAACAGGCCCTAAGCTCTTTCGTTATGATAAATGCAAACAAATAGACTCCATAAGGTTGAGAACTGAAAGAAATTTATTATTCAGAATGAAATGACTCAGATCAGCAGCTACTTTCAAAAGAGGAGCAGTTTATATCTTCACGAAGAAGAGTGGCATTTTACACCAGGATGTTTAATGGTCTCTCTGACTCTGGACAATCTCATGAATTCCTAAGACTTCTCCAAAGCACTGAGTCGTGTAACTCTTAGAGTCACCAGCTGGTTGATATTGGGTCACTCGGTTTTCTCAGTCATAATGTCTCATGATCCTACCATACTGAAATGTGAAGCCAGAGGAAGAGAAAAGGGTGGTGTTCTGACTTGCTTTCAGGGAATGTAGCACATTAGCAACTGATTTTACCCATTGGCAGCAGCCATTTGCAAAACTCCAAAATCAATGGTCATGTTGCTTGCAAACACTGGAGAGTAGAGAAAGGAATGGATAAGAAATGTTTCAGCCCTCCCTGCAGTTATGATTGTGAACATCTGCTAGTAAGGTGTTCCTGAAATGTAGAAACTGAGGGAAAAAACATTAATAGATCATGATCTAATCAAGTACATTTTTACTTAGAAATATAACAAACAAATAATGCAGACAACTCATTTAATGATGACAAAAATGTTTAAAAATAAAAACTTTCGAGTATTGTTTTCAAATACTTTTGACTGTATTCTTGTTTTCATTTTTACATTGAGGAATTGAAGAAAACCTTAAACTTACATCTTTATATTGAGTGTTTATAAATTCCTGATCTTCTCACCATATATTGCCGTTTTACCAATGCTTAACTGATTCAGAGTAATATCAAAATCATTTAAGCACCTATTTGCAGTTAACCAAGGAATAGGCATTAATTTGCCTCCTTACACTTTACCTCTGTGAGATGCAAAACAATAAATCCTTTTCCAGCTAGCCATGGGAATGGGAACATTCTCCACTTACATGACTGACAGCCCTCCCATCAGGTCCTTTGATTTTTTTTTTGGCAAAACTGCAACATCCTTTTCCTTGTACTTCCCTAGATGCAGTTATATACATCACACTTTTATCCATTTGATGCACAAATGTGAAAATCACACCAAGATTCCCATTCCCCATGCCCTTGCATCCAATTGCCTTTGACTATCTCCCACTATATAGTCCATCTCAATCTCAATATCCTCTAGAAGGAATTTATCATATCCTTTCTAAAATGTGTTCCTGTGTGGCACCATCTTCCAAGAAAATTAAGCTCAAAATCTTGATGTCATCTTTGAGTTATCTACTCATCTGTAGCCAGTAAATTTTCATAGCCAGTGTCTTAGTTTGCAGTATTACCATAAAAAATACCACAATCTAGATGGCTTAAACAACAGGAATTTAGTATCTTATAATTTTGGAGGCTAGAAGTTAAAGTTCAAGGCATCAGCAAAATCATGCTTTCGCTGAAGTCTGTAGCATTCTGGTGGTGTCTTGCTGACAAGCCACAACTTAATCATTATCTCTGTCACATGGCCATCTCTCATCCAACCTGATGGGACTGTGTCCAATATCCTCTGCTCCAGGCATATTGGATTAAGGCCTGATTCTGTTTGGCCTCACCTTAACTAATAACATCTTCAAAGACCTGATCTAAAAATGGGTTCACATCCACGGGACTCGGGGTTAGGACTTGAATGGGTCCTTGTGGGGGACATAATTTAATCCATAAGAGCCTTTTTTTTTTTCTTTCGCAGTCACTCTTACAGAAGAACATGGTCATGTTCTTCTCTTTGGGATTGTTATTGTCATAGTCCAGCTGGTTTCCATGCCTCCTATATCTGTCCCTTTCTAAATAATATTTTCCTCTGCTCTCAGGATTAATTTCCTTTCTCACCTCAACTAACATCCAACACATAAAACTAAAATCCAACCATCTCCATCTGGCTCCAGTATTTCCTTCCAAGTATTCTTCTTACTGCAATCCCACTTCAACTTCACTTGATTAAACAATAACAATGTAAGTTTTGCCAGAATCGACTAAGTTACAGTGCCATAACAAACAATCCCAAAATCTCCATGGCTTTCAACAAGGATTTATTTTTCATAGACAGTACTCATTTTTTGGAGTAAGCTATATCTATATCTCTGTTCCAAGTTTTTTCACTTGAGATCCCAAGTGAAGGAATCCTGCCTGGAACATAGTTTTGTGACAGAGGGAAAAGAATGATGGTAGAACCATAAAATGGCTCTTGAAGCTTCTATCAATATCCCATTAGCCAAAGCAAGTCAAGCAGCCAAACCTGGTATTCATGGTGTGGGATAATTTTCTCACATGGAAGGTCCCAATAGGAAAACCAGAGAATATTTTGAACAAATGACACAATCCAACTCACCATCATTAAAGCTATAGCCTAAATCCCCCCATGATATCAGCATATTCTTTCTTTTAGACACAGGTTTCTCAACCTCTCCTCTATTGGTCTTTTTTTTTTTTTTTTACTATTTATTTATTTATTTATTTATTTATTTTTGTCTTTATTTTTTTAATGTTACATTCAAAAAATATGAGGTTCCCATATACCCCCAATTCCCCCTTACCCCACTCCTCCCCCCATAACAACAACCTCCTCCATCATCATGAGACATTCATTGCATTTGATGAATACATCTCTAAGCACCACTGTACCTCATGGTCAATGGCCCATGATCTTTTAAACCAGATAAATCTTGGTGGTCTGTGCATTGTAGGATATTTGGCAGCATCCTTAACTTGTACCCAGTAAATGCCAGTAGTCTCCTACATACTCACCCATTGTAGAAATCAGAGATGTCTCCAAACTGGAGCAAAATCACTCCCAGTCAAGAACCACTGCTATCTATACATCTTTAAAGAACAGGAACTATGTCTTAGTCAATGTGGCATCCTCCTGGCATTTAATACTATAAAAGATTTACATTTAATAATTTTTATGAAACAGAATGGACACTAGAGCAATTAGGCAAGGAAAAAAATAAGATCCAAATAGGAAAGGAAGAAGTGAAACTTTCACTATTTGCTGATGACATGATTCTATACCTAGAAAATCCTGGCAAATCCACAGCGACGTTACTAGAGCTAATAAATGAGTCCAGCAAAGTGGCAAGATATAAGATTAATATGCAAAAATCAGTAGCATTTCTAGGCACTACTAATAAGTATCCTGAGAACAAAGTCAGGAAAAAAATTCCCATTTACAACATCCACTAAAAGAGTAAAGTATTTAGGAATAAACTTAACCAAGGATGTAAAGGAAAACTAAAAAACATTGCTAAAAGAAACCAGTAAAGACCTAAATAAATTGAAGGACATTCCATGTTAATGGATTGGAAGACTAAATATTGTTAAGATGTCATTTCTACTGAAATTGATCTAAAGATTCAATGCAATTCCAATAAAACTTCCAACAGCCTTTTATGAAGAATTGGAAAAGCTAAGAGAGTGGGGGAGAAAGGGAGGATGCTTCTATATGTGACTTTTCTGTATCCTACAGTTTCTTCGAAGAGAATATGAAAACAATAAGACTCCGGGGGAATGTATGGAAGAACAATGTCACTGTTTATAAAAGACAACAGCTCTTACAGTGATGAAAAACAATAAGACTCCGGGGGAATGTATGGAAGAACAATGTCACTGTTTATAAAAGACAACAGCTCTTACAGTGATGAAAAACAATATTAAAAATATATTTTTATATTATTTCCAATTTTTTCAATTTTTTGGATTTTGTTATTTTAAAAACTATTATTATTTAATTTTATTATTAATTTTATTTTGCTATCTTGTTGGTTTCATTTTTTAAGAAGTCACAAAAGGGTCACAACTGTGACAGGGGAGGACCATTGGTGCAGTGTGTCAGTGATGGGGGAGGCATGGGAGAAAGTTCACTTGGGATATACTGCTAAGGCATGTGAATATGTACAAGTATTCATGAGCATTGTGACAATGGGTGGAGATCCACACAATAACCAAAAGAAAATCAAATTCCCATCCTGGGGAACTCTGTCATATTCTCTAATGGGACAGCAAGAATCTCCTGAGTAGAATGGCAGTGCCTAGTGAAGGTGGATGGACCGGTGCAATGGGCCCTTGATATTGATGACTGTACTTATGAGCCTTTTCTTTTGAAACTGAAACTTAGCCTAGTATATGTTGCCCAGGAATTATCTCCTGAGAGCCTCCTTGTTGCTCAAATGTGGCCTCTCTCAAAGCCAAACTCAGCATAAAAATGCATTACCGTCCCCCCAGCATGGGACATGATTCCCGGGGATAAGCCTCCCTGTCACCAAGGGATTATTGCCAAGTGTCAACTACTAATGTACCTGGAAAAAGACCTTGGCCAAAAGAGGTTGAAAGGGTAAAGTTAAATGAGTTTTTATGGCTAAGAGATTCCAAAGTATGTCTGGAGATCATTCCAGAGGTTAAAATTATGCACATCTCAGCAGGATCTCATTGACTGTCCCAGTCACTATTGCCTCAAATAGTAGGGTTCCTTAGTATTCTAAAGACATCCAAACACTATAGGGAGGGCAGGCAGTCCAGGAGTTTGACACCTGCCAGTGGGCTCTACTTTGGAATTTATGCTCCCCAGTGTGACAGAGTTGGACTCATTTGTGGTTTCCCTACACATGGCTCTTCTACCCCTTCTGTTTAAACCTTTAGTTAGTACTAGAGTTGATAGGTATATGTCCAAGAGACTTAAATCTTTGGGCTGTTGATGTGTCTGTTGGACCCTGAATCTCAACAGCATTGCAAAACCTACTCTCCAGTTCATTGGACTCACCCAGGACAGCTAACATGGAGATGATTGTGGACAACACCCATCCCAAGGAACAGAGAGAGTCCTCAACTGCAAGCAAGATGGTCCAATTCATACACCCATGGGCTCTAAGCCCCCTCTCAATTAGAGGCAGAGAGGGCATCATCATCCCAGAATCCTCAGGATTGGAGAATGAACAATGTACTAGAGTGGACTGTTATTTTACTATAGACTTATTTTTATTCTAGCAATGGAAGAACTTTTATCATTAATGTAGAAGCAGTGGCCACTAGAGTTTCTGAGGGGTAGAAGAGGGAAAAACAGTTGTAAAATGGAGACATTTTCAGGACATTGGAATTGCCTGAATGACATTGCAAGGATGGATATAGGCCATTATAATAATTTGTCATAATTTTAAAATTTGTGTGGGACAGAGTGTAAACTCTAATGTAAACTATAATCCAGGCTTATTGGCAGTGCTCCAATATGGGTTCATAAATTGTAACAAATGTACATACTAATGATGTTGGTAATGTTGGAAAGTGTGAGAGGGGCAGAGAGTGGAGCATATGGGAATCCCCTATAATTTTTAGGTAACATTTATGTAATCTAAAGTATTTTAGGGGCTGAAGTCTCTCTTCAGACCCCTGCCATGCTGGTGGAGGGGCTGAAGTTTATTCTTCAGACTCCCTCCATTGGAAGAGCTTCCTAATAAACCTTCTGTCTGAAAAATAAAAAAGTATTTTAAAAATTAAAATTTAAAAAAAAAGTTTAAATTTAAAAAAGAGTAGCTTCAATTTCAGATAAATAAATGAACCTAAAGGGGGAAAAAATTTAAAAAAAAAGAACAAAGTTAGAAGACTCTTACTTCTTGACTTTAGAGAATACTACTTGGCTACAATGGTAGAAACACCACAGCACTGGCATAAAAATAAATATGTTGATCAATGGGATGGAATTGAGAGTTTAGAAATAGATCCTCACAATTATGGTCAAGTGATTTTTGACAAGGCTGCCAAGCCCATTTAGCTGGGTCAGAACAGTCTATTCAACAAATGGGGCTGGGAGAACTAGATATCCAAATCTCATACCTTATACAAAAATTAACTCAAAATGGATCAAAGACCTAAATATACATACTACAACCATAAAACTACTAGAAGAAAATGTAGGGAAACAGCCTCAAGATCTTATAGTAGGTGGTACCTTCTTAAAGCTTACATCTAAACCCAAGCAATGAAAGAATAATTATATATATGGGACCTCCTCAAAATTAAGCTTTTGTGCTTCAAAAGATTTTGTCAAGAAAGTAAAAAGGCAGCCTATTGAATGGAAGAAAATATTTGGAAACCACATATCTGATAAGGGTTTTATATCCATGTTATATAAAGAGATCATATAACTGATGTGTGGGCATTTTCAGGGGTTGGAGTTGTCCTGGGTGGTGTATGTCCTCCCATGGCCCACTGGGTGGACTGTGGGAGAGTGTGGGCTATGGTGTGGACTACTGATCATGAGGTGCTGCGGTGCTCAGAGATGTATTCACCAAATGCAATGAATGGGTCATGATGATGGAGGAGGTTGTTGTTATGGGGGGAGAAGTGAGGTGGGGGGGGGTAGTATATGGGGACCTCATATTTTTTTAATGTAACATTAAAAAAATAAAGACCAAAACAATGGAGAAAAGATTTGAATAGACATTTTCCAAAGAGAAAATACAAATGGTCAAAAACAAATGAAAAAAATGTTCAACATCACTACTTATTAAGGAAATGCATGTCAAAACTACAATGAGATACCATTTCACACCTTATAGAATGGTCATTATTTGAAAAAAAAACAGAAAACTACACGTGCTAGAGATGATGTGGAGAAATAGAAATACTCCTTCATTCTTGGTTGGAATGTAGAATGGTGGGTGTATCCTCTGGGGAAGTAAGTTTGGAGGTTCCTCAAGAACTGCCATATGATCTAGCAATCCCATTAGTAGGAATTTATTCAGAAGAACTGAAAGCAGAGATGCGAATGGACATTTGCATACCAATGTTCTTAGCAGCATTAGTCATCATTGCTTAAAATATGGAAACAACCCAAGTGTCCATCAACCAATGAGTGGATAAACAAAATGTGTTATATCCATACAATGGAATAATATTATTCAGTTATAAGAAGAAATGATATCGGGATGCATATGACAAAATGGATGAACATTTTGAGGACATTATTGAGTGAAATAAGCCAGGCACAAAAGGTAAATATTTTATGGTCTCAATAATATGAACTAAACACAATGAATAAAATCATGGAGATAAACTCTAAAGTATTGATTACCAGGAGATTGAATGTAGGTTGAGAATGGGAGCTGATGTTTAATGCATGTAAAATTTTTATTAAGGTTAATTGTAAAAGTGTGGAAACTAATAGAGTTGATGGTAACATATTATAATGAGTATAACTAACGCTGATGATTCATAAATGTCATTGTGGCTGAAAGGGATAGTTTACAAATGTAAATGTCAATTGAAAGGAGGACAGAGGATAATCTAGGGACTGTATAACAGTGATTTCAGGGTGGATAAAGATTGTAGTATATATATATATACACACATATATATAGTATAAATATAAGAATGTTTTTCTATTACAAAGTGTTAAGAATATAGTGATACCTGGGGAAATTACAACTAATATAACTTATGGATGATAGTTAACAGTAATATTTTTGTAGCAATGGCAAAGAAGATACTATATCAATTTTAAGGGATAATGGAGGTAGAGGGGATATGGGATTTTTCCTTTTGAAGAAATGAAAACATTCTAAAATTGATTGAGCAGATGACAGCAAGCCTCTGAAATGAAAATGAGAACCACAGAGTGTAAAATTTGAATGGATTGTACAAGGCATGAGACTATATAACACAGTGAATCCTGTGGTGAATGATGGACAGTAGTTAACAGAATATGAGAACACTCTCTCATGAATGCTAACAAATATATAATACTAATACAGTGTGCTCATAACTGGGTAGGTTGGGGGAAAATACAGCAAATGTAAGATATGGACTATAATTAGTAGTAAAATATTGACTATAATCTTTCATTATTTGTAACAAATGTTCCCCAACAATGAAAGGTATTGGTGGTGGGGTGATATATGGGAGCTCTGTATGTTATGCATGTTTTGTTTTGTAAGTTCACAAGTTTTCCTACACATTTATTGTTTATGTATGTTTGTTTATGAATGATAAACTTCAATAAATTGGGGGGAAAAAAGAATGGAAATCCAAGAACAAAATTTTCTTTATTCGAATATTAAGGGCAATGTTTATCTATGAGATCTCTTTTGAGTTAAAACAAACAAACAAACAAAAGAAAACACACAGACTTTATAGACAGAAAGTCCTAAGTATAAATCCTGGCTTCTCCACTCTGAGACTTTGGGAAAATTGTTAACATCTCTAAACCCCAGTTCCTTCATCTTCAAAGTGGGGACAATGGCATTCCCTTGGCATTCCATGGTGATAAATAAGTGTATGTTGCCTGGCACATGGTGGCTAGCAGCAGCAAGAGCAGGCTCACTTCCCCTATCATTCCATAAAACATGAGATGTTTAAAAAACTCTTTGCCCCTTTGCATAGAAATGCCAGACGTTACTCCCAGAAAGGAAACAACATGATCCCACAAAATACTGCCTGCATTTGTTTCTCCACAAATCAGACTTGTTGTCAAGAAACTTGAGCCCAGGGCTAGTGGATTTGCCATGAAACACATAAGCTAGGATATGAGTAACAGGTTTTTGTGGCACTTTCCTGGATGTCAGCAGAATCTCACAAACCAAATAAGTAAAGTCCAAAACATATGCATTCAGCCACTTATCAAAACACCAATAAAAGGAGCTGATAATAGTGCCACAGTTGAGGCAGAGAAGGGAAGTTTGGAGCCACAGAACCCAGTAAAGTCACATGTGAATACATTTCATTTTAGAATGAGCTTTACTAAACAAAACCATTTCAAATAATGAAAAGAACCTTCAGATGACTACATACCATACAGTCAGGAAATATTAAAATGATAAATTTATTCTATATTTCTTTTAATCCAACCATTTGGGTAAAGCTGTGTTGAAAATTCACTGGTTTTGCAGTTAGAAAGTATAACTCAGTAATATGGAACTGGCCTTTTGTAAGAGAGTGGCATATTGTGAAATTATTAAGATGTGGTATTTTGTATCAACATGTAAAATACCTCTTTTGTTTTCCGGCTGAAAACTTCTCGGCATAGCAATCATGACAAATTGAAAATACAGAGAAAAAGAACAAAGTCTCAGTTTATAAAACATAGGCTATACATTCTACTTCAAATTAGCCTAATTCACAGTCTAATAAAACTAAATTTGAAGGGCATGTGGCTTTCTATGTTTTTAATGGTTTGTTTTCTTTTTGTTTTGTTTTGTTTTTAACGATCCTTCAGATATTCAAGCTGGCAGAAAATTCAGACATGAAAGCTCTGGAGACTGAAACACTGGATTCCCCAGCACTTGTAGCAATCGCTTCTGAAGCAGCAGCAACAAAGAGCTAAGATTTCAATCCAAAGAGCGTTGTGATGCTGCCTGTTTTCTTCAGTTAAGCTGAGGTCAGCCAGCTCAAATGATTAAGCGTGTTTGACCCTGCACATCAACACTCAGAAACATTCTGCCGCAGGGGTCGGCATCCCTGCGCTCTGTAAGAAGATCTCTTCCTCTGAGATGGTGCAGCTATACTCCATGTAATCCTCCCAGGATACCTGCCTGCCATCTGGCCCACAGGCCAGTGATCTCCTTGTAAACAGAAATGTGGTAACCAACTTTTCAGCAGCAACAACACACCTCTAAAATATATTTTCTTCTCTTGCAATTTTCGGGAGCCTGATGTCGAAATTTGGCTTAATGCGCCCCAGAGGCCAGCCTCCACCTATCTTTACTGAATTCCAATTAGATAATTAAACTAGAAATAAAAAATCTTTGGGAGGTGTAAAATAAAAGTTGATTCATTATCGTCCATGGTTTAATTTAAGGCTGACTGTTGTGTAGCGTCATTCCATTGATTTTTTTCTTAAATTTTTCTTCTACTACCATATATAACCTAACATTTTCCCTTTTAACCACATTCGGATGTATATTTCAGTGCTGTTAAGTATGTTCACAATTTTGTGCTGTCATACAATTATAAAACTGTGCTTTCATGAATTGTGACAAATGCATCGCACCAATGCACGGTGTTAATAATAAGGTGGTATATGGGAATTCTGTATTTTGTTCATGATTGTTCTATAAACCCACAACTGCTCTAATAAAAACAACCCCCCAAAACAAAAGAATAAAACACAAAACAAAGGCTATTATATTATGTGCAGCTTAATTCCACAAAGCATTCCCAACCACTTTTCAAACTTAATTAAAGATTGAGTTCTAAATTCAGAAACCTTTTTTCCAAATTAATACCTGCTTTGGTGAAGGTTCTGGGTCTGTCATATGATATTTTTTAAGGATTGAGAAAGAATGAATGCAGAGACCCTCATTCATGCGTGCATTTAATCAGTAAATAATTATTCAGCACCCATTTTGTGCCAACCAGTGTTCTGGGTACCTAATAGTAGTAAGGTTCTAAGATCTGCTTGAAGCTTTGGTTTAAGCTAATTGAAATTAAAAAAAAAATAAAAGTAAACAACAACAAATACATATATATATAATTTAGGCTAAAAATTGAATCCTTTCAGTCTTTTTTAATGCTCATTTACACTGACCTTATCATTCCATCATGGGCATCCAGTCAGGCACATTACTTCCTTGTGTGCTTTTTTAATATATACTTTATAACTCTTTCAACTGTGGACAGATTTGCAAAATAGAACAAGAATTATTTTTTCAGGAAGTGCTTTTGGTACACAAAGCAAAAACAAAGGCCTATCAATATAAGCTGTTTTGTCAGTGCTAAGGCACTTTGCAAAAGGAAAAATTATTTTAACTGAAGGTAAAAAGTGTTGACAGGAATTCAGTGCATTACTGTTCTGGAAGACTTTTAGGAAAACAGAATAATTTTCAGTTGTCAAAAAAATTTCCTTGGGGCACTGTGGCAAAACTATTAAAAAACAAAAACTTTTGTTAAATGAGGAAAAGCGGGTTTATTTCTTCTTTCTCCTTTTTTCCATTACCTTAAAATATATATACAATTTTCTTATTCAGAATTTTCCCATTTCTTTTGTAGAAACTTTAGAAGATTATTTAAATCTCCCTATATGGTTATTATTTTTCCTTTATTTTCTTCTTTGCCAAATCTTTTCACTTGTTCCCTTGACAAGAGGATTGGCAATATTTTACATAATAAATTAAGTGCAAGGTGAGATATTGCCTTTTCCTCTTTTTTATTCATCCCTAATTGATTTCTTCAAATATTCAATGTGTCTTATTGTTATTCACAGAGCAAAACTTTTGGCAAGTGCTAGCCAAAAGTATCACAGAGCAATGTTAGGCTACTCTGCATGATGGAACATCATGTGTTCAAGTGAAACATCTGAATATCTGGAAATTTCCTAGATAATTTTTCCACCTGGACACAGTATTTAAATTAATGGAAATGAAGTTTTTGTTTTTCACCAGGATGTCTGTTTCTAGCCAGAGGGCTAGAAACTGAATCTTTGTAATGCTACAATTGCCTTCCCAGTTTACCTTCCTCAAGAGGAAGACATAAGTTCATCAGTGTTGATTAGGACAATAGCATTATAACATTGACTTTTCTTTTGTCTTCTATCATGGTAGGCTAGAGAAAGAACAAGATGCAAAGCCAACTGTAATAAATGTCACTCCTTGGGCTATTCTGCCAGGTTTCCCTTTTCCCAAAACATCATTAGCAATTTTAGAATAACACACAAATGCACACACATACACACAACATCCACACACACACATCTCTATCTCAGAGACTATGACATTATCTTGTAAAATTTGGTGATGATTTCCACCATGGAATTTACCAAAGTATCTTTTGAACTGCATATTAGCCTTGCTGGGCAAACTTATGGGCAAATAATAGAGTGTATTAATGGATACTATGCTAATGGCTTATTTTTATTGGCATCAAATCTCTCCCTAATGACTGTGAGTCTCCACACTGTGATATGCTAAGGGCCGGAGCTGGGAGACTGGGCAGCACAGGGAACGCAAACCTGAGGCAGTCAAACGCTGAAATCTGAGACCTGCTCCACAGATCTGCATGCTGATCTGAGTCAACACTAAGCGATAGGAGGAGCCAGGTGCAGTCCAAGGGAAACGGGCTGACAGAAACAAGACTAAGGAAACCAGATTTCAAATTAGGGCTAAAACTTAAGCCCAGAGGGGAAATGCAATGAGAACAAGAAACCCAGGCAAAGCCAAGTGAGGTAGATGACTGAACGGTGACTAAGGGGGCTGCAGCACGAAGCATTATCTCAAACCGCAGCAGGGGCTACATTGACCCAGACACCTGAGACATAGGCTTCAGGCTCTTTCCAGACCCCACTGGCTGATGTGAACGCAGTGCCTAATCTCTTGCCAGCCCAGATCCTTAGTGGTTCAAAAAGCAGGTGGAGCTCTGTAAGCAGTAACAGGCTTTTGGTTCAGCTCTGCAGACCCTTATGCAAAACCTTGGAGCTAAATATTTTGAAGTTCAGAATTTTGAGATATGAAAAGACAATATGTCATGCAACAATTTGTATGTATGGAGCTTCAAGGGGATTATGGTGAGCACAAAAGCCAATCACAAAAGTTACATCACATATGATTCCATTTATATAGTATTCTTGAAATGACAAAAATACAGAGATGGAGAATAGATTAGGGGTTGCCTGGGATTAGGGAGAGGGGAAGAAGGAAGGTGGCTGTGGTTATCACAGGGTAGCACGAGGGATCTTTGTGATGGAACCATTCTGCCTCTTGACTGGTATGTTTACACAACACCTAGGACAAAATTGAATGGAACTAAATATACACAGATGCATACACACACACACAAGTGCATATAAAACTGGTGAAATCCAAATAGTCAATGGATTGTATCAACATCAATTTCCTAGTTGTGATATTTGTACTATGAGGGAATTAGGTAAAGGATATCTTACATCTCTCTGCATTATTTTGTATGACTGCACGTGAATCTGTAATGATCTAAAAAAAAAAAAGCATCAAAAAAACCCACAATATTTTACATGGTTCTGTGAGTTAGAAATTATTTTAAAATAAAAGCTTTTTTTTAAAAGCAATAACATACATAGGCGGTGTTTTATATAAGACTCCAAGCAATGGCAAACACATTAGCATTTCTTCAGCAAAGTGTGTGACTATTCATACCAAGAGAAAGCAGATTTATAAATAGCCTACTGTCAGCATGGGTCAGGTTTGTGGTCAGTTGAGTTCAGGTTTAGTCATGTTTTATTGCCAAATCAGCCATGAAAACACTTTCATTTTCCAGAGCTTTTTGGATTTTAAAATTAAAAATAAAGAATTATAAACCTACACTGCACACTAACCACATAGAAGAAGGCATGGATAGAAATTCAAAATACGTAAAAACATGTATATAATCAAATATGCATTAATTTAGAATTAACCAGTTAGGGTTATCTACCATTTAGCATTATACTCTTCTCTGTTCCTTTTAAGTGGGGTAGAAAATAGATTTGACCCTATCTGAAATGCTTGACCATAATGCAGATACTGCATGAGTATAAACTTTTCAGTGTTAAATGAGGATTGGTGTTCAGAATTTGCAGTGGATCTCATTCAAATTAAATCTGAATTCAAATGATGGGAAGGAAACTAATTCACTCACCTTTATCTGAGTTCTTATATCTTGCCCTAATCTGTGCTATTAGGAAGACCTGTCCTACTGAATTATAAACATAACTATGTCTCTCTCTCTCAGTCTTTTTAGTACTTATAGAATAGTGTCCTTGCTCTCTAAGGTGAAGGAAGAAGCATTCAACAATGTGACCACAGTTGATCTCAGTGGAGGGTCCCCTCTCTTTTCTTTCTCCCCATTGCACACTATATCCCTGCAATACTTAATTACTTCCAGTTTTCTGAATGTGCCATGCCTCTTTACCTCCATGTTTTTACACATGTTCCTCTCTTGGTCTGGAATACTAGTCTCACCTTTCCTTAATTAGCCACCTCCTATTTGGCCTTTAAGGTGCCATTTCCTCCTGGAAGCCTCTGGAATCTCTCCTTTCTCCTGTCCTACCACTTCTGATCTCTGAACCCCTATGCACCTCTCTAAGAAAGCACTTATCATACTACACTGTGCTATAAACACCTTAATGTTAGGAACTGAAAATGTTCTACTTCTCAGATCTTAGCACAATGCCTGACATAGAGTAGCTACTCAATAAATAAATAATAAATATTGTTTTATGAATGGATAAACAAATGAGTGCATATATGCATTACTAAAAAATATCAAACAAAGTATCACTATTATTCAGATCAATTAGACACACACCCTGATGAAAATATTATTTGCCTTACTTCCTAAAGATTGTTTTTGGGCTGTGGTTATTTATCAAATGAATATTGAAAAGAACCATGGGAACATGGGATGGTATATTGGAAATGGTCAAATTTGAACTGATTTTGAGGGATTGTTTTTGAGGTCAAATGAAAAGGAAAAGAATTAGCTTAAGCAGAGTCAGGAATGAAAAGAGTATAGTTCAGGAAAAAGCAAATAGAGTTTAAGATTTTGAAAACTGGAGCCAGATTGCAAGGGTTCCAGTCATAGCTCTGCCACTTGTTAGCTATAAGACTAGCAAGTTACTTAAACTTACTGCCTAACTTTCTTCAAATAAAATGGGAATAACATAGTTCTTATCCCTTCAGTTGGACTAGGTCTGCTAGAGCATATTAAAAGCAACCAATTAGAACTCAGTCAAAAATGTAGGAGGAACTCAGCAAATAGTAAAGTTATAAAGTGCGGGTGTACATTGTGGGGAACTTTAACTATGTTCCTTATCTATTTTCTAAGCCATAGAAAGCCACTGAAGATTCTGAGCAACAGAATAATCTAATCAGATCTATTTTAAGAAGATAGTTCTGTTAGCAGGAAGGGAGGGAGAGACCATAGAAAAGAAACTATTGCAATAATCCAGGGAAGCCTTGAACAGGATCAAATGACTTTTGGGACAGAAGAATTAATGAAGAGGGAGAAATTAAAGATGAGTTTATAGCATCAGAAATGGGGAAGATAATGATAAAATAAGAATCAGGAAACAAGTAGAATTTATTTTAAGACATGATGAGTTTGGGAGCCTTCAGGAAATCCACATAAAGATGATACATATCAAATCTTTTTGGATGAATATCATGTAAATGAAATAGAAGACAGAGCATATGAGCAATTGTAAATGAGGCTCTGGAGCTGATAAAAGCTTTGGAACTAGAATTTAACCTTGAAATCATCCACTTCAATTTAATCCTTGAACCTCTAACTAGTCACAATCACTAAGGGTGATCACACAAAAAAGTGGAAGAAAGCCAGCAGAGGATTATCCTATGATGAAAAACTCCTACTGGTCTTTTTTATCTCAACTTAATGGTCAGTTTCCACACAGATCTCCTACTTCCTTCTCTCAGAAATCTTGTATCCAGTTCTCTGGCAGTGTTTAAGTGATGATTTTTTACTTAGGATAATATGAATCCGAGTGGGGTGGCATTACTTAGTGGCAAAGCAATAAAAAGACAGTCAGCCCACAGTATTGGCAGTCAGGAGCCCAGTAGAGGAAACAAAAGATCTTCAATCTTCTCTTTAGATACTGGTTCAAATTTAACCACAGATTCTAAAACACCCTACACACAAACGAAGGAAGGAAGAAAAGGAGGGAAGGAGGTAGGAAAAAAAGGAGGAAGGAGGGAGGAGGATATTTATAACCACATCTAAAGAAAACAGGAGAGCTCAGAAACAGAATCCTTAGGGAACAGAAATGATTTCTTATCAAAAGTGTTTCTTTCAATTCCTTCTTTATAATTTGCAAAGATGGACTCAGAGAAAGAGAAAAGGAAGATAGGGAGGGCAAGGGTTTCATAGGCAAAACTAAGTGAAAACAGGAAATTGAAAATCATGAAAAGAATTGTGGTAAATAAAAGTGACTCTTGCTCCATTTATGCTTCCAAAATTGTCTTAATTATTCTAACATCTTTTGTCCCACAAAAGATAACTGTTCACCTCTCTGTTCAGCTGGGCAAATGATAAAGAAAATGGTTTCTCCCACTTGTAAATTTTCTTGACCCACATTTTGCTTGTTATTGAACATTTAATGGTTCTTTAATACTGTCATTCAAAAGCATTAGATAGATTGAAGTAAACATTACAACATATTTATAATGGATGAGAGAGAAAAAAACAGGTTAAAACAAAGTATTAATAAGAATTAGTTTCTCTTTGAAATTTATTAATCCACAATGATTGTGTTGGTTTTTAAAATGCTCTCAAATTCTTTGACATGTTTCTTATGGAAATATAGGGTCTATGTCCCATCTCCTGGAATTTGGGCAGGCTTGCTACTGCTGCAACCAATAATGTGGAAACACCAGAAGGTGACATCTGAGGTTGGGTCATAAAAGTCCATGCAGCTTGCCTCTGATTCTCTTGGTGCACTGGGAGAAGCCCAGCCCACATGGAGGGGCCGAGTGTTGGCAGTGCAATGGATACTCCCAGCTGAGCACAGTCACCAGAGTATGTCAGTCCAGGCACCAGACATGTGAGCAAAGAAGCCTCTGTAAATTTAGATGCAGCCCTTTCAGTCTTCCCAACAATGACCCCAGACAGGGTGGAGAAGAGGCAAGCCACTCCCACTGTGTCCTACTGTAATTCCGTAAGTACAGAATCCATAAGCATAATTGAAGAGTTGTCATTTTATGCCACTAAATTTGGGGTGGTTTTTGCACAGCAATAGACAATAAATTACTAACCAAAGAGACAAAGGGATGGCTAAATATCACACTGAAATGTTTTTAATGTGTTGGGAAATGTGGCCAATCCCCTCTAATCTCTTTTGGAATGAAGAGATGGGGAGGAGTTTCTTACTGTGATAAAATGACCCTACAAGACATTATTGACTATATTTAATATCATTTTAATAAGGTAAAAAAAGATCTCCTTAAAAATAAGTATTTTTCCTAAAGTCCCTTTCATTTAAAAAAGAATTCACCAGCATTATTAGAAAGCATGAGTATTGGGCTAGAGAATGAAATTTTACACACTCTTCTGTCTTCAGTAAATGTTCTTAGACAGAGATGACTGGGGTGTGGGTAAAGATGATATTGAAACACAGAGGGTTGAGGTGGTTTGTACTCCATGTTATTAGCAGAGCTAGAAACAAAGACCAGAATAAATTAAAAGATAATACTTTCTTTTATTGGATTGGTTTTATTGTCATGTGATTTGAAAAATATTTGCAACAAAGATGGCTGTCCATTGTTCCAAAACAAAACTTGATATTTTTTTATTTTTTTTCTACCTCTATATTTGTGATTTTTTGAGATAGGACTCATAACAGGTTTTTTAAAAGTTCATATTAGAGACTTATTAAATGTTTTATTATGTTTCCAGAGCCTATCTCAAGGTCACCACATATACAGCCAAGCCACCTATACTTTTTATATGTATAGATGTACAAAAAGAGATCAGAAGTCCTAGATTCAAGTAATAGCCCACCCAATTGCTAAGTGTTCGTTGATAAAAATAATCCTTGAAAGTGTCTGAGATTTATTTCCTGTAACAGGCAAATGGTGATGACAGTTCCTCTAATGCCACAACCTGAGTTGTTGTTAGGCCTGAATGATATAGTTTACGTGAAAAGTGTTCTCAAACCAAGGCACATTAAAGAAATGGTATTAATTATAACTAAAGTTCATAAATTTCAATATCAAATTGCTTAAGAATTATCAAATGTTAAACTATACTGTATTTTAATTTGAAACATTAATTGATATTTCATAAAAATCTATAACCACGTATGTTTATTGACTCTCAGGTAAACAGAATATTCAATTAATCATTGGGAGATTAGATCTCCTAAAATTGTATGATTGCTAATTTTTTTGAAAATGTTATGATTTGTACAAGAAGAAAGTATGTGCTATTAATCACTTATTCTCACAACAAAATTTATTGAATCTGCTGAAGTATCAGGCATTGTGCTAGACACTGAGGAAACACTGGTGAGTGGAATAGTCGTATTCCCTGTCCTCGTGTTTCAGAGTGAAATGGATGCAATTTGCTTCCTGAGTGAAGAGAAGCCTCATTAGATGAGCATATCATATAAGTGTGCAGGAGAAAAAAGGGTTGGAAAATCCATTTTGCATTCAGCATTCAACTGTGAATAACAAAAATTAGCCTACAGTACTTAAACATATTACAATTTTATTCTTCCACATAAAATACATCAAAAGGAGGCAGTCCAGAGCCAGAAATGTTGCTCTACAAGCTCATGAGGGTCCCAGGCTCCACTCATCATTCTGCTCGATCAGTCTTTCTGCTCTGCCATCCCAAATCCATGACTTTCAGTCTTGAAGTCATGAAATGGCTCCTGAACTTCCGGTCATCATATCTACTTTCTAGCAGGAAGGAATGAAAGAGAAAAGGGAAAAATGTGCAAAAAACCCTAACTCTCCCTTTTTGTTCATCCCTACCAAGAATGGGAAATGGACATTGGATGGGGAGCTAGAGGTTTCTGTCATAGCTCAGGAATTAAGGGTTGGATTATTTATTGTGGATCAAAAGGGGCCATAATCCTGTCAATACAAATTAGATGAGAGCAAAATATGTCTCTCAACAAGGTAAGCTGGATAAAAAGGAAAAAGAATAATGATATATAGATTCAAATCAGGAAAAGTCTTGGCTTTTAATGAGGAAAAGGATTTTGATGCCAAGACAAAATAGTCTAAATGTGTTGCTGGGAACAGGACATTTAAATGAAAACCTTGTAGCTGAGGGATAAGGTATGAACTTCAGGAGAAATGAAATAAGATAGATGGTTACAGAGTTGTATCGACCCTTCAAGCCTAGAGAACCGAGAACAAGTTCGCTGGCTCTTTCTACTCCCATATCCTTGGACAACCATGATAATTATATAGCAAGCACTCACTCAATATGTGTTGAATGAATTTGTCATGACACTCTTTCCCACTGTGACTGGCCATACCCTCCGAATCTCTCTTATTCGTGTCTCAATCATTACCAATTGACCATAGATCCAGTGAGAGGGGAATCTACCAGTCACCCTCAGGCTGGAGTCAAGTTAAGGGATGCTCAACCACCTGTGCCTTGGAAACTTCAGTATTTACCTCAAATCCTTCCTTATTATTTAGTCAAGACATTTTTTTGGGGGGGAGGCAGATATCAACAGGACTAAGAGTATATATAAGCAATGAATTTTCCCCTCTTGACTTAGAATGCAAAGAGTGTTGGTGGTAGCATGTATCTAAGAAATGAAGTAGAGAAAAGAGAATTCTGTATAAAATCCCAAACACAAGTAAAACTTAGGGAACTATGAAAACAGCTGCCCTCTCCACATATAGTATCTCCTTGTGTAGTGTGTGCATTTGTGTGAGAGAGAGAGAATTGTGTTTTAAGAGAGAGCAAGTTTTCTTCACAATCAGAAAACCCCAGTTGCCTTTTATTCTACTTAAATCATGGTCAGTTGTAGATTATTCTCTGAGGACAGAAAGAAGAAGAGAAAGAAACATTTAAAACATCAGAGAGACTGTAGAAGGCATTCATTCAATTAACATCTATTCTGTGCCTACAATGTGCAAAGAACTGGTGTGTGCTTCGATGGTGAACAAAACTACCACTGCCTTTATGAACAGGTAGGGCAAAGTTGAAGCACTGGGTAAAGCGAAAGAAAATGATGAACATCGTGCTGGAAAGAATTTGAAATTAGGGGGGGAATACATAAAGAGAAAATGCCAGTAAAGAAGTGAGGCCCATGCAGGAGGCCTACAAAGATCTGGACCACAGCAAAGAAGTGAAAAAAGGAGGACTTTACCTGACAAGATTGAGATAAAGTATTCCTAAGCATTTGATTTGAATCAATCTTAAATACAGCTATCTATAGACACCCTCTCCCCCCAATATTTTAATTGATTGTTTTTAAGTTCTACTATTTCTGTTGTTGAAAGCTTGAAATACCACATTAATGGAAATGTAAGCTGATATTGATAGAGTTTTGCTTCCTGTAATATACATCCTTTCTTAAGTTCAACTTTCACTGTCTTCAAAGACTGTCAGCCCATGGAAAGCAGGACCAACCTTCATCCTCAACTTGATTTTATTTAGAGCCCAACAAAATGCCATGTGCAACAACTGCATACTTAATAATAACTTCTTGTATTTTTATTCTTATTTAATCATACTTATCAACAGCCAAAGAGCACAATATTGAGTATTAACAAGTTTCCTGGTCCTCTTCTAAAACAAGTCAGCCCTGGCCTCATTGAAACTCATTTTTTCACAAACATATCCAGCACTTACTGTTTGCTCTTGGTCAGGCATGACGTTAGATCTTTGGATACCATGATGCAACATGCCTTTTCTAGGTCCTCATTTACCTTTCCTGAGAATTTAGAAAAATTAACAAATATTGAACGTTTATCAAATTCACCAGTGACTTCCATTGTCGAATTTTCTTTCCACAACTTACCCCACTTCTTTGAAAGTCTAAATTATTGACCACTCCCTCCTTATTGAAACAATCTTTTCATTTAGTTTCTGTGGCATAAACTTGGGTTTTCCTCCTTTCTCTCTGCAGGCTCCTTCTTGTCTCCTTTGTTTTGCTGTACTGCCTCTGCTTAGGTGGGTGTTTACTGGGATTCAGTCCTAGGGCTTCTACTGTTCTCTATCTATATATATGTTCCCCAAGGGATATCATCCAGTTCCGGTGCTTTAAATATTTTCTCTATGCTGATGTTATCCAATTTCATCTTTCCAGTCTTAATCTCTTTTATATCCTGCAAACTTTCTATCCAGTTGCCTTTTTATCTTCCCCATATCTCTGCAAATCTGTTCTTCCCCCAGTCTTCCAATCTAGCGTTGTGAATTATCTTGGGATTCCTCCCTCACTCTAGATATGCATAAAACAATGTGCTGGGTGCATCTTCTCTTTGCCCATCCCCTCTCCACCTTCTCCATCCTTCCCCATCCTGCTCTGTATCCCAGGAAGCTGATCCTGAATAGGCTGTTTTATCAGGCTCCCTGCCCTCTGGCTTTCTATCATGTTCGGTTACTGGGGAGCACCACAGAGATCAGAAGGAAGGAGAATAAAGTTAAAGTATCCTTGGTTTCCTCCCTAAAGCGTTACTGCAGGTTGGCTACTTGATGAAGTTCACATCTCCTTTCAAGGCGTTTTGCTCCCACCCAGGTTCCAGTAAATGCTCCCCTCCATCATCCATTCAAACCCTGGGGTGGTAATTATATCTCTCTGTTGTTATCACCATGATATTTATCATCCTTTGTGGAGAGTTGTTAAACTCTCCTCGATTTCCCAATTTGAGTATGCCATCTGTTTCTTACTTGATCTGACACATGGCACTACCTCCATCACCACTGCTCTCCATAACCCTTACCAATATCATTTCTTATATGGACTACTACTAGCCTCCAACTAGTCTCTCAACTTCCACTTTTGCCCTGCCACATTCTACCAAGAGGCTGCATTCCCTTTTACTCTCCCTCCTGCTCACCGTGCTTTTCTCTTGGTTCCTTGAACACATGGCACTGTCCTTCGTTCTCTGTGTGCTACTTCTAAAATTATCTTTCTCAGAATTTTGCACACTGCATCTTCTTGATAGCTTGATATCAAGTGCCAACTCCTCAGTAAGGCTTTCCCTGCCACCCAATATGAATCTGCATCATCCTTAACCCAGACTCTATCCCATCACCTACACTTATTTTGCCTTAGTTCTCTTTCACTGTTTGAAATATCTTGTTAATATATTTATTTGTTTCTTGTCTCTTCCATATAAGAAAGAAGTTCCCCAAACTTTTTATCTTTGTGCCTAGAAAAGTACCTGGCACTCAAAAGTATATGTTAAATAAATGAAAAAACTAAATTAATCTAATTGAATACTTACTCTGTGTCAGATACTATGATAGTTATTTCAAATTCATGTTCATTTGATTTTCCCAACAACTCTTCACGACAGGTATTGTTAACACAAGCATAGAGATGAAGGAACTGAAACATTAAAATATTGATAACTTACCCCAACTTACATAGTAATAAAAATGTAAGCAAACATGCATATTGGGCATATGCATATGCTCAGATGTTCATTGGGTATTGTCATAGTGGACAGAATTACACATGACAACTGAAGGAATGCTGAGTTCCCATCCTGGGAAGCTCTGTTGCATTCCCCAATGGGACAGCAACAATCCTCCAAGTGCAAGTACAAAGACCAGTGAGGAAGGACGGTCCAATGATGGGCCCTTGATACTGATGACTATGCTTATGAGCCTGTGTGCTTGAAATTTCAACTAGGCCTAGAGCTGCAGGGTGTCTAAGATTTATCTCCTAAGATCCTCCATATTACTCAAATGTGGTCACTTTCTAAGCCAAACTCAGCATGTAAATACAATACCTTCCCCCCAAGCATGGGACATGACTCCTGGAGATGAGCCTCCCTGGCACTGAGAGGTTACTACCATCACCAGTTAGTGATGCAACTGGGAAAAGACCTTGAATAAAAGGAGGAAATGGCAAAGACAAATGAGTGTATATGGCTAAGAGACTTCAAAATGAGTCAGGAGGTGTCCAAAGGGGTCGTGCTTACAGATGTCTCAGCAGGATCCCAGTCAGCCAAAGTAGATACAACCCCAGGTACTGGTTCTCCTGAGGGCTACAGAGACCCACAGTTTCTATGGTCATGAAAGATGGCGCTGGAGTTCATTGCCTTGCTAGTGGGCCCTACCTTGGAATTTGTGCTTCTGAGAGTAATGGAGTTGGACTCAGATGTGACCTCTCTACACGTGCCTCTTCTGTCACTTTTACTGAACCTGTGATTGGTGGTAGGGTTTATGTATGCTTAGGAGACCTGACTCACTGGACTCTCCATGTGCCAGCTGTACCCTGAGCATCTGCAGAGTTACAACACCAATTCTCTGGTTCGTTGGACTTACCCAGGTCAGCTGATGGAGAGATGAGAATGGTCAACCACCACACCAGGGAACCAAGAGTGTCTACAGCAGCAAGCAGGAGAATCATATCCATCAGTCATGTGGTATCTATGCCCTTTCTTGATTTAAAAGTGGAGTGGACATTGCCATCCCAGGGTCCACAGGATGAAGGAATATAATATTGATTAGGGTGGACTTGCTGGCCTCCTACTATAGAGCTGTTGTGACTCTGCAATGGAAGAAATTGTATCATCGATGTGGAGATGGTGGCCATACCATTACTGAGGGCAGGGAGAGGGAGAAAGAGGTGTGATATGGGGCATTTTCAGGACTTGGAATTGTCCTGAATGATATTGTAGGGACAGGTGCAGGACATTGTATATCCTGCCATAACCCACTGGATGGAGTGGGGGAGAGTGTAAACTACAATGTAAACCATGGTCCATGCAGTGTGGCAGTGCTCCAGGGAATATTCACCAAATTCAATGAACATGCCATACTGATGAAAGGGGATGTTGATGTGGGAGTTGGGGGGGGGGAGTGGGGTATATGGGAACCTCTTTATGTTTATTAATGTAATGTTTTGTGTGATCTATTTATTCTTTTTTTAAAAGACAATAAAAAAGTAGCCAGAATTTGAACCCAGATCTGACAAAAAAGGTCATGCTTTTTCCATTACATCATGTGCTAAATAGACAAATGAATAATTAAAATACAGTGTGAAGAGTGATATAGGAGAGGTAAGTACAGAGTGCTGTAGTAGTTCATGAACTGTTTATTGTGCATTTACTATAAGGCAGAATCATGCCTGATGATGGGAACTCTAAGACAACTGCAAAATCTATGATGTGTTGAGTGTGTACTATATGCCAGGCATTAAGTCAAGAATTGAACCCTCACAAAAAGGCAACATAGAGATAAGAAAACTATGTATGTGTGTAATTTATATATATTTAATATATAAATATACATATGTATCTTATAATTAGAAAAGTTAACTAATTTTTCCTAAAACCCAGAGAATTAAGATGAGAGCATAATCTCAGTTACTACATTAATTGATACTTTCAAAATAACGTGAAAATTTCCATGACAGAGAAAGGCTCTGGATCCACAGAAGACAGAGTCTCAGGCCAATCCCTGAAAGCTCCTAGTAAGGACAATCCCTTTGCTGAATCTTGAAAGAAGACAAATAGTGAACCTAGAAAAGAATGGGGAGGTGGAAATGCAAGGATGGGAGGGAGGAAATCCCAGGCAGAAGTATCGAAGTTGAGCAAGGACATGAAGGGATAGAACAACATGGAGGACCGTGTGGAGACTCCATCCATTAGGCTCTCTACTTTATATAGTTTGAGGTTAGCTATAGCAATAAAGTTGAAAAATGACCCGGAGCATCGACTAGATCTTACATGTAATCTTAGCACCATTGAAGGGTGTGAAACACCTTGAATAAAATTGCAGAGCCATACTGTGAAATATAAATTGAAAAGGGTCTTGTGAAGGAGGAAAGATGGTAGGGAGGGAAAAGAGGAAAGAAGAGGGAAAGAGAGAAAAAGGAAAGAGAGGGCAGGAAGGAGTAAAAGATATTAAAGATGCACACGCAACAGATGAATGATGGTTTGAGAAGGGCAAAACTGGACACAGAGAGAAGTTTTAAGTAACTCTGGTAATATTCCTGGTGCAAGATGAATTTGGACAATACAAACAGAAATGTAGAAGAGGAAATGGATATAAGATACATTTAAGTAGTAAAATATAGGAATTAAGGGAGGGAAGATACTAGCATGACTCCAGATTTCTGGTCTGGATAAGTGAGTAGATGTGTAATTAGGAACACAGGAGGAAGACCAGGTCACAAAAGAAACATCTTTAATCCAGTTAGAGTTGGAATTTTCAAGTGTTCATAGGATATCCAAATGAATATATCCATAAAAGAATTGGCACAAATCACAACCTCATATGAAATTTCAGGGATAAATATATAGATTTAGGGGTTGCTAATATACAGACAACAGTTAAAAATCATGAGCATGAAGGGGTCACAAAGGGAGAGTATTTACATGAGAGCGATGTACAGGAGAAACCTGAGATAAGAGAAGACCTAAGAAAACACCTATTCCGACAGTGTCAAGGAAACCAAGTGATTAGATCATTTTCCAAAAGGACTGAAGAGTCATAGGAGTATAAGAAGAAAGAGAAAATGATGGAAAAGTGTCCACTGGGTTTAGCCATAGAGCACATTTGTCGATGCAGTGTGAGTTGAACAGAGGAATGAGCACCAGAGACCAAGGGGAAAGGAGGACACAGATAAAGTAAGTGCAGTCTGCTCTTTGAGGAGGCTCAACTAAGAAGAGAAGTCATGAGAAAGAGTGGAAGCAAGAGAATGATGTAGAGTCAAGAAGTCGCGATTTTTAGAATGCAAGAGACTTAGAGTCTGTTTCTAGCTTGTGGGAAAAGAGTAAAGAAGAGACAGAAAAGAGACAGTCGGAGAGTAGACTGCTGGGGAACTGCACAGTGTTTGTAACTAGATACAGTTTCAAATTAGACCTGACTAGATGTGTCAGCAAGGACAAATTAATAATCCTTTCTAAAACTCAGCTTCTCACATACAAAATAGGAATTATAAAAGGACCTACTTCATATGGATTGCTATGGACATTAAATATGATGCAGATTTATGTATCAATAATATAGAGAGAGGGGAAGAAAGAGAATGGCATGATGGCTGTCCCAGAGTATGCACAGCATTCAAGTAATGATGTCTATTATTCTATTACACATAAGATTAAGTGACTAAGTAAAGAAGCATATGCTTTCTGGTCATTGTAATGATGAAAAACATAGAAATAAGATTATACAAATATAAAACTATATGTTAGAAAAGTTAAGTAAATTGTTCTAAATAAAAGTCATAAAAAAGAAAATTAGATGACTATTACTTCAATAAATATTTCCAGTAATCAGCAGACCAGTATTGATTGTGTAGAATCAGATACTAGAACATACTGATGTTGCCATGAGGACTAAATAACTACATAAACCCAGGGACAATGTTGACACATAGTAAGGGCTATGAGAGTCTTTGTTGTAGCTAGTTTTAGGAGTAGCAGTAGTGCTAGTGTTTAAGAGTAGACTCTGGTAAAATGTGATAATATCTACTCCCACACCTCCCACTATTGCCTTCTCAAATCTATGTGAGAGCTCCAACTTCCCACATCATTACTTCTGAAAATTCCCAACTAAACACCTCACTAAAGCCTCAAATCCAAATAATCTAAAATCAAAACCACATTTTTATTCCATAATTTTACCCATGAGCACAAATGTCTATTTTGCTAACAATAGGAAACATGGGAAATGCATAATGGCTGGAGAAGGAGGATAAAAAGTCAAAAAAGAAGAAAAAAAAAGATGGAGAAAAGGAAAAAGAGGGCAAAAAAAAAAAAAACACACGCCAAATATAAAAGTGGGATAGAGAGGGATATCCCAAAGGCACCTGGCATCCTTAAACAAAAGAGGATGCCTTGGAGGAAAAACAGCATTGATATATCTACCTCTTCCTTATGATCAGCATAAATTACTATATCAAAGACCTGCAAACCTAAAAGCTCACATATTTTACAAATTCAAACATAACTTAGCCTATGTGTTATCTGGTTTTTATTACTTAAAAGATATCTAAAGATGTAGTATATATCTCTGCTAAAACCCCGAGTATGTATTGCATGTTTTTTAAAAAGTCACCATACTTCTACCACAGCAGCTATAAATTATCTATACAGATCTAAAGAAATTCAGTATGGAAGGAATCAATGTGGCTTCAGTTAAACATCAAGATGTTTCAATCTGCTGAGTCCATTTTCTTGACTGCATGTAGACATTTTTGGCTAAGAAATATGTATACAGTCTATCAAATCCTGAAGAAAAAAATCCTGTTTCCATAATATGTGTGTAAGGGTATTTTGGGGAATGGGTTGGCCAAGTGGAAGGAAAAGTCGGGCAATCAAAATGTGAAGCAAGCCAGTGTTGTAGAATTGACACTTTTTGAAAAGTAGCAATTTCTCCAAGGTAGACTGAAGAATGTGTTTTCTAACATAAAATATCTGGCCTAACAGACCATGAAGAAGAGCTGAATCGTTTCTCTTGGGTGATTTATGCTTTTGTTCACTTATCTTGCACTATACAGAGTATGACTTGAATTTAAAGGACTAATTTTATCCTTGGTCTCAAGGAGATCACTAGTTTCATACTTTTTCCCCTCCTCACCAACATTGTATTTGGGAGTATAAATGTTGCCACAACTTTATGAAAATGTCTCACTTAGGGTAAATAAAAACATGTTTATGAAATAGCTTCCTTTGGATTTTAAAAACATAAAAGATGATTTGATAGAAAAGGACCCTGAAAATCTTTAGTAAGGATTGACATTCCTCCCATGAAATTACTTATTCTCTCAATTGGCTATATTTACCCTAGTATGTCAAGTCATATGTTTGAATGGTTTCCTGTGATTCTTCAGAGGGACAATCTGGTGAAAAATAAAAAATAAAAAATAAGTCCTACTTTTGTCACTTTATATTTGGTGAGAGAATTGTTCATGCTCTAATTATACTGTAAAGGGGACAGCTTCATTAACAAAATAGCAGAAATAACAAAGGCATCTAATACTAATTCCACCTGGACATTTCACATAGCTGAATGACTCTTCCTATTCAAAAATGCCTCTCCAGTGCATTTATTAAAATGAGCTTTCAACAAAACCACTGACTACAGACAGAAGATAGCTTTAGCTGTGCTAAATCCTGATTTCCTCTGGGTACCAAAATAGCTTCATAAATATTTCAGTACAGGGAGGTGGAAAATCACTTAGAGATTAGAAGTATGGCAGTGTCTACAGCTTTAGGTATAGTCGCAAAAGATTCAAGTCAATTCAGAAGTTATAGAGCACCTACTGTATCCCAGGCTATTGTCAACACTAGTGATACAAAGACAAATAGCAGTTTCGACCTTCAAAGAATTCATGGGTCCAAGTGGGGGAGAAAGACACAGAAATAAACAATTTAAAAGTATCACGGTAAGTGCTCTGGTAGAGGCATGCAAAGTTTAGACAGAAGTTTAAATAGATGTAAAAAGCAGCTTCAACGTCCCCCCTTTTGGAGCCTATGCCGTGCATCCATTTCTGTGCTGTCATCCATGTTATCTCATTTCATCCTCACCACTAAAACCATGGTCAGGTGTTTCGAGGGCTGTGAATTCATTTATTCAGCAATGATTTACTGAGTGTCTATTATGTGCTTGGCACATTCTATGCACTGGTTAAATAGTGTACAAAACAGACAAAAATTCCTACTCTCATGGAACTTCCTTTTTCGGGGGGAGGAAACAGAAAATAAGCAAAATAAATAAATTATATTACAGATTAGAAGGGGATAAGTTCTGTGAAGAAAATTAAAATAAATTGTGAAGAGGGCATGGGTGTGTAATAATGGAGTCAGGGTCAGGAAGTCTTCGGGAGAAAGTGACATTTGAGTGAAAATCTGAAGGATGTGAGGTAGCTGACCAAAGTGCACATGGAAACATTATCTGTAAGAGAGAAAAATTGAACAGAACCAAATGCTTATTGTATTCATCAGAGTTTTCTTGGGAAACAACTGACAGGAGATATTTGTAAATATTGTGAGATTTTATAAAATTGTCTCACATGACTGTGGGGGTGAATGAGTCCGAATTCCAGAGGGCAGGCTGCAAGCTGGGAACTCCAGTGAAGGTTTCCGATGCATTCCCCAGGAGGAGGTGGCTGGCTGAAGCAGAGATGACAGGTGTCTTTTCTTACTGCTAAAATCATCACTTCTCCTTTTCTCCTTTTAAGGCCTTCAACTGATTGGATACAATATCTCTCACCATTGAAGGCAGTTTTCTCAGTTGGCTGTAGATGTAATCAGTCATAGATGCAGAGATGATTCAAGTCCATAAAATGTCCTCACAGTAACAATTAAGCCAGTACTTACTTGACAGAAAAAAACCAGGCACCATTACCTGGACAAGTTAATACATAAGCCTAATCATCCCACTTAACAGCAGAGAAATGGTTAAATAAATTAAGGTATATCTGTAGTATTAAAAACTATGCAAGAATTTAAAAATCAGGAAGCTTCATTCTTGTTGCTTTATAGAATCTATTGTTTGAATACACCACAATTAATTTATCCATTCTACTGTTGGTTGGCATTTGGATGGTTTCCTGGATTGGGATATTACAAATAGCAGCACTAGGAACCTTCTTGAACATGTCTTTTGATGAACACATGTACATATTTCTGCAGGTATACACTTAGGGATGGAATTACCAGATCATAAGGTATGTATGTTAATATTTATTAGATACTTCCTGTGGGAGCCATGGAAACGGGCTGATCAGATATCTTCTGTGGGAAGCAGAATGGACTGACAGCCTCAGCTGTGTTTGTACCCCTGCCATATTTCCCTTAAGTTACTCCCAGCCAGTGACTGAGTGCAAAGTGAGTCCTAGAGCAGAACCAGTCCTGTGGGACATGGGATTCTTCTAAAGGACAGCTTCAGTTCAATGACTCTCCATCATCCTGAATGAAAATTTCTTAGAACTGCACTTCACTCTAAGGCCTGGTGACCTCTCTGCACCCCCTCTTTTTCACAAGCATCAGATCTGTACTGTGCCTGCTCATGCTCCCTACCTTAACCTTTCATAGGAGTTTTCCATGCTAAGTCTCTTTCATGTCTACTCCTGTCCTTGCATCTCATTCTCACAGGACCCAAACTAACACACTTCTAAAGAGTTTTGCAGAGCAGTTAAACTAAATTACTCTTCTACTAGCAATGTATGAGTATTTCACTTGCTCCGTAGCCATACTAACAATTGCTGTTTTGCATCTTTTTCAAGTTAATTAATCATGTATGTCTGTACTGGTATCACATTTGGGTTTTAATTTGCATTTTCCCAATGACTAATGAAGGTATATACTTTTCATGTTTGTTTGTTTTCCCATTTTGAGCTCATCTATTTGGAACTGTCTGCTCACATCTTTTGCCTATTTTTCCATTTAGGTTGTCTGTTTTTCTTTTTATACTCTAAATATAAGTTATTTGTCATGTATATGTATTGAAAACACCTTCTCCCATTCTATATGATGCCTTTTTTTTTAGTCCAATAAAAAGAATGTATTGAGAAACAAAAAAAGAAAAGTACACACCAAAACATGGTTGTGGGCTACTTCTAGACAAAGAGGAGCACCTGGGGTGAGGAGGTTACTTCTATTAAAGCTGTTCACTGCTCTCCTGTCCTAATGCTGGGGAGGGGCCCCAGCTGTTTTCTGTTCTGATTGGTTGCCTTTTGATATCCACCTGTTAGCTCTCAGGGGACCAATGATGAGGACTTTCGTTTAGAATTTTTTATGATGCCTTTTTTTCTCTGAATGGTGACATGATGAACAGAAGTTACAGCTGTGTGTTGATGAATCTCACTAATACAGAGCTGAACAACAATATCAATAACAATAATAAAGATACATCAGTAAAAAAATTGGCACTGGAAAAACTGGACATTCATGTGCAAAAGAATGACATTGGACTGTTACCACACACCATATAAAAAATTAACTCAAAATGGATCAACAGCCTAAATATAAGAGCTAAAACCATAAAACTCTTGGAAATAAAGACAGGGGAACATCTTCAATATTAGGCAGTAAGTTCTTAGACATGACATCAAAATCATGAGTAACTAAAGAAAAATAGATAAATTAGACTTTATCAAAATTAAAAACTTTTGTGCATGAAAGGGTATTTTCAAGAAAATAAAAGACAACATACAAAATGGGAGAAAATGTTTGAAAATCATAGATCTGATAGGAGTTTAATATTGAGAATATATTAAGAACTCCTACAAATCAACAACAAAAACACAAGCAATCCCATTTTAAAAATGGGCAAAGGACTTGAATAGACATTTCTCCAAAGATATGCATATGCCCAATAAGCAAATGGAAAGATGCTCAATATCATTAGCCATTAGGGAAATGCAAATCAAAAACACGAGATACATGCTAAGATGCCTATTATTAAAATAATGGAATATAACAAGCATTGGCAAGCATGAGAAAAAATACATTGTTGGTGGGAATGTGAAATAATGCAGCCATTGCGGAAACATTTTGGCATGTACTCAAAATGTTAAGTATGTAACTACCATATGACCTGCCAATCCTACTTCTAGTTATATACCCAAACTACTGAAAGCAAGGATTTGAACAAATATTTATACAGCAATGCTCATAGCAGCACATTGACAATACCCAAAACATGGATGCAACCTTAGTGTCCATCAACAGATGAATGGATAAACAAAATGTACATTCAATGAAATATTATTCAGCCACAAAAAGGAATGAATTTCTGAAACACACTTCCTCGAATGACCCTTGAAGATATCTTATTGAGCAAAATAAGCCAGACACAAAAGCACAAATTTGCATGATTTCACTTATATGAAATACCTAAAATAAGTGAATTCATAGAGACAGAAAGGAAATTCCAGGTTTCCAGTGGCTGGGTCAGCAGGATGGAAGGCAGTTGAGTGGAGGGGACAATGGGGAGTTCACTGTTAATTTGATGCAGAATTTCTGGTTGAGGTGCTGAAAAGGTTTTGGTAAAGGATAGTGGTGATGGCAGCACAATATTGTGAATGTGATTAATATCACTGAATTGTATACATGAAAATGTTTAAAATGGGAAGTTTTGCATTGTATATATGTTACCACAATAGTTTATTTTAAAAGCCAGATACACAAGTATACATATTGGTATGATCCCATTTTGAATAAAGTTCAAAACAGGCAAAATTCATCTATAGTGTCAGAAGGCAGGAAAATGGTAACCCTTGGGGTAGGCTGGATAGTTCTGAATAGAAGACTGGACCTAAAGGTAATTTCTTTTTTTTTTTTCCTTAGTGTGCCACAAGCTATTCTTTTATTAACAGAGTGTTAACATATATAGTTACAAGGTCAATATAAGCCTTCCAAAGGAAGCACTTTATTTGGTTGACTTCCATCTTCAGAGACAAATGGGCAAATCCAGGACCTTTACAACAGCAATGGACCTTGACAACACTGAAATGCCTCCAAAGTTTAGAATCAGTACAATACACACAAAACATAAAATTTGAAGTTGCTCAATATTGTGTTAAAATAGAATTTTGGATCTTTTTTTTTAAATAAGTTTTTTGATGATAAAAGCACAGGAGGCAGAGTCAATAAAAAGCATGGAACCAAAATTTCTGGGAAAAATCTGTAGCATTAACATAACTTTTTCATGTTTCATAAACTTATACATGTTACCAAGAAGGCATTAGAGGCCTTTGTGCTACTGCTGGTGAGGCAAGCTACACGTTTATTTCAAGTGTGCGTAACAACCAAAAAGCTCCAAGATGACAGTGATAAAAACTCAAAGGAAAATCCCATTGCAGCTTTCCATGCCTTTTTTTTTTCCCATCCTTAAAAAGAAAAACTCTTCTTCCTTTTGTTTTTAAGTCATTTTCAGGGCAAGGTCTTTTAAAATTAGTCATTTTACAACACAATATTCTAGCACTGGTGGAGAAATGACAGGCAGCAGATGAGGAGGAAGGAGAAGCACCTGGGAAATCCCATGTTTCTACTATATGTGAGCTACTCCATTTTTTTAATATATGTATACATATATTTATATATATATATAAATGACTTCACAGTAGGATCCCCAGAGTAAAAGATATATTGCAACTATCAGATAATAACTCGTCTCCTTTTTAATAAGCCCAGCTGATACAGCATTGCTCTTTCCATATAGCCACACAGATTGATGAAAAGGCAAACACTAGTTAAGCCCTTAAATCACTCATTTTCCATTCTTTTTGGACACAAGTGGTAGAGAAGGGGGGGGGGAAAGGTGCATGATATACAGGAGATTCAAGCATATTCTATATGGGATTTAACAGAGATTAAGAGACAAAGTAACTGCAGCTTATATTTTTCTCCTTATGCTGCAAGAAATTAATCTATCCAGACCCATGATATGAAAGATGCAATGCATGCACATGCATTACTGAAGCTCTAAAAACGGATTTTAAAAAAAAACTATTTAGCATCCTGGTAGAGTGGAGAGTGTTCAGCTTCACTTGGCAATGCTTGCTGACAGAGGAGCCCTCCATGAAGCTGCTGGGACCGTATTAATTATGCACCTATTGGTTGTCTGAGGAAGAGGTGAGTGCATGTCTCTTCTCACCCTTCAGCACCCTGCCCTCAGTTTCATGTGCCAAACCAGTCCTCTTGCCTGACTGTCCAGCACACTACAATTGTAGAAATGGAATCCCATGGCTTATGTAGCAGCCCGGGGACTCCCACAACTGGAGCAGTTCACCAGCAGATGCAATTTTCGGTCCCATGGACTCAGCTTCAGTTCTAAGGAAGAAAGAAAGGTAGTTCATGCTTGCTCTCTTATTTAACCTGAAGCCATTTCCTCTTCAACTGCCTACTCTTGGCCTTTACTTGCTTGTGGTTTCTAGTCACCGAGGGTCGACTGAGCTGTTCCTTAAGTGTGGTGTGTGGTCAACCCTGATTTGTTGAGAGGAATTGTTTTCCTAATTTCCAAACATACAATGAACACCTGAACAGAGACAGACCTAATCTTTACTACCTGACTTTTCAGTCTCTGTTTCTTCAGCTTCTTTAAGAATTCTTTGTCTTAGATTCATTAACAGCAGTAAGAGTTGAGAATGCATAAGGTGGCCACCTAGTTACCAAAAGTCAAATGAAAGAATGAAAATACCCTATTTCATCCTTGGACTTCTGATGGCATTCTCATTCACAGAAGCTCAAAGCCAATTATTTCTCTTGACTTTCTGTAGCGAAGAAGAAGAGAATGCTGTTCTAAGGCTCAGCTGGCCACAGCTACATGACCTTAGTTTTTCCTCAAAGAGCCATAAGGGGAAAGAAACCTAGTCAAAAGCAAACTCAAGTCAGTCAGGGTGACCCAAAGAGCATGTGAGGAAATGCAGAAGCTTAGCCACAGGACCACTTGGATAACCATGAGAGGTGTCACATGGTCTTTAGTGATTAATGTGCTGAAATCCTAAGATGCAAATCTTGGAATTCATGGAAATGAGAAAAATTTTCACTTTGTAGTAAACTAGTGCATTGGCAAGATACCTGTTTGCACAAAGCACCGTGATCTGCAGTACTCATTGGTGGGGAAATGGCAGGAGTAAGATGGGCTGGGACATTTCTTAACCTTATGTTAGGTTGACACAGGCAAGACAGCAGGGTTAGCACAGGGACTGGAATTTGACTCCCAATTTGGGCCTTTCTGGACCACTGAAGAGAGGGCTCCAACAAAAAGAAGTGTGTGCAACCATGCAAGCCCCAACGTCCCTAAGAATAATTTCTTAAGTGCTAGTAATATTCTGTTTCTTGATACTGTTGACATGGGTAGATTCATTTTGTAAAATTCATCAAGCTGTACACTTACAATTTATGCAATTTTTGGCATATGTATGTTATATTACAGTAAGTTTTCAAAAAAATGAGGACATTATGTAAGTTCTAAGATGAAATAAAGTCCTTAATATATTGAGTGAAACAAAAATGTAACCAGACAATATGTAAATAAAATTATCCTATTTATGTACAAAAATTATATATATATATATATGCCTAGAAAAATAGCCTGAATGAAATACACTAAACTATTCATGTTGGTCTTAGCCCTGGGAGTTTTCAGATTCTCATTTAATAATCATTTTTATGACTTTAAGCTCCAAGCAGAAGTGGACATCAGCCTTCACAGATGACCAGAGGAACAATGTCATTTATATTCAGGGTCATTAAACAAAATAATTTAAATATATATATATATTTGATTTAGGGGATTACAAAAATAGAAAAGGCAGAAATCCTCTTTTCAAGCTGATTTGCCCCTTCCAATAAGTGACCATCTAAAAAATTTGTTACTGAAGATCAGTGCAGTTTTAGAATGAAGAAAAGCTTCTACCAGGAATGTGAATAAATTCTTCCAACGAGCTGCTCATGAGTTAAAAGTTATACATACTTTTGCAGGGAAACATGAATATTTTTCTCCCTCCATTTTAACTTCCCAAATCCTACCTATTGCTGATTACTTAGCAAACAGCCCTTCTCCACGGAATACCCCTGGACCACTCCCGTGGGTGGTGACCTCTGCATCTACTGCCTAAATGACTGTCACCCATTTTCTAGGACGTTATTTATTGTGGACATTTCTTGACTTCTTTTGTTATTTAATTCCTGAAAAAGTTATTTATATTTTCACAAACTAGAGACTGTTTTAGCTTTAATAGCAACTGGCTTTGTTGTCACATTTATATGATGAAGAAACTATGTCCCAAGTTTACACCTTTAGTGAAAGGAAGGGTAAAATCCCCACTCACAGTAGGTCAAAGCCAGGGAAGTAGAAATGGAAGAAGCTCGTTGATCCCCTAGAGGAGCCTAAAATCAAGAAAGCCCCAGCATGTCCCTGCATAGGCATAAATAGGAGAAGAGATCTGGGTAAAAAGGAAACAATTTGAATTCTTAACATCAGAATCCAGTTAGAGCTACTACTTTTTTCACAAGACTATCATTTGAAGAACTAGCCATGAGGCATGACTCTCACTGGATGACTTCCTCATAATACGTAGAGGATTTTTTGTCCTACTGTTCCAAAAGGACAAATGGCCCAGAGACAAGTGCACATCCTGTGGACTACCTTTTCATTAGTCTATGCAAATGTCACAAAATGGACCGACATAAAACAAAAGCATTTCATTAAGAGAATTCACCAAGTCAGTTAACTTGGCAACGTGCTAATATAAATCAAAAGCAACTATACTGGTTTCATTTTTACACACTTTTTAATTGCTAGAATTGGTGTCATATTAATTTAAAACCATTCTAACTATCACTTCTGGCATGTGACATTTATGGAGTACTTTCCAACCATGAAAAAATCCATGTAATTGGCATTTCTTCCATAATACGCAAAGATCCAGTCTGACTAAAGCAATAGGCCACGTACAAGTCCTTCTACCAGGGACTAGTTAATTCTAGTTAGATTCCTACTTGTGAATGTATATGAAATCATTTCCTGCAATCTATTTCCCCCTTAATTACTTAATCTTTACTTTATATTTCTATGTTACCACTTTATTACTCACGCTTTGGTTTTAACAACTTTAAATCTTTATGGAATTCTTGATGAAAAGACACATAGATAAACAGGCATAGAGATAGAAACTGTAAATTAGGTGTTGGGAAAAACAAAGAAAAGGGGTAATTAATTCAAACTTTCTTGGTTTCTTACATTTATAGTCAACTACACTGCAGAATATATGTACGTATCAATGAATAAAAGTCGAAGAACCTCTCTTCTTTGCTCACTATGAAAATTCATTACCGAACTTTGGTTTGAATTTAAACCATTCCTTCCATGAGCATGTTTTGTCCAATGTTCCATCTGAATCTATTTCAGAATTGTCTAAGTCTATGTTCAATACCTTTAGCAAAAAAAGACTAGTCTAACCTACTTGCACACAAAGAATAAGTGTCTGCTTTCTGTGTTCAGCACGTGAAGCTTTGCTTCAGGAAGAAATTCCTTGTTGCTCTTCTTTGTTTAATTCATCGTGTGGATAATCCCCTAAGAATTGTTTGGATAACTTGAATGGACTATAGGAAACTAAAATCGTATCCTGTTTTAACTGAATATACCTTCAAACATGTTGCTGGAAATGAGCCCTACTTGACATTTGAGATTAATCATAGACACTGAAGAAACAGTTCAGGAAGCCAGAATTGTCATCTGTGGCTAAGCAAGTCTCACTGGACCCAGCCACTGCCTGGTGTTGTTTTAACTTGTTGTGCTGAGGTGTCACACCTGACAGCCAGGTAGCACATCTTTCCAAGAGCCTGCTAGGTTTAGTTTTCTTCCTGCCTATAAATGCAACATGTTAGCAAGTTTCATTGACAGATTTCAGCAGTAATTTTACCCCTGGTCCAGCTGCTAGTTCTGTGGTCAAATACAAAAAAATTTTCCTAATCTTCAAGGAATTCAGAACCACAATCAGAGCTAAGGAAGAATAGCAAAGCATATCCATCAACATTTTCCAGCAGTTGTTTTGCTGTTTATCTATCCTCCCCATCCCACTCCCATATCTCCAGGAAACAGAATACTGAGGAAATGTACCTAGATTTTTAGATGCGGACAACTGGAATACACCAATGTAGATTAAGTAGTGGTTGAATGAAAGTTGATTTTTAATTATTGAATTATTTGGGTCTAGTAATTTTTTTGGTTCATACATGTTCCTCGTCTGGTACAGCCGAGATCTGTAGTACATCCAGAGCAGTTTTGTTTTTTTTTAAGGATTTATTATTTAATTTCTCTCCCTTCCCCCCCTTCTCTTCCCCCAGTTGTCTGCTCTCTGTTTCCATTCACTGCAGGTTCTTCTGTGTCCACCTGTATTCTTGTCAGCAGCACCCAGAATCCGTGTCTCTTTTTGTTGCATCATCTTACTGCATCAGCTCTACGTATGTGCAGCACCATTCCTGGGCAGGCTGCACTTTTTTCGCACTGGGCAGCTCTCCTTATGGGGTGCACTCCTTGTGCGTGGGGCTCCCTACGCGGGGGATACCCCTGCGTGGCACCGCACTCCTTCCTTGCGCGCATCAGCACTGCGCATGGGCCAGCTCATCACACGCGACAGGATACCCTGGTCTTGAACCTGGGACCTCCCGTGTGGTAGGTGGACACCCTATCTGTTGTGCCAAATTCACTTTCCCCAGAGCAGTTTTGAGATTGCAGTTCTGCTCATGATCATGCCCTAGCAGGAATGAGAACCAAAACCCTTTGACCATTAGACTTTGTCTGGGGCTTCTCCCTGCAGCTGCATCAATTCACACTTTTTTAAAAAAGTTGTTAATAATGAACAAGGTCTTTTGAGAATCCACCTGTTGTGGGATCATTAGCAGGTAAAAGATTTTAAAATTTCCTTTCTATCTCAATCAAGCCAGAAATGCTCAGCTCATCAGTAATGCCACTTAATATCCTAATCTTCTGTGGCAGATTTATTCACAGAGTAAAAAGTTGAGTGGTTTTTTCCCCTTTTCATAAACATGAAAAGTAAAAAAGATAGGGTTAAGGAAAAGCAATTGCTTATCCTAGGCTACGTTTTAATATGATTTACCTTTCATGTAAATCCAAGGGATGAAAACCTGAATTCACCATTATTTTAAAGAAATGCTGATAAAAGATTAGACATGAACTACATTATGCTGCATCCTTCAAGGAGTGTAGTGATTTAATAAATTTTGGGGGACACACTTGCCTTGTGTTGTTTGCAAAGCAATTGGTGTCCTCCTCTAACTGTTAGTAACTACCTGAAATAGAAAGAGAAAAGTTGATCTCTCAGTGAATGATTGCATTGGCTCAAACTCCCTAGGATCCTGTATCTGGCCAGTCCCTGAGGCAACATGCACACAGCCTGGTCATACCTGGTAGGCTAATAGAGCATGTTTCCTTCACGCAGGACACAGCTGTAAACCCTCAAGGGTGGCATGGCTCACTCTGGTTTCACCCTTATGTAGCTGTCATTGGAGTCTGAGAGGCAGCATGACTAATTGTGTTTAGGAGGCCACGTGGTATGATGGAAAAAGAATTGAATTTGGAATCAGAAGGCAAGTGTTCCAGTTCCAGTTTAACCCATATTAGCTACATGATTTCAGACAAATCTCTTCAAATCCCTGTCTTCAGTTTCTTATTTGTAAATATGGATAATGTTTTTGAGGCTTAAATAATATGTGAAAATATTTTGTAAACAATAGGGACATGTAAGACATTACATGTAATTGGGAATCAAATGTAATATTTTTGCATCACAGGATGTCAGCTAATTAGCCTACTCCTGCATAGTAACATTAACTGATTTACAAAAGAGGTAATTGAACAAAGACTTTGGCCTAAAGTGCTTTAGTAGACTGTTTACTCTTCAATATGCTTGCAATTATCTTGAGAATCCAGGGTACACTTGAGTCATGTAATACCGTCAGAGAGTTTGAATCTATATTGATTTGTCCACATTTACATTTTCTCATGGCCAGGTGAGAAGAATGAGAAATGGCAAAAATAAATGTTGCTCTCTTGACAAACTGGTTTCAGTGGTCTCCTTCAGCTGTATTTAATTATGGCAAGCACTCTCAGAACAAAGAAACTTCATACTCTTGGTATGAAGAGTATAGATGCATGATATTGATATATAGGATCAAATACAATCTTGGCTGAAGCTGACAAAGGAAGACTCCAGAGCAGGAGTCAGAAAACCAGAGCTCTGGACTGGCTGCAGTCAAAGCACTTCTCACCTCAGACAATGACACCTAACCTCATTGGAATCTGGTTTTCCATCTATGAAATGGGGGGGGGGGGGGGCAGGGGAGGCAGGGATGAGAATTCAATTTTCTTGATTTCTTTGTGTCAGGGCCTCTTTAATTATTAAAAATGACAACCTCCATATGAGTAGGTATAATATAATCTCTACTGATTATTAAGTAGAACTTAGAATACTTAAATAACACAAAATAAAATTTACACCCAATTTCAGAGAATTCTAGGAACCACGTAGGCCATCTACAGAAGATTCCAACTTAAGAGTCTCTGAATTAGAGCACATCATTTTTCTACCTGTGAATTTCTTTTCTAAAATGGAAAACAGGTATTCTCATTTGGGTCACAGACAAAACCCTTCCCTGATGTGGTTCATTTCCTTCCAATGACAGATTAAAAATTACCTGTAAATGAATATGTAAGATGACTGCCCTGTGAGATAAAAGTAAACCCACATCATTTCAAATAACGCCAATGTTCCTAAGCAATTGAAATAAATTCAAGCAATTGAAATAAATAAATTTTCCTGATGACACCCAGATAAGCTGCTAGCAGTGGGCTTTGAATTTTCCCTCAGGTTACTCTCTTTCTAAATGCAAAATAGATTGACCAGTTTTGTCAGTGACCCTGAAGACCTACCATTTGAATCCTCCCCTTTTTTCAAGCACAACTTTGTCAAATCCAAATCAGTATGGATCAAATGTTAGAATGGAATAAACACATTTGCAGACATGCAAGTTCTCCAAAACAGTTGCTTCCACACACCCTTTTTAAGGAGATTGTTGGAGGATGTGTTCCATCATAATTAAAAAGTAAACAAAAAAGAGCAAGACATTTGTATTAGTCAGGGTTCTCCAGAGAAACAGAACCAATAAGATATTTATCTAACTCTATCTTTAGCTGTCTAGATAGTGATAATGATGATGATGAGAGGGAGATGATGAACAGATATAGATATAGATAGATGATAGAAAAATAGAAAGATTAGATAGAGAGAGATAGATGATAGACAGATAGATAGATAGAGAGATAGATAGATAGATAGATAGATAGATAGATAGATAGATAGATAGATAGATAGATAGATAGATAGTAGATGGATAAGAGATTTATTATAAGGAGTTGGCTTGTGCAACCACTGGGGCTGGTAAGGCTGAATTTTTAGTATGGGCCACGAGTTGGAAACTCTTATAAAAATGATGCTGAAATCCCTATTCCAAATTGCACAGGAAAGCTGGCTGGCTGGAAATTCCAAGAGCCAAAGCTGAAGTTAACACAGACATTCTTCTGACCTCTGAAATCCTCGGTTCTGGCTTTTAAGACCTCCAACTGATTGGATAAGGAGACCTCCCACATTGCTGAGGGCAATTTTCTTTATTGATTTTAAATGCAAGCAACCAATTGTAGATGCAATCAACTAATTATAGATACAAATCCCATCTGTGAAATACCCTCACAGTAACAAGCAGGCCTGTGCTTGACCAAACAACTGGACACCATAACCTAGCCAAGTTGACACATGAAATTAACCATCACAACATAAAAGCCAGGAAATGGGAGCTATAACACAGAAGGAGAGCTCTTTGAATGACAGTGAAGAGAAGTTCCAGGACCACAGTTGAGCAGGACAAAGGGTTTGTGGTAAAGGACTAAAGTTATTTTACAGAGTTGTTGAAAAATATAGGAAATCTTAGCCAAAAACTTGAAGAAAACCAAGCAAAAGGAAAAAAGAGGTAATTAACTCCTGGAAAAAATAAAAGTGGATACAAGAAAGAAGTAATCACAATATTCTCAGCAGTAAATAATATTTACAAGGTCATAATTAAGAAAGCCCTAAGTGTGGATTTAACCATCAAGTTATTCTGACGGTTTTCAGGAAGAACAAATAGATGTACATATGGGTGCATGCATGTGTGTGTGTTTAAAGATGGGTATAAGGGAGCCAAAAAACACATCTACAGTAAACATAATATCTATATAAAACATAAAAAATAAAGAGATAGTAGTAGTAGCATTCTATTAGAACTATGTAATTGATTACTAGAAGCAATAATTACAAGTTGAAAATACTGGGAGCAAGAAATGGAATGGTGAGAGGTGGAGGTAAACCTTGTAATATTACTCAACATCCAAAATTATGTATAATAAATACTTTGATAAAATGAAACACTGAAAAGATTTTTTAAAAGAATATAAAATAGGCTGCTGCTGCTGCTGCTGCTGCTCTTCCGAGGAGACTGCCCCTACGCGAGTTCATCCTTGTGGAACTTCTTCCTGAACCTCAAGATGGAGGCCACAGGTCCTCATGATTCCACACAGTATTGGAACCAAAATTGCTTCATAATTTTTCATTGTTTGTCTGTAGTTATGATTAAGAAGTAACGTGTATTGTTGAGTCAAGACCAATAGTGGAAAGCCCTGCTTTCGACTTCTCAAGTTTGATGTGATTGGTACTTTCAAAAGCCGTCACTCACTCATTATACTGTTATTTTGCCTGGTAGCCATCCACACAACTTCTAAAATATACACTCTAAACTAAAAGCAAAATGACATTCCAATCAGGAAATCCTGACTAGAGATGTTTTGAAAATTGGGGGTATGAGATAGAACTGTGTTCTCCCAGCACAATTGGTTGCTGAAAGATGTCATATGTCACTATGGCTGGGTCAAGATTTGAATGTACTCTGCATATGCCAACACTTTCTACTTCCACCTTTCACAGCATTGCTGTTTGTTTCCACCACAGAAAAGATAACAAAGCTTATTCAGAGTGAGTCTCTTAATATGAACCAAGACCATTTTGTCCATTCTGTCCACTCAGTAGTTACAGTGGTTATTGAACTTTGGCATTGAACAGATGCTTTTTCAGGAGGGATCATTTAGCTTTCTTCAACTACAGACCCCAACCATCATGGCAAACATCTCACAAATTCACACCAAGCAAAGGAAATCAGTTTCCACAGTCTTTCTTGAGTATAGAGTATATTTCTATCCTCCACTAAGCCTTGACTGAAATCAAGAGAGAAAATGACATATAAGGGAAGTAAAGGAAAACTACTATCCTTCTAGACCATTGATAGAGGAAACAGGGAGGAGAGAGGAAAGCAGGAGAGCAAAGCAGTACCATGGATCCTAATATTCCCCTTTTTGGGGATAGCCCAGGTAGGGAGAAAAGAGTTATATAGGAAGGGTAAACTGAGGTCAGAAATAGGCCACTGTCAACTCCCTATTAGGACTCAAGTAAGAGATGAGCAATTCTAACATCTATCCAGTGTGTGGTCACTTTAATTTGATAGAAAAGCAGGGACAGGTGTGGAGGGGGAGGGAGTGCTTGAGAATTATTCCATTCTTAATGATCCTTGGTACACAGATGAAACATGGAGTCATTAAAAGCCTGGCTAGGAGTGGGGCTGAGGGCTGCTTGGCTCATCACAAAGGACTCTAGAAAGAGCTACAAAGCCACCTAAATAAACTCAAGACCAAATAGGATTCCCAGTTAGATTGAAGAGAGTATTCCAGGTCCAGCAAAATCCTAAGTAAAGTCAAACATCTCCAAGGCTGTAGGAACCAAACCCAATGTCAAAGTTAACTGGCCATAAACCTCAAGTGTATTTCAGCAGGCAAGCAACATCCAGGCAACATCCGGTCAATAAGGAATATGAAGTGTATGGACTCTGAGCCTTCCTCCATTCCACAAAAAACACAGAAGTTGCACTCTTTTCCATACACCAGGACATCACCTTAGGCAAAAAGACAAAGAGAGGGTTGCTACTGAATGATTGGGCATTTTTATCCAAGAAGACAGACTATTTTCTAAATGGACTATTTTGATAATTGGATCCAATGAAGCTTTAATCCATATAGCACATTTAAAAATTTTTTTATCAGTAATAGGTGTTTTGGAAGAAGGTCAATTCATTATCAACATAAGAAAGAAATCACATTTTATTGTGCATACTAATTGTGAGACAAATTATATTTATGATCTGCCTACTCACAAAAATCTTGATTCAAACTGCCATTAATTCCATTCCTAGAATGGTTCTTTTTATTGAGATCTTGTGGATACAATCTAAGGATTGCTGAAAAAGAGTAAATCCATACATTGAAAAAAGAGCACTATACAGTTTTATGTTGGAGTTACCTTAGCTATAAATCTATATAAACATCCATAAGTTTATAAATTGGGGTTCTCATACTTCCATTTCCTCCTTCCAAATAAGCAGTGAAAACCTTTAGTTCCAGCTTGTGGACTCATCTGCATTCTGGTCTAGTTTCACCTCTTCATATATTGTCTAAGCTTCGCTACAAGTCTTGTGTTTTCTTGTCTCAAGGCCTTATATGTTGCTCCCTTTTATCAGGGCCCTTGTTATTGTCTCTACTCACAAACTTGTTCTAAATTCCCTTAGGTCCACTCTATTTATTGAATCTCTACAGATGTTGGCTCCCTAAAATATTCACTAGCCCACTCTGTGTCTGTATTATCCTGGGTTTGGTTTGTGTCCTTTGCTAATGCAGAAGTTCTCTTTCTAACAAGAATGCTTTCTGTGCTACTCTGCGTAGGTGACTAGGGCATGAGAATCACTTTCTACAGTTACTGAAAAGAGCTCTCCCCAATATTCAACACAAGAATGCTATGATAATTCCTATGTACCATTATTAAACACCCCATACCCAATAATGTGTATTAACATTCTAATGGCAGGTATCTTAGATCTTGCAAACTCCTCAGCACATTTCTTCCCTGGATTTATGCTTACAATTACATTTTTGAAAGCAGCTGTTACTGCATTTATTACTTGCCGCTTTGGATAAATTGCTTAGATTTTGAGTATTTTTCATTACTATCCTTCTGAAAGTCTGAAACTTTTGTAGTTCCATGAGTGCATTGCCTCCAGTTAGTCAAATTAGAGTTTAGAACTTTATAAAACTATATTTAATGAGATTGTAGATAATTTTGCTTGGGGATATTTTGCAGTCTAATAATGAAAATTTTTATTCCTCTGTGAAATCTAATGATAATTTCTCTCTAATGCAGTACAAATTTTCATAAAAAAGTAAAAGGAGCATTTGTTTCTCTTCTGTTCTTTTATAAGCACATTTTTTAAATACCAAGAATTAAATGGAGAATAGGAAAATAAACATTTTGTTTCTCTGACATGAACCATGAAATCCATTACAGAAATGAAAATGATCTGTCTTGTATTTTCTTGTCTCATGTTCTGGATGGGACCTCTTTTGATCGTGGACCTTATTGGGAAGCTTCTGGCAAGTTTAACCTGGAAACAGGCGAGGAAGAGCCCAGATTCCTACCTCTGTGCCACGTCTACTATCCTTGGAATCTTAGGTGAAAAAAAGGGGTGTAAACTGAGTGAATGTAATTTACTAATACAAGTGCATATTCCCTAAGATAGTATATCCATGCACTGAATGGAAAATAACCAGCCACCTATTTTGTACCAGATACCAGACTATGCACTCTAGAGTTAACAAGGACATAATTCCTGCCCTCCAGAAGCTCACAAGATATGCATAAATTATCCTAATAATAAGGAAGGGACAGTGACTGCAATAGAAACAGTACCAACAATAATGCTAGAAAAGTTCAGATGAAGAAAGAATCTTCCAGCTAGGTGTTTGGGAATGGTTTCAAGTAAAAGATGATTTTCAAGTTGAGCCTTGGAGGGGGGGTATGGTTTCCCAAGGCAGACGTAAGGATTATAGCTTTTATAATGGAGAGTGAAATAAAAATGCAGAGAAAGGAAAACAATAAATCAGTTCAGAGCATAGAGACTACCAAAGATCAGAAATAGGGACAGCAGTAGAAAATGAAGCAATAGGGAGAAGGAGAAGAAAGTGTTGAGTAAGAGGGTGAAAGGCAGAAGATACTTGGTCTTCCCTCCCTGCTCTCCCCTAGGCTCCCAAGGCACTCTCAGGAAATCAGAACAATTTTCAAAAACTGCAGAACTGGGGAAGATAGGCTTGTTCAACAAACAAAGTAGGCCATTTAAGAACATAATCCACTGACCAGGAAATGCTGACTGTGGTAGTGTGCATCGCCTTTCTGCTGTATTAGTTCAAGTTGGCTGATTTAAGAATCTGTGCCTCATTAGAAGTAAAAATGTAAACAAGGTCAAACAAAATTTACATGAAATGTTTTATTCAGCTGAATTTTCCCGGGAATTCAAATTGGCTGGATAAAAACAAAAGCAGTGGAAGACTGTTAACAACATCAAATTTTTGTAAGATTCCTGTATATTTTGGCCATAATTTTGTGTAATTTTGTTAGGTAGAATAAAGGGACATTTGCTTCTATTCCTCCAAAACTATCCCATTATATAGATATGAGACATCTGGAGGTTTGTGTATGTTATCATTTAGAAGTAAGTTTGTGGTTAATGCAAAAGCAAAAAAAAAAAAGTTTCCATCGAAAAAAAGGAAAGAGAGATTGTTTTGTCTCTAAAATGGCATATAGCACTCCCATCCTATTTTATGACTTTTAAAATGTAGTTCCTATAGACAACTGAGTGCATTGGGCATACAATTTCAAACTGTCCACTGAGCACTGTGTGCCACTGTTGTTGTTGTTTTTTTTTTAAAGATTTATTTATTTATTTAATTTCCCCCCCTCCCCCGGTTGTCTGTTCTTGGTGTCTGTTTGCTGCGTCGTTTCTTTGTCCGCTTCTGTTGTCGTCAGCGCACGGGAAGTGTGGGCGGCGCCTTTCCTGGGCAGGCTGCTCTTTCTTTTCGAGCTGGGCGGCTTTCCTCATGGGCGCACTCCTTGCGCGTGGGACACCCTTGCGTGGCACGGCACTCCTTGCGCGCATCAGCACTGCGCATGGCCAGCTCCACACGGGTCAAGGAGGCCCAGGGTTTTAACCGTGGACCTCCCTTATGGTAGACGGACGCCCTAACCACTGGGCCAAAGTCCGTTTCCCCACTGTTGTTTTATGTGCTATACTCACTAGTAAGTTGTGCTGTTGTGCCCTTTGAATTTGGGGAAGTATCCAAACAGCATTACAATTCTAGAATCATCACCATGTAATGCCAGTTAAGATTTTAATGAAAGGCACTTCCTCCTGGGACTATCTATACAAAACAAGTTAATCAAATCCAACCCTGGCCCAATAAGACCTTGGCATCCAAAGGGGAAATACAGAATCAAAGACACTAAAGAGGAGAAAAGGGCAGCAAACCATAATGAGGGATCATTTTGCAAAGGGGTATTTCCCTCATTGTTCTATACTAAGTGGTTTAATGTTGGACTGAAATCTCAATTTAGCTAGTTAAAATAGCTGCTTGGAAAGAAAAAAATCAAAAGGCCACTGCACATTAAAGAGATGACCTAAATTCTCTACCTAATGATTTAATAAATCCTTGACTAGTAACAGGGATTAAAAAAGCATGTAAGGGAAAAATAAGGTGGAAGCTTATCATACTTGAACAAATTTGCACTATGAGGAAAAAAGCCCATCTTATCTTCTATAAAAAAATATTAATCAAATACAATACTATTATATGGTCAACCTTAAGTATAGATTAGAAAAATGAATATTTTAAAATAATGATGTCAATAATTTTTTAAAAAACACTCCAAATTCCATAAGTAGATAGATAACTTATTTTAAAGGCATTCTCACATTGATCGAACACATTGGCCTGAAAAGTTCATCATAAGACAATAGATGTAGAGAATAATCAATCTTCATCACTTTAGGTGAGAATAGCACAGTCAAATAATAGAGTTTACTAATAAATCTACTGCCTAAAATTGCAACTTCAGGCTTTGGAAATCTGTTCTTTCTTGAAAAATAATACAGACAACCAGTTAAGGCTGCCACCCACTACAAAGGTGTTCCTTGAACACTTATTGCCTGCCAGATATTGTTTGGACTATATGGAGTCTGGAGAAACAAAGCTGAGTAAAACACAGTCTGTGTCCCTGAGAAGTTTGGTAAGAGTCAGATAATCACAAATCACAAGCACCTTGGCAATCAGATTTCAGGCTGGTGAAGTCTCTCAATTAGAACAGAATCCTCAACTGAAAAATTTAAATATAAATTAGAAAGATACTATGAAGAAAATCTGGCCCTTCCAAAATAATGACATAACTTTGCCTAAATGCAAGAGAAATCCTTCATCCCAAATTCCATCGTATGTGCACACATCTGGGTCTTAACGGTTTTAAGTAATCCCTTTCGAAAGTTTTGTTTGTAATCAAGAATGTACACCAAACCTACTGCCTCCAAAAGACCCTTTAAGGAAACCTCTCTACCCATTCCTTTTTACTTACTGTTTCTAATTCTGGCAATGCTCTCCCCATCTCTCATTTCTGTCTATTTCAAATATACACATCCATCAAGACTCCTTCAAATGCCATCTTCTCCATGGAGCCACCCCAATGCCTTCTGTTATTATTTATTTTTTCTTGGTTCGCTGTACTGCTATGGCATTTGATTTTTGTTTCAGTTAATTTAGTCCTTAATGACACATTAGGAAGAAATATGACCCATAGCTGCCCACTTCTTTACACTTGAGTTCTTTAAGTTTCTGACACTGCCTTTCACGTCTTTGCACACACTGTGCCACCTGCCCACTATAGATATTCAAGATCTCTCAAATGAGTGACTAAACAAAGGATTCATGGCTTAAAGTCACAATGTAGGCTGTTTTGACTGAATAGCAAGAACAGCAGATATTGCACTGGCCAAATAGCCATCTTTTTTTTTTTTAAAGCCTTCTTCATTCCCTTTCAGCAACACTGAGGAGACCTCAAGAAATTATTGAGCCATAACCCAATTCCTAGGCTTCCAGATGGCCTACATTTCAGAATTCAGACCAGTGAACCAATTCGCAAATTGGGCTGGCAGACTATCTTAAAAACATGCTCCTAGTTTCAGGCTTTCCTTGGAAGAGAATTTCCTGGATGCTTTCAGAATTATTGGTCTCATCACTGCACTTGGGTTAACTTCTTTAACCCAAGGTTAGCATTTAAAGGAAAAACAAGAATGCACATAGCCACTTCCTCCTGCTTCACCTCTGCACATGATTTAATTGAGGTCTTCCTTCACTAGTCCGGTTAATACTGCAAATTGCCTGCTCCACCTTCCCTACTTTACTTTTTTATCTCCCCAAAGTGTTTATTATATCCTTTATTTATGTTTTTCATTGTTTTTTGTCTGTCTTCCATACTAGAAAGTAAGCTGCACAACAAATTTTCAGGATTTTTTCCACCCATGTATCCCAAAAATATACAACAGTGTCTTGTACACAGAAGCTCTAGATAAATATGTAACAAAGCAGTGTATAAATCAGTAGTTAAGAAGTATTTCTCTGCCATTGAGATAGAAAAAGGGCTATAAGTGGAACTGCTGACTATATAATATAAGAAGATTAAAGAGATTTAACATCCTATCCCAAAGTGGGGTTCAATTTTTTATATATGTTTACATACAATATCAGTTAGGAGAGGGAGAGGAGAAATCACCTCCTGTAAAATCTCAGCTGTGCCCACAATGTCTGGGAAGAGTTGTAGATTCAGTCCATTACCAGAAATCTACTATTAGTTAATCATGCACACATGTGCAGAAGGTGCTGCTGAATGTTACTTTCCCCACTGAGTCACTGCTTAGTTGGTTCAGAGCAGGTTTCTCAAGCATGACAGTATTGACATTTAGAGCTGGATAAGTCTTTGTTGTGCAATTGACCTATATATCTAAATATCGGAGGATGTTTAGCAACATCCCTGGCCTCTCTTTGCTGGATACCATTATATCTGACCCCCAAGTTGTGACAATCAAATCTGACTCCAGAAATGGTCAAATATCACCCATTGTCAAATGGGGATAGGGCACAATAGCCCTCTGGATGAAAACCACTGGTTAAGGGACTATTTGGAATAAGTCTTTAGCAGTCCTTCCCTTTCTGACATCCCTTCTTTTTTTCATTTCTACCTTTCTGCCTTCATCACAAATTCCCAGCTCCATCACAGTGACCACTAACCCTAGTGGTCACTGAAAAGGTGACAAATGATTTTCACTGGCCATAGCAGGAGTAAGTTTAGGTAAGTCAGATTCTTCACAGTAAATCACTTACAAAAAACAAATAAAAAAGGAACACAAGTTTATCTTGCTAATAGTAGTCACCCTTTTAGAGCATAATTTCTAAGCTTCTTGACCAAGTTTTTGTTTTCCACCATATTCAGGGGGCTAGATATAAAAAAAAATAGGAGAGAAAGGAACAGAAAACCTCCTTTGCCATGCAACATCTCTCATACCCTATTTATCTCAGAAGTAGGAAAACAGAGCTCCTCAAAGATGAGCACTCAAGAACTCTACAATTCTTTTCTGTAATAGACAAATCAGTACAACTTTTAGTTCAGATATCTCTTAAGGAGACTAAAATCCATGTCCTCAGTTAGTGGTACCAGAGTGAGATGCAATTTCTCTTTATTTTAGAATAAAGATTCCATCTTTATTCTAGATAGGATCTTTTAGATTCATTTTGAAGCATCAAAACCCTTGGCAGTATCTAGCAGAAGCAAGGAGAGATACAGAAACGTATTAAGAAATAATGCAGGCTTCAATCTTTATTCTTGCCTAAATGCATTTTTTTTAAAAAATACTGCTTTAGCCTCTGAATAATTTTGCAAGTCATATTTCATGACAACACCAGCCAGAAAAATGTACCATGTGCCCAAGGCACTAGCACAGAATCAAAACATCCACTATAAATATCGTGGTGAATCTGATTCCACCAGGGAGAAATAAACTCCCCAAGAGCAAGTCCAAGATTTTCCAGGAAGCACTGATTCTTTCAGAACATTATAGGGATCATTTGACATGCAAAGATTTAAGAGCTCTCTGAACACACAGTTATAGAGGCACACACCACAAGACAATAAATTGGGAGCTTGTTTTCCTGAATTCACAGCAGGAACATAAAAAGCAGAGACAGGAGGTTGATCTAAATTGGATACTGCCTTTAAAAACCTTGTACCTTCCCAAGATCTTTTTTCTTACACCCTGCTTTCCAGATATCCAGACTACTTACTTGCAGGTTGCTGGCCTTATATATATTGTAAATAAAAAGCTACCAGTCTCCCATAGGCCATACCCTTCAGCAGGCTGGAGGAAAGGTTACTCTCAATGTCAATCAGCATCAGTTCCAGAATGTGTGACTTAATCTCTACCACACCTTCTACCTTCAAACTAGGGCAACCCAGAAGAAAGAAGTTAGAGGAAATGGAGTGGAAAAGGATAGAAATAAAAATATTTTGGCTTCAGAATTTTAAGGGCATCCACTAGGTGCTGTGGACTATGCTTGTTTATGAGAAAATAAGACACACTTGACACAGTAGCTTTCTTTGTAAATAAATGAATGCATGCTAAACATATCTTACTGAAAATATTTTCCAAAAGGCTGATGAGATGCCAGGTTGAATAATTTTAAAATAAGGTAGCCATATACACACATGTTTACAGGAAGGTGTCCTTTCAGTTAGACTTAAAAGAAAACTGGAAATGTAGCTAATGAGGAGGAATGGGAAGAACGGGAAGGAATAATGCTAAAATTCTTGTCTTTGTAACTCAGAAATTGTTTCTTTGTTTTTTAAGTAAGATAATTAGACTAGATTATATTTTAAAGCAAACTGTGGCAGTTTTTATGAATCCCAAAAAGAAAGATTATATTTTGGACTAATATATTCCTGTGAGTGAGGCCCTTTTGTGGGACTGTCAGTGAGGCTGGCTCAGGTTGAGTCTCTGCCTTTTTGCTGGGTCTAATATAAATCGAGACAGAGAGAATGGCACACACACAAAAAAAGAAGCTGCCATATTTCACCCTTCAATGTGAAATAAAGGACCAGTTTCACCCACAGCTGAGGTCAACAAGAGACACCCCCGAGAGGCTCAAAGAGCTGAGACCCCAGGAAAAATGAGCCCTATCCCTGATAGCTCACATCTGAACTCAGGAAGAAAGCAGAGCAGCTCAGACTAATAGAAGAAGCTCAGAAAGAGACAAGCCCTATGCCTTGCCACCCACAGCTGAGCTCCAGGAGATGGTAGATTCTGGAGGGGAAGTCAGAGACCACCGCCAAGATGGTGGCCATTTTGCTTCACCAAGTGGCAACACCAAGATCAATAGTGGCTGATTTTGGAGAGAAAGCATCTCTGGTGGTGCCTTGAGTTGGACTTTTCACAGCCTTGGAACTGTGAGCTTTTACCCCAAATAAGTACCCTTTATAAAATCCAACCCATTTCTGGTATTTTGCCCCAGCAGGCCTTTGGCAACCTAAAACATCAACCAAAGTGAATTGACAAAATTTACGTAGCCTCTGGGATTCTTCCAGTCGTAAAGACTTATCTGGTTTACGTGTAAAGGTAATTTTCCCCTTACTTTTCATTTTGAAAATTCCCAAATTGCTTAAATTATACTTGCTTTTCAGTGCCTTGGAGAAAAAAGAAACATAAATATATACACAAAATGAGTAGGCAATTATTTGAAGAATGTGAAATAAATGGCCTGTAAAGACCTGCTCCACTCATTTGTTGAACTGTCTTAATTTTCTATGTGTTTAACTAGGCCAAGACATTTTATTATCAGAGAGAGATAAAAATACAAGTCATGCAATATGTTAACAGGGACTACAGTATATTCAATGTGTAGTAACCGCCCATTATTACCTAAAAATAAGAACACTGAGGAATTGGAACTGAGCCAGTTATTTTTAAAAGAAGGTTGAAGTAAATGGGAAAGTCCTGTTATGTGAGGCATTGCAGAGGGGGGAAAATTTTTCCTACAATGGGGAAGGCAGGACTTTCAGGCTGAGAACCTCAACCCTTGGAATGAATAAAAGTGCCCAGGTTGCAAAGAGGGGAAGGAGAGAGGATCATTGAAGATAAAATTCACCTACTTTAGCACTTTGCCAAGTCCTCTCCTCATTCAGATATTTTTAAATAGTTGTTTAAGAATGTTGCCATAATGCAAAGAGTCTGGCCAGGTCCCTTTATCCAAAAGTGAAGAAGCACCAATCAAAAGTCTTGGTGAGCTGTGAGAGGACCAAAATGTGCTGTCATACCAAAGCTCTCGAGCTGAAAAAGGAGATTCAAAGTCCAAGAGGACTGACCTAGTTTTATCTCTTCAACCAGGAGAAAAACTCTAATTATCAAAAGCTGGATTACTTCCAAAAATGAGGCAAATTGATGACTGAGTAGCAGAGTCAGCTAGTGCTATTAGACTGTCAATCATTGATTTTTTTTTTCTTCTAACATTTTTAAATGGCAACTCCAGTATATAAGTGAATAAATATGCCAGCTCAATTAATATAATGCTGCCTTGTCTCTCTTGGCACCTCACAAGGCCTGGAACTAAGTGAAAGTTAAATGCATAAAGAGAGACTCCCTTCTTTTTTGCCTTTTCCACTCCCCACCTCACCCCTATTTGGAATTCCATTAAGTCGTTTCTTCTGGTTTCCAGATTTAAGGTGACTGACAATAAAATAGGACTGTTAGAGATTTTCCTTAACACTGAATCAACAAACCAAGAATTAGAACTTGTTGCATTCCTAGTATAAAGTTCCAGTTCCTGAGCAGGGATTTAAGCCAACAAAAAGACAAAAATTCCATTTTCATACCAAAAAGACCTACCAGTGATAATTCTTTGAAACAATAGAAAGAAGCTTCATCCCATGAAAAATCTCCATCTGAGCATATTTATTTATTTATTTTTTTAAAATTTTATTCTAGTAACATACATGTAACTTAAAATTTTGTCTTTTAACCACATTCAAATATATAATTCAGCACTGTTAATTACCATCACAATGCTGTGCAACCAAAATACTTCTTTTTTTTCCAAATTCTACTCAATTTATTCATTTTTTAAAAAATATTACATTAAAAAAATATGAGGTCCCCATTCACCCCCACCACCCCCACCCCAACCCCACCACTAAGGTAGATATACAAAGGAATATTCATCTTCTAAGGCACATATTTTACACATATAATACATAACCTATAAATGTTATTCATTAGGGGAAATCAAATCATACAAATCTAAACCATGTCAGGTCTATAAAATCTCTGTGAAATGATACTGTGAAAGCAAGAAAAGGATTAGAGTTTAGGCCATTCCACTGTCTTTACCAGCCTTCCCTATCTCTATAGACCCTATGTACATTGAAGTTCCAGTACTTGAATAAAATGACCAACAAGAAAAGATTCATTTTTATTGTTAGACTAATAAAGCAATTGTGTTCCATTCAAACATGGAAATCTGTACTGGAGGAGTTGGGCTGGACTGAGAATTTCTTTAGACACAGCAAGTGAAAGTACTGGTCATTAGACATCCCCAGTACCACTCAGGAAAATATTGAGCTATAAAACCCAGTGCTCTGAAAATATTTGGGTGTAGAAATCAATTCTGAGAAAGATCTACCTAATAAGCAGTTCTAATTCTTTGTCTACATGTTTTCCCATGTTTGCAAAGAGGATCCACCATTGAAGAGTAATGTGCTTTCTCAGTTCTCACTACACTGGTGCTCTATGTAAGTGTATAGAGCAGCTATCCTCTTTCCTGGCTGGTGGGCTAGGGTTAAGATCATAGTCTACTATAGAAACTAGCTCACACATGAATTAAATGAAGGCCTTCCAAGAGCATCCCACTTCATGCCAAGTTATTATTCACTTTGATATCACTTGATATCACTTGACAGATGTCGTTTACATGTACAAAGCACCTTCCATGCACAATGGAATATGTTAGAGTTTAAAGCTTTTTATGAATCCCAGGAAAGATCATGATCTTGGAGTTAATCCATCCCCATTGTATGTGAGACCTTTTGGTTAGATTCGGTTAAGGGATCTTTTGATTAGATTGCTTTGGTTAAAGGCCTTTCTTTGGACTACTTCAGTGAGGCATGACCCAGGGTGGGTCTCAGCCCTCTTGCTATAGTTGTATATATTTATGCAGAGACACACAGAGAAAGAGAGCTGCCATTTTACCCTGCCATGTAAGAGTGACTCCAGGATCACCTGCAGCCCAGAGGCTGAGAGAGAAAAAGAGAGGGTCCCAAAGGCTGAGAGATAAGCCATATTCCTGATTGCCTGTAGCTGAGCTCTGGGAGAAAAGGCAGGGACCAACTGACATTTTACCTTGCCATGTGGCAGGAGTCCAGAACCACCAGTAGCTAACTTTTGATGAGAAAGCATCTCTGATGATGCCTTGATTTGGACATTTTCACAGCCTCAGAACTGTAAGATTTTACCCTAATAAATTCCCATTATAAAAGCCAACCCATTTCTGGTTTGTTTCATTGGCAAGCTTTAACAAACTAAAACAGTATACATTTTAAAAATAACATTCGAAAAATGGCTATCCCTTTTCTCAAAATGGAGAATTGTAATATAATGATTATATATAAGAAAAAGTTTGTATCTGAGTTATTTTTTTAATCAAAACATTCACAAAATGTGACACTTTATTTTTGTAACAAGTTTTTTTGATGTAGCCTTACAACAGAATAGGATATTCTTCTGTGTCATTTAACATGTAAAGTAATATAACTTAATGAATTAGTCTAATCCAAAGATAAAATAAATAACATAAATACATCTCAGGGAGAGATGTAGCTCAAATCATCAAGTGCCTTCTTCCCATGTATGAAGTCCTGGGTTTGGTCCCCTATACCTCCTAAAAAACAAACCAAACAAATGAAAAACCAACTTTCTTTGAGGAGTGGCTGTAGCTCAGGGGTTGAGCACCTGCTTCCCATGTGTAGGGTCCTGGGTTCAATCCCCCTTATGTCTTATAATAAATAAATACATTTCAGGAAAGAAAACTATAGATAATACTAGTATGTCAGCCTGCAAGAAGTTGTAAATTTACTTACAGAAGTTTTCTGGGTTTATTTTGGTCTGGAGTGAAAAAATTCTTAACCGAAATAATTTTCTGCTAGAATGTGGTCTTTATCATATTAAAGTCATATCAGCACAATCAGGAGTATGTTCCTCACTATACCAAGTAAAATGAAATTGCTCAAGAAATGCTGTAAGGTGGGAATTTAAATTGTGGTATAATATGGCTAACATTTAAGTTTCCAAGGCCCTTCAAAATCTGATCCTTCCTTTCTTCCTTTCCAGATTTATTCCCTGTCATCACCCCACTTCCCTCCACCAACAACCTCCCTCTGTCAGCAGTTTATAATCCAGTGATTCTGAACTTCTTTCCACAGTGTAACAATATTCACATCCTGGTTCTACCACTTACTACCTGTGTAATCTGAAGCATGTTTCCCAACTAGCTGTGTCCAGATCCCTCATCTATAAAGGGAGAACAATAACACCTAATTCATAAGATCATTGTAAAGATCAAGTGAGATTATTCATGTAGAACAGTTAGCACAGTACCTCTCACTTAGAAAATGTCTGGTAATTATTGCTTATTAATAGTATTAATTCCTCTGCCTACAATATTCTTTCCACTCATCACTTCCCCCTCTTCATATACAAATTTCCTATGTGTCTTTTGAATATGTTAGTTGAAAGAAAACCTTTCCTGAATAACCCCATCCCAAACTAGGTTAATATTTCCATTTATACTATTACAGCATCCTATGTGCCCTTATCAAAGGATTTAACATCACTTGCTATTATTTCCTATATATTGCCTGTATGCCCCCACTAAACAGTAAGTTCCTCGAAGACAAGTGCTACATCTATGCTGCTTCCCATTTTATCCATACCCCCCCCACACACACACACACCAGAGAGCCTGGTGCATCTCAGGCCCTGAAAATATATTTGAATGAATACTGGAATTAAAAAATTAACATATAACATGTTTAATTAGCTAACCATAGGAATTACTCTTCTTCCATCCTCCCAAACCAACACTGTTGCTGGAGGAGATAGAACTACAGCATGTGTTTAGATTGGAGAAAGTTGAAAAATATTTTACATGGAAGTCACTAGAATTATAAACACTTCCTTATTCTTTTTCTTTTGTAAGCCTCTGCAGAGGATGTCTTTGTACCTGAGAGTCTGGACTATTTGTTATATAACAGGTATTCTTAACCAGGGGTCCATGAGCCTGAATTGAAATTCAAAAAAACATTCTTGTGGGGATGTGTGGGTGCAGGTATGATATATTTATTAAATAATACACAGTATAGTGCGGCCTTAGTAAAGGGTCTGTGCTTTTCCCCTAAGAGTAGGAATGAGTTAAGAAGTTAAGGATGGGGAAACGGACTTTGGCCCAGTGGTTAGGGCGTCCGTCTACCATATGGGAGGTCCGCGGTTCAAACCCCGGGCCTCCTCGACCCGTGTGGAGCTGGCCATGCGCAGTGCTGATGCGCGCAAGGAGTGCCCTGCCACGCAGGGGTGTCCCCGCGTGGGGGAGCCCCACCCACAAGGAGTGCGCCCGTGAGGAAAGCCGCCCAGCGTGAAAAGAAAGTGCAGCCTGCCCAGGAATGGCGCCGCCCACACTTCCCGTGCCGCTGACGACAACAGAAACAAAAGCAGACAAAGAAACAAGACGCAACAAATAGACACCAAGAACAGACAACCAGGGGAGGGGGGGAAATTAAATAAATAAATAAATCTTTAAAAAAAAAAGAAAGAAGAAAAGTGACAGTTGGAAACACTTTAAAAAAAAAAAAGAAGTTAAGGATGTCCATTCCTATTCCACATCCATAAGACACTATGTGATTAGGGAAAGAAGAGACATATAGATTACTGGAATAGAATAAATACAGAAATAGAGTAACACATATATGGCCAACTGATTTTTCACAAAGGTGCAAAGGCAATTCTGTGAAGACAGTATAATATTTCAACAAATGGTGACAGGCATGTTAGACATACATATCCAAACAAAAAATAATCAAAACAAAACAAAAAAAACATTCACCCATACCTTGTACCAAATGCAAAAATAACTAATAATAAATCATATACCTAAATGGGAAACTATAAAACATAATGGAAAATCTTTGTGACCTTGGTTTAGACAAAATTTCTTAGCTACAACACAAAAAATATGATCCATAAAAATACTGATAAATTAGAAATATATCAAAATTTAAAACTTTTCTTCAAAAGACAATGTTATAAGAATGAAAAAACAAGATCACAGTTTGGGAGAAAATATTTGCAAAATACATATCTAATAAAGGACTTGAATCCAGAATAAATAAAGAACTTCCAAGATTCAATAATAAGAAAACAATCCAATAGAAATCCATGGACAAGAGATTTGAATATATATTTCACCAAAGAAGATGTATAGATGACAAAGAAGTTCATTAAAAGATGATAAACATCATGAATCAATAGAGAAATTAAGATTAAAACCGGATGAAATACAATTAATTTCTATTTGAAGGACTGAATTGCATTATACCGGATATTCTACTGTGGGCTATAATAGATTAAAGTCATGTTTTTGCAGTGGTTAAAAAGGGAGAGATGGTATTTAACTATTTGAACATTGACATCAAGTTACAGGTGACTTGTAAGATTTTTTTAAAGGATGTTTTTCTTTCTACTTTGTTGCAGATTCTCTCCTAAAACAGAAATCAAAGGACCTTTGCCTTCAATACACATAGCAACATAACAACAAAACACCTGATAGACAATTCAGTACAAATGAAGAGGTTAAAAAAATACCAATATGTTTCTTGTCTGAGTTGACCAATCAATGAAGCTACAATGGTCAATTGTAAATGCAGCCTCAATACTTTCCCAAAAACTAAGAAGCATGAAGAATGAAATATATTCTTAGTTTTAACTAGGAAATTATTATGGTAATAATTTCCAATTGTAGTTTCTCCATCTTAAAATTAGGACAACAAATCCTTATTAACTAAAATGAGAGAAGCTATCTTTCTTACCCAATAGGTTTCTAGAGCATGTTAAAACAACATAAAAAGTATAGTAGATGTTTAATAAATATTTATGAAAGGATTGAATGAATAGATAAATGTTGGAGAGACTATGAGGAAACAGGTATCTTCAGACGTTATTATTGGGTGCCCAAAGGTGTACAACTCTGTAAAGGGAAATATCAATATCTATCAAAACTATATTTTGCATATTAATCCTTTCAGCAGAAGTCCCTCTTCTGAGAATTTATCTTAGAGATGTACTTGCCCATATTCAAAGTGGCTTATGAATAAGATTATTCATCACAGCATTGCATGTAATTACAAAAATCTATAAATTATCACAATATCCTTCAGTTAGATCCTGGTTAAGAAGGTCTATAAAACAGTACACTATATAGCTGCAAAAAAGAGAAGAAAATTATGTGTTCATATGAGAAGATCTCTAAAATATACTATCAGTTTAAGAGACAATGTGGAGAACATAGTATTCCCTTTAGTGTAAAAAAGAATGAAATAGGAATATGTTACTATGTGCTTGTATTTCCATAAAAAAAAATTCTTTAAGGATACATAAAAACTAATAAAAATTGCTACCTGAAGGGGTAAATAGGTAAAGAATGGAATGAATGGCATGAATTACCAATTTTTGTTTTCATTTTGTACCTTAAAAATAGGCTATTTGTTTTCAAATTCAAAGTCAATTCTACTTTACTAGCTTTGTTATTTTATTTCAACTTGAGTTTTCTGGACCTGCTTCTGTAGTATTTCCCTTGGACTTCTGAAGAGTAAGATACAAAAGTGAAAGAATCATTATTTTAAAACTGAATTTTTATAGCAATATTTATTAGATTCCATCTACATAATTGCCCACAAGGATTATATTTTTATAATGTCTATCCATAAACAGCTCCCTGATTTCGAGAATACAAAATTATTCCTGATTTATGAAATTTACATGGTATTGTTTAGATACAGGACATATTAAAAACATTTTAAGAGGTACTTTACATAGAGATTTCCTTGTATGCAGGAATTATTTGATAATTAAATATTTTAAAAAAAGACTTGTAAATTGAACAAAAAGAAATTTTTTAAAAATACATTTTTCAAAAATATAACTATATGTTAGTATAGAGATAGGTAGGTAGGTAGAAAGATATAGGAATAGGTATAGGTATATAGCTATAGATAACAGGTACAGACACAGATGTAAACATATAGAGATAGATAATATCAATCTTAGTTCACAAACTGGGTTGTGGAAATATGATTGTTGCTTTATGGTTGGTTATTTAGTTTAATTGCTGGCATTTATTTTGCCAAGGCAAAGGTAAATTTAATGCCAATCATTCTTCCCTTCATCATCCTCAACCTTCCACCCAATAATATTGCTTACGTCATTTATCCTGTGCAATGCTGAGGGCTCAGGAGTCATGTAGGGACAAGCTGCCCCAATTGTCAGTGGTTGCCACATGACACAGCCAAGATGTCTATCACTCATGCCCTCAGCATTCTGTCAAATCATGCTCAGGGCACAGTAGGAATCTTCCAAATATGGGAATGCTGTCCTGTTTCTCTCTTGTGACTTGGTGCCTCTTAGACATAGCCAAAAAGCCAGGGGTTAGGTTCGAATGCTCTGAAATTCATAGGTAATGCTCTTCTTCAGCCTGAGTGAACCTCTTTTTTAGTTTCTCTCTTCTTGGAGGTGATTCTGCTGACTCATTCTGTCCAAAGTCAGTCTAAAATCTCTGTGTGGGCCCCGGTCTCTTAACTTTCAAACAAGTGCTCTCTTTATTGTCCATTATGTGCAAAGTAAAATCTTCTACCATTCTGAGAAACCCACCACAGCAGCAGATGAACTTTTTACTACAGTAACCTGTGCATTCACACAAACAAACCGGTATAAGTCATGTGTGATAGCCAACTTTGACACATAATATGTACCTTGCTAGAAACTTAACATTTACTGTATCATTGAATACTCCATATTACAGGTTAGGAAGCCAAGATTCAAAGGATTTAGGTTAATTTCACCATGCTTACTAGTGACAGAACCAGAATCGGAAGCCAAGTGTGAGTTAGAGAATAACTTTGTTACCACCATTGTGGTGTGCTGCTCTGTTACACATACAGAGATGGGCACTACTTTAGCTTTAGCACACGAACATTTAAACCAACTGTGAGAGTAATAATGTAATGCTATAAATTAATGTTAGGTACTGTTTATTGCTTAGCTCAGAAATAGATGCGTCAATAATATCACATAACTGAACACACTTAGGTGTTCTTACAGTCACATTGACATCATAAAGGCTGCTTCAGCAATATATGAGTTATGATTCAGAACCTCTACCACAATATATATCATCTACAACAATAATTCCCAATCACTAGCAATATTTCAAAACTGAAGTCAATGGTTTAAAGTATATTTTATGATACAATTATATCAGAAGAGATGAAAACATGCATAACTGAATATTTCCTCAGTAAGTTTGTAAGTAATAAGACATATTTCTTTCTGTGTTTTTCCCTTCCTTCCAATTTGTCATTTACAAATACAACATGGCATTGACCCTTTACTTTAAACACATTTTACAGTGTAAGCCCCTTCCTTGTGTGTTACATAATGTCATCAAGGTTGAAGACAATTCAGGGTCTGATTGTCTCAAGTATTTTAAAACAGGATTTTATTTTTATATAATACTGTCTGCTATGGAAACCAGACTATTTTCACATACTTACGCATGGTTTTATGAGCCAGGCCCGAGGGCTGAGAAACACATAGGACAGATTAGTTTCATCAAGGCCAAATGTGTCTGACTTGAGCTATGAAGAACAAAGAAACACTTGCCCAGGTGGCAAATGATTTACCTTTCATCAAGGCCATACCTTGCGCATAATAGATACTCAAATAGTTTTGATTAAATGGTGTAGAAAAAACTTGAAAAGTGCTTAAATGGTCTTATTGTTTTGCTTATTCCCTTCAATTAAAATCAGGGTATCTCAGATTTTTAATATGCATACAATACAAATACTCTGGGATCTACTTAAAAAGCAGTTTCTGTATCTGTAGCGCTGGTGTGACACCTCAGGTTCTGCATTTCTTACAAGCTCCTAGGTGACGCCCTTGTTACAGGACCATGAAACACAGTGTAAGCAGCAAGGCTATAAACCTTTCTCAAAATATGTTAGTGCTTAAATCATTGTGCTCCCATTGTACCCTGTACCTCTCCTAACTTATTACACTATTTGTAATCTTTTATATTTTTTTTGCTTATGTCCCTTTATAAACTATAATTCTCATGTGGACAGGAACCACATTTATCTTGTTCTCTGTTGTGTTCTGTGTCTAACAGATAATTAATACTTGATCAGTACTTATTGAATGTTAACCTATCAAATGAATGAATGTGTACAAAAGAAATATTTTTATACATATCCAGAAATACATGTAAACAGTCCCCTAGCTACTTTTGCATAAAAATATCACTAGGGCATTCCCTAATGCCCTAGTGACTTTTTCAAAGTCAGAACAAAATTCATACCTGTAATGATGCCTAACATTAACTGAGTGCTTTGTATAATAACTCATTTAATCCCCACAACAGCCCTGTGAGTTAAGATTATTATAATTTCCATTTTAAAGGTGGAAATGGAGGCATAGAATTGCTAACTATCTTATCTAAAAATACACAGCTAGTAAATGGTATTGCTGGAATATGAACCCAAGCAGTTGGGCTCCAGAATTCATGCATTTAACTATCATACCACGAAGATGAAAATGCTGATTCATTCTGTGATGTAGTCAATCTTTTTTGCTTCAATGTGTTTTACATTTTCAAAATGGGGATTAGACCCACCTAAAGACTACTTTGCAGAATCCTATACCTTGGACATTCCTAGATTTAAGTCTCTCCTTGAGAGACTCCACAGGTTTACATTATGCAGTAAATTGTATTTTGCTGGGACACAAATATAATGACAAAAGCCATACAAGACTTCTTCATGAGAATAGGACAATTGACTGGAACAGGAAGGGGAACCAATGAAAGATCCGCAGCGATATAAGTGCATAGCTTTATTTTCCTCTTCTTATCTTTGAGCACATAAAAACTTCAGAAAAATGGTATACTATGGCAGTATGCTCAAATTTCAGACTTGCAAATGTTTAGGATGCAACCCTAGAAAATTCAAGTACCTACTCCATGTCCCTGGCTGACATTGTCTTATATGAGCATCTGAGTTATAAATCTTTACATAATTAATGAAAAACAGAGTCCATGTGCATTTAAACATATGAGCTTTCTTTAAGGAGAGATGAAACAGTATTATTTATGAAGAGAACAAAATCATGCAACTATTTTAAGAGCCAAGTCACTATGGTAACCATTTCTGAGTTTGAATTCAGAAAGGCAATGCCTTCTGCTACTGTAAGATTCCCTCTGCTTTTGGCAGCAGGTATTACATATTATTTTATACTGGGTCTTGTTTTGATTTTTTACTAGAACTATCTCCAAGTTCCTTACATAAAGGAAAACCCAATATCATTTTCCAACTCATTACATATTTACTCATTAAATGGAAAGCTAATTGTTTGGAGCTTTCTCAATGAAATAAAAATAATGATGAAATATCTCACCCAGAATGTTAACAGAAGATCATACAAACCTTGAAACATTTGGATGGTTCTATAGTCAATTGTTTCATAGGCTGAAAATTTCATTTTTTTTTTCAGAAAACCATTTCCTAGATTAATTAGGGAATGTTAACATGTATAACTCTGTATTTCACACCAAGGTAAATTTTTACCCACATCATTTTATGACACATAATTGGGAGAGCTTGATGCTTTCTGATACAGTAAGTTGCATATAATAATAAAAAACAAAAGGAAAAAAAAATTCAGGTTGCCAGTGTGGCTCAGTGGTTGAGCACTGGCTTCTCACATAAAAGATCTGGGGTTCAGTCCCCAGTCCTGGTACCTCAACAACAACAACAAAAAAGTTTCCAATCAGTGACAAATACTTTTTCAGAATTCTTACAAACAGGCAAGACCATAAATTTTGTTATACTTTACCAATATTTCCCCAATCCCATTTAGATCCTTGTTTCCTGAACTCTTATTCAGTAAATCAGAGAACTAAAATTTGAGAATAATGAGACTAGCAATAGAAATAATTATCATTCATTAAGTACTTACTAGGCACCAAGCCCTGTTCTAAACAATTTAAGCAGGGACCACATTTACAAATTTAGCACAATAAAGGAAAATCAGAAAATTGTGCACTTAAAGATCTCAGGATCATTTATTAAAAAGAGATAATGGTGGGGGCAGGACAAGATAGCAGCTAAGTAGGGCGTTCCAAGAGTCAGTTTGTCCTACAGGGCAGTTAGTAGTCTAAACAGAGCTATCTATAGCACTTGTTTGGGGGTGCAGGAGACGAGAAGGGCATCCTGCAACATCCTTGAAAGAATGGAAAGAAGAGACTGCCCATCTTCAGTGAAGTTGTATGAGTAGAGCACTCCATGCCATGGAGGCTGCTGCCCATCCTCCACTGGTTGTGGACGCTGCCTTGAGTTATTCCTGGAGTTGGAAGCTCCATTTCCAAAAAATGGGGGAGGAAGAGACAGCTGGGCACTAGCTTCAGCTACTTATTAGTAAATTCAGCTGGCTAAAGTACAACCCTTAGAACAGCTAAAGCTTGAACCTGTCAAAGTTAGAAAAAAGGCCAGTAGCTGCCATTTTAACTCTGCCCCTGGCATAAGAGTAAGGAGCACTGATGAAAAGTCACAGTGATGGGAGGGCCTGGTTTCTTCCCACCCAGATCAGACAGCAGCTCTAGCCTAGGCTCCAGCCTACCTCCAACAAGGAAGAAGCTGAGGGGGACCTACACCAGCCTCTCTGGGCAACTGCAGATGCTTTAAGCTGGCACAGACTGAATAGTTGGACACCTGAGGTTCCATACCAGCACCCCAATAGGATAGAAGAGGAGTTATATTTCCTTGGCCTCTCTAGGCAACTGCAGGCACTTTCAGTCCACACAAACTGGTTTGTTAAGCACCTTTGATCCCATCATCACCCTACCACCCCATATGACAGGAGGGAAGTAGTGTTTCTTCAGCCTCCCTGGGCAACTTCAGGCACTTTGGGCCCACACAGACTGGATACTCAGATATCTGTAGCTTCATCTCCACTTCCCAATAGAATAGGAGGGAAGCTATGTGTTTCCTCAGCCTCTCCAGGCAACTGAAGGTACTTTTGGCCCACACAAACTGGTTTGTTGAGCATCTTCAGTTCTATTTCCATCCCTACTCCTCTCCCCATAGGATAGGAGGGGGTTGGTGTTTCCTCAGCCTATCTAGGCAACTGCAGTTGCTTTTGGCCTGCGTGAACTTGACTGCTGGGCTCCTGTGGCTCCATCCCCATCCTCAATAAAACAAGAGGGGTGTGTGTTTCCCCAGGCCCTCTGGGTAACTGCAAGTGCTTTTGGCTAACACAGACAGACTAGTCAGGCACCTGTAGCACCATCTCTACCCCCAATGCATGACTAGACTGTTGGGTACCTGTGGATTCACCCCTACCCCTTAAAGGGCAGAAGGAACAGTGCTCCCTCAGCCTCTCAAGACAACTGCATGTACCTTCGTCCCACACAGATTACATTGTCGGGCACTCCAGAGGGTCCATTCTCACCCCTGACAGGGGAGGAGGGGGGCCGGTACTACATCAGTCTACCTGGGCAACTGCAGTCATTTTGGGCCTGCATGGCATAGATTGCTGCTCATATCTGCAGCTCCATCCCTCCCTGGAGGAGACAGAATGAATAGGTGTTATCATAAACTATAATCTTCCCAAAGCAGTAAACACCCTTGGTGAAGGTCCTTCCTACAAATGAAGTAAAAACATCACCAGACCCCATGCAGGTACTTCACATGACCCTGAAAAACCTCTGTTCTCATACCCTAGGGAATGTCCTTGTTCTAAAACCCCTTATATATCACTCCTCATTTTCTCATCTCTTTGTGGAGCACTATCTTCATCCTCTGAACCACCACCTTCAGAGATTCTCTCCTTTCTGTAAGTCCCAATAAAGCTTATGCCTGACTAAATGCCAGGTGTGTTCTTTGGTCTCACAGCCTCATGCCCTTTAGGAGTTGGGTTGTAACAACTGGTGAGAAACAACCAGGAAACCGAAGGACCACTAGCAGTAGTGGGCATGAGCTCAGGGTAAGAAGAATCTGCAGTGGAAATCTTGGGTTGAACTATAATGTCCATGTGAGGAGGGCTGGCTGCCCTCCAAGACAAGTGGGGACCACTGAGAGAATATGGGGATGCCCAAAAAACTCTGGTAGGTATGCTGGTTGTACTACAGTGGGTAGCAGAAGAGGCTGCATTTAAATATTGAAAAGGAAGACTGCCAGGTAGCAGCAGCTATATAGTGTGGTCCCTGATAGGAGACTGTGGATGGCTACTGAGACAGAACAAGCAGCAAAGGCCTCTGTGCCCCACTTAGAAGGAAAGTTAAAGTTAAGGGATATGCACCTAGCACAGGTAGAGATGAAAGATTCCTTAACCGATTGTCTGTGCCAAGTTGATTATCAGTTATATTGCAAAGCTACATAACCTGGTAGAGTTTAATGGGATGTTATTTTGACAATGTTTTTAAGTTTTATTCACATTTTATTTTTATCAGAATTTTTAATCAAGGTGTTAAAAAGAACTTTCAATTTTTAATCAATAGCTTACTCCTGAACTTCAAGTCTAGTGTACTCTTGAAGAGTAATCCAGACTACAAATGTTAAATGTCTGTTGGTCTAATCTGCTAAATTAGTGCTTAACTACATGTACACTGCTCAGATATTCCTAACTGGTTATTGGTTACTAATAAAAGTGTTTCCAAGAATGAGTTTGCACATCTCAGGCAACATCAATTACAGACGAGAACTTAAAAGGAGTAAAAATCAAAGGTGTGAAATGATGGAGACTTTGGACCAGCCAAAGCATAGAAGTGAGAATTATGAATCAAATTAGTGAGTTTTATGTTCCTGTTGTTGTGTCTTCACACTTTTTGTGTTCGTTAGTTCAGTGTATATTTTCATACCTCTGGATGGGAATATTAAATTAACAAATTAAAATTCTTAGAAGACCTCTATTCAAATTGCTAAAAATTAAATGGGTACTCATATAAGTATCCCCTTAGTTTCCTCAATTGGTTTTAATTAGTCACTGGAATTTAGTCAAGGTTAGGAGAAGACCCTGGGGGCACGATAAGCTATTAAAAAATTATGGGAGAATTCAGGATAAACTTTTTTTATTATTTTATTTTCTTTAAATAGTTTCCTTATCCAGATTTTTTTTTAAGATTTATTTATTTATTTATTTCTCTCCCCTTCACCCCCTCACCCCGGTTGTCTGTTCTCTGTGTCTATTTGCTGCATCTTCTTTGTCCGCTTCTATTGTTGTCAGTGGCATGGGAATCTGTGTTTCTTTTTGTTGCGTCATCTTGTTGTGTCAGGTCTCCATGTGGGCAGTACCATTCCTGGGCAGGCTGCACTTTCTTTCGCACTGGGCGGCTCTCCTTATGGGGCACACTCCTTGTGCGTGGGTCTCCCCTATGCAGGGGGCACCCCTGCGTGGCACGGCCTGGCATTCCTTGAGCGCATCAGCTCTCACATGGGCCAGCTCCACACGGGTCAAGGAGGCCTGGGGTTTGAACTGCAGACCTCCCATGTGGTAGACGGATGCCCTAACCACTGAGCCAAGTCCACCGCCCTTATCCAGATTTTATGTGACTTTTTATCCTGTTTGGCCTTACCAAGTTGGGCTTCAAGAGTTGAGGATACTAAGGGGGTGGGCTGGGTGTGGAAATATAAGGGAGATGTGAGTTTAGCCTAGAATTCTACCCACTAGGCCTGGAAATTAAATAATAGGGACAGAGGGAATATTACAGAATGAAACTTGTTTTTCATAGTCTGTCTTGTAATTCCCTGATTAAGTATTAAGCTTTAGAGATGACAGTAATAATCCACTGGCCAAATTTCCGTAAGTAAAGAAAAAGTCCTTGAAAGCTATGGAAAGATTTTTCTAAATTATGATTAAACAAATTAAACAATTATAATATATTCCAGAACTTGGAAGGCAGTATGCTTTTAAGGTTATTCACAATTTTAGAATTTTATTAAAGAAAAAAAGAGGTTTTAGCCTCCTGTGGAGAAAGGAAGAAAAAAAGAACAACTTTTGCATAAACTATAATGGTTTCAATTTTATTTAGTTTGGGTGTAATCTCCCTGGGTTTATAGGATACTAATAAAATAAATTTGCATTATATGTGTTAAATCTTTAAGATGATGAAAATTGTAAGTTTTTGGCTAATGAGATTATTACAAACTTCTTTTAAAAAATTGTTTTTACCTAAATTGAAATGAATTGTTTCTTTTTTTTTCACAGAACAGAATGAGGGATATGAGGCTCAAAAGATACAGAAAGAAGTGAATGGTGTGGAAGTGAATTTAAGTCAATGTTGACTAAAATTTGATGTTTATTTAAGGGAATGTTATGGAATATGTTTTGTCCTATGATAACTGGTTTTCATAAAATCAGGGTGGAAATATATAAAACAAGGCTTAAATGAAAAAAGAAAGTTGTAGAAGGTAGTATTAAGTAATGGGATGTGTTTTATAAAGATGAAATTTGTTTTGAGTTGAAGTAACTATATCTATGTGGTTATGGATGGTTAATAGGAAGTTTGCAAAAGCATTTTCTAAACTGAAATACTTAAGTGGCTAATTCCAGGAAGCCACTATTAAATACAAGCCTGATTTGAAGTTGATAACAAAAAGTAACTTTATAACAGGGAGACATGTCAGGGGCCACCTCAGTCTGCATATTAAAGTGGTGGTAGGGGGAAGATACTCTTTATTCCATTGGGAATCTTAGGTTTTCATAAAATAATGGAGAAAGTAGTTTTTCCAGTACTGCTAATGTAAAATACCTGTTAATTAACATAATCCTGGTAAAGGTGTAGAAGTAAAAAGTAAAGTACTAAAAGTAGTTAAGTCAATATAATATGTTATAAACTGCATTGGAAGTATTTAGAAAGTGTATAAAAATTAAGAGGTAGACTTCAGAAGTATCAAATTCTCTTGTGCATTCAAACCAGGCCTCCAGCAACTTGCATGGTACCTCTCCATTTGAGTTATTGGCTACGTTGGTCACTGAAACCCCTAAAATAATAAAAGGATTTACCATATCCCTGGACAGGGCTCGTGAAGTGGATGGAAAGTACATTGCAATTTCAGACTCCAGAAGCAGCCAGTTACAGCTTGATCTGGCCAGATTTACATTGCCTTCAAACTGGCTCTGTTTCATATTGCCAAAGGGTGCACTCTACTAGGACAGTGAAGCACTGGGGCTTCCCTCCAAGTGGCAATGGAGCTGCAGCATGCTGGCTGTGTGAAGGACATACCAAGAGAAGCAATAATTACCAGAGTAATGTGAGTAGAACTTAAACAGACACAACTGGCATTATGGCCTGCTCCCACAAAGAGACATGCATGGTGTTGCAAATGGAGTTTAGATCTGTTCACTATAGCTCAAAGAGGAACTTGTGCATTAATTACTGCATTGATTAATATTAAGTGCTGTACCTATAAAACTAATGGACATAATGTCTCTTCTATTCTAGATCATATGTAGGATACTGAACATGTTAAAAGTCTTTGTAAATGCAATTCAATTTTTAAGTAATTAATGAAAGTCCCTATAAAATAAAACGGCTCTTTTAATTACTGTATTTATTTTGCTTACCATATGCTTATCTTGTTGTTGCCTATATTGTCTTTCTGAGTTTCTGTCTAGGGCAGTGCCTCTCCTCATACCTTTCCTAGCTGTCCTAGGCATTAACACTGCTGTGGGAACTGGGGGTGGCAGTTTCTAGACAGCATTTGAAATTTACAGGATAAAACCCATAAACTTCCGGAGGATGTAGCCTCTAGAGGCATCTGGCATTTCTCATTCCCATGGTCCCATTGCTGGTCCCCCTTTTGGAGCCATGCACCATCATTTTATATCCTTTCAGTAGGATCATCCATCTTCAAAATTCTAAGTTTATTTCTTCCAGATTTAACGCCTTCCAGAACAAGGTATTAGTTGTTCAGGGAATTCATCTAGTTCCAACCACAGGGCCAAACTTGCCTTCCCTCAGCCTCACTAGAATAGCCAGAGTGTTTCACATCTCATCAGTCAGGGTCTTCTGTCCCTAACCAGCAGGAAACAGCTACAGAAGAATGACCATCACCCTTCAGCTCTCCCTTAAGGGTAGGAACTCTCTGAAGGGGAAGTTGAGGCAGGTTGGTAGAGGAAACAGGGAAGGTGGCTCATCAGGATAAAACCTTCCAAAGACCCTAGTCAAGTGGTCCAGTTTAAAAGTCCTGGACTACTTTGTCATCTACTAATGGAAAAGTATACTGTTAGACCTGATCTATCCCTTATTATTCCCCATAAACATCTTTTTTTTTTTTTTTACCTTCAGTGCCCTAACTAATTCCTCTCTATCCCAAGCTTCCGCAGTAACCCATGCCCACAATTGAACCCAATGTTGAGGATATACAGACTTACCATCATCGGGTGCTTCTGGCCTTCCTTGGACCATAACTCCTGCACATTGGACAGCATGGAACACCTTGCTGGAATGGCAGAAAATGACCAATCAACAAGTTTTGGATAAGGCCTTCTCATTTAAGACTGAGATTCAGCTGCCATCTTTCAATTGTAATTATAATTTTTCTTTGTGAATAAGCCCAGGACTTTACTAGGATATGCTGTATATAATGGTTTAGGGTGGTTAATGATTGGGTCTGTCATCATAGATCACACCTCTCTTGTCTGCACAGAACAAGTGGGAATCCATGCTGTGGGGTGCTTACCCCCTGAGTTGTGTAATTTTACTATCAAGTCTAAATAGAAAGTGTGCCCTCTGGTGATTCTACCCAATGACCATTTTTGTGCCTGGATGAACTTCAATTTTCACTGAAAAGTACATAATGGCTTTATCTGTTCTCTTTTATACTGTTGTTGTGGAATGTGGATGCAATGCTTGTCAATGTAGGCTGCTATATGGAGGTGTATTGTGAAGACCAAGCTCCCCCCACCCCCACCCCAGTCCTCAGCAGATATCCACCTTTGTGACCTGGGCATAAGTTAAAGATTAATAATCCTCCCCAGTGGTGAGAGGTTGTATAGATGTTATCATAAACTATAATCTTCCCACAGTAGTAAATGTACTTGGTAAACATCCTTCGTACTAGCATACTGAAAACATCACTGGACCCTGTGAGCACTGTCATGGGACCATAGCAGAAACTCTGTTCTCATACCCAATGGGATGTCCTTGTTCTGAAACCCCTTATATATCACCCCTCATTTTCTCATCTCTTTGATGAGCATCATCTTCATTCTCCAAATTGCCACCATCAGAGATGCTATCCTTCCTGTAAATCCCAATAAAGTTTATGCCTGCCTAAATGACAGGTGTGTTCTTTGGTCTCAGGCCTCACCAACTCTTTCAGGAGTTGGGTTGTAACACACAACATACTCCCATCCAAATAAATCCAAATGAAACAACTCTGAGACACATACTAATGAGACTGTCAAATGCCAAAGACAAAAAGAATTCTGAGAGCAGCAGGAGCAAAGGGATTCATAAAATACAAGGGATATCCAATAAGATTAAGTGCTGATTTCTCATGAAAAACCATGAAGGCAAGAAGGCAGTGGTAAAATTTATTTAAGATACTGCAAGAGAAAAACTACCCGTCAAGAGTCTTATATCCAGAAAGACTGTTTTTCAAAAATGAGGGTGAGTTTACAATATTCACAGATAAACAGAAACTGAAGAGTTTATAACCAAGAGACTGACTTTGCAGAAAATACTAAAGGGACTGCTACAGCCTGAAAAGAAAAGACAGGTGAGAAAATTTGGGAGTCTAGAAATGAAGATTATGTAAGTAAAAGTAACTATAAATGTAAAAAGAGTGGTGAAAATAAAATAGGACAGATAAAACCCAAAGGTCAAAATGAGCGAAATAAGAACTGTCTTTACAGTGATAACATGGAATGTTAATGAATTAAACTCTCCAATCAAAAGACACAGGCTGGCAGAGTGGGTATGAAAATATGAGCCATCTATATGCTGTCTACCAGAGACTCACCTTTGACCCAAGGATAACAATAGACTGAAAGTGAAAGGCTAGAAAAAGTTATTTCACACATGTAGTAACCAAAAAAAAAAAAAAGGCTGTAAAGCTGGAGAAGTTATACTTGTATTAGATGAAATAGACTTTAAAAGCAAAGCAGTTATTAAAGACAAGGAAGGACATTTTGTATTAATAAAAGGGACAATTCACCACTGTGACAGTTTGATATTGTTTTTGAATTCCAAAAATAGATATTGGATTGTGTTTGTAAACTAGTTTGTCTCTTCTGGGTGTGTTAGATTATATTGGATTCAGAGATCTCATTTTTAAAATAATGACTAAGGCTTTGATTGGCCCACATCAGTAGGACATTGCATGCCTGCCCCCTTGGTGGGCAGGGACTCACAGAGAAACTGCACTGCAGAGAAGGGAGGTTGGAGCTTTGAGCTGGAATGCAAGAAGTAAGCACACAGAAGAGCAGAGCAGCTGAGCCTGGAGAGAATTGAGTCTGGGGAGAAAGAGCCAGTCACCTGAGAGTCTATAGCTGACCTTGTGGAGAGAGCAGGGCAACTGAGCCGGGAAAGAAATAAGCCCCAGAAAGAGAGGAAACCAAGAAGCCTGAACTCTTGGCAGATGTTGGCAGCAATCTTGCTCCAACATGTGGCAATAGACTTTGGTGAGGAAAGTAATGCTTTATGGCCTGGTAACTGTAAGCTTCCACCCCAAATAAATACCTTTTATAAAAGCCACTAGATTTCTGGTATTTTGCATCATCACCACTTTGGCTGACTAATACAACCAAGAAAAAATGATAATGATAAATGTATATGCACCTAACCAGGATGTCCCAAGATATATGAGGTAAACACTTGCAAAACATAAGGGAGAAATAGATATTGCTACAATAGTAGTTGGAGATTTCAACACACCACTCTCAGCATTGGATAGAGCATCTAGACAGAGGATCAGTAAAGAAACAAAGATCTTGAAATATATGAAAAATGAACTAAACCTAATATATATATATAGAACATTGCACCCCAAACAGCAGGATATACTTTCTTCTCAAGTGCTCAGGGTTCTTTCTCCAGGAAAAAAGGGTCACAAAGCAGATCTCAATAAATTCAACCAGATGTAAATTATACAAAGCAATTTCTCTGATCATAATGGAATAAAGTTGGAAGTCAACAAGAGGTGTAAAAAAGGGAAATTCCAAAATATATGGAGATTTAACAACACAATTTTAAATAACCAGTTGGTCAAAGAAAAAAAATTGAGAGAAAAAACAATAAATATCTAGAGATAAATGAAAACAAGAACACAACATATCAGGACCTATGATACACAGTGAAGGCAGTACTGAGAGAGAAATTTATAGCCCTTAATGCTTACATTAAAAAAAGAAGAGTTAAAAACAATGACTTAACTACACAGCTGGAGGAACTAGGGAAAAAAAACACAAAACAGCAAACTATTACCAAAGCAAGGAGAAGGAAAGAAATAACAAACATCAGAGCAGAAATAAATGAAATTGAGAAAAAAAAAAATAACAAAACCAAAAGTTGGTTCTTCAAGAAGATAAACAAAATTGATAAGCCCTTAGCTAAAAATGACAAAGAAAAAAAGAAAGAGGATGCAAATACTAAAATAAAAAATGAAAATGGGGATATTACTACTGACCTCACAGAAATAAAGAGATCATAAGAGGATACTATGTTCAACTGTACACAACATAATAGACAATGTAGGCAAAATGGAAAAATCCCTAGGAATGTATGGACCACCAACCATGACCCTAGAAAAACTAGAAGACCTCAACAAACCAGTCACAATTAAAGAGATTGAAACAGCCATCAAATAACTACCCAAAATGAAAAGGCCAGGAAAAGATGGTGTCAAGTGAGTTCTACCAAATATTCAAAGATTTAATACCAATCTTACTCAAGTTCCTCAAAAAACTATTGAACAAAAAAGAAAGTTACCAAACTCATTCTATGAAGCCAATAGCACCCTAATACCAAAGACAGGTAAAGATACTATGAAAAAAAGAAAATTACAGAGCCATTTCCCTAATGAATACAGATGCAAAAGTTCTCAACAAAATACTTGCTAATCGAATCCAACAACATATGAAAAGAATTATTCATCATGATCAAGTGGCTTTTATACCAGGCATTCAAAGGAGGTTCAACAAAAGATAATCAGCATAATATACTCTATTAATAAATCAAAGAAGAAAAAATCACATAATGATATCAATTGACACAGAAAAGGCATCCAACAAAATACAACATTCTTTCTTGATAAAAATACTACAGGGAAACGGACTTTGGCCCAGTGGTTAGGGCGTCCGTCTACCACATGGGAGGTCCGCGGTTCAAGCCCCGGGCCTCCTTGACCCGTGTGGAGCTGGTCCATGCGCAGTGCTGATGCGCGCAAGGAGTGCTGTGCCACACAGGGGTGTCTCCCGCGTAGGGGAGCCCCACGCGCAAGGAATGCACCCATAAGGAGAGCCGCCCAGCGCGAAGGAGGGAGCAGCCTGCCGAGGAATGGCGCCGCCCACACTTCCCGTGCGGCTGACGACAACAGAAGCGGACAAAGAAACAAGACGCAGCAAAAAGACACAGAAAACAGACAACCGGGGGAGGGGAGGGGAATTAAATAAATAAAAATAAATCTTTAAAAAAAAAAAAACTACAAAAGATAGGAATTGAAGGAAACTGTCCAACAGGATAAAGGCCATATACAAAAACCACACAGCTGACATTGTACTCAATGGTGAAAGATTGAAAGCTATCTCACTGAGATCAGGAACAAGACAAGGATGCCCACTGTCATCACTATTGTTCAATATAGCGATAGAGATTCTAACTAGAGAAATCTGGAAGAAAAAAGAATTAAAAGGCATCAAAATCAGAAAGGAAGAAGTAAAACTTTCACTATTCCCTGATGATATGATCCTATATCTACAAAGTCCAAAGAAATCTACAATAAAGCTGCTAGAGCTAATAAAAAATTTCAGTAGAATGTTAGGATACAAGATCAATAATCAAAAATCAGTGGTGTTTCTATACAATCATAATGTACAATCCAAGGAGGTATTCAGGGGAAAAATTCCATTTGCAATAGCAGCTAAAAGAATCAAATATTTGGGAATAAACTTAACCAAGAATGTAAAGCACTTGTGTTCAGAAAACTACAATGCATTGCTAACAGAAATCACAAAAGACCTAAATAATTGGAAGAACTTTCCATGCTCATGGGTTGGAAGACTAAATATCACTAAGATGACAATTTTACCTAAATTGATACACGGATTCAATGCAATCCTGATAAATATTCCACCAGCATTTTTTAAACAAATGGAAAACACAATTATCAAATTTACTTGGAATGGTAAGGGGCCCAAATAGTCAGAAACATCTTAAAAAGGAAAACTGAGGTTGGATGACTCTTACTTCTGGACTTTTAATCATATTACCTAGCTACAGTGGTAAAAACAACATGGTCCTGGCATAAAGATAGACATATAGACCAATGGAACTGAACTGATGGTTCAGAAACAGATCCTCACATATGTGGTCAAGTGATTTTTTTATAAACCTGTCAGTCTATTCAACAAATGGTGCTGGGAGAACTAGAGATCCACAGTGAAAAGAAAGAAAAAGGACCCCTATCTCATATCTTATACAACAATTAACTCAAAATGGATCAAAGACCTAAATATAAAAGTTAAAACTAGAAAGCTTCTACAAGAAAGTGTAGGAAAACATCTTCAAGACCTGGTGGTAAGAGGAGGATTCTTAAACCTTACATTGAAAGCATAAGCAATGAAAGAAAACATGGATGAATGATCCTCCTCAAACTTAAACACTTTTGTGATTCAAAGGACTTTGTCAAGAAGATGAAAAGGCAGCCCACTCAATGGGAGAAAATATTTGGAAACCACATAGTCAACAAAGGTTTGATTTCCATTCTATATGAAGAGATCATACAACTCAACAATAAAAGAGTAAGCAATCCAATTAAAAATGGGCAAAAGACTTAACAGACATTTCTCCAAAAAGAAAATACAAATGGCCAAAAAGTACCTGAAAAAAGTGTTCAATATCACTAGCTATTAGAGAAATGCAAATCAAAGCCACAATGAGATATCATCTCACACCACATAAACTGGCTATTATTATATTATATATATATATATAATAATATATATATTATTATAAAACAGCAAAGAACAAGTACTGGAGGGATGTGAAGAAACAGGAACATTCCTTCACTGTTGGTGGGATTGTAAAATGGTGCAGCCTCTGTGGAAGACAGTTTGGCAGTTCCTTGGAAAGCTAAAAAGAACTGTCAAATGATCCAGCAATTCCACTACTAAGAATATATCCAGAAGAACTGAAAACTGTGATGCAAACAGACAATGGCACAGCAATGTTCAGAGCAGTGTTATTCACAATTGCTAAAACACCGGAACAGCCCAAGCATTCATCAACTGATAAATGGATAAACAAAATGTGATATATTTATACTATGCTGAAGAAGAAATGAAAATGGGACACATATGATAACATGGATGAATCTTGAAGACATGCTAAGTGAAATAAGCCAGACACAAAAGGATAAATATTGCACAGTCTCACTAACATGAACTAAATATGAAGAATAAATGCATGCAGTTAAAACTTAGAGTATAGGTTATTAGGAGATAAGAGGAGGGCTGGGAAGAAGTACTGATGCATATGAATTTTGAAGTTTTAATTAACTTCACCATAAAAGTGTGGAAAGGGATAGAGTTGATAGTAACACACTATAGTGAGCAGTTTATAAGTGGGATTATAAATGGGATTCTGAAAAGGGTAGTCAGAATAATCGAGGTACTGAATAATACAGTGAACCCAGAAGTAGATGAAAATTGTGGTTAACAGTACAAATGCAAGGATGTCCTTCTGTGAACTAGAATGGATATACATAACTATTTCAGGGTGGTGGGACTATGTAGAAGAATGGGAAAAATAGAGCTAATGTAACCTATGAGAGTTCCAGAAAAATGGTGCCAAGGCGGGTAGGCAGAGTCTGACCCTCTCACAACAAAGGAGAGGGGCAGAGACCTATCTGAAGGAGATCCTTTGGATATATATAGAATGGGACAGTGCTCTGAGTCATCTAGGAGGGTACTGGAGAGATAAAGAAGCCAAAGCGCATCCCTGTGGCTGGAAGTGGTATAAATAACCCACCCTCAGGGCAAATAGCCTAGGTGGAGCCGCTGGCTCACTGCTCAGAATAGATGTGAGCGGGTCTGGAAGAGTGGAGAGTGGTTTCTTTGAGGTGAGTTTGGCAAGCTGAGCCTCCTTTGAATCTAGGAAGGGACCCCAACCTGATGGGAAGAGTGGAATGGGAATCTCCTCAGGCAGGCTATCATGCCCAGCCACCTGGGTAAAGAGAGGAATTAGGTTAGAGAGCAAGTGGGTACAGAGAGGTGCCTAATCAGCAGGACTCTGCAAACTGCTAGGAATCTAATTTGCCTGAGGAATTCCTAACTTTTCTATATGAGGTCCCTGGTTAGATTCCCAACTCTTCTTAGAGAAGTGATCTGTTGTGTTATCAGGCATCCAGCAGATACTTTATGACAGGGAACACCTAGACAAAGCTTTTCTTGGATTGCTTTTTTTTTTTTTTAAGCTTCCTTTTTCTCTCCTTATTTTACTCACTAAAACCCGGTTCAAAACCTGCAGAGGGCAGCCTACAGGGTAATTGACTGATGAACATCAGCAATTTAAGAAACTCCTTTGGAGCCAAAGAGGGAAGGCTGTTTTTCCTTGCCTTTTTTGTTTTGTTTTTTGTTTTCTTTCCCTTTCTCTTTTTTTAATTAGTTGCTGCTGTCTTGTTGCTTGTTTATTGCGTTTCCCCTTTCTTTGTTACCCCATTTTTTAACCATTTTTTTCCTAACTACACTATTTCTTTTCTTTCCTTCATTTTTCTATCTTCTGTTTTCTGGTTGCTCTTTCACTGCCCCTCTTTTTCTTTGGTCTTCAATTTTTCTTATTTTTATTTCTCTCCCTCTTTTTTTCTGTTTTCTTTCTTTTTTTCTCTTTTCTTTTCCTCTGTTCTCATCACTCTCACCTTTTAATTTGTTCTATATATTTTCCCTATTTTGTTTCTCATTTCACTTTTTCTATTCCACTTTTTAATTCCTATTATTCTGTACTTCTTATTCATGTTAATTATTCATTTTCCTAGGTCTTATATGGTTCCTCTTCTACCTTTTATTATTATTATTATAATTATTCTTTTTTTCTTCTTATCTCTTTCCTTTTCTCTGGCCATAATTGTTTTTCAAAGAAAAATAGACAGCAGCAAGGATATAGAATAAGTGGAATGAAGTGTCAAAGTGAAACATTAACACAACAAAATAAAACCCTAGAGTAGAAAGAGAAGCTAATGAACAGAACAAATCCATCAAGATAAACTGATGCCTAGACACCAACAAAAAATTCAAGCCATACTAATAAACAGGAAGACATGGTCCAGTTCAATGAACAAACTAAAAAACAGGAGGAGATGCAGAATAAGGGACAAGTAATCAGAGATGTCCAAACAAATGTTATGAATCAAATTAATGAAGTGAAGGAAGAGATTATGGCTATTAAGAAGACAGTGGGAGACTATACTGAAGAAATTGTAAACATACGTAAAAAAATAACAGAGATGATGGTGATGAATGGTGCAATGCAAGAAATCAAAATACACTGGAATCATGTAACAGCAGATTTGAATAGGCAGAGGACAGAATGATGTGGAAGACAGTTGGGCTAACATCAGACAGATAGCAGAACAGATAACTAAAAAGATAGAAAAAATCCAACAGGGATTAGGGATTTGAATGACAACACAAAACATACAAACATATGCATTATAGGCATCCCAGAAGGAAAAGAGAAGGGAGAGGGAACAGAAGTTGTGCTGGAGGAAATAATGGCTGAAATTTTCCCAACACTGTTGAGGACCATGGAAGTACATGCCCAGGAAGTGCAGTGCACCACAAACAGTATAAATCCTAACAGTCCTACTCCAAGACATAGACTTGTCAAGTTGTCCAATGCCCAAGAAAAAGAGAGAATACGGAAAGAGAAAAGAGATCCATCACATACAAGGCATGCATGATCAGATTTAGTGCTGATTTCTCATCTGAAACCATGGTGGCAACAAGGCAATATGACATAGTTTTGGTGCTAAAAGAAAAAAAAACTTCCAATTAAGAATTCTCTATCCAGCAAAGCTGGCATTCAAAAATGAGGGAGAGTTCAAAATATTCACAGACAAACAGTAATTAAGAGAGTTTGTCAGTAAAAAACCTGCCATTCAAGAAATACTAAAGGGAATTTTGTGGGTTGAAAGGAAAACACAGGAGACAGAGAGTTGGAAAAGAATGTAAGAACAACTAGAAAGATAAAAAGAGAAATAAAAACAACATATGGTACACATAAACCTAAAGAGAATATGGCTAATGTAAGTAATTCCTTGACAGTAATAACATTGAATGTTAATGGATTATACTTTCCAGTCAAGGGACACAGATTTGCAGAATGGGTAAGGAAATATGACCATCTATATGCTGTTTACAAGAAACCCACCTTAGACCCAGGAATGCAAGGAGGGTGAAAGGGAATGGTTGAAAAAATTTTTACATACAAACAATAACCAGAAAGGGCAGGAATAGCTACACTAATATTGAACAAAATAGACTTTAATGCAAAACTATTGTAAGAGACAAAGAAAGCCACTATATGTTAATAAAAGGGATTATCTATCAAGAAAAAAGAACAATCATAAATATTTAGGCACCTAACCAGGGTGCCTCAAAATACATGAGGCAGATACTGGAAAAGAAAAATGGAGAAATAGAGGCCTCTCCAATTATAGTGGGGGAATTTAATACACCATTATCAGTATTAGACAGAATATCTAGACAGAGGATCAGTAAATAAATGACCTTGAATAACACATTAGAGGATCTGGACTTAATAGGCATATACAGAACATTGCACCCAAATACAGAGGAATATACATTCTTTTTCAGTGAACATGAACTATTCATCAGGGTAGACCACATGTTAGGCCACAGAACAACTCTCAGTGAATTCTGAAAAATTGAAATTATACAAGGTAATTTCTCTGATCACAATGGAATGAAGCTGGAAAAATGTAAGGGGCAGAGAACCAGATTAGGCACAAAGATATGAAGTTAAACAACACCCTCTTATACAAACAGTGGGTCAAGGAGGATATCGCAAAAGAAATAAGTAACTGCCTTGAAAAGAATGAAAAAACAACACAGCATATAAAAATCTATTGTATACAGCAAAAGCTCTACTGAGAGGGAAACTCATAGCCATAAATGCTTATACTAAAAAAGAAGAGCTAAAATCAAAGACCCAACTGCACATCCAGAAGAATTAGAAAAAGAACAACAAACTAACCCTGAAACAAGTAAGAAGGAAATAACAAAGATTAGAGCAGAGCTGAACAAAATTGAAAATAGGAAAGCACTAGAAAAAATAAACAAAACTAAAAGCTGGTTCTTTGAGAAGATTAACAAAATTGACAAACCCTTAGCTAGACTAACAAAGAAAAAAAGAGAGAAGAAGCAAATACATAAAATAAGAAACAAGGAAGGGGATATCACCACTGATGCCACAGAAAAAGAGTATCATAAGAGGATACTTTGAAAAATTGTATGCCAAGAAGATGGATAATTTAGAGGAAATGGACAAATTCCCAGAAGCACACAAGCAACCTGCATTGATGAACTCATCAGACCAATTACAAGTAATGAGATAGAAATAGTCATCAAAAATCTCCCAACTAAGAAGAGCCCAGAATCAGATGGCTTCACAGATGAATTCTATCATACATTTTTGAAAGAACTAACACCAATCCTACTTGAACATTTCCAAAAAAACAGAAGTGGAGGGAACATTGCCTAACTCATTCTATGATGCCAACATCACCCTAATACTAAAGCCAAACAAAGATGCCATGAGAAAGGAAAACTATAGTCCAATCTCTCTAATGAACCTAGATGGTAAAATACTCAACAAAATACTTGCTAATTGTATTCAATAATACATCCAACAAAAAATTATATACCATGACCAAGTGGGTTTCATCCCTGGTATGCAAGGATAGTTCAAAAGAACAAAATCTATCAATGTAATATACCACATACACAGTTCAATAGAAAAAAAAATCAATGAACATCTCTACAGATGCAGAAAAAGCATTCAACAAAATACTCACCTTTTCCTGACAAAAACACTTCAAAATGTAGGAATCAGAGGAAATTTCCTCAACATGATAAAGTATATATACAAAAAATGCACAGCTAACATCATATTCAATTGTGAAATCCTAAAAGTTTTCCCTCTAAGATCTGGAACAAGACAAGGAGGTCCACTTTCACTGTTCTTATTTAACATTGTGTTAGAATGAGCACTTAGACAAGAAAACAGATATAAAAGGCATCCAAATTAGAAAGGAAGAAGTAAAATTTTCACTATTTGCAGATGACATGATCCTATACATAGAAAGCCCTGAGAAATCTAAAACAAAGCTTCTAGAACTTATAAATGAGTGCAGTAAAGTGGCAGGCTCTAAGATTCACCTGTGCTAAAATCAGTGGCATTTCTGTACACACATATTGAGCAAACCAAGGAGAAAATCAAGAGAAAAAGTCCCATTTACAATAGCAATTAAATAATCAAATACTAGAAATAAATTTAGCTAAAGATGTAAATGACTTGTATGCATAAAACTACACTACACTGTTAAAAGAAATCAAAGATCTAAATAAATGGAAGATTATTCCTTGTTCATGGATAAGAAGACTAAACATCATTAAGATGTCTATCCTACCCAAACTGATTTACAGATTTAATGCAATCCCAATAAAAATTACATTTTTTAGTGAATTGGAAAAGCTAACTATGAAATTTATTTGGAAGGGCAAGGGGCTCCAAATTGCCAAAGGTATATTGAAAAAGAAATGAAATTGGAGGAATAGCACTTCTTGACTTTAAAACATACTGAAAAGCCACAGTGGTCAAAACTACATGGTATTGGCACAAGGATAGACACATTGACCAATGGAACCAAATTGAGAGTTCTGATACAGATCCCCAAATATGCAGTCATCTGATATTTGACAAGGCCACCAAGTGCACTCAACTGGGAGAGAATAGCCTCTTCAAAAAATGGTGCTTAGAGAACTGGATGTCCATATCCAAAAGAATGAGAGGAATACCATCTCACACCTTATATGAAAATTAACTTAAGATGGATCAAAGATCTAAATATTAGATCCAAGATCATAAAGATCTTGAAAGTAAATGTAGGGAAGCATCTACAGGATCTTATATTAGGAAATTGTTTCACGAGCACAAGCAATGAAAGAAAAAATAGATAAGCAATTGCACCCCCACCTACCACATGGGAGGTCCCCAGTTTGGTTCCCAATGCCTCCTAGAGAACACAGCAAACTGGAGCGATGGGCAGGTTTGGCAAGCTGATGCAACAAAAGGATGCAATGAGAGACACAAGAATAAAAAATCATAATAAGACACAACAAAGCAGGGAGTGGAGGTTTCTGGTACCTCCTAAAGAAGACAAGCAAGACAGTGAATTGATATGACAGGCAAGCATGGCAAGCCGACGCAATAAGATGATGCAACAGGAGAGACATAAGAAAGAAAAACATAATGAGAGACACAACAAAGCAGGGTATGATGGTGGCTCAAGCAATCAGGCACCTCCCTCCCAAGTCAGAGGACCTGGGTTCAATTCCCAGTGCCTCCTAAAGAAACAAGGAAAAGGAACAGACACAACAAGTGCAAAACAGTGAGGGGCATGGGGAAAAATTAATTAATTTAAAAAAAAGAAATCGAAAGATTTTTTAAAAAGTGAAAAGGCAGCCTACTCAATGGAAAAAAATAATCAGTAACCATGTATCTGATAGGGGCCTAATATCCATCATATATAAAGAAATCCTACACCTCAAAAATAAAAATACAAACAACCCATTTCAAAAATGGGCAAATGATTTGAATAGATACTTCTCCAAAGAAGAAATACAAATGGCTAAAATGCATATGAAAAGATGCTGAACATCACTAGCTATTAAGGAAATGCAAATCAAAACCATAATGAGATATCATCTTATATCCATTAGACTGGCAGCTATTAAAAAACCAGAGGACTACAAGTGTTGGAGAGGATGTGGAGGAATAGGAACACTTTTCCACTTCTGGTGGAAATGCAGAATCGTCCAGCCATTGTGGGGACAGTTTAGTGGTTCCTCAGGAAGCTAACTATAGAACTGCCATATGATTCAGCAATCCCACTGCTGGGTATATACCCAGAAGAATTGAAAGCAGAGACATGAACAGATATATGCACACCAATGTTCATAGTGGCTTTATTCACTATTGCTAAAAGTTGGAAACAACCTAAATGCCCATCAACAGATGGATAGGCAAATTGTGGTATATAATACATATAATGGAATATTATTCAGTTGTAAAAAGGAATTCAGTATTAACACATGGGATAAATGCATGAATCTTGGTAATATTCTAATGATATTATCTCATAATCTGTAAAAAAATGTAAAAATTACATTTAACATAACTTATTTTAATAGTTCCTCAGGAAGCTAACAAATAGTTACTTATGGGCTATATTTAACAGCAATATTGTAATATTCTTGAATCAGTGTCAAAGAAGGTATTGTGTTAATAATAGGGGGTATATGCCAAATGTATGCTATGGACCATAGTTAGTGATAATATTCTGATGATATTATCTCATAATCTGTAACAAATGTTCCACAATGGTGTGATGTATTGGTGAAGGGGTGTTGTATGGGAATTCTACACATGTGCATGATTGTTTTGTAAGTTCACAATGCCTGTAAAAAAACATAGTTTTACAAAAGAGATAATAACATTGATAAGGATTTCTCTTTTAATTTTCACAACTTTTTAAGCTTGCTATATAACCTTAAATATTGTAAAACCAGATTTCATGGCCTGCAAATCCTCCATGAAGCCACAGTACACATTAAGAAACCCAGTAATTGGTCATAGTTTATGAAATGAAATATTGAATGCAATGAATGTAATATACTAATCCGAGTTCAGGGACAATGGTTCATACTGGATATAGAGATAAAATTTGCTGGTGAAAAATGTAATAAATAATGAATATGCCAAATCATGAATGCATAAGATACTAGTATTTCCAATAATAGTACAATAAAGCATCATTTTCTGTTTTAATTTTGCAATATCCCCTGTATTCTGAATTAATATTTGTGTAAACAATGCTATTATGAATACTATTTGAGGGGTCATAGGACTAACACATATGCATATTCATCAGATGAACATTCTGTTGCTATTTGTTATTGCTATTTCCTTTTCTTTTTGTAAGAAGGTGGATGAGTATGCATAAATTAAAGGCCTTACATATGATTTTGGTAATTTGCTATAATATATTGGTGTATAAAAAACAAACAAGTTATTTAATGGCAATTAGATGTTCCACTCAAGCACAACTATTATTTCCAATCAGCGTCTCTATAAACTATTTGTACAGTAATAAAGATGATATAATAAATCAACAAAGAAATGCACTTGTTTTTCAAGTGTACATTATAAGCTGAAGTACACCAAAGCAATGAGCTATCAGTTATAAATGATCACTTTGTCTATAATATTTAAAAATAACTGATAGACTAAATGTGTCATCTCATGACAAGACTATTACAGTACTTAGTTTCCCCTAATTCTGGAGCATGCTTCATTTTTTTAAATCAGCACTGTTTATTGAAGCCTACAAAGATTGAAACTAGGGATAGAATCTATTTTTTTTTACCCTTTTAAGTAGATTGTGTGTTTTTTTTAAAAGGCAATTTACACTAATTATTCCAGGTAGATGTTCTACACTCATCATTCCTTATGTCCTATAATTCCTGAGAGCAAGGCCCATTCAGCCAAAAAGAATGACATTATTTAAAGTCTTTTGTACATAGGTAAATTATTTTCTGCAGTAAAAGCCCAAAAGGCTTTGCAAACATTCTGTTGGCCTTGCAAACCAAGAGTAACTGCTACTTTCCAGGAGTTCCAATTATCTTTCTAGCTCTTTGGGGTTATTTAGTTTGTGAGTTATGCCTGAATACCCTAAGGAAATTAAAATGGGCATTTCTTTATTTGTCTGGTCGGACCCATGCTTTTTATTAATCCTAATAACTCTTCTCTGAGGCAGGTAACAAGCAGCCTCATTGATAATGCTACCCAGATAAGGAAGGAGCCTCTATGTCCTGCCCAGTGACAGACTTCCAGGCAGCTGGCATCTGAGACCAGACCATGCATTGGTCCTGACCACACTAACCACTGAATCTGCTTTGTAATCAGCTTAAATGGGCTTGTTTACTTTCCACTTTTCTGTTATTGAAATAGAAGTGGAAATCTGCTTTCAAAGACCAGCCTATCAGCATCTCCTTCCTTGGCTCGCCTGACCTTCAGGCGGTGCAGCTGCCTGAGTAGAGTTAAAAATGGACTGTCAAGCTGGCTTTAATTTCTGCTGCTCTGCCTCTGAATGTCCTCCCACGGATCTGTTTATCACACCCTCCTTACCCCTTCTGTTGTTGTTTTTCTTGCTAAGAGTTTTTAGCCTAGACAGCTAAAAGCCACCTTTCAGGGTCCTAGTCTACAGATCCAGGCTACAGGGAATCCAAAAGGATCCGAGAACCAATACCAGTCCTTTTCCCAGGCAGCCCCCACATTTTCATCCCCCTGCCAACAACCGGACCCTCTACCCATCTGGGGGGAGGCCCACTCTCAACAGATCATCTCCTACGTATTGGCACACCAGAGCGGGAAAAGCGTGGTTTAGTAACTTCGGAAGAAAAACATATTTGGCTTCTTGCTTTTGGGTTGTATGAGCATGTTGACTTTTTCCACAGTTCCTCTGTGCCTCTACGTGCTCAGGCTCAGGACTACACATCAAGCCTCAAAAGGATTATCCCTAGCAGGATACAGAAATCTAAATTGCTCATTCCCCAAGCTCTTTCTAGACCTCCAGAGCTGAAGTCCCTCCCCCTAATAGGGCTTGCCAGGAATGTCTGCCTCCGGGAATGACAATTGCTCTCGGCAAGCAGGCAAGCAGGCGGGTGGAGGAGGCAGCTGAGATCCCACTATTGCTTTTGTTTAGTTTCTTGGCAAACTATCCCTCATTCAAGCTTCTCGCGCTCCTGGGGCTAGGTCTAATTAGAGTGCCAGGCTCACCCTTCCCGAGGAGAAAACTCATTAGTCACAAATGTAACAGCACGAAGGAGGCGGAAGAGCCCGGGAGTGCAGTGGGTGATTAAGACCCTTCGTTAATCGTTGGAGAGTCTTCGAGGCGCAAAAGGAAAGCGGGATCTCGTCGCGTGCAGAGTATATTGAATCCCTGGAGCCGGAGTTGGGTTGACTTGGTAAGAGGCCAGAACTAAGTGCATAAAGGGTGCTCTTGGAACATCGAAACAGACTTAGGCTGTGCTCAGAATGACGTGGCAAAGCCCCAGGTCATGGTAATAGACAAAGGGCATGACATTTCCTGCTGCCCTAGACAATATCTTAAGGGCACCAGCTGCAGGGCTCTGTGCTGTGTGCGCGCGCGCTGGGGGGCCGGGGTCGTATCCAGGTTAGTGACCAAGAGGAGGTGATCCGTATTTGGCCAATCTTGCACCCGAAATTGTGATGCTGGGGACCCATGGCCCCTAGGAAACAGCAGGTGTCAACCTTACCTACCTCAGGGTCATCCTCAACTCACAGCGGTTCGCCTAAGGCTCCCTCAAAGTGCGGGAGTGGAACTGCAACCCCACCCTGGGAGGGGCGGGGCACCGCAGGTGGGCGGGCCGGGCAGGGTGCGGAGGCTGGCCCCATAAAAGTGCTCACTGAGCGAGAAACGATGCTGCTCAGTGGAGCTAGCACTGGTGGGTGGGGGTGAGCCGGGTGCCGATCGCTTCTTGGATCTGAAAGACGCCGCCCCCTGGAGACGGGACTCCTGAGGGGAGTGCCTACCTCTGTTTACCTCATAGCACTGCCAGCGAACAGACGACCCCAGTTTCTGTTCCCTCTAAGTCCGGGCAGGTGAGCGACGCCGCGGCCTTGGTGGGGGAGGGGAGCGGGGCCCTCCGCTGCTGGGGCGCCGGGGCGAGCTCCGCGCAGCAAGTTGGCTCCAAGTTTTGCTACCATTGAATGCGTTTCAGGTTGTGGCTGTAGTTGCCGTCTCTGCCCCTGGACTTGGTAAACTTGAGTTGCAGAGGTCGTTCCCCCTCTTTGAAAAATGAATGCCTTGGTTAGTTCGCTCTAGCGACGCTGAGCACTTTAGGAGTGCCTGCTTTTGCGTATGTATCCTTCTCCTTTTCCAGCGCCCGGGAAAGGCCGATCCGCCCCGCGAGGGAAACAGAGCTGTTGACCATGGTTGCAACCGGCAGTTTGAGCAGTAAGAACTCGGCCAGCATTTCAGAGCTGCTGGACCGTGGCTTCCACTCGGGGAATCTACTTAGTGGTGAGTTTCCTAGGTCCCCGCCTCTCTCTCCCCTTCAAAGTTCTCAGCCCCTTGGTGATAATTCATCCCCGTCGTCGGTGCCACAAAACTCATTTGAGAAAAACCCTTTCCAAACTTTCTCCATCTTCTGTCCATAATAGCGAGGGAAAAAAGTAGCAAAAACGAAATATCCGAGGTCTGCATTGTTCTCGCCTGCAGCTGATTAGTCTTGGGGGGGATAAAAAGTTATATAGCTTTCCTAACCTATATAGTTGTGACGTTATGGTGAATTTGTACATTTACGCATTTTAACAAAAGTACACATCTGTGTAACCACCACGATCATTCCCCCAAAAAATCCCATGTGCATATTTGCAATCAGGCCCCCACTCACTGATACACTTTTTGTCACTATAGATTAGTTTTGCCTCTAGAATTGCATGTAAGTGAAATGACCCATTATGTAGTCTTTTGTATCTGGCTTCTTTCTTGCAACGAAGGCTTCTGAGATCCATTCATGTTGTTACCTATATCAGCCTGTGTTCCTTTTTACTGCTGAGTAGTATTCTATTTGTGGATATACCCATTATTCCACATTTAATGCTAGAGGGGAACTTCAACACCAGTCATGCTGGACATATTATTATTTCCAATTTTAAACAGCAATTACTAAGTTAACACTGCTCTGCCACTTAGGAGCCGCGAGGCCACAGATAAATTCCTTAAACTATTAGAGCCTTGCTTGAAATGAAGTGGGCCAATCCTCTCAGTCTTTTAGGGTATACCTCTAAAATTCTCTATCTTCAACACAGATAAAATGTGGAGTCTTTATAATTTGGAGTGCATTTGTTCCATTTATTTGTAAAGCAATGATCTAGGTAAATCCATGATGTGGAGGAAGGAAAATGCAGTAGTATTAAGGTGAAGTAGGCTTAGGGAGGGAAGCTAGCAAGGCATTTGCCTGCTAGGTTGACTGTGTGTGTGGTGTGGCATCCTGCCAAGTGGTAGGATTAATTTGGGAGGTAGGTGACCAAATTCAGAACTATCTCTTTTCCTTTGAGCAAATCTAATTTTGTTTTCCTAGGACTATTTTGTTTTGCTTGGCTAAGAAAAACTACCCAGCTAGTTATAAATATCCTTGTGAACCTCAAAGGTCTTCACTCCTCTGAGCAACTTTAATCAAAAAGTTTAAAGCTGAAATTGGGATCTACAGGCTATTCCAGTAAAGGCTTTTGAAGAAAGAAACACATTTGATAGATATTTAATATAGTTAATCAAGCTCATGCTAAACTCACTCAAAAGCAGTAGCAAACGTTTTGTATGTTAAAATAGGTGCACTTATTCTTAGAATTCAACCTGCCCCTTAATACAAGAAAGTTTATAATCATTTTTATAAATGGGCTCTGTAAAACAAAATTAGAAAGCCCCCATAAGCAAGTAAGTAAGCAAGCAAGAAAATGAAAATCACTAAAGCTCTCTCTACTTTGGGATAACTAGAGTTAGGATTTAGATGTAGTTTTTAAAATATCATGTATGTGTGTGTACATACACATATAAATATTTTTTAAATGGTTATAGCCTGTTCAATGAAACAGATAAATCTGCACAATTGGAAATGGAGGACAAAGATACAACTGATGTGTTCCAGCAGTAGACAGGCGTAGTATATTAAAAAGAAGGCCTGCCACTTCATTTCAGAATTCTCTTTCTACAGACCAAGACAACATTCTCAATTAGAAAAACTTCAATTTGGTTCCACTGCATCCTGACTGCTACAGTATAGTTATCTCTACTCTTTCATTTTACCCTTCCCTGTTCCTTTATTGTATAAAAAGTAACTGGTATATACGCACAAGCATACTGCTTTTTTTTTTTAACTAAATGGCCAATGTATTTTGATCGACATCAACTGGAGATGGGATGGGGAAAAATATTCATTCTGTGAAAAACCCTCTTTCTCCATTACTGACATGTTCATTTAGCTCTTATCTTTATATTCCAGTAAGTTATTTTGCTCTCATTGTTTAACAAAAACCAACAACCTAAAAAATCCTTGTATACCTTGTTCAATTAGAGAATTTTAATGTTTTTCATTTATCATTGTAAAACCAAGGACAATTTTGTTACTTTTTTGTATGCTGCTGTTACATATAGGGCACTCTGTCTTTAAGTAGGGATAAATTACTCTAAAAGAAATGAATACTAGATAGTTTTCCCTTCAAGTCAAGCATCTTGTTATTTAAACAAATTTCTTGTTTTAAAAAAAAATGGTTATAGCCTATCCAATCTATTTATCATAACCTTTATTTCATGGATGAACTTTTAATCTCAGAGTCAGCTAGTTAATAGCAAAGTCTGCTCAGCTGACTCCCAAACAAACTTTAAAACAGGTTGATATAATAGACAGAAGTAACCAATATTGCTATCTTGGTATGTTTCAAATTTTTTTTTTTTAATCGTAAACTTCTGCTTCCTACAGATTTTGACTACTGGGATTATGTTGTTCCTGAACCCAACCTCCATGAGGTGATATATGAGGAGACAACCTGCCAGAGTTTGGTTAAAATGCTGGAGAATTGTCTGTCCAAATCAAAGCAAACCAAACTTGGTTGTTCAAAGGTCCTCGTCCCAGAGAAACTGACCCAGAGAATTGCCCAAGACGTCCTGAGGCTTTCCTCCACGGAGCCCTGTGGCCTGCGAGGTTGTGTTATGCATGTGAACTTGGAAATTGAAAATGTATGTAAAAAGCTGGATAGAATTGTGTGTGACTCTAGCGTCGTGCCTACGTTTGAGCTTACACTTGTGTTTAAACAGGAGAACTGCTCTTGGACTAGCTTCAGGGACTTTTTCTTTAACAGAGCTCGCTTCTCATCTGGCCTCAGGAAAACTCTGATCCTCAGCTCAGGATTTCGACTTGTTAAGAAAAAGCTTTACTCATTGATTGGAACAACAGTCATTGAAGAGTGCTAAGAAAGAAAAAATAAAAAGGTTCTTTTTATGATTGGATAATAAAACTATGCAGCTATTCAATTAAAGTCATTTCTAGTTTGCCCTGCCTAGCCTCAGCAAGAAATGTCAAACTTAGTTCATCGTTCCATGTTTCAAATTCCCAGCATCCCTAAGCTAAAGAGTTGCTCTTTGGCTTTTGAAAAATGCCCCAAAAGAGTATATGTTTTATGCATACATCATATTTTTTATGGGATAGAATGGAATAAGGAATGAAAAGAAACAATCCACTTCATTTTTGTATTTAACTCGCAACTTTTTCCAGGTAGGCTTACTAATAGACATATAAACCAAATTTGATTTTTTAATATGGCTTTTTTTCCCTTTAAGTTTTTAGAGAAGTCTTTTGATCACAGCATCTTAGTAAATGATGCTAAGTAATCAAAACTTCCAGAAGCCCATGTCACCAATTTCCTTCCTTTATTCAAATTTGAAGGATTTTCTTACTATAGGGTAGATTTCAGTGGAGGAGCTTAATTAAAAAGCCCTAGGCTAGAGTAAGAAATGTCACACAAACAACAGAACTACTTCATTGTTTCTTAGCATCCTTCCCACAGTCCTGTTTCAAAGAGAAGGCAAAAGCTTGAACTGCAATTTTAATAACCACAGTATTGTTTTAAATGACTTTATGGTAAACTATAAGCTCAGTTTTTCTAGTACTCCAAGTATTGAATGTTGTCTTTAAACTAGAGAAATAGAAAATGATGAACTGATTTTTTGCGTATAATTGATGACTCTTCCATTGAGTGAATAGTGATTGCAAATGGAGAAGGGGAAAGAGTTCTCAGATCCAGTTCCTTTCTGATCACTTGACTTTAATTTCACTTCTTATCAATATTATGTGTTCTTAATATAGAATGAACCACCTCACTGTGTCAGTGTTATCTCACCTCTGGCCCTTTGTGGAAATTGAGATATCTTTCTTTGTCACACATCTTCAAAAGAGATAGCCGCACATGACTACTTTTAATAATGAAGATGGGCATATTTACGAAATCTGCTTTGGCTGAGAAGATCTGGTTTATAGTTCAGAATAGAGAGTGAGCAAGAGTAGATACCTGTCCCTTGCCATTGGTGAAGGATAAGGGCTTAATTCAGGTCTTCTACCCAAGCAATTAAGTACCACTTTACATACCTGAGGCCAGGACTTTGGGGACTGATGCAGTCATCCTGGAGTTACTCAAAAGTGGGAGTGAACCTGATCCCATAAGTGACCTAAATGTTAGCCATGAAAATTAACAAGTGTTATAATAAACTGGACTCTTCAAATACTTGAAAAGATACCACAAAGCAGACCTTTAGAGAGATTGGACCAGGATAAATCAACTTTGTTCCACATGTCTATTATTGTTTACGACTTTAAAGGTCACTGTTTCTACAGCTATTTTAGAGTCATCACCACCGTGGTGGAGGTTTCTTTGGCATGGATGCAGAGCTGCTGTCCTTTTTCCACTAACAGTTGTCTTTGACTTTCTTGCCTTTTATGCTTAGGCAATGGTGATGGCTTATGGAGGCTCATAAATTAATAATCCTATTAAAGGAAATTAAAGTTTATCTATTTTTTTATAATAAAGCATCATATTTTTAATTCTCTTGGCTTCTTTGTCTTTTCTGAGTTTCTGCAGTAACCAAAATGGTTGCTGAAAGATGTATTTGACAATATTTTGGGGAACATAACAAAACAGTTTTACCTCTTTTTGACAAAGTCAATTTGTATATTTAATTATAATATTCTCACTATTGGATGTGCTTATGTATCAGTAAAATGTTTTCTCATAATTTTTCAACTACAGTAATACTTTTGTAGGAAGACATCAATAATTTCAGCTCCTTTGAAAACTGCCTTTTTAAAAACAACACAAAAATCATTGTGTAAAGACATCTTCTGTAGTTTAACCAATGACCAAACACAGATATATCAAACTGTAAGGTCAGTGGATATTCTCACTTTTATCAATGTATTCTATTGAATAAATTGTATACTAATTCCACTAAATGTATTCATCAGTTTGAATTTTTAGCTTTTTTAACCTATCTTCTCTCTCCAAATTCACTGTCATTAGCTCAGATTTCTCACACTAGATAACACCCATTTGATAAGACTTGCTATATGCTAGACATTGCTTTAAGCACTTTATGTAATTATCATTTACTTCTCACAAAAACCCTATGAAACGGGTACTAATATCACCTCCACTCTATAGATAACTAACTGGACACAGAGAGATTAAATATCTGGCCCACAATCACAGCGTTAGGTGGCAGAGCCAGGACATACAAGCAAGCTAACTCCAGAGAGCTGCCCTCTTAGCTTGAACCACCATGCCAGGCTGCTTTCAAATGTGCAAAGCAGCACAGAGACATATTTTACCAACTTTACTAAAGAACTCTGTAAAAGAAAGGTGTCAGAAACATTTGGACTTCAACTTGAAAAAATAATTCTTAATTTCGTTTATTTTAAGGTAGGAAAAAATGAGGAGACTATTGGCAATATTCACCATTCATTGAAGCAGGGGGCTGTGCTTGGATTTGCAAAATAATCACCCAGCTAGTCAAAGGTTATGCATTTTGATTCCAAAATCTTCACTCCTATCTTATGCAATACTCATTGACTACTTCTTCATGTATATTCTGTATTCACTTTGGAAAAAAGGTTTAATCAGTGCTTTATAGTTCAGTGGGAATTAACTGTTATCTAGGAGTTGGGGTGACTTCTTGAGAGGACAGGAGCTCCCTCTTATTAATAGAAAGATAGTATTTGGACTTTCTGCATCAGCCACATAGAAAGGGGAGAGATTTTAGAGGCTCTCATGGGAAAAATTAATGGCCAGGTATAGAAGTGGCTTCCCTCTGCAGTCCATGTAGTGCTCAGTCATATGGCCCCATTGGACTGCAAGACAAGCCGGCAAATGTGGTAGAACAGTGTGCACAAAAGGAAAAGGAAATGGGCTTGGTGAACTGCAAGCACAGATTTTGCTACACAGAGCCAAGTTAGCCAAGGAGCCACAACAGAGTGCCCAGACACAGACATGGAAAATTGATTTACAGCAGAGCTGGCACTTTAGATCAATGGGTTTTCAATAATTGGTACTATGACAATTATTTATCTACATGAAAAAGTGAAATTGAATGCATACTTCACAGCAAGCGTAAAATTCAATTCTACTTAGAACAAAAAGTAAAACGCAAAAGAGAAACATTTAGGAGACAACAGAATTTTTTATGGTTTTGATGTGAGGAAGGATTTCTTAAGATTCAAAGAAATAATTAAAACTTCAGTTTCTCAAATAGCACTATAAAGAGAATGAAAGACAGATCCTCAGCTGGAAGAAAGTATCTTCTATACATATAACTGTAAAAGGTTTGGTAAACAGAATGTCAAGAATCATTTTGAGCAATAAGAAAAACACAAAGAACCCAAAGGAAAAAGCATGATCAAAAGTTTAAATAAGGGAGCAAATGTGACTCAAGCAATTGACTACCCATCTCCCACATGGGAGATCCCAGGTTCAGTTCCTGATGCCTCCTGAAAACAAAAACAAACAAAACAAACGTGAAAACCAACTCAGGAAAGCTGATATGGCTCAGCGGATGAGCACTCACTTCCCACATATGAGGTCCTGGGTTTAATCCCCAGACCCCTGTAACTCAAAAAAAAAAAAACTAAATTGGCATTTTACAGAAAAGAAAGCCCCATTCGGTCAATGAACATATAAAAAGATGTTCTATGTAACTATAATCAGGGAAATGCAAATTAAAAGCAAAATGAGACGCCAATATGTACACATCCATATTGGCAAAAAATAAATAAATAAATAAAGTTTTATAATTCCAAATGTTGGTGAAGATATGAAGGAAAAAATATTCACTTCCACATGCTGATATGTGTATCCATGTGGACTCTGGTATTATTTTGGGAAGTCGAAGATAAGCATATTTTATGGACCAGCAATTCGTTCTTAGTTGTAAAAACTAGACCAATGTTCTTCACACTTTTTTTATTGCACACTTAAAAGAATTTTGTAAAAGTATACCCCCTACCACATATTTAATTTGCCATCCAGATTTTTCTCCCCATTTGAAAAGTTGCAAATGATATAAGCTCCAGCCTGTGGTAAAAGCAGACCTTTTAAAATAAAACTATTACATCATGTTGTTAAATATTTCCAGTAGAATGCAAATAGCATAGTAATTTGATAATTACTACATCTATTTAGAAAACACTTAAACAAGGTCTTCAACAAAATGAAATTGTTCAGTGTTACTTTTTCTCCTTGTCCTGTGCCTCTTTAATGTGTTTTATATTTGATTCTTCTCAACTCTAAAAACAGGATTATAAATTGAAATTACAATTAAAAAATTCCCTATGACTATAAAGCTTTTTTATTTTTGGTATTTTTTTTTCTTTTTTAGAGAAATTGTAGGTTTACAGGAAAATCATGCATAAAATGCAGAATTCCCTTATACCATCCCACCTACAACAACTTGCATTGGTGTGGAACATTTGTTATAATGGATGATGCACATTTTTGTAACTGTACTATTAATTAAAGACCATAGTCTAATTTAGGGTCCACTGTTTGTTTAGTGTAGTTCCATGATTTTTGTTTTTAATTTTTATTCTATCATATATACAATCTAACATCTCATTTTAATCGTACTCAGATATATATTTCAATGCTGTTAATTGCATTCACAATTTTGTGTTACCATTACCTTTTTCCTATAAGGCGTTAAAAGTTAATTTTTTTATTGGATTAATTTTACAACTATCAATAATGCCTAAAGATCAAAATAACATTAAATGTTTTCAAATTTTGTAAGTACTATTAAATATGAAAAAGGATAAGCTATCTTTTAATTAAATGACTATTTTATTAGGTAATTAATCTATGGATAAACATTGTTTTTTTGGTTTGACATCACTTCTTTTATTTCTATAGATGTAAGCTCTGAAAAAGTATTTACATAAATTAAATGGAAACAGGAAGTTTGGCTATTACAGGAACGCCTTGTCTTTGAACTACTTTTAAGATATATGCCAAAATCTCATAAAAATCTATCACAAGAAATTAAATCTTCAGATAATTCAGTTAGGTTTTCTTTCAATATTGTTGAAGTCAAAGGGCTTAAAACTACCTCACTTGCAAAAGGATTTGTTACTCAGGAATTTAGAGTAATTTGCTTTCCCAACAGTATCCTGGAGCATTATTTCAAATTGTCCATTTGGTGCCCCAGAGGTTTTTACATTCCAGGACAAAGTGTTATAATAACATTTGGCCAACAGTGAATAGTATGTCTTTCTTAAAGTGTGGGAAGAGGATTGATACAGAGGAATGAGAAATCAGGATCTGAATCTCTGATAAGTTATCGGGGAGATCAGTTTTAGGAAAGAGTATATACAGAAACTGAGGATTTGGACACTGGTTCCCTTAAAATTAATTATAGCCCATGTACCTCAGGGAAAGTCCTTCTGTGCTAGACTCTCCCACAGATGTACCGTATGTACCAGACATTTATAAGAGTTCAGCATCACACTGTTTAGAAGAGCAGTATGGAATCAATATAAACGCCCATCAGCTGTAGAATGGATAAATGAATTGTAGTTTGGTCATAAAGGAGTGCTGTACAGCAGTGAAAAATGAATGGAATTCAAATTGCAAATGACCTGGATGAGTCTTTGGGACATAATATTGAGTACAAAAAGAAATCCCAAGTGAATATATAGGATATTTTTCCATTTATTTAATGATCACAAATATGGTCAAATAAATTGTTTTGGCATACAACTATATGTGGTTAATCTATTAAAAAATCCATGGATTTATAAGCAAGTTTTAGCATAGTGGTTATTCTGAGAGGGTAAGAAAGTCGATGGGAATGATGAAGGGTTCACAGAAAACATCCAAGTTAATAATAGTGCTCATTTTTTAAGTGGTAGGCAACTATATGTTTGTTGAATACTGATGCTTTATACTTTACACATATTTTTATAAATCTTTCTTATACTTAATATTTAATAAAATATTCATATATGACAATCTTGTGAGTGTAATTAACAGCACTTAAGTGTATATATGTTAATGTTAAAAGGAGAAATTTTAGGTCATATATATGTTACTAGAATAAAAATTAAAGAATAAAATATAGTTCTATACAACACAGTGAACCTTAGTGTAAATGATGGACTATAGTTAATAGTACAATTATAAAAACGTTCTTTCATGAATAATCAGAAATGTACCATAGTAATGCAAGATGTTAATAATAACATGGTATATGGGGAAAATACACCATAATATAAACTATGGACAATAGTTAATAGTACAATTTTAATATTCTTCCATCAATTGTAACAAAGGTACCATGCTAATGTAAAGTATCAACAATAAGGAGCTATATGGGAATTCTGTATATTTTACACAATTTTTTCTGTAAACCTACTTCTTAATTTAAAATTTTTCAAAAAAAGGGCTATGGACATTTTAAAAACTTAAATGAACTTCAAACTATATCTCTACTTTAGAAATTTCGATACTTACAATGAGTGTATCTTCATTAGACTGGCTCTAAAAGACAGGAAGAGCTGATAACTTCTTTGAGAGAGTAATTTTTCTTAGTATAAATATTTTGAGCAAACTACAACAATTGTAATAGCCAGCTTTCAATCATTCTCATCATGGAGGGAGCCACTGAATAACTAAATGAGGCATAAAATGTAAAAATCATTACCTTTGGGGAGCACAGTGGTTGAGTGCCTACTTCATATGTATGAGGCCCTGGGTTTAATCCCTGGCACCTCCAAAAAAAAAATCATACCATTTAACTATGGAGTATGTATTGTTAATCTTGCAATAGATTTACCTTTGCAGGAGAAAATATAAAGTGATTTTTATTTCCTGAGCCTACAATATCTGAGAAATTAAAGCAGATCGTGCTGAAGAATGCAGACTAGTTGAAACAAGCTGCCAAGGAACTTGACCTTCTGGATGACTAAAGTTTCATCTTATTTCCAGAGCTGATCATTTTGTCCAGTTAATTCTCAATAAATATTAATAATTTGCAAGCATAAAAAATATTTATTCAATTTACCCAAAACATGCTGAAGAAAAAGTAGAGGCAAACAGTTTGATTCATAAAAATCAAATTATAACTCAAATGTGACTTTGTTGAGAAAGAAAAAGGAAAGAATTATAAACTTATATAAAGGCGAAACTGTAGACTAAAGCCAATTGGAGGGAAAATAGAAGAACATTTTGCCAAGTCCTATCAGTAATAGGATAAAGATATTGAATCAACTGTGACTGTGTTTCAGAAAGTTCTCTGGGCAGCTACCTCACAATTCAGATGAAAGTTGCTGTACAGATTTATGGTGTGGAGTAGAAAGGAAGTACTAGAAGCAGTACAGAGAAGTTTTAACATGAAATGAAGTGCGTCTGGTGTCAAGAGCTCTAAAGGGTCTGAGATTTACTCAACTTTCAAGCTTACATATCAGCCTCCCACAGTTTCATGGATACTTGTAGAAAACACGAGACTCCTGGGTCAGAGACAAAGGATTTTATAACTCCTGGCACAACAAACGGCATGAGCATCCGCATATTTGTGTCAGTTCCCCCTTTCTCCCAAGTCCCACAGGGGCAATGGTGAAAGGCCCAGATGAATGTCTATGGGCTGTGTTACAGGAAAGGGACCCTTGGTTTAAGGAACCCAAATCTTTTAAAATGGAATGTTGACAAGCCTGCCTTTTGCTCCAGAGGGAGACACTATCTTTCAAGGCTGTTCACTATACTAACATCCTTAAAATTATAGTCCAGATCAAAGAGCATCACTTTCTACTTGTAAGACATGCAGAGACACTAAAGACCCAGGGAGAGTTATGTCCGAATAACCAGGGTTAGAAAATAGGCCTGTCATTAGTTGTTAAGAAGCAAGCACAAGGGAAGCGGACTTGGCCCAGTGGTTAGGGTGTCCGTCTATCACATGGGAGGTCCGCGGTTCAAACCCTGGGCCTCCTTAACCCGTGTGGAGCTGGTCCATGCACAGTGCTGATGCGTGCAAGGAGTGCCCTGCCACACAGGGGTGTCCCCCGCGTAGGGAAGCCCCATGTACAAGGAATGTGCCCATAAGGAGAGCTGCCCAGCTCCAAAGAAAGTGCAGCCTGCCTAAGAATGGCGCCACCCACACGGAGAGATGACATAACAAGATGATGCAGCAAAAAGAAACACAGATTCCTGTGCTGCTGACAACAGAAGCAGACAAAGAAGACACAGCAAATGGACACAGAGAACAGACAACCAGGGTGGGGGTAAGGGGGAGGGGGAGAGAAATAAATAAATAAATAAGTCTTTAAAAAAAAACAAAGCAAGCACAATAAACAAATGACTTTATCTAGCTTTTCAACATATCTTAATGTCTAAGTACAGATATTATTTAAATCACATTTTGTCCTGCTTCTTTTTTTGTCTTTTCATCATAATGTTAACAACCATTTCATCAGCAAATTACTTTTAAAAATGTTGAAAAAGAAAAAAATTTAAAAAACAATAATTTTGAATGTCTTTAGCGGAGCAAATTCTCTCACAGACTTCCCTGAAAAGCCCATATCCTTTGTACCTGAACCTTATTAGGACAGCAGTTAATCATCTTTAAAATAATAGTAAAAAGTAGGTGTTGGGTCACTGGTAGGCTGATTATAAGGATCTTATAAAGATCTTACATTCTAATGAAGGACATTTGGGATTCGCTCACTTGACACCTCTTTTAATTCCATCCTGCCATGGCTTCCTATACTGAAGAATCTGCACTTTTCATTTTGACAATATGATTCATTCATTACTGAGGAAGGTAGATTACAAAAGACTTGTTTATTGACATGGATTATGTTTCTGGATTCTGCACCTTGCTGATTATGGCAGAAATAGCAGTTACACTGAAGGTCCCTGGTCTGTGGTTTTGGGACCACTCCGGAAACTCAATTTGGAGTAGGATTTCTCAATGGAGGCACTTACTGGCACTTGGATAGTAAAATTCTTCATCGCTTGGGATTGTGCAATGCATCCGCGAGGTATTTACTACCCCTGACTCCTGGTCACTAAAGACCAGTAGCATACCTATTTATTGTTAAAACCAAAATATGTCCTCTAACATTTCCAGATCCCTGTTGGAGGTGGTCTTGCCCCATGTAAGGAAACCGTGGCCTAGAGGTTTCTACAACCCTTCCAGTGATGCTATCAACCGCCTACATCTCTTAACAATCCCCTATGTGATTGAACTAGAATGATTTCTGTTCTTGCAAATTAGAAAGTTGATCAAAATAATGTTTTAAAATAATGATAACCTCTAACATATTCTCCCACATTACATCTAATTTCTCTTATCATTATTAGCAATATCCATATACTTTTAAGATATAAAGTAATTTATATCTTGAGAAGTTTATAATCTAGTAAAGGAGGAAATGTATATAAAATCCTAAATAGCTAGATAAGGTCAAGCAAATGAAGATGATAAATGATAAAAAGAGTTTAGAAAAGGAAATATGCCTAACAGAGATTGCATTCTTCTAGGAATAGAGACTGTGGTAACTATAAAGGTAAAGATCCTAGACAAGGATGGGCTCACTGAAGGAGGGGAGACTATGTTGGGCTTTGAACCATATATGGGACTTACATAAACAGAAAGCAGAGGAAAGACAAGAGGGAAAATATGACAACAAATGTGGAAAGAGATCATATTTGTCTTGCATAGGTTCTAAATAGAGTAATATGGTTTGACTGAAGCAGAGATTTATTTAGGGAGTAAGTTTTCATCTTTTTCCCTGTGCCAACATTAATGGCAGGTGCTAGAGTCACAACACATGCCAAAGGCACTTCTAAGGTTACAGGCACTTCATGGTTGTTTTGGTTCTGTTTTTTTTTTTTTTAATTATAGTAGTGACATATATATGACATAAAAGCAACCATTTTAACCACTTTTAATTGTGCAATTCGATGACATTAATTACATATTCAATGTTGTGCTACGATCACCACCATCTTACTCTTTCATTTTAATTCCATCCTCCTATCTTTCACCAGTGAAATATATTAGAAGCAAATAATTAAGAGTGATAATCTTCTGCAATAGCTCACAAAGTACTGATTCGGTGGTTATGGAAAAAAAAAACACTCTAGGCTAGTTGGATGGGAGATTCTCAGGCAACAGGAAAGGAATGTGTTTACCACTCTCCTTAAAAAAACACTATCACTCTTTGGTATTATAGTTCTGCCATGAAGTGACTAGAGAACCTGAAAACCCTCCCAGAAAAAAACACCTTGAAATGCTAGATATGATTAAAAAATTATGTTTAACACAATGTTTTATGTGATCTTTTTGTCTTTAAAAGATAATAAAAATTTAAATTAAATTTTTAAAAAATTACGAAGGTTCAAAAAGCAAGGAAAAACACGTTGAATAGAAAACTGAAAAAAATAAGAGGACAGCATAAATAATTATAAATATAGCACTAATCAAAACCAAAGAAACTTTTAAAAGACAGCTGTGGGAGGAGGGGCACCCGGCTTGCCTCAGTGGCAAACAGTGCGGCAAGAGGTGACACCGCCTCTGCCCACTGGGCCTAGACAAGGTGACCACGCCTGACTAGGCCTTCGCTGCTAACGGCTAGCCGGCACCGCCCTCCCCCTTCCTATCTCCTGCCTAGCCCAGCTCTCACTTCCCCTCCCCCCTCCCTTAAACCTAATCTCTTAGTACGCTGTTTGCCCAGCAACAGCTTACAACCACCTATCAGCTTAGTAACAGTGTCAGCCTATCAAGAGTTAGCACATACTCTACTGGCCAATCACTAGCCCAATGCCAGAACATTGCCTTATATGGAAACAGCATTTGCCCTAGCCAATCAGAACCCGCCACACCACTCCCCAAACCTATAAATCTGCATCCCCTTCCGCAATGGACCAGACTTGTGCCATCAGCCTGTCTCCGCGACTCCTTCCTGGGTCGTGCGCCCTCCACGCCTTCAGAGCCCCCGAGGGAGGCCTCAGCGGCCATACGAGGCTTTCTTCCCCACGCCGGGGACCCCGCTCGTCCCACAATGGGACCCCACTCGTCCCGCAACAGGGACCCCGCTCGTCCCTTAACAGGGACCCCGTTTCGTCCCTCAGACAGCAATTATCAGACTTTTTAAAAATCCACCTCTATATGGTTTAACATACATTTTTGAAAATGTCAAAACTCAGAAATGTTGAAATAAAAGTATGATAAAACATATACCAGACAAAATTAACAAAATATCTAGAGGAGCTGTATTAATATCAAAAAGAAAGGATTCTTGGGACATTAACATTATGATAATGTGATTCACAACATAATAATTAAAGAATTTTCTAGGAAGATAAAACAATTCAGAACTTGAGTGTTGTAATAGCTGTTAGACTTTTCACAGATATTCTGATTCTTCCTCTGGTAACAAGATATGACTGAATTTCCCCACCTCCTTTTGAATTAGGTATGGCCAAAGAAACGTGAGCAAAAGTAGTGAGATGGAATGTCTGTTAGGCTGAGTTGCTGAGTAATGAAAATGAGTCCAGTTCTTTCTCTGCTGACCCAAATTAGAGATGTAGTGTAAGTAAGAAATAAAGCTTGTATTGACCAAGCAAGATATGGGACATTTTCGATAACTACAGCATAAGCTGGTCTATTCTCATGAATACATATGTCCCAATAACATAGACTCGGAATTAGAAAGTATATTGAACAACTTACAATCATAGTGGGTGATAATAATATATTTCTCTCAATAATTGATAAATCATTCAAAAAGAGAATTACTCTTGGCAAAAGATTTGAATTATATCATAACCTATTGTACCTAATGATCATATATAAAACTCTAAATCCCATATTGATAAATACATATTATTTTAATGTATATAAGAAACACTTTCAAAAATTTACTACATTTTATAACACAAAGCAAATATTAAATAAACAAAGACTGGTCTATGAAGTAAATATTAGAAACATGAAAACCACCACAAAACCCTCATATGTTTGGGAATTTAAATACACTTACTTCTAAATAATTAATGGATCAAAAATAATAATAAACTTAGAATTGAATGATAATGAAACTGTTACATAGCAAAATTTGAAGGATGCAGTTAAGACAATACATAAAAATAAATATATAGCCTTAATCTTTATATGTGAAAAGGAAAAAAAAAAGAAAATTAATGAGCTATGCTTCCAATTAAAGATATTAGAAAAGGAAATAGAGGAATCACAAAACCCAGAAGGGTTTTTATAAAGATATAACCAGAAATTAATAAATTAGAAAGCACATAAACAGTAGAGAGGATCACAAAAACTTAAACCTGATATTTTAAGACTATTAATAATATTGACAAACTCTGGGAAAAACACAAACAAGGAAAAAAGAAAATGCAAATAATCTCAAGAAATAAAATAGGGATATAAATATGGATACAATAGGTAAAACAAGAAAAGAGGTACATATATCAACAGGACTATATTGCAATATTGTGCTGATTTCTTTTTAAAAAAGAAAATGTTTACTGTAGTATAATACATATTGTTTATAGAGCCATACACATGTAGAATGATTGTATAAACATAGATGATCCTATGAATATCAAGGAATGTGATCTTAAAGAGCTGTCCAGAGACATTCAACTATATATTTTTTTACAGTGGTATATCTTTTAATAGTTTTCAGAATATAAGCTGCATAACTTTTTAAGAATAAAAAATAGTAATGATATAACTTCAGGTACATGCTTTAGGATGCTGTATTTTTAATGAATTCTTTCATGAGTTATTGATCTAAAGCCAGAGATATACAAAACAAATGTGACAAAATGTTAAAATCTGGTACAAAGAAATTTATTTTCTAATTTTCTATACTGTATTAGTCAGCCAAAGGAGTACTGATACAAAAGACCCAAAATTGGTTGATTTTTATAAAGGGTATTTATCTGGGGTATGAGCTTACAGATACCAGGCCATAAAGCATAAGTTACTTCCCTCACCAAAGTCTATTTTCACATGTTAGAGCAAGATGGCTGACAACATCTGCAATAGTTCAGGCTTCCTGTGTTCCTCTCTTCCAGGGTCTTGCTTCTCTCTGGGTTCAGGGTTCCTCTCTTCCCAGGGCTTGCTTCTTCCTGGGCTCAGGGTTCCTCTCTTCCTGGGGCTTGCTCCGTGAGCTTACTTCCCAGGGCTCCAGCTTGAGGCTTTAGCATCAAACTCCAACATCAAAACTCCAATATCAAGTGAACTTTCTACATATGCCTCTTCTGTCAATTTTACTGATTGGTGCTGGGGTTGGTGTATACCCAGGAGACTTGAATCTCTGGACTGGCCATGTGCCAGCTGGGCCCTGAGCCTCAGCAGGGTTGCAGCTTTTACTCTATGGTTTGTTGGACTTGCACAGATCGGCTAACAGGGAGATAAAGATGGTCAACCACCACACCTGGGAACCGAGAATGCCTACTGCTCCAAACAGGAAAATTGCATCCATCAAACATGTGAGATCTAAGCCCCTCTCGATAGAGAAGTGGAGTGGACATCACCAACCCAGGGTCCACAGGATGGAGGAATAAAATATGGATTACAGTAAATTTACTGGTATTCTACTATAAAACTATTGTGACTAATAATGGAAGAAACTGAAGCATTGATATGGAGAAAGAGGCCACAGTATCTGCTGAGGGCTGGGAGAGCGTAAAAGAGATGAGATGTGGGGGCATTTTAGGGATTTGGAGTTTTTCTAAATAATAATGCAGGAACAGATGCTGGGCATTATATATCTTGCCATAACCCACTGAATGTACAGGGGGGAATGTAAACTACAATATAAACTATAATCCATGCAGTGCAGCAGTGCTCCAAAATGTATTCACCAAATGCAATGAATGTGCCACAATGATGAAAGAGGTTGTTGATGTGGGAGGAGTGGTGAAGTGGGGTGTGGGGTGTATGGGAACCTCTTATATTTTTTAATGTAACATTTTTTGTGATCCTTGTACCTTATAAAAAAGACAATTTAATTTAAAAAAATTAACCAAGAAAAAAAACAAAACAAAAAACTCCAACATCAAAAACCTCAACTCTGTCCTTTACCATGCCTTTCATCTGTGAGAACCTACCCACTAAGGGGTGGGGACTCAACACCCTAGTGACATGGACCAATCACAACGTAATCATGCCCAGGTACAGACCAGATTACAGACATAATCCAATATCTATTTTTGGAATTCATAACCATATCAAGCTGCTACATATATCATTCTGTACGCTCGAGTATTTTTTAAGGGACTGATATTCAGTGAGAGGTATTACTGAATAAAGAATGTTTCTCCTAGAAGGAATGTGGCAGCAGAAAAAGTTTTGAAATCACTGAGTACCTTGAAAAAAGAGACTTGTGAAGCAGGCTAGATAGGGAATCAATAGACAGATCTGGAACCTGGCAGACAAACCACCACCTTTAACACATGTCCGCCAGTACTCCCAAGATGGCTGCTAGAAGACCCTCAAGAGAAATCCCATTTGGAATGAGATTTCCTCCAGAAGTCAGGGGAAGCCACAGATATTCCCCAAGGACTTATTTTTGGGCCCTCCTGAGGGATTGATGGGTGGGGTAATCAATCAAAAGAGCAAATAGCTGGGACTCCTCCCCTGCCATTAGCAAAGGGGCGGAATATTTCGTGGCTTAAAAAGCAAGCAAGAAGCCGAATCAGCCTTCCTGCCTTCACCCTTTTCCTGCCCTATTCTGGCCTTCTTCACCCCCACCTCGATCAATATGCAAGTAAACCTGGGGATTTATAATCTATAATGAGGAATTGAATTCTGTAAATCAGCCCCCTTTATAACTTTTCAGTCCTTTCCCCTCCAACTGGGACCCATGATGTATTATTTTCTCCCATTTCCCTTTCCTCCCTACCTTAATAAATTACTGGCCTAATCAATGCGGCTCACTCTTAAAATTCGTTTCTTGCAGCTTAGTCAAGAACCTAGACAAAATCTGGTAAAACTTGGATTTTAAATTTTCTTGGTGTCAAATAACTATTTATTAAATTGATTAGTGAGCGGGCAATTGACAAAGACTGTGAAGAGCTTCTGGGTGCCACCCTAAGAAAAATACAGTTTATCTCTATATAATTGAGCTATTTCATCTTTGAAAGCAATGAGGTGCTATTACACCATAGAAATCTGGGAAAATCAATCTAAAATATGATATAAAATAATATAGGTGATATAAAGAGGTAATGTGGTCAGTGAAGAACCAATTGAAATAGGCTAGGGGAGAAGGAAGATTCTAAACCAGAGAAGAAAGAATGTGAATTAAAACTAATAATAATGATAATAATTAGTTCAAGTGCCATTTTAAGGAAAAATGAATTGCTTTGGTGACTGGGCATTAGAGAGAGAAAAAGAAGTGAATCTGTAAACTTCTGGTATTCAGATTCTTTTTGCTGCTACTTGCTTCTTTGATGGAGATGGTGATGGTGATATTGTTTCCTATAATGAGAGAATTTATAGAAGCTTGAATAAGATTAATAGCCATAGATCTTACATCTGATATCACTTCTGTTTTAATCATTGTTTTAGGTGAGGATACTTGGAAACAGACTCTGGTATGAAGATTTGCAAGCAAGAAGTTTATTGGAGATTGCCCTGTATATAGTAAAAAAAAAAAAAGAACTTGATAGGATCCCTCACCGAGTTCCAGAGTTGGAAAGTTGAGATGCCCTCCAAAGTTCTTCCCCTGTGGCAAGAGGGTTTGACCTTTATCCCTTTTCCCCACTGACAAGGCATTAAAAATAGTTTGGGAGTGGATACGGCTTAAGTGGTTGAGCCTCCGGCTTCCACATGCAGGGTCCTGGGTTCAGTTCCGATGCTCTAGTGCCTTCTGAAAAAGCAAACAGAAAACAAAACAAAAAAGAACAAAAACACAGACAAAACAAGCAAACAAAAAACAACTCAGGGAAGCTGATATTGCTCAGTGGTTGAGCACCATCTTCCCACATATTATATCCCAGGGTCAATTCCTGGGCCCCCGACCCTTTAAAAATAAAAAAGATTGTCCTGGATAGGAGTGTGGCAACTTGCACCAAGTAACTTCTTCAGCTAAAGGCATTTCCTGAAGTGTTCACTTAACTGTGATGAGTTGACTGCCAACTTTTCCAACAGCTTGGTTAATGCTGGCCTCACATGTGAAGAGGGGACCATGGAGGCATCTTCTAGCATCCAGTACAATCCATCCCCTTTGCCACTCAGATCTGGATGTGTCATATAAGTACTGGATGCAACTCCTCCAGGATTCTGGTTGGTCTCTTTCTCTGGGAAATTTACGAAAGGAAGATTAGTAGGACAGACTACAGCCTGCCACTATGTCATTCAAATTCACCATTTCCTCCAATCCTATCCATTGTAGACTTTCCGCATCCTCTGTTATCACCTCTACGGTCTAGGTGACTCAGCAGTTATGGTGGCCCAGACCCTCCTTTCAGGGGCCTAAACCCCTCATCACCATGACTTTATTAGGCCATGATTGTTGCACTTGTGCATGTATTCTAAAGATTGGTTAGAAGATTACCAGAGTCCCAAGTGGACCACCTGAATATCTAACATATTCCTGTCCCCACTGTTTATCAGCAGTCCTACATTCTCCTAATGATCAGAGTCAATTGCCTTTACCTAAAGATCCCTTGGCACAAGTGTGCAAGTAGTAACTTATAGTTTGTAGTTTAATGAAACTCTACCTCTGACCATGATCTCTAAATTCTCAGAGCCTAGAGTTCTGGGACACTAAACACAATTCCCCAGGTTTGTCACTAAAAGTGAAATGGTAAGCAAGGCCACTTCTTATTTACCCATGGTTTCAGGAACCATGCATTCTACCTCCTCAGAACACAGCACCAAATAATGGTCATTTAGTTAATGTGTATATACTATGCCTTGAATGATGGCACCCCATTCCAACCTAGTGCCTTGGCTATGCCTTCAAAGACCATATTTCTATCAACCTGGCAGTTTCTGGGTGGTGCAGAATGTGAAAGAACCAGTGGACCCCATGGTTGAGTGCCCACTGCTCTCTTCCATTACTGCTAAATTATTTCTTGGTCCAAGACAATGTTTACCAGGATCCTGTGTCAGTGAATCAAACACTTGGTAAGCTCTAGGATAGTGGTCCTGGATAAGGTTTGCAGGCAGGAAAGGAAAACCCATACATGGGGTATATGTCAAATCCATTTAAGATGAATTGCTGTCCCTTTGAGTGTGGAAACTGTATAGGGTAGCCAACTAGATAACAAGTGACCAGTAAGTATTCTTAAGAGATGATGCTGCCACCAATGTCTGTTGCTAGAAGATTGAACATTCAGTAATAGCAGAAGATCAAGATTGTTGAGATCATGCATAACCTCCATTTCTGCTAGGGTCAATTGTTCCTACCAGGAGGGTGACTCTTCTTGACTGCTGGTTCTTTGAAAAAAGGAGTCTACAGTATCCAGTTAGCAGCTGTAGACATGTAACCATAGCTACTCCGTTCATGAGCCATGTGTGCCAACACTAATGGTCAAAGATAGAGGCAGGTCAACTCAATGTCTACCAGACCTCAAGGATGCTGATCTTTAATTTTTTTTCCCAGGCCCTAGACCAACCAGCTAATTCATTTTCCACTGCTCATGAGTTCATATGTATTCTTATCTTGAACTACTTCTCTTTTCAAACAAAATAAACACACATGTATACCACCTGATGTGCTATACCATCAAGATTTCTACTCACCACTGTTTCTCAGAGCCACTCTTAAGTGGAACAGTAATATGGCAGGGGTCCATTTTCAGCATGAAAGAACATAAAAAAAATACAGTAATTTATCCTTTACAGAAGATATCCCAGCATACCTCAGACAATTTGATCTTTAAAATCTTCACTGAAGTGGTAGACCCCTGAATATTTATGAGGTTCATCTCCCATCCTCTGGTGCATATGTGCCTTACCAATGCCTACAGCATACTTGCCACTTCTTGGCCATATAATCTAATTAAAATTAAGCCATGATATAGTGACCCAATGCAATTCTCTGCAGAATGCTCAGAAGGTCAATATTCCTTTGGACTATATTAAGAGATGGGGAAGGAAGGTAAACTTACCTCTGGAGCAGGACCATAAATTTCTATCATTTTCTGTCCTAAGTAAATGCAAACTAATTTTTGATCTTTCCAGGCAGGGATGGCAAATAAGTCATTCATCAGACTCATTCACCAGTTAATCTGCTCTAGCAATGATGCTATATCTGGCTCATCTGCTCTTAGGACTACTAATATGGAGTTTGCAATCATTCACTATCATTCCCATGGATCAATTCATTTTTTAAGAAGTTAAACTGGTGAATTAAATGTTAATGTAAAGACCTCTTTAGGTATTTAAGGGTACTTAAATATTTATAACTGTGTGTTTTAGATACTTAAGGGTAGCACTAATCTCTGACATACTACCACCTAACCCAGAATGCAATATTATAGTGATGCATAACCTTAATATCTTGGCTGGGGTGTGTGTTTGTGGGAGTAAAGTGTTGCTTCAGAGACTTGCACTTGGAAGTTTCCACCAAGATAGCTCTTATCCACTAGGCTAAGGAATCAACATACTCTTCCATCTTCTAAATATGACCATTAGAATTATATATTTTGGGACTGAAGAAATGACCACTAATTGCAACCATGAATCCAATAAAGACATTGTGATTGGGATCTGGACCGTTTATTAACTGAGGGCAGGTGAGGAGGGGGCAATGATGCTTAAACTCTCATCTATCAATTCAGACTGTGTCCAACAGACATTGAAATGTTTATGTATAGTCTCTATTTTCTGTTGTATTGCTATCCAAGTAAATGTCTGTAGGTCATTTTCAGGAAAGTTAGGGGAATCATTATTGTACACACTTGCCTTGGAATTGCTGAGTTTCCCCTCTGGAGTTTCAATCTCTCCTTCAGTAAATGAGTTCCAAGGCTAAAAATTGGTTTACTTCTGGAAACTGGAGGGAAGCCTGTGACATTTTTATTGGGATGGCTGCCACCAAGAGGCATGACTTTGGGTGAGGGCAATTACTGAAGAGGAGTTCAGCTGAAAGTTGTCAGCCATCACCCTTGTAGCAGCTGTGGGAATGAATGTGTCAGTCTTGGATGGTACACTATTGCATCCATTAAAACACTAATCCTTTTAAGGTGAATGTGGAAAGATGGAACTGAGAAATGAAAATTTGTTTGAAATGGTAGAAGAGAGGAAATCTGAGTGTTTTTCAATTCTAAATTATCAGAGTTCCCATTGGTCTTAGCTCTGCCTCAATCTCTTTAGGATAACTTACAATGTTCTCAGTTTCCTGTTTAACAAACAAAACACAAGTCTAATTAAGATATCATGTGGCTATTATTAAACAAATGAAGTGTTTGCCAGTGAAAAGGATTTCACTAGGGTCTCATGTGTGTATGGTGGGTGGAGAGAACAGTCTGAGAATTCTCACCTGACTTGCTGAAAATGATGAGAGCAACTCTCTTAAATGGCAATACCAACTCCCCCAATTTTTGCATACCCTTGACTTTTCCACTTACTATCTAAGGTATGATGAAAAACAACCATATCACTCAGAAGCCTGTTTTTTTGTATTTTATTTTAATAATAATTCTCTAAATGTGAGGGACCCAACAGAAGGAAAGTTCCAAAATAGCAAATTATTTTGTAGAGCACCAGATGGCCTCTCCCAGTTCCTGTGGGGGCAAAGAGTACTTTATTGCCTGAGCCGCAGAAATGCTGGTGTGTGCCATGAGAGCCAAAGTTCAAATCTGCTCGATTCAATGCTCTGAAAAGGCTTACTTTAATTCATCTTGATAATCCACCCAAAATTTCGTTCATCCAAATTCTTCTACTATCCACATTTAAACATTGCAAAGAGTGAAATTTTATGAATTCAACAAATTATTCCTTATTTCTCAAGGACTGGTATATATTATGCTTCTCTTTAACAAGTAGAGGAAGTCACAGTAAATCCAGATGAAGGTAGATATAAACTCTGGGGGTTCCAACCTCAGCAGTGTAACTAAAAGAGCAATGAACAAGGTTATTACGAAAGAAAAGTATTTCTGGAATTCAAACATTGCTATTACGATTTGGTTTATCTTTTCTACTCTGAGTTTACAGAATATTACAACAAATTACACAGTTTACAACAAATCTTTATGACAGCCTTAAAAGGTATCTTTTCTAAACTTAACTAAAGCAAGAAAAGTAAACAAAATAAAGAACCCCCTTTAAAAAACTCAGGACTAGTCCAAGTGAACATATAAAAATGCTAAAGCAACACAAAACAAAAAAACCTTGATGTTCAATTGAATTTAAAGCTTTTACTGAGAAACGTTCTTTCCTCCATCACCTTTATTTACTCTGCCCTTCATCTGAATAAGACCTGCCCTTATAATTTGAAAAGCAGCTTAAAAACTCTTTTTTTAATGCTATCCCATTTATATGCTGTAAAGGAGAAACTTTTGCTATTGTGTCTTATTTTATATTTAGTAAACTATGCAATAGAAAATACGATCAAGTCCTTCACCGAAACTGGTTGGGGCCACCATTTGTGTGCATAAATAAATTGAAGACTAAGAAGACTATGTTAGAAAAGGCAATTGCATTAACATCAGAGTTCAGCACCTTATACAGACTAAGGCAATTTAAATCATAAAGGTGTTGTACTTAAAACTAGGGCCTTTAATTAAAGACAATAAGGCAATAATGGTGTTAATCTAATATATATCAATCATATATGTATAGTGATACCCAGACCCAATTAGGGAAGAGTTTCCCTAACTTACACAACGTAAGAATCATCGGAATCACATATTAAACACAGATTTCTAAAGCCATCCCACGGATATTCTAAGTCAGATCTGAGGTTGTTCTGAAATCTCTATGTTCATGTCTGGGCAAGTCGGGGAACTATTGTTGCTTCTGCAAAAAGTGGAGATAGCATTCTTTAAAAGCCTCTTTTTTCTACTAAACTGCACTCTAAAAATAACAGGTTCAAGGAAAAAAATAGTGTTTGTAACCAGAGCACTAAGCAGAATAACAAAATTAATTAAACAAAAAGCTACAACAGTAAAGAAGTGATGGATGTAGGATGACCGAATACCTGAAAGTAACTTGTTTCTCTCCCTGTTGCTAGAATACAAAGAAAAGAATTGCATGTAAATCAGAAGGTAATGAAATACAACCCTCTCTTTGGGCCAATTCCATTTTTGGTGGTCAAGAATATCCTGCTGAAGCAATGAAGTATGAAAACCAGCTTCAACCAGTTGGCCGGACCTGCGCAGAAGCAGCCCCTTGCTGTCCTCACTTCTACTTGCTTAGTTAACATAGTAAAATTCCTACCCAGGGGTGGAGTTATCCACCCCTTTCTTGATCATGCAATGTATGTGCAAGCGTGATTTCCTGAACATGCTAATCATAAAATTATATAACCAGTTATGTATGTTCATCCATTTTGTATAAAAACTAATGCATAATCAAAGCAAATGCTAAGTAGTAACTTGGGTATTTAAACAAGAGTGAAACTGCAGCACAGGGAGTCAGGTCTGAGTCACTTTGGACTGGCCTTGGCTCCTTACCTCTGCAGACATAATAAATGTAAGTTTGCCTAACTCTCGTGATGAAGTTTTCTTCATGCCATCTCTGGTTATTCATAAAGGCCTTTCTTTGAGGCCTAACAGAAGTGCTACAGTAAATACAGTACTTTACTATTTATAAAAATTGAAGCTAGCTTAATAAAAGAGTGTGTAGGGAAGGATTAGACTGTTGAATCATGGATAAGGACAGAAACTGCAAGATTATAGGAAAGAACCGAACAATAAACACTTTCAAGACAGCATATAGGGCCAAACTGGTTCCAGGCAAAGGCAGGCGGTGAACGGGCACTGTACACAGGGCTGGAATCCTCCTCAGCTTGTTGCATCCCACTGGGTTATCTACTTTTCCCTCAATTTTTGTTACTTGGTAGAAACAGGTGAAGATTGCTTATAACCAGACCAAATTCCACATTATACCCACATCCTTTCTCTATATAGCAATAAAACTTTGGAGGTGATATGTGTTGTAAAACACATGTTTTAGAAGTAAAGAACTTAAACTGATATGCTCAAGTAGACATAATATATGGCTTTGGGGACTGTAAATTAGCATAGGCTTTTAAGGAGAAATTTAAATAAGGATGAAAAGAATTAAAATAGTCATGCTTTCTGACCCAATGACTTCCTTGCAAACAGCCTTATGATGCTGCTGGCATCATTTTTATTGCCCATGTGGGAAATTGGCTGTCACCTCTCCATACTCGGATGAATTCCACACAGGCTGCTTCTTGAACCTTGCTCTATCTTTGAATTCAAGGTCTAGGTTACTCCACACATTAGCTTCAAGAGAGGTTGGGAAAACCAATATCTAGCACTTTCAACTGCTATTGTGGTAGTTGGGAGAGAGAGGTTTACCTAAACTAGAAAGAGGATTCAGATGCTGGGATGAGGAGAGGCTATACCCTTTATTTTTTTGTTTTAAACTTATTTACTTTATTTACTTTTATTTCTCTTCTTTCCCCTCCCCCCGCCATTGTCTGCTGTCTGTGTCCATTTGCTGTATGTGTCCACCTCCATTCTTGTCAGCTGCACTGGGAATATGTGTCTCCTTTTGTTATGTCATCTTGCTGCGTCAGCTCTCCATGTGTGTGGCACCACTCCTGGGCAGGCAGCACTTTTTCTCATGGGGAGGCTCTCCTTGTGAGGTGCACTTCTTGCATGTAGGGCTCTCCTCCATGGGGGACACCCGTGTGTGGCATGGCACTCCTTGTGCACATCAGCACTGGGTATAGGCCAGCTCACCACATGAGCCAGGAGGCCCTGGGTTTGAACCCTGGACCTCCTATATGGTAGGCGGTTCTATCAGTTGAGCCAAATCCACTTCCCAGGCCATATCCTTTAAAGATAATGATTTTATAAAGTGAAAAATTGGAATTTTATCAGGTTACCGATATTAAATTATATAGCCATTCAGCAGGGGATAGAATTCATATACTAACATTTGAAATTCGTTTTTCATAGACAATGTAATGACTTGCCAAATTCTTATCTCTATTTCTGACTTATCATAAATTTACAAAATAATAAAGACCCAAAGGCTATCCACCAAAATGCTTTCTACATTTATCCCTGGGTTATTCTACTGTAGGTAATTTTTATTTTCCTTTTTAAATACTTTTTGTTGCATATGAAATATAAATTCACATTGTATCAGTTCCTCTCAGAGGTAGGGACACTTTAAGGCTCAGTTTATAAACCTAGGGTTGCCAGCTATTCAAAGATTGTTATAAGTACTTTCATCCTTTCCTGGACAGCTACCTGAGACTTGAGGTAAATGCTTAATTGAGATTTTAAAGACCACGTTGTAAACTACCTCAGATTTTAACAATAATGAAGGTGATGGTGAGGCCATGATAATATACAAAACTGCAAAGTGGTAGAAAGAAAGGGAATGCTGTGGCTCTTCTGTTGAGTGTTTAAACATGGCAATACAGTTGCATAATTAAAAAGGAATTGATGGCACAACAGAAATATTGTAATTTCTATTTTTTATCTTCAAGGTTCATTTATAGACCCTACTGAAATGTCCCTACCAGTATAATCTACATGAAATCTGACAGGTAGATAAACAGGCAATTATCCAGAAATGCTAAAAATGAAACAGAGGGGAAGCGGACTTGGCCCAGTGGTTAGGGCATCCATTTACCACATGGGAGGTCCACAGTTCAAACCCCAGGCCTCCTTGACCCACGTGGAGCTGGCCCATCCACAGTGCTGATGCACGCAAGGAGTGCCCTGCCACGCAGGGGTGTCCCCCGCGTAGGGGAGCCCCACACGCAAGGAGTGTGCCCCGTAAGGAGAGCCACCCAGCGTGAAAGAAAGTGCAGCCTGCCCAGGAATGGTGCTGCACACACAGAGAGCTGATGCAGCAAGGTGACGTAACAAAAAGAAACACAGATTCCCATGCAGCTGACAACAACAGAAGCGGACAAAGAACACATAGCGAATGGACACAGAGAACAGACAACCAGGGGGGTGGGGGGGAAAGAAATAAATAAAATAAATCTTTTTAAAAAAATTTCTGTCCTTTAAAACAAAATGAAACAGAAAAATATATATATATTGAGTACCTGCTATGTGTCAGTTACAATGCTAGGCACTTTTTCATTGTTTGTATCCTTTTCACAGTCTGTTACAATGCTAGGCACTTTTTCATTGTTTGAATCCTTTTAACAATCGGGTAGAATACAGACAATAAAAATGTTAACACTGGTGATTTGGGGTTATGTACACCCCACCCTGGAAAAAAACATGTTCTTAGTTTTAATCCATTCCTGTGGTTGTGAACCCATTGTAAATAGGAAATTTTGATGAAGTTACTGCAGTTAAGTTGTGAGCCAACTGAATCAGGGTGGGTCTTAATCCTATTACTGGGGCTCTTTGTAAGCGGATGAAATTCAGAGAGAAAGAAAGCCAGATGGAGCAGTAAGAAGCTGAAAGTCAACGGAACCTAGAAGAGAAGAGAGAAGCTGAAGGAGGCTGCCCTGTGCAAGCACAGTAAAGCCAAGGGCCAAGGATTGCTGGCAGTCAGCCCCAGCACACCACAGTCTTCTAGCAGAAAGTATCACCTTTATGATGCCTTGACCAGACTTCTTCTAGACTCAAAAATGTAAGCCCATAAATTCTGCTTATGTAAGCCAACCCCTTGCATGGTATTTGTTTCGGCAGCCAGGGAACTAAAACACTAATTATGCTGTCATCTTATACATCGGTGCATTTTTTATTGGGCACTTTCAATGTATTACCTCAGTAGATCCCTCTAATGAAAGAACTGAAATAGAAGCTGAAGCCCAGGGACATTGTGTGATTTACTAATAAGCAAGGACTTGAACTCAGGGCCTCTGTGTCCAGATCCAAATAGCAGGAAGGGTTGTGTTTGAGTAAACTTTTCCTTTTATAACCTTAAGTGTGATTACGCCAGCACTTAAGGTTGTTTTACTCACTACTGGTATTTTTAACCAGAGCGCTGAGAATCTGGCTTGGGAAACCAAATTCTGACCAAGGGGGACCTAACTAGCAACAAGAAGCAGTTATATCTTCTAGAGAGTTTGGCATTTGGGTAATGAAGAAGGAAGTAACTGGGCACAGCCAGACTCTGGTCCTAAACTTTATAAAAGATTTTTTTTAAGTGCAAAGTAAAAAAAGATTTGTATGATTCTAGGGCAAGGAAGACTGAAAGGGAAGATGATTCTACATGTTTGGGAAGTTATCCCCAAGGCAGTTATGGCTATATGCTTGCAGATGTTCCAGTAAAAAGTGTATAGTTGGGACAAGTAGACAAAGGCAGATGGGCCTAGCATGATTTCAGGAAGAGATCATCAGACTGAATCCCAAAATACAATGGGACTTGGTCAATACTAGATAGAGTTGAGGAGCATGGATATCCCAGGATGAAAGAAGGCAAGCTAGCAGCTCTCAGTTCCAATTTCCCAATACTAATTATCATAATATGTATTATCACTTGAACACCTACTGTATGTTAGACATGGTACTAGGTATTTTATATATGTTGCTTGCTAATTTTCATACTGATAAGCAAGTTATAATTTCTCCATTTTGCTAAGGGGTAAACTCTCAAAGTGAGACTTAGCCTATCCAAAGTCTCATAGTCACTAAGTTCTGGAATCCAAATGCAAAAGCAGGGCCAGGCCAGCTGGAGGTAACAAATACCAGAAAGTCAAGACAAGTTGGGTCAAGCCAAGGTTCAAATGTAGTGGAGAACAAGTACAAACACCAAGTTATAAAGTCACGGTAGATTATGCTGACAGAATCTGGAGGGCAAAATTGAATGAAGAACGAGGAGAGAAAGGTAGGTGTAATGATTAAGTTCATGTGTCAGCTTGGCCAATTTATGGTATCCAGTTGTTTGGTCAAGCAAGCACTGGCCCGATTGTTACTGTGAGGATATTCTGTGGACTTAAATTATCAGTATGATGACTGCATCAATGGTTGTTTATATCTACAATCAACTGAGGAGATTGCTCTCAACAATGAGAGAAGTTTCATCCAATCACTTTATTTTATTTTTTTATTGCTTATACTTTATTCATTAATATTTTTCATGTAAATAATAATTTTAAAAAGAAACAGTTTCCTCTACAATTCATACCAGCCCAGTATTTTTGATCAATGTTTTGCTGTGGAATGTGAACATTCACTGGTCCATAAAGAAAGAAAATTTCACAGTATAGCAATTAGAATCATAATAATTTATATTTATATACTATTAAGTTGTACAAAGACTCAGATAATACTTTTACCTTGGAATTATTCTCTTTCATTTATAAATATGGTCAGTAATAAATACCTTTCTTACCTTCAAACCACTGATGGAGGTTCAAAAAGTTAATTCGAGCTTATATGCTTTTAATGTAGTTTTTTAAGGTATTTTTTTAATTTATTTTAATTTTATTTTTTTAAATTTTTAAAAATTAAGCTTAATAGATCACAAGCAATGTTACATTAAAAAAAACATAAAAAAACAAGAAACATAAGAGGTTCCCATATAACCCACTCCCCACCCCCCACCACATCATTTTTGTAAATTGTATTTTTTGGAAGATATATACATCACAAAAAAAATGTTACACTAAAAAATATAAGAGGTTCCTGTATACCCCCCACCCCTCACCCCACTCCCCCCACACCAACAACCTCCCCCATCATTGTGGCACACTCATTGCACTCAGTGAACACATTTTGGGGCACTGCTGCACTACACAGATAACAGTTTACCCTGTAGTTCGCACTCTTCCCCAGTACATTCAGTGGGTTATGGCAGGATATATAAGGTCCAGCATCTGACCCTGCAATATCATTAAGGACAACTCAAAATCCCAAAAATGCCCCCACATCACATCTCTTCTACCCTCTCCCTGCCCTCAGCAACTACTGTGACCACTTTCTCCACCTTGATGCTAAAATTTCTTCTATTACTCATCACAATAGTTTTATAGTAGAATATCAGTAAGTCTACTCTAATCCATATTTTATTCCTCCATTCTGTGGACCCTGAGATGGCAACATCCCCTCCACCTATAGATTAAGAGGGGTTTTAGGGAAGTGGACTTGGCCCAGTGGTTAGGGCGTCCATCTACCACATGGGAGGTCCGCAGTTCAAACCCCGGGCCTCCTTGACCTGTGTGGAGCTGGCCCATGTGCAGTGCTGATGTGCGCAAGGAGTGCCCGTGCCACGCAGGGGTGTCCCCATGTAGGGAAGCCCCATGCGCAAGGAGTGTGTCCTGTAAGGAGAGCCACCCAGCGTGAAAGAAAGTGCAGCCTGCCCAGGAATGGTGCCCCACACATGGAGAGCTGACGCAGCAAGATGACGCAACAAAAAGGAAACACAGATTCCCATGCCGCTGACAACAACAGAAGCGGACAAAGAACATGCAGCAAATAAACACTGAGAACAGACAACTGGGAGGGGAAGCAAAGAGAAATAAATAAATCTTTAAAAAGAAAAAAAAAGGGGTTTTAGATTCCACATGGATGATGGATGCAATTCTCCTGCTTACAGTTGTAGGAACTCTTGGTTCCCTGGTGTGGTGGTTGACCATTTTCACCTCCCTGTTAGCTGACCTCGGTAAGACCAACAAACCAGAGAGTAGGGGTTGCCACTCTGCTGAGGCTCAGGGCCCAGCTGGCATCCAATCACTTTAAGGCTTTAAAGGAAGTGATGATATCAGCAGTCAGAAAAAATAATTCCCATCTACTTCAGCCTACTTCTCCTGGAGAATTCATCAAAAACCTCAATTGGAGTTTCCAGCTTGCCACCTGCCCTATGGAATTTGGACATGTGCATCCCCACAGTCATGTGAGACAATTCTTATTAAAATTTCATATTTATAGGTATCTCCTTTTGATACTGTTTCCTTAGAGAACAGCATTTGTGCCAAGACTAGGGTGGTTCTTAAGAGACAGAATCTTCAGGATGAGATTTCCGAATTGTTTCTGGGATTCTTGGAATTGTTTCTCTAAGTGGAGTAGATTCAAAGGTACTAATGACTGTTCACCAACAATTGATGGCACTGATAGCCCATGGTATGAGTTGGCAGTAGAATCACACAAAATATCACCACTAGATACAGCTACTCAAGTGCTTATAAGAGGCAAAGCTCTGGGTGAGAGTGTTTTTTACAACTGAAGAGAGTTTTGTAAAGTTAAAAGGTATGATAATGTTGACTACTTATTCATAAATATGCTGAAACAGTTATTTAAAAAAGGAATGAGCTCAATGCTTCAAATTCCCAACTTAAGTGCTACATAAAGGATATAAAAGGTTCTATGTATGCCCTGAAAGAAAATCTTATTTTGTGTAACCATGGACTTGAAAATTATGAAAACAAGACCCAGAATCTCATTGTGTGAGTGGCTGAATTACAACTTAAACTAAATTCCCAAACTTGCAACATAGCTGAGGTTAAAGTGAGGACATTGATTGGAGACAAATGGGAATCTGGAAATTGGAATAGGGACATATGGGTTGATAACAATGGTAGTGTGACATCAAAACTCTAGATTCTGCTGAGTGTTTGCCAGAAAAGCCTGTAATGATCTGCCCTAAGGAATCAGCTTCCTGACCTCCAGTATGTCCTGAGGAATATACCATCCAACCTCTACTTGAAGAGATCAACCTTGCTGTGCCTGATATACCTGTTACCACCTTCCCTGAGGTAACAGCCCTCACTCCTCTATCTGAAGAGATAAATCTTGTTTCACCACGTGAAACTGCAATGGTGCAGTGAAACTGCAATTACTGAGGTAATTGGCTTGAAAGACACTTCTAATTCTTCTTGTGACCCACTCCCACCACCTTACTTCTTTTTACAGACCTATAACTACACTGAAGTCCCAATTGGCCCCAATAGATGAGGGACAAAGGGTGATCCATGAGGAGGTGCACTATACTCCAAAAGAACTGCAAGATTTTTCCACTTCATATAGACAGAAACCAGGGGGATATGTGTGGAATAATAGTGGAAGATACATAAAGTTGGGTCAGGTTGAATCTCTAACCAAAGACTCTGGATTCAAAGTTGTACCTCAAGGGGTTAGAAAGGGCTCTAACAGTTTGGGTAATTGACTGAAACACAGAGCCAAAAGTAATCTACATTACCTGAGGTCAAAATTCCAGAGCTTCCCTGGTGTGATATGTCCCTGTGGGGATCCAAAGGCTTAAAGAGATTGGAATGTTAGACTGGAATGATCATGTAAAACCTGCTCATCCACCCCCAGGAATGTCCAGAGGACACATCATCTTTTACCAGCACTGTGAGGAATAAGTTTGTGAGACTAACTCCATCATCCCTGAAGAGCTCTGAGGTTGCTCTTCTCTGTAGGTTAGCTATTACTGTGGGAACTGCTGTCACAGAACTTGGATCCTTGCACAATGGAGATTATCAAATCTCAGGTTGGCAGAAGCGGAAGCCAAGTGGCAGCACTTAATTGCCAAAGACAAAATGGGTGTAGCTACCATAATGGACAGAATACACAAAGCAACAGTCAAATAAGACCGACTCACAGAGATCTATGGTGTTGGTTAGTAGATCACGGGATACCTAGAAGTAAAATAGATGGGCAGTCTACTATATTCTTATTTAATCTAATTAAGCAATAGAGTTCTAGGTTGAAGTGAACAAAGTCTAACCTGAACTACAATTAATCAATTTCAGACTTGAGACAGTTTATGGACCAGAGCCCCTTAAATGAAGAGAAGGCTAGTTCCCCTTGGGGAAGGACCCTGTTACACTGCCAAACATGTATACTGTTAATTTGCCTCCCGCCCTTTCCCAAGGAGACATATGACATTTTACAGGGTTAATTGTGCATTAGGGAAAAGGAAATAATCAGACATTTCAGGGATTATTAGACACTGTCTCAGAAGAGACATTAATTCCAGGAGACCCAAAACATCACTGTGGCCCACCAGTCAGAGTAGGGACTTGTGGAAGTCAGGTGAAGAGTGGAACTTTAGGTTAGGTATATTTCATGGTGGGTCCAAAGATCCTCAAACCCATTATTTGGTTAGTTCCCCAGTTCCAGAATGCATAAATCATACTCAATAGCTGGCAGAATGTCCAAATTCATTCCTTGATTTGTGGAGTGAGGTCTATTATGATAGGAAAGGCCAAGTGGAAGTCACTAGAACTGTGCCTAACAAACAAAATAGTAAACCAAAAGCAAAACAGGACTCCTGGAGGGATTGCAGAGATCAGTACCACCACCAAGAAATAGAAAGATACAAGGGTGATGATTCCCACCGTATCTCCATTCAACTCTTCTATTTGGCCTGTATGGAAAACAGATGGATCCTGGAGGATGACAGGAGATTATCAAAAACTTAACCAGGTGATGACTCCAATTGCAGCTGCTGTCCCAGGTGTGGTTATCATTGCTTGAGCAAATCAATATATCCCCTTGTACCTGGTATGAAGCTATTGATCTGGCAAATGTTTTCTTCTCAATTGCTGTTAATAAAGACCACCAGAATTGGGAAAAGTGGACATAATGGACAAAGGGTATGGGGAAAGGCAGGAAGAGATGAGAGGTGGAGGCGTCTTCGGGACATGGAGCTGCCCTGGATGGTGCTTCAGAGGTAATCACCGGACATTGTAAATCCTCACAGGGCCTACATGATGGAATAGAGGAGAGTATGGGCCATGATGTGAACCAATGTATATGAGGTGCAGAGGTGCCCAAAGATGTACTTACCAAATCCAATGGATGTGTCATGATGATGGGAACGAGTGTTGTTGGGGGGGGGAGAGGGGGGGTGGGGGGGTGGGGTTGAATGGGACCTCACATATATATTTTTAATGTAATATTATTATAAAGTCAATAAAAAATAAAAAAATTTAAAAAAAAAAAAAAAAAAAAAAAAGACCACCAGAAATAGTTTGCTTTCAGGTGGTGAGGCCAGTAATATACCTTCATTGTCCTACTTCAGGGGTATATCAACTCTCCAGTCCTATGTCATAATATTGTCCACAGGGACCTTGATCATCTCTCCCTCCCGCAAGACATAGCACTGGTCCATTATATTGATGATATCAATTGATTCGACCTGGTGAGTAAAAAGCAGCAACTACTTTAGAATTACCAGTAAGGCATTTGAGTGTCAGAGCATGGGAGATAAATCCAGTGACAATAAAGAGCCCTTCCAACTCAGTGAAATTTCTAGGTATCCAGTAGTGTGGGGTATGTTGAAATGTCACATCTAAGGTGAAGGATAAGCTGTTGCATCTGGTCCTTCCTATAATCAAAAAAGAGGCACAATGCCAAGTTCACGTCTTTGGATTTTGGAGACAACAAGTTTTTCATTTGGGTGTGCTACTCCAACCATTTACAGAGCAGCCTCAGAAGCTGCTAGATTTGAGTGGAGAACAGTAAAATTGGAAGCTCTGAAAGAGGTCCAGGCTGCTATGAAAACTGCTCTTCACTTTGGTCAAAGTGTCAAGGGCAAATAGAGATGCTGTCTGGAGCATTTCACAGGCCCTTACAGGAGAATCACAATACAGACCCTTAGGATTTTGGAACAAAATGCTCTGCAGATAAAAACTCTTCTTTTAAGAAACAGCTTTTGGCCTGCTACTGGGCCTTAGTATAAACAGAATGCTTAACCATGGGCCACCTAGTTATCATAAGACCTGAATTGCCTATCATGAGCTGGATATTGTCTGCCCCACTAACACATAAAGTTGGGCATGCACAGCAACATTCCATCATAAAATGGAAGTGGTATGTAGGAGACAGGGTTCAAGCAGGTCCTGAAGGCACAAGTAAGTTACCTGATGAAGTCGCCAAATGTCCATGAGCCCTACTACTATCAAATTACCAATCTTTCCCAACCCACAGCTATGACCTCTTGTGGAGTTCCTTATAATCAGTTAACAGAGGAAGAGAAAACTCAGTCCTGGGGTGCAGATGGTTCTGCACAATATAAAGATACAGCATGAAAATAGACAGCTGCAACACTATAGCCCCTTCCCAGACATCCACAAAGGGCAGTGGTGAAGGGCATTTCTCCCAGTGTGTGGAAAACTTTAAGCAATGCACCTGGTTGTTCATTTTGCTTGGAAGGAGAAATGGCCAGAAGTACATTTGAAGTGCTGTTGCCAAAGGTTTGGCTGAATGGGACTTGGAAGGAATATGATTAGAAAATTGGTGACAAAGAAGGAAGAAAGCATTTGGATAGACCTTTCTAAGTGAGTAAAAAAAAATAAAGATATTTGTATCCCACATGAATAGTCACCAGAGGGTGGCTTCAGTAGTAAGGAAACTTTTTAAAATAATCAAGTGGATAAGATGAGGTGTTCTGTGGATACCAATCAGTCTCTTTCCCCAACTACTCTTCTCATTGCCCAATGGGTTCATAGTGGTAGGGATGGAGGTTATGCATGGGCTCAGGAACATGGACTTCCACTCATCAAGACTAACCTGGAAAGCCTCTGCTGAATGCCCACTCTGCCAGCATCAGAGACCAACCCTTAGTCACCAATATGGCATCACCTCTTGAGGTGCTCAGTCTGCTACCTGGTGGCAGGTTGATAACACTGGACCACTTCCATAACAGAAGGGGCAGCATTTATTCTAACAAGAATAGACACATACTCTGGATATGTGTTTTCCTTCCTTGTACACAAAGCTTCTGCAAAACCTACCATCCAACAACTTACAGAATGCCTTATCTACCATCACAGCATTCCTCATAGCATTGCTTCTGATTAAGGAACAGATTTCACAGCAAATGTAGTATGGGGATGGGCACATGAATGGAATTCACTGTTCCCCATCATCCTGAAGAAGCTGTATCGATAGAATGGTGGAATGGCCTTTTGAAGAATAAATTTGGGTGCCAACTAGGTGGGGTGATGCAAGGCTGGTGTGATGTTCTCCAGGAGGATGTATATGCTCTAAACCAGTCCCACTTTATGGTGCTGTTTCTCCCATAGCCAGGATTCATGGACCCAAGAACAAAGGGGTAGAAATGGGAGCAACACCACTTGCTATTATCCCCAGTGATCCACTAGAAAAATTTTTGTTTCTTGTTCCTGCAACCTTAAGCTCTGCTGGTCTGCAGGTGTTAGTTCCAAAAGGAGGAGTGCTTCCACTAGGTGATGCAGCAGTTATTCCATTGAGCTGGAAGTTAAGACTGCCACCTAGTCAATTTGGGCTCATTGTGCCTATGAATCAACAGGCAAAGAACAGAATAACCACTGGCTGGGGTGACTGATCCTGACTATCAAGGAGAAATAGGACTCCAGCTACACAAGATTGGTAAAGAAGAGTTTTCCTGGTCTACTGGAGATACCATAGAACATGTCTTAGTTCTACCATGCCCTATGATTAAAGTCCATGGAAAACTGCAACAACCCAATCCAGGCAGGACTTCCAATAACTCAGAAACTTCAGGGATTAAGGTTTGAGTCACGCCACCAGGCAAAGAACCATGGTCTGATGTGATGCTTGTTGACTTTAAAGAGAATATGGAATGGGTAGTAGCAGAAGGTAGGCATAAATACAAACTAGGAACATGTGACCAGTTACAGAAATACAGACTATTAAAAAAAAAAAGAAAGAAAGAAATGCAGACTATAATGGCTATATCTGACATAGTTGCATTAGCTTCATGTCATAGTATTTAATTAATTAGATACAAAGTTTAATAGTGCATACTACCCAAGGACTTGCACCCTAACCTGGGGAGAGTTAATGTGTTTCCAGCTGTGCCCAGAACAGTTGAGTACTGTTAGGTGAAAATATATGCCTGTTATTGTTTTATATTTAGCAATTAATTATGGTTTAAGGTGATGTGTGTGGCTGCCAAGTTGGCCAGGGGTGGACTCTGATGGTTAAGTTAATATGTCAACTTGGCCCACTGCACATTTCTTTGGTCAAGCAAGCACTGGTCTGATTGTTACTTGGAGGATATTTCATGGACTGAATCTATCACTGATTACATCTACAATCAACTGAGGAGTTTGCCTTCACCAAGGAGAGAAGGCTCATCCAATCAGGTGAAAGCTTTACAAGAAGTGATGACTTCAGTAGTTAGAAGAAAGAATTTCCATCTCTACTTCAGTCAGCCAGCTTCTCCTGGGGAAGTCATCCAAAACCTTTATCGAGTTCTAAGCATTCAGCCTGCCCTAAAGAATTTGGATTTGCCCATCTCCACAATCACATGAAACAATCTTATAATGTTGCAGAAGAGGTTCAGGTTTTGCTTATAAACCCAAGCAACTCTTGGAGGGATGGAGGAAAGAAGTTTTATTGTGCCCGCAGGCCCAGGGGAGAGTTCGATCTCCAAATTCTGGGCCCCCCACTGTGATTTTCAGAGGCTTATATAAGGAGGCTGGCAGGAAGCAGGTGGGAGTAAGGAAGCAAATATTGCTGGTTACCTTGCAAATGGACACAGGCTGAGGCAACAGCTGCTAGCCCAGGTTAGCCTGCTGGCTCACACAATCAAGCTCTTACAGGCCCACACCCTGCAGCTCACAGCACACACACACACCCAAGGGCTGCATTATCAGAAGACAGCCTGTACCAGCGTTGCATAGCGGGATAGAAGAGAGGGGCAGGGGATTCCCTCAACAATAAAAATGTCATATTTACAGATATCTCCTGAGAGTTCTGTTTCCCTAGAGAATTCTGACAAATAAAGCAGGTCAGAAACTTGCAAAAGAATTTTTTGGCCATTCTCTGAACACCAAAGTGTGTATACTACTGTCTTTGCAGGCTGGTATAGTTATGGTGTGAGGTACATGGAAAAGGCAGAGTAGATCAAGGTCTCTACCAAAATTGGAACTTTTCACAGTCTAGTTCTAGTCTGTGAAGAATCTAAAATGGGAGTGAAAACCCAGGGACCCAAGTTCAACTATGAGAAGGAAGATACACAGACCATGGAATCAAACCATCTGAGTACAAATCCCTAGTTTATCACTTATTAACTGCATGGCCTTGATTAAGTTTCTTGTCCTCTATCTTCCTGTCTGTAAAAAGCAAAGCTAATGTACTTCATAGGGCTATTGTGAGAATTCAATAACTTAATATACAAAAAACACTTGGAACTGAGCATAGCACAAATTTAGTAATTTTTTATGACTTGTTTTTATGCATTGTCTTTTTGGTCGGGCAGATACCCACCACACCCACAGAGGGAATTATTGAGGCAGGATACAGTCTGTAGCTCATAAAGTCACCCAGGGGCTAAATTCCTTCCAAGGTCCCTGAGTGCCAGGTGTGGACACAACAGACTATTTTAGGATCCCATTTACCAAATACCCTGAGGGCCAAGCTCTCACTGGTTCAGGGACTTGGCAGGAAGAAGTCCACAGGTGGCAGACCCTTTAGAACTCTGCCCTGGGGAGGCCAGAGATTGACAGATACTCTAAACAATAGCCAGTCATCTTGACTTTGATTTAAAGCAGGATCCTAGAATGAATGGTTAAAGCATTTGTTAGCACTCAGATGGGGAAGCACTAGGTGCCAGCCCACATTCATTACCATTCATTCATAACAGACTAATTGAATTTAGTTCTTTGATTGGGTCCCTAGTCTCTAAATTTAGGTAAAGAAATATAGTAACTGACTTCAAATATTTTAAATACTGTTGTGTGTGTGCAGATGTGCGTGTGTGAGAAGGATTATATTTGTTCAACATGACCCTTTGATCCAAGGAAATAAAGCTACTGAAAAACAGATTTCAATTAATTGAGAAAGAACAGTCTAACAGTCTAAACCAAAGGTTACATTTAACCCTCAGTATCTTTTGTTTGGTTCACAAATAGAACTAGTGCATGCTGCTGTGGTGCCTGTGCAAGTCATCATTTGTACAGTTGTATACAGTGGCACATGCTACACAAAAATTTTTTTTAATTTGAATTAGTTGCAAACATAAAACAAAGAAATGTTCACATTAAAATCCAGATTTCAGTCTTCTCCTGAAAAGTGTGATGTTGTAAAACACGGCACGCGTGCTCTTTAGTGACAATACACTGGCACCAAGCAGAAGCCCTTCCTATGGAGGCATTCCATTTGGCCACAGTCCCCACCTGGCCTGTTTCATTAATTTATATACCTGCCTGAAGGCATTTGAGCTAGAGGCTCAATGACCTTTATTAATAGATACAAAGAAAAGTTCCTTTCCATCATTAAGTTTCTCTAATTCCCTGAGTCTAAAAGTCATTCAACAATCTCCATTTTGTTGTTACTTATTACGTTAACAAGCCTCATGTGTTCTTTTCAGTAAGAACCTAGTACTACACTCTGTTTAAACATATGTCCTATTTGGCAGTTCTTTGGCCAGCAGTTGCCACACTTCTCTCTCTCAAATTTCAAAGTAACTTTAAGAATAAGAACAGGAAATTCAAGCGCATCAACAACTTTTTGACGCATTCATGTGGTTGATTAATGCATGTCAAAGGGTAAATTATTGCAACAGTTATCTACTATCTATTTTTAAGGGACTTCTGTCATATTACCACAATATATGCTCTGAATTAATATATTGAATTTCCTGATATTCAACTACATCAAGCCTTCCTCCTTGCACTTGGAAGAATTTATTGGTTTATATTCTTCAGAAAATAAAGATAATGAAAGGAACAGAATTTAATGTGTTAGGGCAGGTCATGCTATTTCAATAAATGAGAAAAATAGAATCTTTGAAAATAAAATGATAACTAAAAAAAAAAAAGAGGAAAACCTAGGCAGGATTTAGAAGTAGTAGGCAAAGAAAATAATGTTTTTGCAAAAGCTAAAACTGTTGACTAGAACTTGGATATAATATAATATGTATAAGGCAATGTTTCTAAATATAACATAAATTAATCTTGGTCAATATGTATCATGCAGTCTTACTGCTGTTATCAAAGCTTAGGATCAAGAAAACCCTCAGAGAAATTCTCAGAAGAAATATGATATCAGTTTTTGTAAATGTGTCTTTTGAATATTATTAAGGAAAACACTCGTTTCTGTGATTGATATACAAGAAGAAAACATATGATAAAATATTGCTGTTACCTGGTTTTAAGGAAAAAAGTGAAAAATCAAAATAATTTTATTTAAAAATGTCCTGAAGTACCTTATACTAAAGATAACCAATATTCTTTGTTTCTATTATTTAAAAAATGAATTTGAATTATATTGAAAATTTTTGAAAACAAATATATTTTAAGAGATTTATAGGATTTCATGACTAAGGGAAAGAATATGTTACTTAAAGACCTCTAAACATCTATTCCTAAAGGATTGCCAGCTCTGTTTTAAATGAATAAATTCTATAAAAATAGTTTTGGTTCAAAGAGTTTCACCATTGTTGACATGGTAGCTCCTCTGTGATTTTGCTTTGTAAGTTCACAACTTTCACTATACACTTAATTGTTTATGTATGTTCATATATAAATTATATAAAGATAATAATAGGATTGGTTAGGGGAAAAATACTTTGTTTAGTAGTAATATTTTGACAATGTTCTTTAATCATTAGTTAAAAAGGTTTAAAAACAATGCAAGTTATTGGTGGTATGGTGAGATGTTATATATGTTTGATGTTATATGTTTGTTTTTTAAGTTCACAACTATTACACATTTATTGTTTATGTATGTTTTTGTATGAGTGATAGATTTCAATTAAAAAAGTTAAAAAAAATCAAACTATTCTAAATAAAATCAAGCAAATTTTTAAATGACAACTACCTGGAGCCTCACCTCTAGTTTCTTCCACATAAGTGTATATGCTCAGTTATATAAGATCATAGAGGAAGATCTATCTTGGATGGCAGAGGAAGGCTTGGGGAGCAAGAGGTGGAGTCCTGAGTATGGACAATTAAATTAAAATTTGCAAGGCACAGAAATGAGTAAAGGCATTACAGGCAAAAGTTATAGTATACGGAGAATTACTATGATAGGGGAAATGTGAGATATTTGAGGGAAAATCAAATCGTTTTCTATGACTAAAATGTAGGTTATGGTGAAATAATATGGTGCTAGGAAAAGCATATCTGTTTTTTAACATTTTATTTCAAGTGTTTAAAGAGTCTTTAGATTACATAAATATTACATCAGAAATATAGGGGAGTCCAATATCCACCATACTTTCCCATATTAACAACATCTTTCATTAGTGTAAAGCATTTTTTACGATTGATGAACACATATTGAAGCATTGCTACTAACCATAGACTATAGTTTACATTATAGTTTACACTTTGCCCCATAAAATTTTATACATTTTGACAAAATGTATAATGGCCTCTATCTGTCATTGCAATATCATGCAGGACTATTCCAATGCAGAAAAGCATATCTTAAATCATACTGACTTCTGTTTAAAAGCCTGGATTAAGGTATTAATAAAATGATCTCCTCTTAGGTGTATTTAAAAAAATCCACACACCAATAGGAAATAGGTAATATCTGGCTTGCCAGTAGTTCACATGAGAAAATGCTTGGTAATCATGTCTGTTTTGTGTTCTACGTCCTCCTTCAAACACTGCCAATCAGTGGGGAACAATTAAGAGAGAAGATTGTTTAATATGAAGAAAAGATTCTCTGAATATTTGAAGTAAATTGATATAAAGGATAAGCTCAATTATATGAATCTTTGGAGAATGATAGATTTGGCAAAAGAACAACTTGGACTGGACAAACAGAGCAATCAGAACTAATGTTTCACAAAGAAGCCTCTAGAAACAGAGGCTGATGACTACTCAGCAGAATGCTATGGATGGGATTTCTGTGTTGTGGATGTTGAACTTCCTTGGACTTTTAGAGCCGATGGAATACTGAGATTCAATTGATTTTATAGCTGCAAGTGTTGGCTTGCAAAAGGTTAAGGTAGTTCTCATTGTTTTGATTCTTCTCCTTTCACAAGTCTGGAAATCTATTTTTCATTTTACCTTTTCCCTTTTTTACTCTGCTAAAACTCTATTTGGGTCACCTTTTTTCCTAGTCATTCGTTGGAGCGATTTGCTACATGGCGCATTGTGGGAACACAGGCTCAGGTATGACAAAAACTTTCAGCAAATGACCACTTTGCTGCTTACCCAGCACAATGGGTCCAAAAGAGCCAGGTAAGAAATCTCATCATGGCTGGCCTCCTGGGAAAGCCAAACTGCTCAGGTAAGTGTTGGTGAATGGCAGCTCTGCAAGTCCCACTGTTGTAGAAGTCGAGAGGTTCAATTATTTGCGTATAGTAAGGCCAGGACTCAGGAATAATTTTGGGGAAGGAAAAATTATTTATTTACAACCGGCCAGGCTCGGAGCTTCTCATTCCAAAATCCGAGCGCCAAACAAGATTTTTGAGTTCCTTTTATACAGAAGAAGGGCCAAATGGTTCTTTGTTTCAGTGCTCGATAGGCTTGAATTAGCATATATCTTTCACATCCTAGGTAAGGTTTTAGCATGGACTTCATACATTCTAGATAAGCTTTTAGCACATTCGGTTTTCATTTTCTCTGAATAGTTAAAGTTTATAGAGTTTGCATTGCTAAACTGTTTCTCCAGGACTGGAGTTGTTGTCATAGTTACTAAGGGCAGGGCTGCAGTTCTCACTATCCCAAATGCAATGCACAGAAAACATACCGCTCAGGTTATCTATGAAAATATGAACAGCCCCCACCCATAGCCTACATCACCACTTCACATGAGAGATGAGAGACAAGTTTGTGCTGCCAGAGGCAGGTATTTATGCACCCCAAAGATAACTGCGTCTCCCCTGATAAACATCTGGGGCCTTTTGTTCCTGGTTTCAAGGTGTGGTCAGACCTTTTCATTAGACCTAACATCTCCACCATGTTGTGCAATGGAACAGACTGAAATGTGGCCACACAGTACAAGGGAAGGAAGGGAGTACCCATAATGATAAGAAGTTATTACCCCTAAAATATGTATTCACATCAGTCTAGAATTTAATTTCATCACTTCATTTCTTTGCTACTTGAAAAACTGGAAGAAAAATAAAAACAATATTTACTTATTCAAAGGAAATGGATTTTAGAAAAATAATGGCCAACAGTTTATCACTTCTCACCAGAAAAGACAAAATTACACTTCCTTAAAATTATTAGAGTAATAAATGCTGAAATATGGGGCACAAGTATGGTACCTTTGAATAGCTAGGCATTATGTTGGAAGTTTTGCCTTCATTACTTCATTTAACTACCCAACAGTCTTTCAAGTTAGAAATTATTATTCCCATTCCATAAATGAGGAAACTGAAATTCAACATGATCAAATACCTTGATAGAGGGCAAAAAAGCTAAGAAAATTTGCCTTGAACTAAGGTTCTGATTCTGAAGTCTGTGATTTTTAGGCTAGAAGACTCCCTCTCTATAGCAGAAGCAAAATGGCATGTTTCAAAAAATCTTTAAGAAAATAACAGTGAGAAAGGCATTAAGTAAAACCCTACAAAATTTTGGTCCACAACTCCCAAATGAAGAGATAAAGCAACTCAAAGTTATATACATAAGACTTACAAGAGAGGCAAATACTTAGCCTGAGGAGGCTGAACAGCCTAGGATTACTAGGCATCATCAAATCCTGGTAAATGTCTGTTTCAAATGACTGATTAGCTAGTGAGGAAAAATTCATTTGCTAATGTATAAAAGTGTTAAAGTGTTTAGTGCTTTTTAAATTGCAGTTCAACGAAATTGTGGACCTTTTTTCAAAGACATATATTCATCCAGTTCATATACTGGAGCACTTGTCACAGTGTTGGCAAATTAAAAGCACCATAGGAGGCAAGACCGACTGACCAATTGGCCAAACGAAAGAAAGAATGAAATTATATGAAACAAATAATGGGGTCAGTTACAAGACTAACATATATAAAAATGTTTACCTGTACAGAACACGCCATGCTGAAAGGATTTCTATTTCATTTGCCAATGTTGAAACTTCCTGGTTAGTAATAATTAATTCCTCTTTATCAAGCATTTAAGCTGTGCTAAGTATTTCACAAGGATTTTCTCAATTACTCAATTATTGCCCATTAAAAACCCTTGGAGGCAGTACAATATAGAAGTTAAGATAACAGACTCCGAATCCAGACTGCTTAAATCCAGCATCTTAATTACTATCTGTGGCTTAAGCAAGTTACTTAACCTCTCCATGCCTCAGTATTTTAATCTATAAAATGGGATAATAATAGTTCTAACCTCATAGGATATGAAGTGCTTAGATCAGTGCCTTACATAAATTATGTAAAAAAAAGTGTTAGCTATTATTATTCAGACCTACAGTCAGACTGCCTGGGTTCTTATCCCTCTTTCACCTCTAATCATGTGACCATGGACAAGTAACTTAATCTCTCTGTTTTGTCATCTGTGAACAAAGATGACAATAATACATCATGAGGTTATTGTACTGATTAAATAAATTAATACACAAATATAGAGAACAGTGCCTGGCATACAACAAGCACTTAATAAATGTTGGCTTTTACATTTATTTTATAGAGGAGAAAACTGAGGTAGGGATGAGTGAATATCCCAAAATCACAAGCTAAGTGAAACTTGACCCATACTCAGACCTGGACAGTCTGACTCCAGTGTACTAGTTCACTTTAAGTGGCTTCTAAACAATGTTGAAATTTTGAAGAAATTCTACTTAGCGATAATATTTTAGGTTATTGTAGCAGTTTGGTATTGTTTATGGGTTCCAAAAATAGATATTGGATTATGTTTGTGAAATGGTCTGTTCCTCCAGGCATGATTAAATTATCGTTAGGGCTTTGATTGGGCCACATCAGTAGGCTGTGGCAGGAACAGAGTTTGGAGTTTTAATGCTGGAGTCCCAGGAAGTAAATACACAGAGAAGCAGATATGTGAGGAAAGAGAGAAGGCTCCATTAGACACAGCAGAGGCCCCAGGAAGAGACTAGTCTTTCACCTGATAGCTTACAACTGGTCTTGTGGAGAGAGCAAAGCAGCTGAGCCTGGAGAGAAACAAGCCTTTGGAGAGAGAGGAGACTTATCCTAGCCTACAACTGATATTGGAAGAAGTTGGAACCATGGAGCCTTAAGAGGAAGAGGAAGCTTGAACCCTTGTAGACACTGACAGTTATCTTGCTCCAACACATGGCAACAGACTTTGGTGAGGGAAGTAACTTATGCTTCATGCCCTGGCAACAGTAACCTTCTACCCCAAATAAATAACCTTTTTAAAAGCCAGATTGCTGTACTTTGCATCAGCACTCCCTTGGCTGACTATACAGTTATATCCTAGGTATTCTGGGTATAACTTGGATAAGAGGCCTGTATGTGTTGACTTTCAAGTAGTCATTTTCCTAATCAGCCTTCAAAAAGGAGATACCTGTAGAAGGCAAGATCATAAAATGTTAAGGATCACTTCCATTTCCTAAAGTAGTAATAATTGTTGGCACAAATGCTTTCCAAGAATAGTATGGCTGTATTCTTTTCCCTTTCCTCACAATTGTCCAAATTCCAACTACTTTAAATATCTCTCTATATATAATCTAATTTCTGATTTTTCTCTATCTTGACCTGCAAGACCATGAGCTTGCCCAGTGCCAAGCATTGTACATCGGGAAAAAAACATGTTTTATAATTGGATAAACATTAGAAAATTAATTTAACAGGTGATATTTTAAAATATTAAACTAATGTTCTTGATTTCCTCCCTTTAAGTCCTTACAGCTTTTTACCACCAATTTGAGTCTTCAGGTTTTTCACTCCAGGGAAGGAACAAAGAAGCTATTGATCAGTTTTGACCCTCAGAGCTGACTTTCTTGACCTCTTTAATGAGAGAATGGACTCGAAAATCAGGCTGTCAGGAGAAATATGTCTAAAACACAAAGCTTCACTTTGAATACCTCGGGAAGCAGGCCTGGTGTGCTAGATCACAGACTCAGGATATGACATAAAGGAAGTAGAAAGCCTCTCTTCCAGCCTGGGTGAAAAGAACAGATGAAAGTAAGTGAGACATATGTGTCCTGTTCTCCTATCTTAGACACAAAACTGTGTACAGAAGTGCTTTAGATTTAGGGGAATGCCTAAAACACAAAGAATTTTGTCCTACTTCACATGGAGGAAGGAATGGTGACAACAAAGTGAGAGTTGTAGCACAGTGTGATTAGGTAGAAAAGGGTCTTAGCTGGAGTCTCCTAAAATATATACTGTTATCTGTCTCAAATGTAGCACAAAGAAGTCACCTCATAGTGTGGCAAAGGCAAAATGATCCAAGGGCTAAAGGGACATTATACAGATCTTAAGACCAAAAACAAAAAATGTTAATTGGCCCTGACCCTGAACAAATAGAAAATAGAAACACAGGCACTAAAACTAGCAGAACGGGCAGTAGTCAAAGTGAACAAGAGGCATTTCCATAAGTACCAGAGGACAGCACAGAACCTTGAAAAGATCTGACAGACTGTCTCCCTTCACCACAAGATCCAACTCCCCAATTCAACCAGGCACCATGTTGGAGAGGAGCAGGTTAAAGAGAAGATATTTAGGGAGCGGACATGGCTCAGGCAGTTGATTGCTCACCTTCCACATCGGAGATCCCAGGTTTGGTTCCCAGTGCCTTCTAAAAAGACAAAACCAAACAACTAGAAAAACAAACAAAAAACCAACTCAGGGAAGCTGATGTGGCTCAAAAAAAAAAGAGAGAGAGAGAGATAGTTTAGACCAAAAACACAGGGTTGCCTAAAAATTCCAACTATTGGACCATATTCAAATTATTGCATTACACTTAAGTTTTTTATTCTCCTACTCTGTAGATTTGGTACTTGAAAGAAAGATCAAATATGTAAGAGAGAACATAAACTATATTTTCTTTCTACATCTTTTTCCTTGTGTGGTATATGCAAATTTGTGACTCTCCCCATATTAAAAGATTTTCTTCTTGAAGAGCAGCCAATATTTTCAGAAATTTTATTAGTGCCAAAGTCAACCATATGGAAAGGATTTAACAGTTACTGTTGGGACTCATATCTCATCTAAAACTCACAAATGCTGAGGTCAACTGAGGCTCAGAAATAACAATAACAAATATATATTGAATGTTGATTATATGCCACTTATTGTGATAAATATTATATCACATCTTTTGAGGTTAAGTAACTTCCCCAAGGTCAGTAGATACAGGATTAGAACCTAAAGTCACTTTACTTCAGTGTGTGATACTGTAGGTAGGACCTACAGCATGTCCTACCTTGCCAAGGATTCACCTTTCCCTTGCCCACCCCAGGCATCCCTTCCCATAACTTCTTGGAAGCAGGCCAAACTTTTGCTACATAACTTTATACACTGTCAACCCTAAGTGCATCTTGTTTTGAGCAAAGAGCATATACCAAGATGGTTCCCCAAAACTTTCACACAAGTCCCTGCCATTTAGCAACTTTTGTTTCAACCATATATAATTTGTAGAGTGGTTGCCATAGGTGCAGACATACTCAAGTGAACTTCTTGCCAATTTCACATGCATTTCAGTGTAGCTGCAGACTTCTGCAAGTTCCTCTAATTATATGGTTTTGGACTGGTCACCTTGGAGTTTAAAGACTCTTTCATCAGAATCACAGTTGACCCCATTGTAGGGCAACCTGGAGCAGTCCCAGCTGATTGTTCCCCTATTTCTTCTTTCAGGGCAAGTTCTGCTGTTGGTTCACTAGGACAGGACGCTCTGATTTATTGTGGATAATTTAAAAAATAACTGAGCAGTGCAGGCTTGACGGGGGCTAGGGTTGGAGGATGGGTTGGATGGTCCTTGGAACTGGGGGAGGGTTGGGGAGGGAGCAGATGAACATGGGGGATTGGCAGGTAAGTGGTTGAAAATATAATGTTAAGAAACCTCTTTTAGGGAAACGGACTTGGCCCAGTGGTTAGGGCGTCCATCTACCACATGGGAGGTCCGCGGTTCAAACCCCGGGCCTCCTTGACCCGTGTGGAGCTGGCCCATGCGCAGTGCTGATGTGCGCAAGGAGTGCCGTGCCACGCAGGGGTGTCCCCCACGTAGGGGAGCCCCACGCACAAGGAGTGTGCACCGTAAGGAGAGCCGCCCAGCGGGATAGAAAGTGTAGCCTGCCCAGGAATGGTGCCGCCCACACTTCCCGTGCCGCTGAGGACAACAGAAGCGGACAAAGAAACAAGATGCAGCAAATAGACACAGAGAACAGACAACGGGGAGCGGGGGCGGGGGGGGGGGGATTAAATAAATAAATAAATCTTAAAAAAAAAGAACCTCTTTTGGCAATATAATAAGGAAGGGTTACTGGTTTAGGGTGATGGATGGGGTGCATTCGGCACATGGTGTACCTGGGGCAGACTTCTAGGGAGTGTGTGAGTGCTCTTTTTGTCATAGTGTGTTATATCAGGAGACTCATACAATGAGCTGGAAGGTGTGCTCCCATCCTGGGGAGGCCTAATGTTCTCAAACAGAGGGTAGGGTGTCTCTTGAGATCATGGGTGGCACCTAATGGGGGAGGACAGACTAGTGTGTCAAGCCCTCAGCATTGTTGCAAGTATCTATGAATGTTGTCCTTCAAGCAGTGAAGTTTGGTTGTCACTGTGGGCCCAAGGGGAGAGGGGGAGGTATAGAATAGATGGAAGAGGGTGTAATTGGGGGGCAATGGAAGTGTCCTGCATGATTTTGCAATGATGGATATGGGCCATGTTAAATTTCACCAAAAATTTATAAAAGTATATATTCTAAAATGTAAACCTTAATGTAAACTACTGACCATGGTTAGTAGCTATGTTTCAATATTTGTACATCAGTTGAAGCAAATATAATATCCACATGTAAAAAGATCATTGGTGGAGAAGGGAGAAAAGGGGGAGGATAATGGATATATGGGAGTTCCGTATATTCTGTATGTGACTTTACTGTGACCTAAAACTTCTTTGAAGACATAATGAAAAATGGAGGAAGAAATGGAAGAGATTGCCACTATACATACAGGATAACACCTATTACAGTGATGAAAGGTAAAACATTAAAAAATATATTTTTTATAATTCTCATTTTTAATACCCCAATTTTTTTTTACTTTTAGTTTTTCTAAATTATTTTGTATTTTCTTTCTAATGATAAAACCAATCATTAGTATTTTGTTTTCCTATTAATTGAATTTGGCAATATATTAAGGTTTATTTCTGAAGAAGTTTTGAATCACAGAGGAGTTCAACTATGGCAGGGGAAGAGCATTGGTGTGGAATGTTATTGATGGGGGATAGATGGGAGGAAGTTGTCCTGGGCATGCATATAGTGTGTATAGATATGTTCAGATGATTGTTGGGTATTGACACAGTAGGTAGAGATTCACATGACAACTGAGCAAGTGCTGGGTTCCCATCCTGGGGGGCTCTGCCACATTCCCCAATGGACTAGCAACAATCCCCCAAGTGCAGGGGCAATGACCAGTGAAGAAAGATGGTCCAGTGATGGGCCCTTGATACTGATGACTATGCTTATGAGCCTATTGTGCTTGAAATTTCATCTCCTAAGAGCCTCCATGTTGCTCAAATGTAGCCACTCTCTAAGCCAAACTCAGCATATAAAGCATTACCTTCCCCCCAGCATGGGACATGACTCCCAGGGTATGAGCCTCCCTGGTGCCAAGGGATTACTACCAAGTACTGGCTGGTGATGCAATGGAAAAAGAACTTGAATAAAAGGGGGAATTGGTAAAGACTAATGAGTTTATATGGCCAAAAGACTTCAAAATGAGTCAGGAGGTTATCAGAGGGGCTGCGCTCATGCATATCAGCAGGATCTCATAGACTGCCAAAGTAGATAGTACCCCAGATAGTGGTGCTCCTGAGGGCTATCGAGACACCCAGGTCCAGTCATGGCAGATGGCTCTGGAGTTTGGTGCCTTACCAGTGGGCCCTACTTTGGAATTTGTGCTCCTGAGTGTGACAGAGTTGGACTCAGATGTGACTTCTCTACACATGCCTCTTCTGTCCCTTTTATTGAACCTGTGGTTGGCACTGGGGTTAGTGTATGCCCAGGAGACTTGAATCTCTGGGTTTCAATGTGCCAGCTGGGCCCTGAGCCTCAGCAGAGTTGCAGCACCTACTCTCCAGTTCATTGGACTTACCCAGGTTAACTGAAAGGATGGTGAGGATGGATGACAACCACACCAAGGCATCAAGAGAGTCTACAGCTGCAGGCATGAGAGTCCCATCCAGAAGTCATGTGGGATCAAAGCCCCCTCTCAATTGAGAGGTGGAGTGGGCATTGCCATTCCAGGGTCCTCAGGACTGGGGAATAAAATATGGACTAGACTGGACTTACTGGTGTTCTACCATGGAATTATTGTGACTCTAGCAATGGAAGAAATTATATCATTGAAGTAGAGACAGTTGCCACTGGAGTTGCTGAAGGTAGGGAGAGGGAAAAAGAACTGCAATATTGGGGCATTTTTGGGACCTGGAGTTTTACTGAATGATATTGTAGGGACAGATGCAGGACATTATATATCATGCCATAACCCACTGAATAGTCTGGGAGAGAGGGTAAACTACAATGTAAACTATAATCCATGCTGTGTAGCTATGCGCCAAAATGTTTTCATCAAATGCAATGAATGTACCACACTAATCAAAGAAGTTTTTGATGTGGGAAAAGTGGGGGGCGTGGAGAGTTGGGCATATGGGAATCACCTATATTTTTTAATGTAACATGTTGTGTGATTTATGTATCTTTTAAAAAGAAATAAAAATATATTTTTAAAAAAGCAAAATATGGAAGATAGGAAAGAAGAAAGGAAGGAAGGAAGAGAGGATGGGTAAGAGAGAGGGATGAAAGGTGGAAGGGAAGGAAGGATTAAAGGAGAAAGAAAAAAAGTCAAAGTGAACTTTGCATAGCAAAATTCTGAATTTATTGTAACTTTTATATTTATTTTGGAACAGCATTAGCCATAATCAGAGTATTGATTTGGTACCAGCATCCTCTGGCATGAAAACATAAATCAGCAATTTGCTCATATAAGTAAAACTAATGGATTAACTCTACAGTGTATATATACAAAGAATAGATATTTAATTAATTAAAAACACTTTTTATTAAAGTAGACGACTATATATTTATCACTGTGAAATTTTTTCTTATTTTCTATGTACCTAAAAATACATGTCTAAAAATACTTGTTGAATGAATAAGTTTTAGAATGCTTGAATTCTGTTTTTCATCCTCATTTTTTATTATAAATTTGAAATACATGCTCTTTGCCTCTGGAAATCATTTTTGTACATGGGAAATTTGTTTTCTTTAAGTATTAAATTCCAAGTGCACTGTATAAAAATCCATCAAACTTTTGAAATTTTATGTCCCCAATTTTTTTCACTTACTCTTTTTGTGTGTGTGTTTTTTTGCTTTTGATGGTTTGAGGCTGGAAAAATGTCTAAATCAAGGCGCCATCAAGTAGATGTTTTCCTCTTGAAGATTGTGGCATTCTGGGGCTAGCTGCAGCGAATCCTTGGTCCTTAGCTTGTCATATGGCAAGGCACATGGCGGCATCTCCTGGTCTTTCCTTTCTCTTCTGTGTTCTGTTGATGTTCACCTTCTGGCTGTTTCCTCTATGGTTTTCTCTCTGTCTATTTGAATTTCACTCTGCTTATAAAAGGCTCCAGGAAGGATAAAGACCCATTCTATTGAATGAGTTGGGCCATATCTTAACTGAAGTAACCTAATGAAAATATCCTATTATAATGGGTTCACACCGACAGGAATGGATTAAATTTGAGAACAGGTTTTCCTGGAATACATAATGCTTCAAACCACCACAGTCAGCTTCAATAATATGCCAAAAATATAGACAAAAAAAAAAGAAAAATATGTAGTCCACAGACCCTTGGAGATCCCTGATACATTTTCAGAACGTATAAAAGGTCAGAACTATTTTCACAGCAATTCATAACAATTCTACTTTTTTCCACTATGTTGGCATTTGCACTGATGGTGAAAAAGCAGTAGTTGGTAAAACTGCTAGTGCTTAAGCACAAATCAAGACAATAGTACCCAATGTACTTGAAGTGAACTTGCAGTAACAAGAAAGAGAAGGAAAAGAAGGAGGAGGAAGATGACAAGGAAGTGGATAAAAAGGAGAGAAGAGAGAGAAGG